>NW_026871555.1:695000-1390000 GCF_028564815.1 Eubalaena glacialis | reverse complement strand
GGGTACGGCATAGATTATGGGTTAGGGTTAGGGTTAGTGTTAGGGTTATAGTACGGCTTAGGTTATGGGATAGGGTACAGGTGAGGGTATGGCATAGGGTAGGGTTTAGGGTTAGGGTTAGGGTTAGGGTTAGGGTTCGGGTACGGCTTAGGGTACGGGTGAGGGTATGGGTGAGGATACTGCATAGGGTATTGGTTAGGGTTAGGGTACGGCTTAGGATACGGGTTAGGGTACGTGTTAGGGTATGGCGTACGGTATGGGTTAGGGTTAGGGTTAGGGTTAGGGTTAGGGTTAGGGTTAGGGTACGGCTTAGGGTACGGGTTAGGGTACGGGTGAGGTTACGGCGTAGGGTATAGTTTAGGGTTAGGGTTAGGGTTAGGGTACGGCTTAGGATACGGGTTAGGGTACAGGTGAGGGTACGGCGTAGCGTATGGTTTAGGGTTAGGGTTAGGGTTAGGGTACGGCTTAGGGTACGGGTTAGGGTACGGGTGAGGGTACGGTGTAGGTTATGGGTTAGGGTTAGGGTTAGGGTTAGGGTTAGTTTTAGGGTTAGGGATTGGTTTAGGGTACGGGTTAGGATTAGCATACGTGTTCGGGTTAGGGTTTTGGTTATGGTTAGGGTACGCGTTAGGGTTAGGGTATGGGTTAGGTTTAGGGTACACTTTAGGTTTAGGGTATTTATTAAACCTATCCCACTCTCTAGATACCACTTAGCACGTAAAGGAATATTATTTGGGGTTCAGCCATGGAGAAGATTTTAGTCACTAGGATAAGATAAAGAATAAACACATTATAAAAAAATCACATAAGGTTTTCTTTTTAACCTGTTCCTTAAAACACTAGTGTTTAGGAAATCTAATGGAGGCAAAAGCAGTAAAGGGTAGTTTAGGGTTAGGGTTAGGGTTAGGGTTAGGGTAGGGCTTAGGATACGGGTGAGGGTACTGGTGAGCGTACTGCGTAGGTTATTGCTTAGGGTTAGGGTACGGCTTAGGATACGGGTTAGGATATGGGTTAGGTTACGGCATTGGGTATGGGTGAGGGATAGGGTTAGGGTTAGGGTAAGGCTTTGGGTACGGGTTAGGGTACGGGTGAGGGTACGGCGTAGGGTAGAGGTTAGGGTTAGGTTTAGGATTAGGGTACGGCTTAGGGTACGGGTTAGGGTACGGGTGAGGGTACGGTGTAGTGTATAGGTTAGGGTTAGGGTTAGGGTACGGCTTAGGGTACGGGTTAGGTTATGGCGTAGGGTATGGGTTAGGGTTAGGGTTAGTGTTAGTGTTAGGGTTAGGGTACGGCTTAGGGTACGGGTGAGGGTACGGGTGAGGGTACTGCGTAGGGTATTGGTTAGGGTTAGGATATGGCTTAGGATACGGGTTAGGGTATGGGTTAGGGTATGGCGTAGGGTATGGGTTAGGCTTAGGGTTAGGGTTAGGGTTAGGGTTAGGGTACGGCTTAGGATACGGGTAAGGGTACGGGTGAGGGTACGGCGTAGCATATGGGTTAGGGTTAGGGTTAGGGTACGTCTTAGGGTACGGGTTAGGGTACGGGTGAGGGTACGGCGTAGGGTAAGGGTTAGGGTTAGGGTTAGGGTTAGGGTTAGTTTTAGGGTTAGGGATTGGTTTAGGGTACGGTTTAGGATTAGCGTACGTGTTAGGGTTAGGTTTTGGGTTAGGGTTAGGGTACGCGTTAGGGTTAGGGTATGGGTTAGGGTTAGGGTACACGTTAGGATTAGGGTATTTATTAAACCTATCCCACTCTCTAGATACCACTTAGCACGTGAAGGAATATTATTAGGGATCCAGCCATGGAGAAGATTTTAGTCACTAGGAAAAGATAAAGAATAAACACATTATAAAAAAATCACATTAGGATTTTCTTTTTAACCTGTTCCTTAAAACACTAGTGCTTAGGAAATCTAATAGAGGCAAAAGCAACCAAGGGTAGTTTAGGGTTAGGGTTAGGGTTAGGGTTAGTGTTAGGGTTAGGGTACGGGTTAGGGTATGGGATAGGGTACGGGTGAGGGTACGGCGTAGGGTAGGGGTTAGGGTTAGGGTTAGGGTTATGGTTAGGGTATGGCTTAGGGTACGGGTGAGGGTACGGGTGAGGGTACTGCATAGGTTATGGGTTAGGGTTAGGGTTAGGGTTAGGGTACGGCTTAGGGTACGGGTTAGGGTACGGGTGAGGTTACGGCGTAGGGTATAGTTTAGGGTTAGGGTTAGGGTTAGGGTACAGCTTAGGGTACGGGTTAGGGTACGGGTGAGGGTATGGCGTAGTGTATAAGTTAGGGTTAGGGTTAGGGTTAGGGTATGGCTTAGGGTACGGGTGAGGGTACGGGTGAGGGTACTGTGTAGGGTATTGGTTATGGTTAGAGTACGGCTTAGAATACGGGTTAGGGTACAGTTTAGGGTACGGCGTAGGGTATGGGTTAGGGTTAGGGTTAGGGTTAGGGTACGGCTTAGGGTACGGGTTAGGGTACGGGTGAGGGTACGGCGTAGTGTATAGGTTAGGGTTAGGGTTAGGGTTAGGGTACGGCTTAGGGTATGGGATAGGGTACGGGTGAGGGTAAGGCGTAGGGTAGGGGTTAGGGTTAGGTTTAGGGTTAGTGTTAGGTTTAGGGTACCGCTTAGTGTATGGGATAGGGTACGGCGTAGGGTAGCGGTTAGGGTTAGGGTTAGGGTTAGGGTACGGCTTAGGATACGGGTTAGGGTACGGGTGAGGGTGCGGCGTAGCGTATGGGTTAGGGTTAGGGTTATGGTACGGCTTAGGGTACGGGTTAGGGTACGGGTGAGGGTACTGCGTAGGTTATGGGTTAGGGTTAGGGTTAGGGTTAGGGTTAGTTTTAGGGTTAGGGATTGGTTTAGGGTAAGGGTTAGGATTAGCATACTTGTTCGGTTTAGGGTTTTGGTTAGGGTTAGGGTACGCGTTAGGGTTGGTATGGGTTAGGTTTAGGGTACACGTTAGGATTAGGGTATTTATTAAACCTATCCCACTGTCTAGATACCACTTAGCACGTAAAGGAATATTATTTAGGGTCCAGCCATGGAGAAGATTTTCGTCACTAGGATAAGATAAAGAATAAACACATTATAAAAAAATCACATTAGGATTTTCTTTTTATCCTGTTCCTTAAAACAGTAGTGCTTAGGAAATCTAATGGAGGCAAAAGCAGTCAAGGGTAGTTTAGGGTTAGGGTTAGGGTTAGGGTTAGTGTTAGGGTTAGGGTACGGCTTAGGGTATGGGATAGGGTAAGGGTGAGGGTACGGCATAGGGTAGGGTTTAGGGTTAGGGTTAGTGTTAGGGTTAGGGTTAGAGTATGGCTTAGGGTACGGTTGAGGGTACTGTGTAGGTCATTGGTTAGGGTTAGGTTAAGGCTTAGGGTACTGGTTATTGTATGGGTTAGGGTACGGCGCAGGGTATGGGTAAGGTTTAGGGTTAGGGTTAGGGTTAGAGTTAGGGTACGGCTTAGGGTATGGGTTAGGGTACGGGTGAGGGTACGGCATAGTGTATAGGTTAGGGTTAGGGTTAGGGTACGGCTTAGGGTACGGGTTAGGTTACGGGTGAGGGTACGGCATAGGGTATGGTTTAGGGTTAGGGTTAGGGTTAGGGTTAGTGTTAGTGTTAGGGTTAGGTTACGGCTTAGCGTATGGGATAGGGTACGGGTGAGGGTACGGCGTAGGGTAGGGGTTAGGTTTAGAGTTAGGGTTTGGGTTTGGGTTAGGGTACGGCTTAGGGTACGGGTGAGGGTACGGGTGAGGGTACTGCGTAGGGTATTGGTTAGGGTTAGGATACGGCTTAGGATACGGGTTAGGGTACGTGTTAGGGTATGGCGTAGGGTATGGGTTAGGGTTAGGGTTAGGTTTAGGGTTAGGGTTAGGTTTAGGGTTAGGGTACGGCTTAGGATACGGGTTAGGGTACGGGTGAAGGTACGGCGTAGCGTATGGGTTAGGGTTAGGGTTAGGGTTAGGGTTAGGGTACGGCTTAGGTTATGGGATAGGGTACAGGTGAGGGTTTGGCATAGGGTATGGGTTAGGGTTAGGGTTAGGGTTAGGGTTAGGGTACGGCTTAGGGTACGGGTGAGGGTATGGGTGAGGATACTGCGTAGGGTATTGGTTAGGGTTACGGTACGTCTTAGGATACGGGTTAGGGTACGGGTGAGGGTACGGCATAGGTTATGGGTTAGGGTTAGGGTTAGTGTTAGGGTTATAGTACGGCTTAGGTTATGGGATAGGGTACAGGTGAGGGTATGGCATAGGGTAGGGTTTAGGGTTAGGGTTAGGGTTAGGGTTAGGGTTAGGGTACGGCTTAGGGTACGGGTGAGGGAATGGGTGAGGATACTGCATAGGGTATTGGTTAGGGTTAGGGTACGGCTTAGGATACGGGTTAGGGTACGTGTTAGGGTTTGGCGTACGGTATGGGTTAGGGTTAGGGTTAGGGTTAGGGTTAGGGTTAGGGTTAGGGTACGGCTTAGGGTACGGGTTAGGGTACGGGTGAGGGTACGGTGTAGGTTATGGGTTAGGGTTAGGGTTAGGGTTAGGGTTAGTTTTAGGGTTAGGGATTGGTTTAGGGTACGGGTTAGGATTAGCATACGTGTTCGGGTTAGGGTTTTGGTTAGGGTTAGGGTACGCGTTAGGGTTAGGGTATGGGTTAGGTTTAGGGTACACTTTAGGATTAGGGTATTTATTAAACCTATCCCACTCTCTAGATACCACTTAGCACGTAAAGGAATATTATTTGGGGTTCAGCCATGGAGAAGATTTTAGTCACTAGGATAAGATAAAGAATAAACACATTATAAAAAAATCACATAAGGTTTTCTTTTTAACCTGTTCCTTAAAACACTAGTGTTTAGAAAATCTAATGGAGGCAAAAGCAGTAAAGGGTAGTTTAGGGTTAGGGTTAGGGTTAGGGTTAGGTTAGGGCTTAGGATACGGGTGAGGGTACTGGTGAGGGTACTGCGTAGGTTATTGGTTAGGGTTAGGGTACGGCTTAGGATACGGGTTAGGATATGTGTTAGGTTACGGCATTGGGTATGGGTGAGGGTTAGGGTTAGGGTTAGGGTAAGGCTTTGGGTACGGGTTAGGGTACGGGTGAGGGTACGGCGTAGGGTAGAGGTTAGGGTTAGGTTTAGGATTAGGGTACGGCTTAGGGTACGGGTTAGGGTACGGGTGAGGGTACGGCGTAGTGTATAGGTTAGGGTTAGGGTTAGGGTACGGCTTAGGGTACGGGTTAGGTTAGGGCGTAGGGTATGGTTTAGGGTTAGGGTTAGTGTTAGTGTTAGGGTTAGGGTACGGCTTAGCGTATGGGATAGGGTACGGGTGAGGGTACGGCGTAGGGTAGGGGTTAGGGTTAGAGTTAGGGTTAGGGTTGGGGTTAGGGTACGGCTTAGGGTACGGGTGAGGGTACGGGTGAGGGTACTGCGTAGGGTATTGGTTAGGGTTAGGATATGGCTTAGGATACGGGTTACGGTATGGGTTAGGGTATGGCGTAGGGTATGGGTTAGGATTAGGGTTAGGGTTAGGGTTAGGGTTAGGGTACGGCTTAGGATACGGGTAAGGGTACGGGTGAGGGTACGGCGTAGCATATGGGTTAGGGTTAGGGTTAGGGTACGTCTTAGGGTACGGGTTAGGGTACGGGTGAGGGTACGGCGTAGGGTAAGGGTTAGGGTTAGGGTTAGGGTTAGGGTTAGTTTTAGGGTTAGGGATTGGTTTAGGGTACGGGTTAGGATTAGCGTACGTGTTAGGGTTAGGTTTTGGGTTAGGGTTAGGGTACGCGTTAGGGTTAGGGTATGGGTTAGGGTTAGGGTACACGTTAGGATTAGGGTATTTATTAAACCTATCCCACTCTCTAGATACCACTTAGCACGTGAAGGAATATTATTAGGGATCCAGCCATGGAGAAGATTTTAGTCACTAGGAAAAGATAAAGAATAAACACATTATAAAAAAATCACATTAGGATTTTCTTTTTAACCTGTTCCTTAAAACACTAGTGCTTAGGAAATCTAATAGAGGCAAAAGCAATCAAGGGTAGTTTAGGGTTAGGGTTAGGGTTAGGGTTAGTGTTAGGGTTAGGTTACGGGTTAGGGTATGGGATAGGGTACGGGTGAGGGTACGGCGTAGGGTAGGGGTTAGGGTTAGGGTTAGGGTTACGGTTAGGGTATGGCTTAGGGTACGGGTGAGGGTACGGGTGAGGGTACTGCATAGGTTATGGGTTAGGGTTAGGGTTAGGGTTAGGGTTAGGGTACGGCTTAGGATACGGGTTAGGGTACGGGTGAGGGTACGGCGTAGGTTATGGGTTAGGGTTAGGGTTAGTGTTAGGTTTATTGTACGGCTTAGGTTATGGGATAGGGTACAGGTGAGGGTATGGCATAGGGTAAGGGTTAGGGTTAGGTTTAGGGTTAGGGTTAGGTTTAGGGTACGGCTTAGGGTACGGGTGAGGGTATGGGTGAGGATACTGCGTAGGGTATTGTTTAGGGTTAGGGTACGGCTTAGGATACGGGTTAGGGTACGTGTTAGGGTATGGCGTACGCTATGGGTTAGGGTTAGGGTTAGGGTTAGGGTTAGGGTTAGGGTACGGCTTAGGGTACGGGTTAGGGTACGGGTGAGGTTACGGCGTAGGGTATAGTTTAGGGTTAGGGTTAGGGTTAGGGTACGGCTTAGGGTACGGGTTAGGGTACGGGTGAGGGTATGGCGTAGTGTATAAGTTAGGGTTAGGGTTAGGGTTAGGGTATGGCTTAGGGTACGGGTGAGGGTACGGGTGAGGGTAATGTGTAGGGTATTGGTTATGGTTAGGGTACGGCTTAGAATACGGGTTAGGGTACAGTTTAGGGTACGGCGAAGGGTATGGGTTAGGTTTAGGGTTAGGGTTAGGGTACGGCTTAGGGTACGGATTAGGGTACGGGTGAGGGTACGGCGTAGTGTATAGGTTAGGGTTAGGGTTAGGGTTAGGGTACGGCTTAGGGTATGGGATAGGGTACGGGTGAGGGTAAGGCGTAGGGTAGGGGTTAGGTTTAGGGTTAGGGTTAGTGTTAGGGTTAGGGTACGGCTTAGGGTATGGGATAGGTTACGGGTGAGGGTACGGCGTAGGGTAGGGGTTAGGGTTAGGTTTAGGGTTAGTGTTAGGGTTAGGGTACCGCTTAGGGTATGGGATAGGGTACGGCGTAGGGTAGCGGTTAGGGTTAGGGTTAGGGTTAGGGTACGGCTTAGGATACGGGTTAGGGTACGGGTGAGGGTGCGGCGTAGCGTATGGGTTAGGGTTAGGGTTATGGTACGGCTTAGGGTACGGGTTAGGGTACGGGTGAGGGTACTGCGTAGGTTATGGGTTAGGGTTAGGGTTAGGGTTAGGGTTAGTTTTAGGGTTAGGGATTGGTTTAGGGTAAGGGTTAGGATTAGCATACTTGTTCGGGTTAGGGTTTTGGTTAGGGTTAGGGTACGCGTTAGGGTTGGTATGGGTTAGGTTTAGGGTACACGTTAGGATTAGGGTATTTATTAAACCGATCCCACTCTCTAGATACCACTTAGCACGTAAAGGAATATTATTTAGGGTCCAGCCATGGAGAATATTTTCGTCACTAGGATAAGATAAAGAATAAACACATTATAAAAAAATCACATTAGGATTTTCTTTTTAACCTGTTCCTTAAAACACTAGTGCTTAGGAAATCTAATGGAGGCAAAAGCAGTCAAGGGTAGTTTAGGGTTAGGGTTAGGGTTAGGGTTAGTGTTAGGGTTAGGGTACGGCTTAGGGTATGGGATAGGGTATGGGTGAGGGTACGGCATAGGGTAGGGTTTAGGGTTAGGGTTAGTGTTAGGGTTAGGGTTAGGGTATGGCTTAGGGTACGGGTGAGGGTACTGTGTAGGTCATTGGTTAGGGTTAGGTTAAGGCTTAGGATACAGGTTATTGTATGGGTTAGGGTACGGTGCAGGGTATGGGTAAGTGTTAGGGTTAGGGTTAGGGTTAGAGTTAGGGTACGGCTTAGGGTACGGGTTAGGGTACGGGTGAGGGTACGGCGTAGTGTATAGGTTAGGGTTAGGGTTAGGGTACGGCTTAGGGTACGGGTTAGGTTACGGCGTAGGGTATGGGTTAGGGTTAGGGTTAGGGTTAGTGTTAGTGTTAGGGTTAGGGTACGGCTTAGCGTATGGGATAGGGTACGGGTGAGGGTACGGCGTAGAGTAGGGGTTAGGGTTAGAGTTAGGGTTAGGGTTGGGGTTAGGGTACGGCTTAGGGTACGTGTGAGGGTACGGGTGAGGGTACTGCGTAGGGTATTGGTTAGGGTTAGGATATGGCTTAGGATACGGGTTAGGGTATGGGTTAGGGTATGGCGTAGGGTATGGGTTAGGCTTAGGGTTAGGGTTAGGGTTAGGGTTAGGGTACGGCTTAGGATACGGGTAAGGGTACGGGTGAGGGTACGGCGTAGCATATGGGTTAGGGTTAGGGTTAGGGTACGTCTTAGGGTACGGGTTAGGGTACGGGTGAGGGTACGGCGTAGGGTAAGGGTTAGGGTTAGGGTTAGGTTTAGGGTTAGTTTTAGGGTTAGGGATTGGTTTAGGGTACGGTTTAGGATTAGCGTACGTGTTAGGGTTAGGTTTTGGGTTAGGGTTAGGGTACGCGTTAGGGTTAGGGTATGGGTTAGGGTTAGGGTACACGTTAGGATTAGGGTATTTATTAAACCTATCCCACTCTCTAGATACCACTTAGCACGTGAAGGAATATTATTAGGGATACAGCCATGGAGAAGATTTTAGTCACTAGGAAAAGATAAAGAATAAACACATTATAAAAAAATCACATTAGGATTTTCTTTTTAACCTGTTCCTTAAAACACTAGTGCTTAGGAAATCTAATAGAGGCAAAAGCAATCAAGGGTAGTTTAGGGTTAGGGTTAGGGTTAGGGTTAGTGTTAGTGTTAGGGTACGGCTTAGGGTATGGGATAGGGTACGGGTGAGGGTACGGCGTAGGGTAGGGTTTAGGGTTAGGGTTAGGGTTAGGGTACGGCTTAGGATACGGGTTAGGGTACGGGTGAGGGTAAGGCGTAGGTTATGGGTTAGGGTTAGGGTTAGTGTTAGGGTTATGGTACGGCTTAGGTTATGGGATAGGGTACAGGTTAGGGTATGGCATAGGGTAGGGGTTAGGGTTAGGTTTAGGGTTAGGGTTAGGGTTAGGGTACGGCTTAGGGTACGGGTGAGGGTATGGGTGAGGATACTGCGTAGGGTATTGGTTAGGGTTAGGGTACGGCTTAGGATACGGGTTAGGGTACGTGTTAGGGTATGGCGTACGCTATGGGTTAGGGTTAGGGTTAGGGTTAGGGTTAGGGTTAGGGTACGGCTTAGGGTACGGGTTAGGGTACGGGTGAGGTTACGGCGTAGGGTATAGTTTAGGGTTAGGGTTAGGGTTATGGTACGGCTTAGGGTACGGGTTAGGGTACGGGTGAGGGTATGGCGTAGTGTATAAGTTAGGGTTAGGGTTAGGGTTAGGGTATGGCTTAGGGTACGGGTGAGGGTACGGGTGAGGGTACTGTGTAGGGTATTGGTTATGGTTAGGGTACGGCTTAGAATAAGGGTTAGGGTACAGTTTAGGGTACGGCGTAGGGTATGGGTTAGGGTTAGGGTTAGGGTTAGGGTACGGCTTAGGGTACGGGTTAGGGTACGGGTGAGGGTACGGCGTAGTGTATAGGTTAGGGTTAGGGTTAGGGTTAGGGTACGGCTTAGGGTATGGGATAGGGTACGGGTGAGGGTAAGGCGTAGGGTAGGGGTTAGGTTTAGGGTTAGGGTTAGTGTTAGGGTTAGGGTACGGCTTAGGGTATGGGATAGGTTACGGGTGAGGGTACGGCGTAGGGTAGTGGTTAGGGTTAGGTTTAGGGTTAGTGTTAGGGTTAGGGTACCGCTTAGGGTATGGGATAGGGTACGGTGTAGGGTAGCGGTTAGGGTTAGGGTTAGGGTTAGGGTACGGCTTAGGATACGGGTTAGGGTACGGGTGAGGGTGCGGCGTAGCGTATGGGTTAGGGTTAGGGTTAGGGTACGGCTTAGGGTACGGGTTAGGGTACGGGTGAGGGTACTGCGTAGGTTATGGGTTAGGGTTAGGGTTAGGGTTAGGGTTAGTTTTAGGGTTAGGGATTGGTTTAGGGTAAGGGTTAGGATTAGCATACTTGTTCGGTTTAGGGTTTTGGTTAGGGTTAGGGTACGCGTTAGGGTTGGTATGGGTTAGGTTTAGGGTACACGTTAGGATTAGGGTATTTATTAAACCTATCCCACTGTCTAGATACCACTTAGCACGTAAAGGAATATTATTTAGGGTCCAGCCATGGAGAAGATTTTCGTCACTAGGATAAGATAAAGAATAAACACATTATAAAAAAATCACATTAGGATTTTCTTTTTATCCTGTTCCTTAAAACAGTAGTGCTTAGGAAATCTAATGGAGGCAAAAGCAGTCAAGGGTAGTTTAGGGTTAGGGTTAGGGTTAGGGTTAGTGTTAGGGTTAGGGTACGGCTTAGGGTATGGGATAGGGTAAGGGTGAGGGTACGGCATAGGGTAGGGTTTAGGGTTAGGGTTAGTGTTAGGGTTAGGGTTAGAGTATGGCTTAGGGTACGGTTGAGGGTACTGTGTAGGTCATTGGTTAGGGTTAGGTTAAGGCTTAGGGTACAGGTTATTGTATGGGTTAGGGTACGGCGCAGGGTATGGGTAAGGTTTAGGGTTAGGGTTAGGGTTAGAGTTAGGGTACGGCTTAGGGTATGGGTTAGGGTACGGGTGAGGGTACGGCATAGTGTATAGGTTAGGGTTAGGGTTAGGGTACGGCTTAGGGTACGGGTTAGGTTACGGGTGAGGGTACGGCATAGGGTATGGTTTAGGGTTAGGGTTAGGGTTAGGGTTAGTGTTAGTGTTAGGGTTAGGTTACGGCTTAGCGTATGGGATAGGGTACGGGTGAGGGTACGGCGTAGGGTAGGGGTTAGGTTTAGAGTTAGGGTTTGGGTTTGGGTTAGGGTACGGCTTAGGGTACGGGTGAGGGTACGGGTGAGGGTACTGCGTAGGGTATTGGTTAGGGTTAGGATACGGCTTAGGATACGGGTTAGGGTACGTGTTAGGGTATGGCGTAGGGTATGGGTTAGGGTTAGGGTTAGGTTTAGGGTTAGGGTTAGGTTTAGGGTTAGGGTACGGCTTAGGATACGGGTTAGGGTACGGGTGAAGGTACGGCGTAGCGTATGGGTTAGGGTTAGGGTTAGGGTTAGGGTTAGGGTACGGCTTAGGTTATGGGATAGGGTACAGGTGAGGGTTTGGCATAGGGTATGGGTTAGGGTTAGGGTTAGGGTTAGGGTTAGGGTACGGCTTAGGGTACGGGTGAGGGTATGGGTGAGGATACTGCGTAGGGTATTGGTTAGGGTTACGGTACGTCTTAGGATACGGGTTAGGGTACGGGTGAGGGTACGGCATAGGTTATGGGTTAGGGTTAGGGTTAGTGTTAGGGTTATAGTACGGCTTAGGTTATGGGATAGGGTACAGGTGAGGGTATGGCATAGGGTAGGGTTTAGGGTTAGGGTTAGGGTTAGGGTTAGGGTTAGGGTACGGCTTAGGGTACGGGTGAGGGAATGGGTGAGGATACTGCATAGGGTATTGGTTAGGGTTAGGGTACGGCTTAGGATACGGGTTAGGGTACGTGTTAGGGTTTGGCGTACGGTATGGGTTAGGGTTAGGGTTAGGGTTAGGGTTAGGGTTAGGGTCAGGGTACGGCTTAGGGTACGGCTTAGGGTACGGGTGAGGTTACGGCGTAGGGTATAGTTTAGGGTTAGGGTTAGGGTTAGGGTACGGCTTAGGATACGGGTTAGGGTACAGGTGAGGGTACGGCGTAGCGTATGGTTTAGGGTTAGGGTTAGGGTTAGGGTACGGCTTAGGGTACGGGTTAGGGTACGGGTGAGGGTACGGTGTAGGTTATGGGTTAGGGTTAGGGTTAGGGTTAGGGTTAGTTTTAGGGTTAGGGATTGGTTTAGGGTACGGGTTAGGATTAGCATACGTGTTCGGGTTAGGGTTTTGGTTAGGGTTAGGGTACGCGTTAGGGTTAGGGTATGGGTTAGGTTTAGGGTACACTTTAGGATTAGGGTATTTATTAAACCTATCCCACTCTCTAGATACCACTTAGCACGTAAAGGAATATTATTTGGGGTTCAGCCATGGAGAAGATTTTAGTCACTAGGATAAGATAAAGAATAAACACATTATAAAAAAATCACATAAGGTTTTCTTTTTAACCTGTTCCTTAAAACACTAGTGTTTAGGAAATCTAATGGAGGCAAAAGCAGTAAAGGGTAGTTTAGGGTTAGGGTTAGGGTTAGGGTTAGGTTAGGGCTTAGGATACGGGTGAGGGTACTGGTGAGGGTACTGCGTAGGTTATTGGTTAGGGTTAGGGTACGGCTTAGGATACGGGTTAGGATATGTGTTAGGTTACGGCATTGGGTATGGGTGAGGGTTAGGGTTAGGGTTAGGGTAAGGCTTTGGGTACGGGTTAGGGTACGGGTGAGGGTACGGCGTAGGGTAGAGGTTAGGGTTAGGTTTAGGATTAGGGTACGGCTTAGGGTACGGGTTAGGGTACGGGTGAGGGTACGGCGTAGTGTATAGGTTAGGGTTAGGGTTAGGGTACGGCTTAGGGTACGGGTTAGGTTACGGCGTAGGGTATGGTTTAGGGTTAGGGTTAGTGTTAGTGTTAGGGTTAGGGTACGGCTTAGCGTATGGGATAGGGTACGGGTGAGGGTACGGCGTAGGGTAGGGGTTAGGGTTAGAGTTAGGGTTAGGGTTGGGGTTAGGGTACGGCTTAGGGTACGGGTGAGGGTACGGGTGAGGGTACTGCGTAGGGTATTGGTTAGGGTTAGGATATGGCTTAGGATACGGGTTACGGTATGGGTTAGGGTATGGCGTAGGGTATGGGTTAGGATTAGGGTTAGGGTTAGGGTTAGGGTTAGGGTACGGCTTAGGATACGGGTAAGGGTACGGGTGAGGGTACGGCGTAGCATATGGGTTAGGGTTAGGGTTAGGGTACGTCTTAGGGTACGGGTTAGGGTACGGGTGAGGGTACGGCGTAGGGTAAGGGTTAGGGTTAGGGTTAGGGTTAGGGTTAGTTTTAGGGTTAGGGATTGGTTTAGGGTACGGGTTAGGATTAGCGTACGTGTTAGGGTTAGGTTTTGGGTTAGGGTTAGGGTACGCGTTAGGGTTAGGGTATGGGTTAGGGTTAGGGTACACGTTAGGATTAGGGTATTTATTAAACCTATCCCACTCTCTAGATACCACTTAGCACGTGAAGGAATATTATTAGGGATCCAGCCATGGAGAAGATTTTAGTCACTAGGAAAAGATAAAGAATAAACACATTATAAAAAAATCACATTAGGATTTTCTTTTTAACCTGTTCCTTAAAACACTAGTGCTTAGGAAATCTAATAGAGGCAAAAGCAATCAAGGGTAGTTTAGGGTTAGGGTTAGGGTTAGGGTTAGTGTTAGGGTTAGGTTACGGGTTAGGGTATGGGATAGGGTACGGGTGAGGGTACGGCGTAGGGTAGGGGTTAGGGTTAGGGTTAGGGTTACGGTTAGGGTATGGCTTAGGGTACGGGTGAGGGTACGGGTGAGGGTACTGCATAGGTTATGGGTTAGGGTTAGGGTTAGGGTTAGGGTTAGGGTACGGCTTAGGATACGGGTTAGGGTACGGGTGAGGGTACGGCGTAGGTTATGGGTTAGGGTTAGGGTTAGTGTTAGGTTTATTGTACGGCTTAGGTTATGGGATAGGGTACAGGTGAGGGTATGGCATAGGGTAAGGGTTAGGGTTAGGTTTAGGGTTAGGGTTAGGTTTAGGGTACGGCTTAGGGTACGGGTGAGGGTATGGGTGAGGATACTGCGTAGGGTATTGTTTAGGGTTAGGGTACGGCTTAGGATACGGGTTAGGGTACGTGTTAGGGTATGGCGTACGCTATGGGTTAGGGTTAGGGTTAGGGTTAGGGTTAGGGTTAGGGTACGGCTTAGGGTACGGGTTAGGGTACGGGTGAGGTTACGGCGTAGGGTATAGTTTAGGGTTAGGGTTAGGGTTAGGGTACGGCTTAGGGTACGGGTTAGGGTACGGGTGAGGGTATGGCGTAGTGTATAAGTTAGGGTTAGGGTTAGGGTTAGGGTATGGCTTAGGGTACGGGTGAGGGTACGGGTGAGGGTAATGTGTAGGGTATTGGTTATGGTTAGGGTACGGCTTAGAATACGGGTTAGGGTACAGTTTAGGGTACGGCGAAGGGTATGGGTTAGGTTTAGGGTTAGGGTTAGGGTACGGCTTAGGGTACGGATTAGGGTACGGGTGAGGGTACGGCGTAGTGTATAGGTTAGGGTTAGGGTTAGGGTTAGGGTACGGCTTAGGGTATGGGATAGGGTACGGGTGAGGGTAAGGCGTAGGGTAGGGGTTAGGTTTAGGGTTAGGGTTAGTGTTAGGGTTAGGGTACGGCTTAGGGTATGGGATAGGTTACGGGTGAGGGTACGGCGTAGGGTAGGGGTTAGGGTTAGGTTTAGGGTTAGTGTTAGGGTTAGGGTACCGCTTAGGGTATGGGATAGGGTACGGCGTAGGGTAGCGGTTAGGGTTAGGGTTAGGGTTAGGGTACGGCTTAGGATACGGGTTAGGGTACGGGTGAGGGTGCGGCGTAGCGTATGGGTTAGGGTTAGGGTTAGGGTACGGCTTAGGGTACGGGTTAGGGTACGGGTGAGGGTACTGCGTAGGTTATGGGTTAGGGTTAGGGTTAGGGTTAGGGTTAGTTTTAGGGTTAGGGATTGGTTTAGGGTAAGGGTTAGGATTAGCATACTTGTTCGGGTTAGGGTTTTGGTTAGGGTTAGGGTACGCGTTAGGGTTGGTATGGGTTAGGTTTAGGGTACACGTTAGGATTAGGGTATTTATTAAACCGATCCCACTCTCTAGATACCACTTAGCACGTAAAGGAATATTATTTAGGGTCCAGCCATGGAGAATATTTTCGTCACTAGGATAAGATAAAGAATAAACACATTATAAAAAAATCACATTAGGATTTTCTTTTTAACCTGTTCCTTAAAACACTAGTGCTTAGGAAATCTAATGGAGGCAAAAGCAGTCAAGGGTAGTTTAGGGTTAGGGTTAGGGTTAGGGTTAGTGTTAGGGTTAGGGTACGGCTTAGGGTATGGGATAGGGTATGGGTGAGGGTACGGCATAGGGTAGGGTTTAGGGTTAGGGTTAGTGTTAGGGTTAGGGTTAGGGTATGGCTTAGGGTACGGGTGAGGGTACTGTGTAGGTCATTGGTTAGGGTTAGGTTAAGGCTTAGGATACAGGTTATTGTATGGGTTAGGGTACGGTGCAGGGTATGGGTAAGTGTTAGGGTTAGGGTTAGGGTTAGAGTTAGGGTGCGGCTTAGGGTACGGGTTAGGGTACGGGTGAGGGTACGGCGTAGTGTATAGGTTAGGGTTAGGGTTAGGGTACGGCTTAGGGTACGGGTTAGGTTACGGCGTAGGGTATGGGTTAGGGTTAGGGTTAGGGTTAGTGTTAGTGTTAGGGTTAGGGTACGGCTTAGCGTATGGGATAGGGTACGGGTGAGGGTACGGCGTAGAGTAGGGGTTAGGGTTAGAGTTAGGGTTAGGGTTGGGGTTAGGGTACGGCTTAGGGTACGTGTGAGGGTACGGGTGAGGGTACTGCGTAGGGTATTGGTTAGGGTTAGGATATGGCTTAGGATACGGGTTAGGGTATGGGTTAGGGTATGGCGTAGGGTATGGGTTAGGCTTAGGGTTAGGGTTAGGGTTAGGGTTAGGGTACGGCTTAGGATACGGGTAAGGGTACGGGTGAGGGTACGGCGTAGCATATGGGTTAGGGTTAGGGTTAGGGTACGTCTTAGGGTACGGGTTAGGGTACGGGTGAGGGTACGGCGTAGGGTAAGGGTTAGGGTTAGGGTTAGGTTTAGGGTTAGTTTTAGGGTTAGGGATTGGTTTAGGGTACGGTTTAGGATTAGCGTACGTGTTAGGGTTAGGTTTTGGGTTAGGGTTAGGGTACGCGTTAGGGTTAGGGTATGGGTTAGGGTTAGGGTACACGTTAGGATTAGGGTATTTATTAAACCTATCCCACTCTCTAGATACCACTTAGCACGTGAAGGAATATTATTAGGGATACAGCCATGGAGAAGATTTTAGTCACTAGGAAAAGATAAAGAATAAACACATTATAAAAAAATCACATTAGGATTTTCTTTTTAACCTGTTCCTTAAAACACTAGTGCTTAGGAAATCTAATAGAGGCAAAAGCAATCAAGGGTAGTTTAGGGTTAGGGTTAGGGTTAGGGTTAGTGTTAGGGTTAGGGTACGGCTTAGGGTATGGGATAGGGTACGGGTGAGGGTACGGCGTAGGGTAGGGTTTAGGGTTAGGGTTAGGGTTAGGGTACGGCTTAGGATACGGGTTAGGGTACGGGTGAGGGTAAGGCGTAGGTTATGGGTTAGGGTTAGGGTTAGTGTTAGGGTTATGGTACGGCTTAGGTTATGGGATAGGGTACAGGTTAGGGTATGGCATAGGGTAGGGGTTAGGGTTAGGTTTAGGGTTAGGGTTAGGGTTAGGGTACGGCTTAGGGTACGGGTGAGGGTATGGGTGAGGATACTGCGTAGGGTATTGGTTAGGGTTAGGGTACGGCTTAGGATACGGGTTAGGGTACGTGTTAGGGTATGGCGTACGCTATGGGTTAGGGTTAGGGTTAGGGTTAGGGTTAGGGTTAGGGTACGGCTTAGGGTACGGGTTAGGGTACGGGTGAGGTTACGGCGTAGGGTATAGTTTAGGGTTAGGGTTAGGGTTATGGTACGGCTTAGGGTACGGGTTAGGGTACGGGTGAGGGTATGGCGTAGTGTATAAGTTAGGGTTAGGGTTAGGGTTAGGGTATGGCTTAGGGTACGGGTGAGGGTACGGGTGAGGGTACTGTGTAGGGTA
Organism: Eubalaena glacialis; assembly: GCF_028564815.1. Classification (NCBI taxonomy): domain Eukaryota; kingdom Metazoa; phylum Chordata; class Mammalia; order Artiodactyla; family Balaenidae; genus Eubalaena; species Eubalaena glacialis. The sequence continues at coordinate 1,373,062 of NW_026871555.1, read as the reverse complement.
TTGGTTATGGTTAGGGTACGGCTTAGAATAAGGGTTAGGGTACAGTTTAGGGTACGGCGTAGGGTATGGGTTAGGGTTAGGGTTAGGGTTAGGGTACGGCTTAGGGTACGGGTTAGGGTATGGGTGAGGGTACGGCGTAGTGTATAGGTTAGGGTTAGGGTTAGGGTTAGGGTACGGCTTAGGGTATGGGATAGGGTACGGGTGAGGGTAAGGCGTAGGGTAGGGGTTAGGTTTAGGGTTAGGGTTAGTGTTAGGGTTAGGGTACGGCTTAGGGTATGGGATAGGTTACGGGTGAGGGTACGGCGTAGGGTAGGGGTTAGGGTTAGGTTTAGGGTTAGTGTTAGGGTTAGGGTACCGCTTAGGGTATGGGATAGGGTACGGCGTAGGGTAGCGGTTAGGGTTAGGGTTAGGGTTAGGGTACGGCTTAGGATACGGGTTAGGGTACGGGTGAGGGTGCGGCGTAGCGTATGGGTTAGGGTTAGGGTTAGGGTACGGCTTAGGGTACGGGTTAGGGTACGGGTGAGGGTACTGCGTAGGTTATGGGTTAGGGTTAGGGTTAGGGATAGGGTTAGTTTTAGGGTTAGGGATTGGTTTAGGGTAAGGGTTAGGATTAGCATACTTGTTCGGGTTAGGGTTTTGGTTAGGTTTAGGGTACGCGTTAGGGTTGGTATGGGTTAGGTTTAGGGTACACGTTAGGATTAGGGTATTTATTAAACCTATCCCACTCTCTAGATACCACTTAGCACGTAAAGGAATATTATTTAGGGTTCAGCCATGGAGAAGATTTTCGTCACTAGGATAAGATAAAGAATAAACACATTATAAAAAAATCACATTAGGATTTTCTTTTTATCCTGTTCCTTAAAACACTCGTGCTTAGGAAATCTAATGGAGGCAAAAGCAGTCAAGGGTAGTTTAGGGTTAGGGTTAGGGTTAGGGTTAGTGTTAGGGTTAGGGTACGGCTTAGGGTATGGGATAGGGTATGGGTGAGGGTACGGCATAGGGTAGGGTTTAGGGTTAGGGTTAGTGTTAGGGTTAGGGTTAGGGTATGGCTTAGGGTACGGGTGAGGGTACTGTGTAGGTCATTGGTTAGGGTTAGGTTAAGGCTTAGGATACAGGTTATTGTATGGGTTAGGGTACGGTGCAGGGTATGGGTAAGTGTTAGGGTTAGGGTTAGGGTTAGAGTTAGGGTACGGCTTAGGGTACGGGTTAGGGTACGGGTGAGGGTACGGCGTAGTGTATAGGTTAGGGTTAGGGTTAGGGTACGGCTTAGGGTACGGGTTAGGTTACGGCGTAGGGTATGGGTTAGGGTTAGGGTTAGGGTTAGTGTTAGTGTTAGGGTTAGGGTACGGCTTAGCGTATGGGATAGGGTACGGGTGAGGGTACGGCGTAGAGTAGGGGTTAGGGTTAGAGTTAGGGTTAGGGTTGGGGTTAGGGTACGGCTTAGGGTACGTGTGAGGGTACGGGTGAGGGTACTGCGTAGGGTATTGGTTAGGGTTAGGATATGGCTTAGGATACGGGTTAGGGTATGGGTTAGGGTATGGCGTAGGGTATGGGTTAGGCTTAGGGTTAGGGTTAGGGTTAGGGTTAGGGTACGGCTTAGGATACGGGTAAGGGTACGGGTGAGGGTACGGCGTAGCATATGGGTTAGGGTTAGGGTTAGGGTACGTCTTAGGGTACGGGTTAGGGTACGGGTGAGGGTACGGCGTAGGGTAAGGGTTAGGGTTAGGGTTAGGTTTAGGGTTAGTTTTAGGGTTAGGGATTGGTTTAGGGTACGGTTTAGGATTAGCGTACGTGTTAGGGTTAGGTTTTGGGTTAGGGTTAGGGTACGCGTTAGGGTTAGGGTATGGGTTAGGGTTAGGGTACACGTTAGGATTAGGGTATTTATTAAACCTATCCCACTCTCTAGATACCACTTAGCACGTGAAGGAATATTATTAGGGATCCAGCCATGGAGAAGATTTTAGTCACTAGGAAAAGATAAAGAATAAACACATTATAAAAAAATCACATTAGGATTTTCTTTTTAACCTGTTCCATAAAACACTAGTGCTTAGGAAATCTAATAGAGGCAAAAGCAATCAAGGGTAGTTTAGGGTTAGGGTTAGGGTTAGGGTTAGTGTTAGGGTTAGGGTACGGCTTAGGGTATGGGATAGGGTACGGGTGAGGGTACGGCGTAGGGTAGGGGTTAGGGTTAGGGTTAGGGTTAGGGTACGGCTTAGGATACGGGTTAGGGTACGGGTGAGGGTAAGGCGTAGGTTATGGGTTAGGGTTAGGGTTAGTGTTAGGGTTATGGTACGGCTTAGGTTATGGGATAGGGTACAGGTGAGGGTATGGCATAGGGTAGGGGTTAGGGTTAGGTTTAGGGTTAGGGTTAGGGTTAGGGTACGGCTTAGGGTACGGGTGAGGGTATGGGTGAGGATACTGCGTAGGGTATTGGTTAGGGTTAGGGTACGGCTTAGGATACGGGTTAGGGTACGTGTTAGGGTATGGCGTACGCTATGGGTTAGGGTTAGGGTTAGGGTTAGGGTTAGGGTTAGGGTACGGCTTAGGGTACGGGTTAGGGTACGGGTGAGGTTACGGCGTAGGGTATAGTTTAGGGTTAGGGTTAGGGTTATGGTACGGCTTAGGGTACGGGTTAGGGTACGGGTGAGGGTATGGCGTAGTGTATAAGTTAGGGTTAGGGTTAGGGTTAGGGTATGGCTTAGGGTACGGGTGAGGGTACGGGTGAGGGTACTGTGTAGGGTATTGGTTATGGTTAGGGTACGGCTTAGAATAAGGGTTAGGGTACAGTTTAGGGTACGGCGTAGGGTATGGGTTAGGGTTAGGGTTAGGGTTAGGGTACGGCTTAGGGTACGGGTTAGGGTACAGTTTAGGGTACGGCGTAGTGTATAGGTTAGGGTTAGGGTTAGGGTTAGGGTACGGCTTAGGGTATGGGATAGGGTACGGGTGAGGGTAAGGCGTAGGGTAGGGGTTAGGTTTAGGGTTAGGGTTAGTGTTAGGGTTAGGGTACGGCTTAGGGTATGGGATAGGTTACGGGTGAGGGTACGGCGTAGGGTAGGGGTTAGGGTTAGGTTTAGGGTTAGTGTTAGGGTTAGGGTACCGCTTAGGGTATGGGATAGGGTACGGCGTAGTGTAGCGGTTAGGGTTAGGGTTAGGGTTAGGGTACGGCTTAGGATACGGGTTAGGGTACGGGTGAGGGTGCGGCGTAGCGTATGGGTTAGGGTTAGGGTTAGGGTACGGCTTAGGGTACGGGTTAGGGTACGGGTGAGGGTACTGCGTAGGTTATGGGTTAGGGTTAGGGTTAGGGTTAGGGTTAGTTTTAGGGTTAGGGATTGGTTTAGGGTAAGGGTTAGGATTAGCATACTTGTTCGGGTTAGGGTTTTGGTTAGGTTTAGGGTACGCGTTAGGGTTGGTATGGGTTAGGTTTAGGGTACACGTTAGGATTAGGGTATTTATTAAACCTATCCCACTCTCTAGATACCACTTAGCACGTAAAGGAATATTATTTAGGGTTCAGCCATGGAGAAGATTTTCGTCACTAGGATAAGATAAAGAATAAACACATTATAAAAAAATCACATTAGGATTTTCTTTTTATCCTGTTCCTTAAAACACTCGTGCTTAGGAAATCTAATGGAGGCAAAAGCAGTCAAGGGTAGTTTAGGGTTAGGGTTAGGGTTAGGGTTAGTGTTAGGGTTAGGGTACGGCTTAGGGTATGGGATAGGGTATGGGTGAGGGTACGGCATAGGGTAGGGTTTAGGGTTAGGGTTAGTGTTAGGGTTAGGGTTAGAGTATGGCTTAGGGTACGGGTGAGGGTACTGTGTAGGTCATTGGTTAGGGTTAGGTTAAGGCTTAGGATACAGGTTATTGTATGGGTTAGGGTACGGCGCAGGGTATGGGTAAGGGTTAGGGTTAGGGTTAGAGTTAGGGTACGGCTTAGGATACGGCTTAGGGTACGGGTGAGGGTACGTGTGAGGGTACTGCGTAGGGTATTGGTTAGGGTTAGGATACGGCTTAGGATACGGGTTAGGGTACGGGTTAGGGTATGGCGTGGGGTATGGTTTAGGGTTAGGGTTAGGGTTAGGGTTAGTTTTAGGGTTAGGGATTGGTTTAGGGTACGGGTTAGGATTAGCGTACGTTTTAGGGTTAGGGTTTGGGTTAGGGTTAGGGTACGCATTAGGGTTAGGGTTAGGGTACACGTTAGGATTAGGGTATTTATTAAACCTATCCCACTCTCTAGATACCACTTAGCACGTAAAGGAATATTATTTAGGGTCCAGCCATGGAGAAGATTTTCGTTACTAGGATAAGATAAAGAATAAACACATTATAAAAAAATCACATTAGGATTTTCTTTTTAACCTGTTCCTTAAAACACTAGTGCTTAGGAAATCTAATGGAGGGAAAAGCAGTCAAGGGTAGTTTAGGGTTAGGGTTAGGGTTAGGGTTAGTGTTAGGGTTAGGGTACGGCTTAGGGTATGGGATAGGGTATGGGTGATGGTACGGCATAGGGTAGGGTTTAGGGTTAGGGTTAGTGTTAGGGTTAGGGTTAGGGTATGGCTTAGGGTACGGGTGAGGGTACTGTGTAGGTCATTGGTTAGGGTTAGGTTAAGGCTTAGGATACAGGTTATTGTATGGGATAGGGTACGGCGCAGGGTATGGGTAAGGGTTAGGGTTAGGGTTAGGGTTAGAGTTAGGGTATGGCTTAGGGTACGGGTTAGGGTATGGGTGAGGGTACGGCGTAGTGTATAGATTAGGGTTAGGGTTAGGGTACGGCTTTGGGTACGGGTTAGGTTATGGGTGAGGGTACGGCGTAGGGTATGGGTTAGGGTTAGGGTTAGGGTTAGTGTTAGTGTTAGGGTTAGGGTACGGCTTAGCGTATGGGATAGGGTACGGGTGAGGGTACGGCGTAGGGTAGGGGTTAGGGTTAGAGTTAGGGTTAGGGTTGGGGTTAGGGTATGGCTTAGGGTACGGGTGAGGGTACGGGTGAGGGTACTGCGTAGGGTATTGGTTAGGGTTAGGATACGGCTTAGGATACGAGTTAGGGTACGGGTTAGGGTATGGCGTAGGGTATGGGTTAGGGTTAGGGTTAGGGTTAGGGTTAGGGTTAGGGTACGGCTTAGGATACGGGTTACGGTACGGGTGAGGGTACGGCGTAGCGTATGGGTTAGGGTTAGGGTTAGGGTACGTCTTAGGGTACGGGTTAGGGTACGGGTGAGGGTACGGCGTAGGGTAAGGGTTAGGGTTAGGGTTAGGGTTAGGGTTAGTTTTAGGGTTAGGGATTGGTTTAGGGTACGGGTTAGGATTAGCGTACGTGTTAGGGTTAGGTTTTTTGTTAGGGTTAGGGTACGCGTTAGGGTTAGGGTATGGGTTAGGTTTAGGGTACACGTTAGGATTAGGGTATTTATTAAACCTATCCCACTCTCTAGATACCACTTAGCACGTAAAGGAATATTATTAGGGATCCAGCCATGGAGAAGATTTTAGTCACTAGGATAAGATAAAGAATAAACACATTATAAAAAAATCACATTAGGATTTTCTTTTTAACCTGTTCCTTAAAACACTAGTGCTTAGGAAATCTAATAGAGGCAAAAGCAATCAAGGGTAGTTTAGGGTTAGGGTTAGGGTTAGGGTTAGTGTTAGGGTTAGGGTACGGCTTAGGGTATGGGATAGGGTACGGATGAGGGTACGGCGTAGGGTAGGGGTTAGGGTTAGGGTTAGGGTACGGCTTAGGGTACGGGTTAGGTTACGGGTGAGGGTACGGCATAGGGTATGGGTTAGAGTTAGGGTTAGGGTTAGTGTTAGTGTTAGGGTTAGGGTACGGCTTAGCGTATGGGATAGGGTACGGGTGAGGGTACGGCGTAGGGTAGGGGTTAGGGTTAGGGTTAGGGTTAGGGTTAGGGTATGGCTTAGGGTACGGGTGAGGGTACTGCGTAGGGTATTGGTTAGGGTTAGGGTACGGCTTAGGATACGTGTTAGGGTACGGGTTAGGGTACGGTGTAGAGTGTGGGTTAGGGTTAGGGTTAGTGTTAGGGTTAGGGTTACGGTACGTCTTAGGGTACGTGTTAGGGTACGGGTGAGGGTACGGCGTAGGTTATCGGTTAGGGTTAGGGTTAGGGTTAGGGTTAGGGTACGGCTTAGGATACGGGTTAGGGTACGGGTTAGGGTACGGGTGAGGGTATGGCATAGTGTATAGGTTACGGTTAGGGTTAGTTTTAGGGTATGGCTTAGGGTACGGTGAGGGTACGGGTGAGGGTACTGTGTAGGGTATTGGTTATGGTTAGGGTATGGCTTAGAATACGGGTTAGGGTACGGGTTAGGGTACGGCGTAGGGTATGGGTTAGGGTTAGGGTTAGGGTTAGGGTTAGGGTACGGCTTAGGGTACGGGTTAGGGTACGGGTGAGGGTACGGCGTAGTGTATAGGTTAGGGTTAGGGTTAGGGTTAGGGTACGGCTTAGGGTACGGGTTAGGGTACGGGTGAGGGTATGGCGTAGTGTATAGGTTAGGGTTAGGGTTAGGTTTAGGGTACGGCTTAGGGTATGGGATAGGTTACAGGTGAGGGTACGGCGTAGGGTAGGGGTTAGGTTTAGGGTTAGGGTTAGTGTTAGGGTTAGCGTACGGCTTAGGGTATGGGATAGGTTACGGGTGAGGGTACGGCGTAGGGTAGGGGTTAGGGTTAGGTTTAGGGTTAGTGTTAGGGTTAGGGTACTGCTTAGGGTATGGGATAGGGTACGGCGTAGGGTAGCGGTTAGTGTTAGGGTTAGGGTTAGGGTTAGGGTACGGCTTAGGATACGGGTTAGGGTACGGGTGAGGGTACGGCGTAGCGTATGGGTTAGGGTTAGGGTTAGGGTTAGGGTACGGCTTAGGTTACGGGTTAGGGTTAGGGTTAGGGTTAGGGTTAGGGTTAGGGTTAGTTTTAGGGTTAGGGATTGGTTTAGGGTACGGGTTAGGATTAGCATACTTGTTCGGTTTAGGGTTTTGGTTAGGGTTAGGGTACGCGTTAGGGTTAGGGTATGGGTTAGGTTTAGGGTACACTTTAGGATTAGGGTATTTATTAAACCTATCCCACTCTCTAGATACCACTTAGCACGTAAAGGAATATTATTTGGGGTTCAGCCATGGAGAAGATTTTAGTCACTAGGATAAGATAAAGAATAAACACATTATAAAAAAATCACATAAGGTTTTCTTTTTAACCTGTTCCTTAAAACACTAGTGTTTAGGAAATCTAATGGAGGCAAAAGCAGTCAAGGGTAGTTTAGGGTTAGGGTTAGGGTTAGGGTTAGTGTTAGGGTTAGGGTACGGCTTAGGGTATGGGATAGGGTATGGGTGAGGGTACGGCATAGGGTAGGGTTTAGGGTTAGGGTTTGTGTTAGGGTTAGGGTTAGGGTATGGCTTAGGGTACGGCTGAGGGTACTGTGTAGGTCATTGGTTAGGGTTAGGTTAAGGCTTAGGATACAGGTTATTGTATGGGTTAGGGTACGGCGCAGGGTATGGGTAAGGGTTAGGGTTAGGGTTAGGGTTAGAGTTAGGGTACGGCTTAGGGTACGGTTTAGGGTACGGGTGAGGGTACGGCATAGTGTATAGTTTAGGGTTAGGGTTAGGGTACGGCTTAGGGTATGGGTTGGGTTTCGGGTGAGGGTACGGCATAGGGTATGGTTTAGGGTTAGGGTTAGGGTTAGGGTTAGTGTTAGTGTTAGGGTTAGGTTACGGCATAGCGTATGGGATAGGGTACGGGTGAGGGTACGGCGTAGGGTAGGGGTTAGGGTTAGAGTTAGGGTTAGGGTTTGGGTTAGGGTATGGCTTAGGGTACGGGTGAGGGTACGGGTGAGGGTACTGCGTAGGGTATTGGTTAGGGTTAGGATACGGCTTAGGATATGGGTTAGGGTACGTGTTAGGGTATCGCGTAGGGTATGGGTTAGGGTTAGGGTTAGGGTTAGGGTTAGGGTTAGGGTTAGGGTTAGGGTACGGCTTAGGATACGGGTTAGGTTACGGGTGAAGGTACGGCGTAGCGTATGGGTTAGGGTTAGGGTTAGGGTTAGGGTTAGAGTTAGGGTACGGCTTAGGGTACGGGTTAGGGTACGGGTGAGGGTACGGCGTAGTGTATAGGTTAGGGTTAGGGTTAGGGTACGGCTTAGGGTACGGGTTAGGTTACGGGTGAGGGTACGGCGTAGGGTATGGGTTAGGGTTAGGGTTAGGGTTAGTGTTAGTGTTAGGGTTAGGGTACGGCTTAGTGTATGGGATAGGGTACGGGTGAGGGTACGGCGTAGGGTAAGGTTAGGGTTAGAGTTAGGGTTAGGGTTGGGGTTAGGGTACGGCTTAGGGTACGGGTGAGGGTACGGGTGAGGGTACTGCGTAGGGTATTGGTTAGGGTTAGGATACGGCTTAGGATACGGGTTAGGGTACGGGTTAGGGTATGGCGTAGGGTATGGGTTAGGGTTAGGGTTAGGGTTAGGGTTAGGGTTAGGGTACGGCTTAGGGTACGGGTTAGGGTACGGGTGAGGGTACGGCGTAGGGTAAGGGTTAGGGTTAGGGTTAGGGTTAGGGTTAGTTTTAGGGTTAGGGATTCGTTTAGGGTACGGGTTAGGATTAGCGTACGTGTTAGGGTTAGGTTTTGGGTTAGGGTTAGGGTACGCGTTAGGGTTAGGGTATGGGTTAGGGTTAGGGTACACGTTAGGATTAGGGTATTTATTAAACCTATCCCACTCTCTAGATACCACTTATCACGTAAAGGAATATTATTAGGGATCCAGCCATGGAGAAGATTTTAGTCACTAGGATAAGATAAAGAATAAACACATTATAAAAAAATCACATTAGGATTTTCTTTTTAACCTGTTCCTTAAAACACTAGTGTTTAGGAAATCTAATACAGGCAAAAGCAATCAAGGGTAGTTTAGGGTTAGGGTTAGGGTTAGGGTTAGTGTTAGGGTTAGGGTACGGCTTAGGGTATGGGATAGGGTACGGGTGAGGGTACGGCGTAGGGTAAGGGTTAGGGTTAGGGTTAGGGTTAGGGTATGGCTTAGGGTACGGGTGAGGGTACGGGTGAGGGTACTGCATAGGGTATTGGTTAGGGTTAGGGTACGGCTTAGAATACGTGTTAGGGTACGGGTTAGGGTACGGCGTAGAGTGTGGGTTAAGGTTAGGGTTAGTGTTAGGGTTAGGGTTACGGTACGTCTTAGGGTATGTGTTAGGGTACGGGTGAGGGTACGGCGTAGGTTATGGGTTAGGGTTAGGGTTAGGGTTAGGGTTAGGGTACGGCTTAGGATACGGGTTAGGGTACGGGTGAGGGTACGGCGTAGGTTATGGGTTAGGGTTAGGGTTAGTTTTAGGGTTATGGTACGGCTTAGGTTATGGGATAGGGTACAGGTGAGGGTATGGCATAGGGTAGGGGTTAGGGTTAGGGTTAGGGTTAGGGTTAGGGTACGGCTTAGGGTACGGGTGAGGCTATGGGTGAGGATACTGCGTAGGGTATTGGTTAGGGTTAGGGTACGGCTTAGGGTACGGGTTAGGGTACGGGTGAGGTTACGGCGTAGGGTATAGTTTAGGGTTAGGGTTAGGGTTAGGGTACGGCTTAGGGTACGGGTTAGGGTACGGGTGAGGTTACGGCGTAGGGTATAGTTTAGGGTTAGGGTTAGGGTTAGGGTACGGCTTAGGATACGGGTTAGGGTACGGGTGAGGGTACGGCGTAGCATATGGTTTAGGGTTAGGGTTAGGGTACGGCTTAGGGTACGGGTTAGGGTACGGGTGAGGGTACGGTGTAGGTTATGGGTTAGGGTTAGGGTTAGGGTTAGGGTTAGTTTTAGGGTTAGGGATTGGTTTAGGGTACGGGTTAGGATTAGCATACGTGTTCGGGTTAGGGTTTTGGTTAGGGTTAGGGTACGCGTTAGGGTTAGGGTATGGGTTAGGTTTAGGGTACACTTTAGGATTAGGGTATTTATTAAACCTATCCCACTCTCTAGATACCACTTATCACGTAAAGGAATATTATTTGGGGTTCAGCCATGGAGAAGATTTTAGTCACTAGGATAAGATAAAGAATAAACACATTATAAAAAAATCACATAAGGTTTTCTTTTTAACCTGTTCATTAAAACACTAGTGTTTAGGAAATCTAATGGAGGCAAAAGCAGTAAAGGGTAGTTTAGGGTTAGGGTTAGGGTTAGGGTTAGGGTAGGGCTTAGGATACGGGTGAGGGTACTGGTGAGGGTACTGCGTAGGTTATTGGTTAGGGTTAGGGTACGGCTTAGGATACGGGTTAGGATATGGGTTAGGTTACGGCGTTGGGTATGGGTGAGGGTTAGGGTTAGGGTTAGGGTAAGGCTTTGGGTACGGGTTAGGGTACGGGTGAGGGTACGGCGTAGGGTAGAGGTTAGGGTTAGGTTTAGGGTTAGGGTACGGCTTAGGATACGGGTTAGGGTATGGGTGAGGGTACGGCGTAGCGTATGGGTTAGGGTTAGGGTTAGGGTTAGGGTTAGTTTTAGGGTTAGGGATTGGTTTAGGGTACGGGTTAGGATTAGCGTACGTGTTAGGGTTAGGGTTTGGGTTAGGGTTAGGGTACGCATTAGGGTTAGGGTTAGGGTACACGTTAGGATTAGGGTATTTATTAAACCTATCCCATTCTCTAGATACCACTTAGCACGTAAAGGAATATTATTTAGGGTCCAGCCATGGAGAAGATTTTCGTTACTAGGATAAGATAAAGAATAAACACATTATAAAAAAATCACATTAGGATTTTCTTTTTAACCTGTTCCTTAAAACACTAGTGCTTAGGAAATCTAATGGAGGCAAAAGCAGTCAAGGGTAGTTTAGGGTTAGGGTTAGGGTTAGGGTTAGTGTTAGGGTTAGGGTACGGCTTAGGGTATGGGATAGGGTATGGGTGAGGGTACGGCATAGGGTAGGGTTTAGGGTTAGGGTTAGTGTTAGGGTTAGGGTTAGGGTATGGCTTAGGGTACGGGTGAGGGTACTGGGTAGGTCATTGGTTAGGGTTAGGTTAAGGCTTAGGATACAGGTTATTGTATGGGTTAGGGTACGGCGCAGGGTATGGGTAAGGGTTAGGGTTAGGGTTAGGGTTAGAGTTAGGGTACGGCTTAGGGTACGGGTTAGGGTACGGGTGAGGGTACGGCGTAGTGTATAGGTTAGGGTTAGGGTTAGGGTACGGCTTTGGGTACGGGTTAGGTTACGGGTGAGGGTACGGCGTAGGGTATGGGTTAGGGTTAGGGTTAGGGTTAGTGTTAGTGTTAGGGTTAGGGTACGGCTTAGCGTATGGGATAGGGTACGGGTGAGGGTACGGCGTAGGTTAGGGGTTAGGGTTAGAGTTAGGGTTAGGGTTGGGGTTAGGGTACGGCTTAGGGTACGGGTGAGGGTACGGGTGAGGGTACTGCGTAGGGTATTGGTTAGGGTTAGGATACGGCTTAGGATACGGGTTAGGGTACGGGTTATGGTATGGCGTAGGGTATGGGTTAGGGTTAGGGTTAGGGTTAGGGTTAGGGTACGGCTTAGGATACGGGTTAGGGTACGGGTGAGGGTACGGCGTAGCGTATGGGTTAGGGTTAGGGTTAGGGTACGTCTTAGGGTACGGGTTAGGTTACGGGTGAGGGTACGGCGTAGGGTAAGGGTTAGGGTTAGGGTTAGGGTTAGGGTTAGTTTTAGGGTTAGGGATTGGTTTAGGGTACGGGTTAGGATTAGCGTACGTGTTAGGGTTAGGTTTTTTGTTAGGGTTAGGGTACGCGTTAGGGTTAGGGTATGGGTTAGGTTTAGGGTACACGTTAGGATTAGGGTATTTATTAAACCTATCCCACTCTCTAGATACCACTTAGCACGTAAAGGAATATTATTAGGGATCCAGCCATGGAGAAGATTTTAGTCACTAGGATAAGATAAAGAATAAACACATTATAAAAAAATCACATTAGGATTTTCTTTTTAACCTGTTCCTTAAAACACTAGTGCTTAGGAAATCTAATAGAGGCAAAAGCAATCAAGGGTAGTTTAGGGTTAGGGTTAGGGTTAGGGTTAGTGTTAGGGTTAGGGTACGGGTTAGGGTATGGGATAGGGTACGGGTGAGGGTACGGCGTAGGGTAGAGGTTAGGGTTAGGGTTAGGGTACGGCTTAGGGTACGGGTTAGGTTACGGGTGAGGGTACGGTGTAGGGTATGGGTTAGAGTTAGGGTTAGGGTTAGTGTTAGTGTTAGGGTTAGGGTACGGCTTAGCGTATGGGATAGGGTACGGGTGAGGGTACGGCGTAGGGTAGGGGTTAGGGTTAGGGTTAGGGTTAGGGTTAGGGTATGGCTTAGGGTAAGAGTGAGGGTACGGGTGAGGGTACTGCGTAGGGTATTGGTTAGGTTTAGGGTACGGCTTAGGATACGTGTTAGGGTACGGGTTACGGTACGGTGTAGAGTGTGGGTTAGGGTTAGGGTTAGTGTTAGGGTTAGGGTTACGGTACGTCTTAGGGTACGTGTTAGGGTACGGGTGAGGGTACGGCGTAGGTTATGGGTTAGGGTTAGGGTTAGGGTTAGGGTTAGGGTACGGCTTAGGATACGGGTTAGGGTACGGGTGACGGTACGGCGTAGGTTATGGGTTAGGGTTAGGTTTAGTGTTAGGGTTATGGTACGGCTTAGGTTATGGGATAGGGTACAGGTGAGGGTATGGCATAGGGTAGGGGTTAGGGTTAGGGTTAGGGTTAGGGTTACGGTTAGGGTACGGCTTAGGGTATGGGTGAGGGTATGGGTGAGGATACTGCAAAGGGTATTGGTTAGGGTTAGGGTACGGCTTAGGATACGGGTTAGGGTACGTGTTAGGGTATGGCGTACGGTATGGGTTAGGGTTAGGGTTAGGGTTAGGGTTAGGGTTAGGGTACGGCTTAGGGTACGGGTTAGGGTACGGGTGAGGTTACGGCATAGGGTATAGTTTAGGGTTAGGGTTAGGGTTAGGGTACGGCTTAGGATACGGGTTAGGGTACGGATGAGGGTACGGCGTAGCGTATGGTTTAGGGTTAGGGTTAGGGTTAGGGTACGGCTTAGGGTACGGGGTAGGGTACGGGTGAGGGTACGGTGTAGGTTATGGGTTAGGGTTAGGGTTAGGGTTAGGGTTAGTTTTAGGGTTAGGGATTGGTTTAGGGTACGGGTTAGGATTAGCATACGTGTTCGGGTTAGGGTTTTGGTTAGGGTTAGGGTACGTGTTAGGGTTAGGGTATGGGTTAGGTTTAGGGTACACTTTAGGATTAGGGTATTTATTAAAACTATCCCACTCTCTAGATACCACTTAGCACGTAAAGGAATATTATTTGGGGTTCAGCCATGGAGAAGATTTTAGTCACTAGGATAAGATAAAGAATAAACACATTATAAAAAAATCACATAAGGTTTTCTTTCTAACCTTTTCCTTAAAACAGTAGTGTTTAGGAAATCTAATGGAGGCAAAAGCAGTAAAGGGTAGTTTAGGGTTAGGGTTAGGGTTAGGGTTAGGGTAGGGCTTAGGATACCGGTGAGGGTACTGGTGAGGGTACTGCGTAGGTTATTGGTTAGGGTTAGGGTACGGCTTAGGATATGGGTTAGGATATGGGTTAGGTTACGGCGTTGGGTATGGGTGAGGGTTAGGGTTAGGGTTAGGGTAAGGCTTTGGGTACGGGTTAGGGTACGGGTGAGGGTACGTCGTAGGGTAGAGGTTAGGGTTAGGTTTAGGGTTAGGGTACGGCTTAGGATACGGGTTAGGGTATGGGTGAGGGTACGGCGTAGCATATGGGTTAGGGTTAGGGTTAGGGTTAGGGTTAGTTTTAGGGTTAGGGATTGGTTTAGGGTACGGGTTAGGATTAGCGTACGTGTTAGGGTTAGGGTTTGGGTTAGGGTTAGGGTACGCATTAGGGTTAGGGTGTGGGTTAGGGTTAGGGTACACGTTAGGATTAGGGTATTTATTAAACCTATCCCACTCTCTAGATACCACTTAGCACGTAAAGGAATATTATTTAGTGTCCAGCCATGGAGAAGATTTTCGTTACTAGGATAAGATAAAGAATAAACACATTATAAAAAAATCACATTAGGATTTTCTTTTTAACCTGTTCCTTAAAACACTAGTGCTTAGGAAATCTAATGGAGGCAAAAGCAGTCAAAGGTAGTTTAGGGTTAGGGTTAGGGTTAGGGTTAGTGTTAGGGTTAGGGTACGGCTTAGGGTATGGGATAGGTTATGGGTGAGGGTACGGCATAGGGTAGGGTTTAGGGTTAGGGTTAGTGTTAGGGTTAGGGTTAGGGTATGGCTTAGGGTACGGGTGAGGGTACTGTGTAGGTCATTGGTTAGGGTTAGGTTAAGGCTTAGGATACAGGTTATTGTATGGGTTAGGGTACGGCGCAGGGTATGGGTAAGGGTTAGGGTTAGGGTTAGGTTTAGAGTTAGGGTACGGCTTAGGGTACGGGTTAGGGTACGGGTGAGGGTACGGCGTAGTGTATAGGTTAGGGTTAGGGTTAGGGTACGGCTTAGGGTACGGGTTAGGTTACGGGTGAGGGTACGGCGTAGGGTATGGGTTAGGGTTAGGGTTAGGGTTAGTGTTAGTGTTAGGGTTAGGGTACGGCTTAGTGTATGGGATAGGGTACGGGTGAGGGTATGGCGTAGGGTAAGGTTAGGGTTAGAGTTAGGTTTAGGGTTGGGGTTAGGGTACGGCTTAGGGTACGGGTGAGGGTACGTGTGAGGGTACTGCGTAGGGTATTGGTTAGGGTTAGGATACGGCTTAGGATACGGGTTAGGGTACGGGTTAGGGTATGGCGTGGGGCATGGATTAGGGTTAGGGTTAGGGTTAGGGTTAGGGTTAGGGTACGGCTTAGGGTACGGGTTAGGGTACGGGTGAGGGTACGGCGTAGCGTATGGGTTAGGGTTAGGGTTAGGGTTAGGGTTAGTTTTAGGGTTAGGGATTCGTTTAGGGTACGGGTTAGGATTAGCGTACGTGTTAGGGTTAGGTTTTGGGTTAGGGTTAGGGTACGCGTTAGGGTTAGGGTATGGATTAGGGTTAGGGTACACGTTAGGATTAGGGTATTTATTAAACCTATCCCACTCTCTAGATACCACTTAGCACGTAAAGGAATATTATTAGGGATCCAGCCATGGAGAAGATTTTAGTCACTAGGATAAGATAAAGAATAAACACATTATAAAAAAATCACATTAGGATTTTCTTTTTAACCTGTTCCTTAAAACACTAGTGTTTAGGAAATCTAATACAGGCAAAAGCAATCAAGGGTAGTTTAGGGTTAGGGTTAGGGTTAGGGTTAGTGTTAGGGTTAGGGTACGGCTTAGGGTATGGGATAGGGTACGGGTGAGGGTACGGCGTAGGGTAGGGGTTAGGGTTAGGGTTAGGGTTAGGGTTAGGGTAAGGCTTTGGGTACGGGTTAGGGTACGGGTGAGGGTACGGCGTAGGGTAGAGGTTAGGGTTAGGTTTAGGGTTAGGGTACGGCTTAGGATACGGGTTAGGGTATGGGTGAGGGTACGGCGTAGCGTATGGGTTAGGGTTAGGGTTAGGGTTAGGGTTAGTTTTAGGGTTAGGGATTGGTTTAGGGTACGGGTTAGGATTAGCGTACGTGTTAGGGTTAGGGTTTGGGTTAGGGTTAGGGTACGCATTAGGGTTAGGGTTAGGGTACACGTTAGGATTAGGGTATTTATTAAACCTATCCCACTCTCTAGATACCACTTAGCACGTAAAGGAATATTATTTAGGGTCCAGCCATGGAGAAGATTTTCGTTACTAGGATAAGATAAAGAATAAACACATTATAAAAAAATCACATTAGGATTTTCTTTTTAACGTGTTCCTTAAAACACTAGTGCTTAGGAAATCTAATGGAGGCAAAAGCAGTCAAGGGTAGTTTAGGTTTAGGGTTAGGGTTAGGGTTAGTGTTAGGGTTAGGGTACGGCTTAGGGTATGGGATAGGGTATGGGTGAGGGTACGGCATAGGGTAGGGTTTAGGGTTAGGGTTAGTGTTAGGGTTAGGGTTAGGGTATGGCTTAGGGTACGGCTGAGGGTACTGTGTAGGTCATTGGTTAGGGTTAGGTTAAGGCTTAGGATACAGGTTATTGTATGGGTTAGGGTACGGCGCAGGGTATGGGTAAGGGTTAGGGTTAGGGTTAGGGTTAGAGTTAGGGTACGGCTTAGGGTACGGGTTAGGGTACGGGTGAGGGTACGGCGTAGTGTATAGGTTAGGGTTAGGGTTAGGGTACGGCTTAGGGTACGGGTTAGGTTACGGGTGAGGGTACGGCGTAGGGTATGGGTTAGAGTTAGGGTTAGGGTTAGTGTTAGTGTTAGGGTTAGGGTACGGCTTAGCGTATGGGATAGGGTACGGGTGAGGGTACGGCGTAGGGTAGGGGTTAGGGTTAGGGTTAGGGTTAGGGTTAGGGTATGGCTTAGGGTACGGGTGAGGGTACGGGTGAGGGTACTGCGTAGGGTATTGGTTAGGGTTAGGGTACGGCTTAGGATACGTGTTAGGGTACGGGTTAGGGTACGGTGTAGAGTGTGGGTTAGGGTTAGTGTTAGGGTTAGGGTTACGGTACGTCTTAGGGTACGTGTTAGGGTACGGGTGAGGGTACGGCGTAGGTTATGGGTTAGGGTTAGGGTTAGGGTTAGGGTTAGGGTACGGCTTAGGATACGGGTTAGGGTACGGGTGAGGGTATGGCGTAGTGTATAGGTTAGGGTTAGGGTTAGGTTTAGGGTATGGCTTAGGGTACGGTGAGGGTACGGGTGAGGGTACTGTGTAGGGTATTGGTTATGGTTAGGGTACGGCTTAGAATACGGGTTAGGGTACGGGTTAGGGTACGGCGTAGGGTATGGGTTAGGGTTAGGGTTAGGGTTAGGGTTAGGGTACGGCTTAGGGTACGGGTTAGGGTACGGGTGAGGGTACGGCGTAGTGTATAGGTTAGGGTTAGGGTTAGGGTTAGGGTACGGCTTAGGGTACGGGTTAGGGTACGGGTGAGGGTATGGCGTAGTGTATAGGTTAGGGTTAGGGTTAGGTTTAGGGTACGGCTTAGGGTATGGGATAGGTTACAGGTGAGGGTACGGCGTAGGGTAGGGGTTAGGTTTAGGGTTAGGGTTAGGGTTAGTGTTAGGGTTAGCGTACGGCTTAGGGTATGGGATAGGTTACGGGTGAGGGTACGGCGTAGGGTAGGGGTTAGGGTTAGGTTTAGGGTTAGTGTTAGGGTTAGGGTACTGCTTAGGGTATGGGATAGGGTACTGCCTAGGGTAGCGGTTAGTGTTAGGGTTAGGGTTAGGGTTAGGGTACGGCTTAGGATACGGGTTAGGGTACGGGTGAGGGTACGGCGTAGCGTATGGGTTAGGGTTAGGGTTAGGGTTAGGGTACGGCTTAGGGTACGGGTTAGGGTTAGGGTTAGGGTTAGGGTTAGGGTTAGGGTTAGTTTTAGGGTTAGGGATTGGTTTAGGGTACGGGTTAGGATTAGCATACTTGTTCGGGTTAGGGTTTTGGTTAGGGTTAGGGTACGCGTTAGGGTTAGGGTATGGGTTAGGTTTAGGGTACACTTTAGGATTAGGGTATTTATTAAACCTATCCCACTCTCTAGATACCACTTAGCACGTAAAGGAATATTATTTGGGGTAGAGCCATGGAGAAGATTTTAGTCACTAGGATAAGATAAAGAATAAACACATTATAAAAAAATCACATAATGTTTTCTTTTTAACCTGTTCCTTAAAACACTAGTGTTTAGGAAATCTAATGGAGGCAAAAGCAGTCAAGGGTAGTTTAGGGTTAGGGTTAGGGTACGGCTTAGGGTACGGGTTAGGTTACGGGTGAGGGTACGGCGTAGGGTATGGGTTAGAGTTAGGGTTAGGGTTAGTGTTAGTGTTAGGGTTAGGGTACGGCTTAGCGTATGGGATAGGGTACGGGTGAGGGTACGGCGTAGGGTAGGGGTTAGGGTTAGGGTTAGGGTTAGGGTTAGGGTATGGCTTAGGGTACGGGTGAGGGTACGGGTGAGGGTACTGCGTAGGGTATTGGTTAGGGTTAGGGTACGGCTTAGGATACGTGTTAGGGTACGGGTTAGGGTACGGTGTAGAGTGTGGGTTAGGGTTAGTGTTAGGGTTAGGGTTACGGTACGTCTTAGGGTACGTGTTAGGGTACGGGTGAGGGTACGGCGTAGGTTATGGGTTAGGGTTAGGGTTAGGGTTAGGGTTAGGGTACGGCTTAGGATACGGGTTAGGGTACGGGTGAGGGTATGGCGTAGTGTATAGGTTAGGGTTAGGGTTAGGTTTAGGGTATGGCTTAGGGTACGGTGAGGGTACGGGTGAGGGTACTGTGTAGGGTATTGGTTATGGTTAGGGTACGGCTTAGAATACGGGTTAGGGTACGGGTTAGGGTACGGCGTAGGGTATGGGTTAGGGTTAGGGTTAGGGTTAGGGTTAGGGTACGGCTTAGGGTACGGGTTAGGGTACGGGTGAGGGTACGGCGTAGTGTATAGGTTAGGGTTAGGGTTAGGGTTAGGGTACGGCTTAGGGTACGGGTTAGGGTACGGGTGAGGGTATGGCGTAGTGTATAGGTTAGGGTTAGGGTTAGGTTTAGGGTACGGCTTAGGGTATGGGATAGGTTACAGGTGAGGGTACGGCGTAGGGTAGGGGTTAGGTTTAGGGTTAGGGTTAGGGTTAGTGTTAGGGTTAGCGTACGGCTTAGGGTATGGGATAGGTTACGGGTGAGGGTACGGCGTAGGGTAGGGGTTAGGGTTAGGTTTAGGGTTAGTGTTAGGGTTAGGGTACTGCTTAGGGTATGGGATAGGGTACTGCGTAGGGTAGCGGTTAGTGTTAGGGTTAGGGTTAGGGTTAGGGTTAGGGTACGGCTTAGGATACGGGTTAGGGTACGGGTGAGGGTACGGCGTAGCGTATGGGTTAGGGTTAGGGTTAGGGTTAGGGTACGGCTTAGGGTACGGGTTAGGGTTAGGGTTAGGGTTAGGGTTAGGGTTAGGGTTAGTTTTAGGGTTAGGGATTGGTTTAGGGTACGGGTTAGGATTAGCATACTTGTTCGGGTTAGGGTTTTGGTTAGGGTTAGGGTACGCGTTAGGGTTAGGGTATGGGTTAGGTTTAGGGTACACTTTAGGATTAGGGTATTTATTAAACCTATCCCACTCTCTAGATACCACTTAGCACGTAAAGGAATATTATTTGGGGTAGAGCCATGGAGAAGATTTTAGTCACTAGGATAAGATAAAGAATAAACACATTATAAAAAAATCACATAATGTTTTCTTTTTAACCTTTTCCTTAAAACACTAGTGTTTAGGAAATCTAATGGAGGCAAAAGCAGTCAAGGGTAGTTTAGGGTTAGGGTTAGGGTTAGGGTTAGTGTTAGGGTTAGGGTACGGCTTAGGGTATGGGATAGGGTATGGGTGAGGGTACGGCATAGGGTAGGGTTTAGGGTTAGGGTTAGTGTTAGGGTTAGGGTTAGGGTATGGCTTAGGGTACGGGTGACGGTACTGTGTAGGTCATTGGTTAGGGTTAGCTTAAGGCTTAGGATACAGGTTATTTTATGGGTTAGGGTACGGCGCAGGGTATGGGTAAGGGTTAGGGGTAGGGTTAGGGTTAGAGTTAGGGTACGGCTTAGGGTACGGGTTAGGTTACGGGTGAGGGTACGGCATAGGGTATGGTTTATGGTTAGGGTTAGGGTTAGGGTTAGTGTTAGTGTTAGGGTTAGGTTACGGCTTAGCGTATGGGATAGGGTACGGGTGAGGGTACGGCGTAGGGTAGGGGTTAGGGTTAGAGTTAGGGTTAGGGTTTGGGTTAGGGTACGGCTTAGGGTACGGGTGAGGGTACGGGTGAGGGTACTGCGTAGGGTATTGGTTAGGGTTAGGATACGGCTTAGGATACGGGTTAGGGTACGTGTTAGGGTATGGCGTAGGGTATGGGTTAGGGTTAGGGTTAGGGTTAGGGTTAGGGTTAGGGTTAGGGTTAGGGTTAGGGTACGGCTTAGGATACGGGTTAGGGTACGGGTGAAGGTACGGCGTAGCGTATGGGTTAGGGTTAGGGTTAGGGTTAGGGTTAGGGTACGGCTTAGGTTATGGGATAGGGTACAGGTGAGGGTATGGCATAGGGTATGGGTTAGGGTTAGGGTTAGGGTTAGGGTTAGGGTACGGCTTAGGGTACGGGTGAGGGTATGGGTGAGGATACTGCGTAGGGTATTGGTTAGGGTTACGGTACGTCTTAGGATACGGGTTAAGGTACGGGTGAGGGTACGGCATAGGTTATGGGTTAGGGTTAGGGTTAGTGTTAGGGTTATAGTACGGCTTAGGTTATGGGATAGGGTACAGGTGAGGGTATGGCATAGGGTAGGGTTTAGGGTTAGGGTTAGGGTTAGGGTTAGGGTTAGGGTACGGCTTAGGGTACGGGTTAGGGTACGGGTGAGGTTACGGCGTAGGGTATAGTTTAGGGTTAGGGTTAGGGTTAGGGTACGGCTTAGGATATGGGTTAGGGTATGGGTGAGGGTACGGCGTAGCGTATGGTTTAGGGTTAGGGTTAGGGTTAGGGTACGGCATAGGGTACGGGTTAGGGTACGGGTGAGGGTACGGTGTAGGTTATGGGTTAGGGTTAGGGTTAGGGTTAGGGTTAGTTTTAGGGTTAGGGATTGGTTTAGGGTACGGGTTAGGATTAGCATACGTGTTCGGGTTAGGGTTTTGGTTAGGGTTAGGGTACGCGTTAGGGTTAGGGTATGGGTTAGGTTTAGGGTACACTTTAGGATTTGGGTATTTATTAAACCTATCCCACTCTCTAGATACCACTTAGCACGTAAAGGAATATTAGTTGGGGTTCAGCCATGGAGAAGATTTTAGTCACTAGGATAAGATAAAGAATAAACACATTATAAAAAAATCTCATAAGGTTTTCTTTTTAACCTGTTCCTTAAAACACTAGTGTTTAGGAAATCTAATGGAGGCAAAAGCAGTAAAGGGTAGTTTAGGGTTAGGGTTAGGGTTAGGGTTAGGGTAGGGCTTAGGATACGGGTGAGGGTACTGGTGAGGGTACTGCGTAGGTTATTGGTTAGGGTTAGGGTACGGCTTAGGATACGGGTTAGGATATGGGTTAGGTTACAGCATTGGGTATGGGTGAGGGTTAGGGTTAGGGTTAGGGTAAGGCTTTGGGTACGGGTTAGGGTACGGGTGAGGGTACGGCGTAGGGTAGAGGTTAGGTTTAGGTTTAGGATTAGGGTACGGCTTAGGATACGGGTTAGGGTATGGGTGAGGGTACGGCGTAGCGTATGGGTTAGGGTTAGGGTTAGGGTTAGGGTTAGTTTTAGGGTTAGGGATTGGTTTAGGGTACGGGTTAGGATTAGCGTACGTGTTAGGGTTAGGGTTTGGGTTAGGGTTAGGGTAAGCATTAGGGTTAGTGTATGGGTTAGGGTTAGGGTACACGTTAGGATTAGGGTATTTATTAAACCTATCCCACTCTCTAGATACCACTTAGCACGTAAAGGTATATTATTTAGGGTCCAGCCATGGAGAATATTTTCGTCACTAGGATAAGATAAAGAATAAACACATTATAAAAAAATCACATTAGGATTTTCTTTTTAACCTGTTCCTTAAAACACTAGTGCTTAGGAAATCTAATGGAGGCAAAAGCAGTCAAGGGTAGTTTAGGGTTAGGTTTAGGGTTAGGGTTAGTGTTAGGGTTAGGGTACGGCTTAGGGTATGGGATAGGGTATGGGTGAGGGTACGGCATAGGGTAGGGTTTAGGGTTAGGGTTAGTGTTAGGGTTAGGGTTAGGGTATGGCTTAGGGTACGGGTGAGGGTACTGTGTAGGTCATTGGTTAGGGTTAGGTTAAGGCTTAGGATACAATTTATTGTATGGGTTAGGGTACGGCACACGGTATGGGTAAGGGTTAGGGTTAGGGTTAGGCTTAGAGTTAGGGTACGGCTTAGGGTACGGGTTAGGGTACGGGTGAGGGTACGGCGTAGTGTATAGGTTACGGTTAGTGTTAGTGTTAGGGTTAGGGTACGGCTTAGCGTATGGGATAGGGTACGGGTGAGGGTACGGCGTAGGGTAGGGGTTAGGGTTAGAGTTAGGGTTAGGGTTGGGTTTAGGGTACGGCTTAGGATACGGGTGAGGGTACGGGTGAGGGTACTGCGTAGGGTATTGGTTAGGGTTAGGATATGGCTTAGGATACGGGTTAGGGTATGGGTTAGGGTATGGCGTAGGGTATGGGTTAGGCTTAGGGTTAGGGTTAGGGTTAGGGTTAGGGTACGGCTTAGGATACAGGTTAGTGTACGGGTGAGGTTACGGCGTAGCATATGGGTTAGGGTTAGGGTTAGGGTACGTCTTAGGGTACGGGTTAGGGTACGGGTGAGGGTACGGCGTAGGGTAAGGGTTAGGGTTAGGGTTAGGGTTAGGGTTAGTTTTAGGGTTAGGGATTGGTTTAGGGTATGGGTTAGGATTAGCGTACGTGTTAGAGTTAGGTTTTGGGTTAGGGTTAGGGTACGCGTTAGGGTTAGGGTATGGGTTAGGGTTAGGGTACACGTTAGGATTAGGGTATTTATTAAACCTATCCCACTCTCTAGATACCACTTAGCACGTAAAGGAATATTATTAGGGATCCAGCCATGGAGAAGATTTTAGTCACTAGGATAAGATAAAGAATAAACACATTATAAAAAAATCACATTAGGATTTTCTTTTTAACCTGTTCCTTAAAACACTAGTGCTTAGGAAATCTAATAGAGGCAAAAGCAATCAAGGGTAGTTTAGGGTTAGGGTTAGGGTTAGGGTTAGTGTTAGGGTTAGGGTATGGCTTAGGGTATGGGATAGGGTACGGGTGAGGGTACGGCGTAGGGTAGGGGTTAGGGTTAGGGTTAGGGTTATGGTTAGGGTATGGCTTAGGGTACGGGTGAGGGTACGGGTGAGGGTACTGCGTAGGGTATTGGTTAGGGTTAGGGTATGGCTTAGGATACGTGTTAGGGTACGGGTTAGGGTACGGCGTAGAGTGTGGGTTAGGGTTAGGGTTAGTGTTAGGGTTAGGGTTACGGTACGTCTTAGGGTACGTGTTAGGGTACGGGTGAGGGTACGGCGTATGTTATGGGTTAGGGTTAGGGTTAGGGTTAGGGTTAGGGTACGGCTTAGGATACGGGTTAGGGTACGGGTGAGGGTACGGCGTAGGTTATGGGTTAGGGTTAGGGTTAGGGTTAGGGTTAGGGTACGGCTTAGGTTATGGGATAGGTTACAGGTGAGGGTATGGCATAGGGTAGGGGTTAGGGTTAGGTTTAGGGTTAGGGTTAGGGTTAGGGTACGGCTTAGGGCACGGGTGAGGGTATGGGTGAGGATACTGCGTAGGGTATTGGTTAGGGTTAGGGTACGGCTTAGGATACGGGTTAGGGTACGTGTTAGGGTATGGCGTACGCTATGGGTTAGGGTTAGGGTTAGGGTTAGGGTTAGGGTACGGCTTAGGGTACGGGTTAGGGTACGGGTGAGGTTACAGCGTAGGGTATAGTTTAGGGTTAGGGTTAGGGTTAGGGTACGGCTTAGGGTACGGGTTAGGGTACGGGTGAGAGTATGGCGTAGTGTATAGGTTAGGGTTAGGGTTAGGGTTAGGGTATGGCTTAGAGTACGGGTGAGGGTACGGGTGAGGGTACTGTGTAGGGTATTGGTTATGGTTAGGGTACGGCTTAGAATACGGGTTAGGGTACGGTTTAGGGTACGGCGTAGGGTATGGGTTAGGGTTAGGGTTAGGGTTAGGGTTAGGGTTAGGGTACGGCTTAGGGTACGGGTTAGGGTACGGGTGAGGGTACGGCGTAGTGTATAGGTTAGGGTTAGGGTTAGGGTTAGTGTTAGGTTTAGGGTACCGCTTAGGGTATGGGATAGGGTACGGCGTAGGGTAGCGGTTAGGGTTAGGGTTAGGGTTAGGGTACGGCTTAGGATACGGGTTAGGGTACAGCTGAGGGTGCGGCGTAGCGTATGGGTTAGGGTTAGGGTTAGGGTTAGGGTACGGCTTAGGATAAGGGTTAGGGTATGGGTGAGGGTACGGCGTAGCGTATGGGTTAGGGTTAGGGTTAGGGTTAGGGTTAGTTTTAGGGTTAGGGATTGGTTTAGGGTACGGGTTAGGATTAGCGTACGTGTTAGGGTTAGGGTTTGGGTTAGGGTTAGGGTACGCGTTTGGGTTAGGGTATGGGTTAGGTTTAGGGTACACGTTAGGATTAGGGTATTTATTAAACCTATCCCACTCTCTAGATACCACTTAGCACGTAAAGGAATATTATTTGGGGTTCAGCCATGGAGAAGATTTTAGTCACTAGGATAAGATAAAGAATAAACACATTATAAAAAAATCACATAAGGTTTCCTTTTTAACCTGTTCTTTAAAACACTAGTGTTTAGGAAATCTAATGGAGGCAAAAGCAGTAAAGGGTAGTTTAGGGTTAGGGTTAGGGTTAGGGTTAGGGTAGGGCTTAGGATACGGGTGAGGGTACTGGTGAGGGTACTGTGTAGGTTATTGGTTAGGGTTAGGGTACGGCTTAGGATACGTGTTAGGGTACGGGTTAGGGTACGGCGTAGAGTGTGGGTTAGGGTTAGGGTTAGTGTTAGGGTTAGGGTTACGGTACGTCTTAGGGTACGTGTTAGGGTACGGGTGAGGGTACGGCGTAGGTTATGGGTTAGGGTTAGGGTTAGGGTTAGGGTTAGGGTACGGCTTAGGGTACGGGTGAGGGTACGGCGTAGGTTATGGGTTAGGGTTAGGGTTAGTGTTAGGGTTATGGTACGGCTTAGGTTATGGGATAGGGTACAGGTGAGGGTATGGCATAGGGAAGGGGTTAGGGTTAGGGTTAGGGTTAGGGTTACGGTTAGGGTACGGCTTAGGGTATGGGTGAGGGTATGGGTGAGGATACTGCGTAGGGTATTGGTTAGGGTTAGGGTACGGCTTAGGATACGGGTTAGGGTACGTGTTAGGGTATGGCTTACGGTATGGGTTAGGGTTAGGGTTAGGGTTAGGGTTAGGGTTAGGGTACGGCTTAGGGTACGGGTTAGGGTACGGGTGAGGTTACGGCATAGGGTATAGTTTAGGGTTAGGGTTAGGGTTAGGGTACGGCTTAGGATACGAGTTAGGGTACGGGTGAGGGTACGGCGTAGCGTATGGTTTAGGGTTAGGGTACGGCTTAGGGTACGGGTTAGGGTACGGGTGAGGGTACGGTGTAGGTTATGGGTTAGGGTTAGGGTTAGGGTTAGGGCTAGTTTTAGGGTTAGGGATTGGTTTAGGGTACGGGTTAGGATTAGCATACGTGTTCGGGTTAGGGTTTTGGTTAGGGTTAGGGTACGCGTTAGGGTTAGGGTATGGGTTAGGTTTAGGGTACACTTTAGGATTAGGGTATTTATTAAACCTATCCCACTCTCTAGATACCACTTAGCACGTAAAGGAATATTATTTGGGGTTCAGCCATGGAGAAGATTTTAGTCACTAGGATAAGATAAAGAATAAACACATTATAAAAAAATCACATAAGGTTTTCTTTCTAACCTGTTCCTTAAAACACTAGTGTTTAGGAAATCTAATGGAGGCAAAAGCAGTAAAGGGTAGTTTAGGGTTAGGGTTAGGGTTAGGGTTAGGGTAGGGCTTAGGATACCGGTGAGGGTACTGGTGAGGGTACTGCGTAGGTTATTGGTTAGGGTTAGGGTACGGCTTAGGATACGGGTTAGGATATGTGTTAGGTTACGGCGTTGGGTATGGGTGAGGGTTAGGGTTAGGGTTAGGGTAAGGCTTTGGGTACGGGTTAGGGTACGGGTGAGGGTACGGCGTAGGGTAGAGGTTAGGGTTAGGTTTAGGGTTAGGGTACGGCTTAGGATACGGGTTAGGGTATGGGTGAGGGTACGGTGTAGCATATGGGTTAGGGTTAGGGTTAGGGTTAGGGTTAGTTTTAGGGTTAGGGATTGGTTTAGGGTACGGGTTAGGATTAGCGTACGTGTTAGGGTTAGGGTTTGGGTTAGGTTTAGGGTACGCATTAGGGTTAGGGTGTGGGTTAGGGTAAGGGTACACGTTAGGATTAGGGTATTTATTAAATCTATCCCACTCTCTAGATACCACTTAGCACGTAAAGGAATATTATTTAGGGTCCAGCCATGGAGAAGATTTTCGTTACTAGGATAAGATAAAGAATAAACACATTATAAAAAAATCACATTAGGATTTTCTTTTTAACCTGTTCCTTAAAACAGTAGTGCTTAGGAAATCTAATGGAGGCAAAAGCAGTCAAAGTTAGTTTAGGGTTAGGGTTAGGGTTAGGGTTAGTGTTAGGGTTAGGGTACGGCTTAGGGTATGGGATAGGTTATGGGTGAGGGTACGGCATAGGGTAGGGTTTAGGGTTAGGGTTAGTGTTAGGGTTAGGGTTAGGGTATGGCTTAGGGTACGGGTGAGGGTACTGTGTAGGTCATTGGTTAGGGTTAGGTTAAGGCTTAGGATACAGGTTATTGTATGGGTTAGGGTACGGCGCAGGGTATGGGTAAGGGTTAGGGTTAGGGTTAGGTTTAGAGTTAGGGTACGGCTTAGGGTACGGGTTAGGGTACGTGTGAGGGTACGGCGTAGTGTATAGGTTAGGGTTAGGGTTAGGGTACGGCTTAGGGTACGGGTTAGGGTACGGGTGAGGTTACGGCGTAGGGTATAGTTTAGGGTTAGGGTTAGGGTTAGGGTACGGCTTAGGATACGGGTTAGGGTACGGGTGAGGGTACGGCGTAGCATATGGTTTAGGGTTAGGGTTAGGGTACGGCTTAGGGTACGGGTTAGGGTACGGGTGAGGGTACGGTGTAGGTTATGGGTTAGGGTTAGGGTTAGGGTTAGGGTTAGTTTTAGGGTTAGGGATTGGTTTAGGGTACGGGTTAGGATTAGCATACGTGTTCGGGTTAGGGTTTTGGTTAGGGTTAGGGTACGCGTTAGGGTTAGGGTATGGGTTAGGTTTAGGGTACACTTTAGGATTAGGGTATTTATTAAACCTATCCCACTCTCTAGATACCACTTAGCACGTAAAGGAATATTATTTGGGGTTCAGCCATGGAGAAGATTTTAGTCACTAGGATAAGATAAAGAATAAACACATTATAAAAAAATCACATAAGGTTTTCTTTTTAACCTGTTCCTTAAAACACTAGTGTTTAGGAAATCTAATGGAGACAAAAGCAGTAAAGGGTAGTTTAGGTTTAGGGTTAGGGTTAGGGTTAGGGTAGGGCTTAGGATACCGGTGAGGGTACTGGTGAGGGTACTGCGTAGGTTATTGGTTAGGGTTAGGGTACGGCTTAGGATACGGATTAGGATATGGGTTAGGTTACGGCGTTGGGTATGGGTGAGGGTTAGGGTTAGGGTTAGGGTAAGGCTTTGGGTAGGGGTTAGGGTACGGGTTAGGGTACGTGTGAGGGTACGGCGTAGGGTAGAGGTTAGGGTTAGGTTTAGGGTTAGGGTACGGCTTAGGATACGGGTTAGGGTATGGTGAGGGTACGGCGTAGCGTATGGGTTAGGGTTAGGGTTAGGGTTAGGGTTAGTTTTAGGGTTAGGGATTGGTTTAGGGTACGGGTTAGGATTAGCGTACGTGTTAGGGTTAGGGTTTGGGTTAGGGTTAGGGTACGCATTAGGGTTAGGGTTAGGGTACACGTTAGGATTAGGGTATTTATTAAACCTATCTCACTCTCTAGATACCACTTAGCACGTAAAGGAATATTATTTAGGGTCCAGCCATGGAGAAGATTTTCGTTACTAGGATAAGATAAAGAATAAACACATTATAAAAAAATCACATTAGGATTTTCTTTTTAACCTGTTCCTTAAAACACTAGTGCTTAGGAAATCTAATGGAGGCAAAAGCAGTCAAGGGTAGTTTAGGGTTAGGGTTAGGGTTAGGGTTAGTGTTAGGGTTAGGGTACGGCTTAGGGTATGGGATAGGGTATGGGTGAGGGTACGGCATAGGGTAGGGTTTAGGGTTAGGGTTAGTGTTAGGGTTAGGGTTAGGGTATGGCTTAGGGTACGGGTGAGGGTACTGTGTAGGTCATTGGTTAGGGTTAGGTTAAGGCTTAGGATACAGGTTATTGTATGGGTTAGGGTACGGCGCAGGGTATGGGTAAGGGTTAGGGTTAGGGTTAGGGTTAGAGTTAGGGTACGGCTTAGGGTACGGGTTAGGGTACGGGTGAGGGTACGGCGTAGTGTATAGGTTAGGGTTAGGGTTAGGGTACGGCTTTGGGTACGGGTTAGGTTACGGGTGAGGGTACGGCGTAGGGTATGGGTTAGGGTTAGGGTTAGGGTTAGGGTTAGGGTACGGCTTAGGATACGGGTTAGGGTACGGGTGAGGGTACGGCGTAGGTTATGGGTTAGGGTTAGGGTTAGTGTTAGGGTTATGGTACGGCTTAGGTTATGGGATAGGGTACAGGTGAGGGTATGGCATAGGGTAGGGGTTAGGGTTAGGGTTAGGGTTAGGGTTAGGGTTAGGGTACGGCTTAGGGTACGGGTGAGGCTATGGGTGAGGATACTGCGTAGGGTATTGGTTAGGGTTAGGGTACGGCTTAGGATACGGGTTAGGGTACGTGTTAGGGTATGGCGTACGGTATGGGTTAGGGTTAGGGTTAGGGTTAGGGTTAGGGTTAGGGTTAGGGTACGGCTTAGGGTACGGGTTAGGGTACGGGTGAGGTTACGGCGTAGGGTATAGTTTAGGGTTAGGGTTAGGGTTAGGGTACGGCTTAGGATACGGGTTAGGGTACGGGTGAGGTTACGGCGTAGCATATGGTTTAGGGTTAGGGTTAGGGTACGGCTTAGGGTACGGGTTAGGGTACGGGTGAGGTTACGGCGTAGGGTATAGTTTAGGGTTAGGGTTAGGGTTAGGGTACGGCTTAGGATACGGGTTAGGGTACGGGTGAGGGTACGGCGTAGCATATGGTTTAGGGTTAGGGTTAGGGTACGGCTTAGGGTACGGGTTAGGGTACGGGTGAGGGTACGGTGTAGGTTATGGGTTAGGGTTAGGGTTAGGGTTAGGGTTAGTTTTAGGGTTAGGGATTGGTTTAGGGTACGGGTTAGGATTAGCATACGTGTTCGGGTTAGGGTTTTGGTTAGGGTTAGGGTATGCGTTAGGGTTAGGGTATGGGTTAGGTTTAGGGTACACTTTAGGATTAGGGTATTTATTAAACCTATCCCACTCTCTAGATACCACTTAGCACGTAAAGGAATATTATTTGGGGTTCAGCCATGGAGAAGATTTTAGTCACTAGGATAAGATAAAGAATAAACACATTATAAAAAAATCACATAAGGTTTTCTTTTTAACCTGTTCCTTAAAACACTAGTGTTTAGGAAATCTAATGGAGGCAAAAGCATTCAAGGGTAGTTTAGGGTTAGGGTTAGGGTTAGGGTTAGTGTTAGGGTTAGGGTACGGCTTAGGGTATGGGATAGGGTATGGGTGAGGGTACGGCATAGGGTAGGGTTTAGGGTTAGGGTTAGTTTTAGGGTTAGGGTTAGGGTATGGCTTAGGGTACGGGTGACGGTACTGTGTAGGTCATTGGTTAGGGTTAGCTTAAGGCTTAGGATACAGGTTATTGTATGGGTTAGGGTACGGCTCAGGGTATGGGTAAGGGTTAGGGGTAGGGTTAGGGTTAGAGTTAGGGTACGGCTTAGGGTACGGGTTAGGTTACGGGTGAGGGTACGGCATAGGGTATGGTTTATGGTTAGGGTTAGGGTTAGGGTTAGGGTTAGTGTTAGTGTTAGGGTTAGGTTACGGCTTAGCGTATGGGATAGGGTACGGGTGAGGGTACGGCGTAGGGTAGGGGTTAGGGTTAGAGTTAGGGTTAGGGTTTGGGTTAGGGTACGGCTTAGGGTACGGGTGAGGGTACGGGTGAGGGTACTGCGTAGGGTATTGGTTAGGGTTAGGATACGGCTTAGGATACGGGTTAGGGTACGTGTTAGGGTATGGCGTAGGGTATGGGTTAGGGTTAGGGTTAGGGTTAGGGTTAGGGTTAGGGTTAGGGTTAGGGTTAGGGTACGGCTTAGGATACGGGTTAGGGTACGGGTGAAGGTACGGCGTAGCGTATGGGTTAGGGTTAGGGTTAGGGTTAGGGTTAGGGTACGGCTTAGGTTATGGGATAGGGTACAGGTGAGGGTATGGCATAGGGTATGGGTTAGGGTTAGGGTTAGGGTTAGGGTTAGGGTACGGCTTAGGGTACGGGTGAGGGTATGGGTGAGGATACTGCGTAGGGTATTGGTTAGGGTTACGGTACGTCTTAGGATACGGGTTAGGGTACGGGTGAGGGTACGGCATAGGTTATGGGTTAGGGTTAGGGTTAGTGTTAGGGTTATAGTACGGCTTAGGTTATGGGATAGGGTACAGGTGAGGGTATGGCATAGGGTAGGGTTTAGGGTTAGGGTTAGGGTTAGGGTTAGGGTTAGGGTACGGCTTAGGGTACGGGTTAGGGTACGGGTGAGGTTACGGCGTAGGGTATAGTTTAGGGTTAGGGTTAGGGTTAGGGTACGGCTTAGGATATGGGTTAGGGTATGGGTGAGGGTACGGCGTAGCGTATGGTTTAGGGTTAGGGTTAGGGTTAGGGTACGGCATAGGGTACGGGTTAGGGTACGGGTGAGGGTACGGTGTAGGTTATGGGTTAGGGTTAGGGTTAGGGTTAGGGTTAGTTTTAGGGTTAGGGATTGGTTTAGGGTACGGGTTAGGATTAGCATACGTGTTCGGGTTAGGGTTTTGGTTAGGGTTAGGGTACGCGTTAGGGTTAGGGTATGGGTTAGGTTTAGGGTACACTTTAGGATTTGGGTATTTATTAAACCTATCCCACTCTCTAGATACCACTTAGCACGTAAAGGAATATTAGTTGGGGTTCAGCCATGGAGAAGATTTTAGTCACTAGGATAAGATAAAGAATAAACACATTATAAAAAAATCTCATAAGGTTTTCTTTTTAACCTGTTCCTTAAAACACTAGTGTTTAGGAAATCTAATGGAGGCAAAAGCAGTAAAGGGTAGTTTAGGGTTAGGGTTAGGGTTAGGGTTAGGGTAGGGCTTAGGATACGGTTGAGGGTACTGGTGAGGGTACTGCGTAGGTTATTGGTTAGGGTTAGGGTACGGCTTAGGATACGGGTTAGGATATGGGTTAGGTTACAGCATTGGGTATGGGTGAGGGTTAGGGTTAGGGTTAGGGTAAGGCTTTGGGTACGGGTTAGGGTACGGGTGAGGGTACGGCGTAGGGTAGAGGTTAGGGTTAGGTTTAGGATTAGGGTACGGCTTAGGATACGGGTTAGGGTATGGGTGAGGGTACGGCGTAGCGTATGGGTTAGGGTTAGGGTTAGGGTTAGGGTTAGTTTTAGGGTTAGGGATTGGTTTAGTGTACGGGTTAGGATTAGCGTACGTGTTAGGGTTAGGGTTTGGGTTAGGGTTAGGGTAAGCATTAGGGTTAGTGTATGGGTTAGGGTTAGGGTACACGTTAGGATTAGGGTATTTATTAAACCTATCCCACTCTCTAGATACCACTTAGCACGTAAAGGTATATTATTTAGGGTCCAGCCATGGAGAATATTTTCGTCACTAGGATAAGATAAAGAATAAACACATTATAAAAAAATCACATTAGGATTTTCTTTTTAACCTGTTCCTTAAAACACTAGTGCTTAGGAAATCTAATGGAGGCAAAAGCAGTCAAGGGTAGTTTAGGGTTAGGTTTAGGGTTAGGGTTAGTGTTAGGGTTAGGGTACGGCTTAGGGTATGGGATAGGGTATGGGTGAGGGTACGGCATAGGGTAGGGTTTAGGGTTAGGGTTAGTGTTAGGGTTAGGGTTAGGGTATGGCTTAGGGTACGGGTGAGGGTACTGTGTAGGTCATTGGTTAGGGTTAGGTTAAGGCATAGGATACAATTTATTGTATGGGTTAGGGTACGGCGCACGGTATGGGTAAGGGTTAGGGTTAGGGTTAGGGTTAGAGTTAGGGTACGGCTTAGGGTACGGGTTAGGGTACGGGTGAGGGTACGGCGTAGTGTATAGGTTACGGTTAGTGTTAGTGTTAGGGTTAGGGTACGGCTTAGCGTATGGGATAGGGTACGGGTGAGGGTACGGCGTAGGGTAGGGGTTAGGGTTAGAGTTAGGGTTAGGGTTGGGTTTAGGGTACGGCTTAGGATACGGGTGAGGGTACGGGTGAGGGTACTGCGTAGGGTATTGGTTAGGGTTAGGATATGGCTTAGGATACGGGTTAGGGTATGGGTTAGGGTATGGCGTAGGGTATGGGTTAGGCTTAGGGTTAGGGTTAGGGTTAGGGTTAGGGTACGGCTTAGGATACAGGTTAGTGTACGGGTGAGGTTACGGCGTAGCATATGGGTTAGGGTTAGGGTTAGGGTACGTCTTAGGGTACGGGTTAGGGTACGGGTGAGGGTACGGCGTAGGGTAAGGGTTAGGGTTAGGGTTAGGGTTAGGTTTAGTTTTAGGGTTAGGGATTGGTTTAGGGTATGGGTTAGGATTAGCGTACGTGTTAGAGTTAGGTTTTGGGTTAGGGTTAGGGTACGCGTTAGGGTTAGGGTATGGGTTAGGGTTAGGGTACACGTTAGGATTAGGGTATTTATTAAACCTATCCCACTCTCTAGATACCACTTAGCACGTAAAGGAATATTATTAGGGATCCAGCCATGGAGAAGATTTTAGTCACTAGGATAAGATAAAGAATAAACACATTATAAAAAAATCACATTAGGATTTTCTTTTTAACCTGTTCCTTAAAACACTAGTGCTTAGGAAATCTAATAGAGGCAAAAGCAATCAAGGGTAGTTTAGGGTTAGGGTTAGGGTTAGGGTTAGTGTTAGGGTTAGGGTACGGCTTAGGGTATGGGATAGGGTACGGGTGAGGGTACGGCGTAGGGTAGGGGTTAGGGTTAGGGTTAGGGTTATGGTTAGGGTATGGCTTAGGGTACGGGTGAGGGTACGGGTGAGGGTACTGCGTAGGGTATTGGTTAGGGTTAGGGTATGGCTTAGGATACGTGTTAGGGTACGGGTTAGGGTACGGCGTAGAGTGTGGGTTAGGGTTAGGGTTAGTGTTAGGGTTAGGGTTACGGTACGTCTTAGGGTACGTGTTAGGGTACGGGTGAGGGTACGGCGTATGTTATGGGTTAGGGTTAGGGTTAGGGTTAGGGTTAGGGTACGGCTTAGGATACGGGTTAGGGTACGGGTGAGGGTACGGCGTAGGTTATGGGTTAGGGTTAGGGTTAGGGTTAGGGTTAGGGTACGGCTTAGGTTATGGGATAGGTTACAGGTGAGGGTATGGCATAGGGTAGGGGTTAGGGTTAGGTTTAGGGTTAGGGTTAGGGTTAGGGTACGGCTTAGGGCACGGGTGAGGGTATGGGTGAGGATACTGCGTAGGGTATTGGTTAGGGTTAGGGTACGGCTTAGGATACGGGTTAGGGTACGTGTTAGGGTATGGCGTACGCTATGGGTTAGGGTTAGGGTTAGGGTTAGGGTTAGGGTACGGCTTAGGGTACGGGTTAGGGTACGGGTGAGGTTACAGCGTAGGGTATAGTTTAGGGTTAGGGTTAGGGTTAGGGTACGGCTTAGGGTACGGGTTAGGGTACGGGTGAGAGTATGGCGTAGTGTATAGGTTAGGGTTAGGGTTAGGGTTAGGGTATGGCTTAGAGTACGGGTGAGGGTACGGGTGAGGGTACTGTGTAGGGTATTGGTTATGGTTAGGGTACGGCTTAGAATACGGGTTAGGGTACGGTTTAGGGTACGGCGTAGGGTATGGGTTAGGGTTAGGGTTAGGGTTAGGGTTAGGGTTAGGGTACGGCTTAGGGTACGGGTTAGGGTACGGGTGAGGGTACGGCGTAGTGTATAGGTTAGGGTTAGGGTTAGGGTTAGTGTTAGGTTTAGGGTACTGCTTAGGGTATGGGATAGGGTACGGCGTAGGGTAGCGGTTAGGGTTAGGGTTAGGGTTAGGGTACGGCTTAGGATACGGGTTAGGGTACAGCTGAGGGTGCGGCGTAGCGTATGGGTTAGGGTTAGGGTTAGGGGTAGGGTACGGCTTAGGATAAGGGTTAGGGTATGGGTGAGGGTACGGCGTAGCGTATGGGTTAGGGTTAGGGTTAGGGTTAGGGTTAGTTTTAGGGTTAGGGATTGGTTTAGGGTACGGGTTAGGATTAGCGTACGTGTTAGGGTTAGGGTTTGGGTTAGGGTTAGGGTACGCGTTTGGGTTAGGGTATGGGTTAGGTTTAGGGTACACGTTAGGATTAGGGTATTTATTAAACCTATCCCACTCTCTAGATACCACTTAGCACGTAAAGGAATATTATTTGGGGTTCAGCCATGGAGAAGATTTTAGTCACTAGGATAAGATAAAGAATAAACACATTATAAAAAAATCACATAAGGTTTTCTTTTTAACCTGTTCTTTAAAACACTAGTGTTTAGGAAATCTAATGGAGGCAAAAGCAGTAAAGGGTAGTTTAGGGTTAGGGTTAGGGTTAGGGTTAGGGTAGGGCTTAGGATACGGGTGAGGGTACTGGTGAGGGTACTGTGTAGGTTATTGGTTAGGGTTAGGGTACGGCTTAGGATACGTGTTAGGGTACGGGTTAGGGTACGGCGTAGAGTGTGGGTTAGGGTTAGGGTTAGTGTTAGGGTTAGGGTTACGGTACGTCTTAGGGTACGTGTTAGGGTACGGGTGAGGGTACGGCGTAGGTTATGGGTTAGGGTTAGGGTTAGGGTTAGGGTTAGGGTACGGCTTAGGGTACGGGTGAGGGTACGGCGTAGGTTATGGGTTAGGGTTAGGGTTAGTGTTAGGGTTATGGTACGGCTTAGGTTATGGGATAGGGTACAGGTGAGGGTATGGCATAGGGAAGGGGTTAGGGTTAGGGTTAGGGTTAGGGTTACGGTTAGGGTACGGCTTAGGGTATGGGTGAGGGTATGGGTGAGGATACTGCGTAGGGTATTGGTTAGGGTTAGGGTACGGCTTAGGATACGGGTTAGGGTACGTGTTAGGGTATGGCTTACGGTATGGGTTAGGGTTAGGGTTAGGGTTAGGGTTAGGGTTAGGGTACGGCTTAGGGTACGGGTTAGGGTACGGGTGAGGTTACGGCATAGGGTATAGTTTAGGGTTAGGGTTAGGGTTAGGGTACGGCTTAGGATACGAGTTAGGGTACGGGTGAGGGTACGGCGTAGCGTATGGTTTAGGGTTAGGGTACGGCTTAGGGTACGGGTTAGGGTACGGGTGAGGGTACGGTGTAGGTTATGGGTTAGGGTTAGGGTTAGGGTTAGGGCTAGTTTTAGGGTTAGGGATTGGTTTAGGGTACGGGTTAGGATTAGCATACGTGTTCGGGTTAGTGTTTTGGTTAGGGTTAGGGTACGCGTTAGGGTTTGGGTATGGGTTAGGTTTAGGGTACACTTTAGGATTAGGGTATTTATTAAACCTATCCCACTCTCTAGATACCACTTAGCACGTAAAGGAATATTATTTGGGGTTCAGCCATGGAGAAGATTTTAGTCACTAGGATAAGATAAAGAATAAACACATTATAAAAAAATCACATAAGGTTTTCTTTCTAACCTGTTCCTTAAAACACTAGTGTTTAGGAAATCTAATGGAGGCAAAAGCAGTAAAGGGTAGTTTAGGGTTAGGGTTAGGGTTAGGGTTAGGGTAGGGCTTAGAATACCGGTGAGGGTACTGGTGAGGGTACTGCGTAGGTTATTGGTTAGGGTTAGGGTACGGCTTAGGATACGGGTTAGGATATGTGTTAGGTTACGGCGTTGGGTATGGGTGAGGGTTAGGGTTAGGGTTAGGGTAAGGCTTTGGGTACGGGTTAGGGTACGGGTGAGGGTACGGCGTAGGGTAGAGGTTAGGGTTAGGTTTAGGGTTAGGGTACGGCTTAGGATACGGGTTAGGGTATGGGTGAGGGTACGGTGTAGCATATGGGTTAGGGTTAGGGTTAGGGTTAGGGTTAGTTTTAGGGTTAGGGATTGGTTTAGGGTACGGGTTAGGATTAGCGTACGTGTTAGGGTTAGGGTTTGGGTTAGGGTTAGGGTACGCATTAGGGTTAGGGTGTGGGTTAGGGTTAGGGTACACGTTAGGATTAGGGTATTTATTAAATCTATCCCACTCTCTAGATACCACTTAGCACGTAAAGGAATATTATTTAGGGTCCAGCCATGGAGAAGATTTTCGTTACTAGGATAAGATAAAGAATAAACACATTATAAAAAAATCACATTAGGATTTTCTTTTTAACCTGTTCCTTAAAACAGTAGTGCTTAGGAAATCTAATGGAGGCAAAAGTAGTCAAAGGTAGTTTAGGGTTAGGGTTAGGGTTAGGGTTAGTGTTAGGGTTAGGGTACGGCTTAGGGTATGGGATAGGTTATGGGTGAGGGTACGGCATAGGGTAGGGTTTAGGGTTAGGGTTAGTGTTAGGGTTAGGGTTAGGGTATGGCTTAGGGTACGGGTGAGGGTACTGTGTAGGTCATTGGTTAGGGTTAGGTTAAGGCTTAGGATACAGGTTATTGTATGGGTTAGGGTACGGCGCAGGGTATGGGTAAGGGTTAGGGTTAGGGTTAGGTTTAGAGTTAGGGTACGGCTTAGGGTACGGGTTAGGGTACGTGTGAGGGTACGGCGTAGTGTATAGGTTAGGGTTAGGGTTAGGGTACGGCTTAGGGTACGGGTTAGGGTACGGGTGAGGTTACGGCGTAGGGTATAGTTTAGGGTTAGGGTTAGGGTTAGGGTACGGCTTAGGATACGGGTTAGGGTACGGGTGAGGGTACGGCGTAGCATATGGTTTAGGGTTAGGGTTAGGGTACGGCTTAGGGTACGGGTTAGGGTACGGGTGAGGGTACGGTGTAGGTTATGGGTTAGGTTTAGGGTTAGGGTTAGGGTTAGTTTTAGGGTTAGGGATTGGTTTAGGGTACGGGTTAGGATTAGCATACGTGTTCGGGTTAGGGTTTTGGTTAGGGTTAGGGTACGCGTTAGGGTTAGGGTATGGGTTAGGTTTAGGGTACACTTTAGGATTAGGGTATTTATTAAACCTATCCCACTCTCTAGATACCACTTAGCACGTAAAGGAATATTATTTGGGGTTCAGCCATGGAGAAGATTTTAGTCACTAGGATAAGATAAAGAATAAACACATTATAAAAAAATCACATAAGGTTTTCTTTTTAACCTGTTCCTTAAAACACTAGTGTTTAGGAAATCTAATGGAGGCAAAAGCAGTAAAGGGTAGTTTAGGTTTAGGGTTAGGGTTAGGGTTAGGGTAGGGCTTAGGATACCGGTGAGGGTACTGGTGAGGGTACTGCGTAGGTTATTGGTTAGGGTTAGGGTACGGCTTAGGATACGGGTTAGGATATGGGTTAGGTTACGGCGTTGGGTATGGGTGAGGGTTAGGGTTAGGGTTAGGGTAAGGCTTTGGGTACGGGTTAGGGTACGGGTTAGGGTACGTGTGAGGGTACGGCGTAGGGTAGAGGTTAGGGTTAGGTTTAGGGTTAGGGTACGGCTTAGGATACGGGTTAGGGTATGGTGAGGGTACGGCGTAGCGTATGGGTTAGGGTTAGGGTTAGGGTTAGGGTTAGTTTTAGGGTTAGGGATTGGTTTAGGGTACGGGTTAGGATTAGCGTACGTGTTAGGGTTAGGGTTTGGGTTAGGGTTAGGGTACGCATTAGGGTTAGGGTTAGGGTACACGTTAGGATTAGGGTATTTATTAAACCTATCTCACTCTCTAGATACCACTTAGCACGTAAAGGAATATTATTTAGGGTCCAGCCATGGAGAAGATTTTCGTTACTAGGATAAGATAAAGAATAAACACATTATAAAAAAATCACATTAGGATTTTCTTTTTAACCTGTTCCTTAAAACACTAGTGCTTAGGAAATCTAATGGAGGCAAAAGCAGTCAAGGGTAGTTTAGGGTTAGGGTTAGGGTTAGGGTTAGTGTTAGGGTTAGGGTACGGCTTAGGGTATGGGATAGGGTATGGGTGAGGGTACGGCATAGGGTAGGGTTTAGGGTTAGGGTTAGTGTTAGGGTTAGGGTTAGGGTATGGCTTAGGGTACGGGTGAGGGTACTGTGTAGGTCATTGGTTAGGGTTAGGTTAAGGCTTAGGATACAGGTTATTGTATGGGTTAGGGTACGGCGCAGGGTATGGGTAAGGTTTAGGGTTAGGGTTAGGGTTAGAGTTAGGGTACGGCTTAGGGTACGGGTTAGGGTACGGGTGAGGGTACGGCGTAGTGTATAGGTTAGGGTTAGGGTTAGGGTACGGCTTTGGGTACGGGTTAGGTTACGGGTGAGGGTACGGCGTAGGGTATGGGTTAGGGTTAGGGTTAGGGTTAGGGTTAGGGTACGGCTTAGGATACGGGTTAGGGTACGGGTGAGGGTACGGCGTAGGTTATGGGTTAGGGTTAGGGTTAGTGTTAGGGTTATGGTACGGCTTAGGTTATGGGATAGGGTACAGGTGAGGGTATGGCATAGGGTAGGGGTTAGGGTTAGGGTTAGGGTTAGGGTTAGGGTTAGGGTTAGGGTACGGCTTAGGGTACGGGTGAGGCTATGGGTGAGGATACTGCGTAGGGTATTGGTTAGGGTTAGGGTACGGCTTAGGATACGGGTTAGGGTACGTGTTAGGGTATGGCGTACGGTATGGGTTAGGGTTAGGGTTAGGGTTAGGGTTAGGGTTAGGGTTAGGGTACGGCTTAGGGTACGGGTTAGGGTACGGGTGAGGTTACGGCGTAGGGTATAGTTTAGGGTTAGGGTTAGGGTTAGGGTACGGCTTAGGATACGGGTTAGGGTACGGGTGAGGTTACGGCGTAGCATATGGTTTAGGGTTAGGGTTAGGGTACGGCTTAGGGTACGGGTTAGGGTACGGGTGAGGGTACGGTGTAGGTTATGGGTTAGGGTTAGGGTTAGGGTTAGGGTTAGTTTTAGGGTTAGGGATTGGTTTAGGGTACGGGTTAGGATTAGCATACGTGTTCGGGTTAGGGTTTTGGTTAGGGTTAGGGTATGCGTTAGGGTTAGGGTATGGGTTAGGTTTAGGGTACACTTTAGGATTAGGGTATTTATTAAACCTATCCCACTCTCTAGATACCACTTAGCACGTAAAGGAATATTATTTGGGGTTCAGCCATGGAGAAGATTTTAGTCACTAGGATAAGATAAAGAATAAACACATTATAAAAAAATCACATAAGGTTTTCTTTTTAACCTGTTCCTTAAAACACTAGTGTTTAGGAAATCTAATGGAGGCAAAAGCAGTAAAGGGTAGTTTAGGTTTAGGGTTAGGGTTAGGGTTAGGGTAGGGCTTAGGATACCGGTGAGGGTACTGGTGAGGGTACTGCGTAGGTTATTGGTTAGGGTTAGGGTACGGCTTAGGATACGGGTTAGGATATGGGTTAGCTTACGGCGTTGGGTATGGGTGAGGGTTAGGGTTAGGGTTAGGGTAAGGCTTTGGGTACGGGTTAGGGTACGGGTGAGGGTACGGCGTAGGTTAGAGGTTAGGGTTAGGTTTAGGGTTAGGGTACGGCTTAGGATACGGGTTAGGGTATGGTGAGGGTACGGCGTAGCGTATGGGTTAGGGTTAGGGTTAGGGTTAGGGTTAGTTTTAGGGTTAGGGATTGGTTTAGGGTTTGGGTTAGGGTTAGGGTACGCATTAGGGTTAGGGTATGGGTTAGGTTTAGGGTACACGTTAGGATTAGGGTATTTATTAAACCTATCCCACTCTCTAGATACCACTTAGCACGTAAAGGAATATTATTAGGGATCCAGCCATGGAGAAGATTTTAGTCACTAGGATAAGATAAAGAATAAACACATTATAAAAAAATCACATTAGGATTTTCTTTTTAACCTGTTCCTTAAAACACTAGTGCTTAGGAAATCTAATAGAGGCAAAAGCAATCAAGGGTAGTTTAGGGTTAGGGTTAGGGTTAGGGTTAGTGTTAGGGTTAGGGTACGGCTTAGGGTATGGGATAGGG
This sequence comes from Eubalaena glacialis, assembly GCF_028564815.1. NCBI lineage: Eukaryota > Metazoa > Chordata > Mammalia > Artiodactyla > Balaenidae > Eubalaena > Eubalaena glacialis. The sequence goes on along the minus strand of NW_026871555.1, from coordinate 1,333,168 downwards.
TACGGGTGAGGGTACGGCGTAGGGTAGGGGTTAGGGTTAGGGTTAGGGTACGTCTTAGGGTACGGGTTAGGTTAAGGGTGAGGGTACGGCGTAGGGTATGGGTTAGAGTTAGGGTTAGTTTTAGTGTTAGTGTTAGGGTTAGTGTACGGCTTAGCGTATGGGATAGGGTATGGGTGAGGGTACGGCGTAGGGTAGGGGTTAGGGTTAGGGTTAGGGTTAGGGTATGGCTTAGGGTACTGGTGAGGGTACGGGTGAGGGTACTGCGTAGGGTATTGGTTAGGGTTAGGGTACGGCTTAGGATACGTGTTAGGGTACGGGTTAGGGTACGGTGTAGAGTGTGGGTTAGGGTTAGGGTTAGTGTTAGGGTTAGGGTTACGGTACGTCTTAGGGTACGTGTTAGGGTACGGGTGAGGGTACGGCGTAGGTTATGGGTTAGGGTTAGGGTTAGGGTTAGGGTTAGGGTACGGCTTAGGATACGGGTTAGGGTACGGGTTAGGGTACGGGTGAGGGTATGGCGTAGTGTATAGGTTAGGGTTAGGGTTAGGTTTAGGGTATGGCTTAGTGTACGGTGAGGGTACGGGTGAGGGTACTGTGTAGGGTATTGGTTATGGTTAGGGTACGGCTTAGAATACGGGTTAGGGTACGGCGTAGAGTATGGGTTAGGGTTAGGGTTAGGGTTAGGGTTAGAGTTAGGGTACGGCTTAGGGTACGGGTTAGGGTACGGGTGAGGGTACGGCGTAGTGTATAGGTTAGGGTTAGGGTTAGGGTTAGGGTACGGATTAGGGTATGGGATAGGGTACGGTGAGGGTACGGCGTAGGGTAGGGGTTAGGTTTAGGGTTAGGGTTAGTGTTAGGGTTAGCGTACGGCTTAGGGTATGGGATAGGTTACGGGTGAGGGTACGGCGTAGGGTAGGGGTTAGGGTTAGGTTTAGGGTTAGTGTTAGAGTTAGGGTACTGCTTAGGGTATGGGATAGGGTACGGCGTAGGGTAGCGGTTAGTGTTAGGGTTAGGGTTAGGGTTAGGGTACGGTTTAGGATACGGGTTAGGGTACGGGTGAGGGTACGGCGTAGCGTATGGGTTAGCGTTAGGGTTAGGGTTAGGGTTAGGGTACGGCTTAGGGTACGGGTTAGGGTTAGGGTTAGGGTTAGGGTTAGCGTTAGGGTTAGGGTTAGTTTTAGGGTTAGGGATTGGTTTAGGGTACGGGTTAGGATTAGCATACGTGTTCGGGTTAGGGTTTTGGTTAGGGTTAGGGTACGCGTTAGGGTTAGGGTATGGGTTAGGTTTAGGGTACACTTTAGGATTAGGGTATTTATTAAACCTATCCCACTCTCTAGATACCACTTAGCACGTAAAGGAATATTATTTGGGGTTCAGCCATGGAGAAGATTTTAGTCACTAGGATAAGATAAAGAATAAACACATTATAAAAAAGTCACATAAGGTTTTCTTTTTAACCTGTTCCTTAAAACACTAGTGTTTAGGAAATCTAATGGAGGCAAAAGCAGTAAAGGGTAGTTTAGGTTTAGGGTTAGGGTTAGGGTTAGGGTAGGGCTTAGGATACCGGTGAGGGTACTGGTGAGGGTACTGCGTAGGTTATTGGTTAGGGTTAGGGTACGGCTTAGGATACGGGTTAGGATATGGGTTAGCTTACGGCGTTGGGTATGGGTGAGGGTTAGGGTTAGGGTTAGGGTAAGGCTTTGGGTACGGGTTAGGGTACGGGTGAGGGTACGGCGTAGGGTAGAGGTTAGGGTTAGGTTTAGGGTTAGGGTACGGCTTAGGATACGGGTTAGGGTATGGTGAGGGTACGGCGTAGCGTATGGGTTAGGGTTAGGGTTAGGGTTAGGGTTAGTTTTAGGGTTAGGGATTGGTTTAGGGTTTGGGTTAGGGTTAGGGTACGCATTAGGGTTAGGGTATGGGTTAGGTTTAGGGTACACGTTAGGATTAGGGTATTTATTAAACCTATCCCACTCTCTAGATACCACTTAGCACGTAAAGGAATATTATTAGGGATCCAGCCATGGAGAAGATTTTAGTCACTAGGATAAGATAAAGAATAAACACATTATAAAAAAATCACATTAGGATTTTCTTTTTAACCTGTTCCTTAAAACACTAGTGCTTAGGAAATCTAATAGAGGCAAAAGCAATCAAGGGTAGTTTAGGGTTAGGGTTAGGGTTAGGGTTAGTGTTAGGGTTAGGGTACGGCTTAGGGTATGGGATAGGGTACGGGTGAGGGTACGGCGTAGGGTAGGGGTTAGGGTTAGGGTTAGGGTACGTCTTAGGGTACGGGTTAGGTTAAGGGTGAGGGTACGGCGTAGGGTATGGGTTAGAGTTAGGGTTAGTTTTAGTGTTAGTGTTAGGGTTAGTGTACGGCTTAGCGTATGGGATAGGGTATGGGTGAGGGTACGGCGTAGGGTAGGGGTTAGGGTTAGGGTTAGGGTTAGGGTTAGGGTATGGCTTAGGGTACTGGTGAGGGTACGGGTGAGGGTACTGCGTAGGGTATTGGTTAGGGTTAGGGTACGGCTTAGGATACGTGTTAGGGTACAGGTTAGGGTACGGTGTAGAGTGTGGGTTAGGGTTAGGGTTAGTGTTAGGGTTAGGGTTACGGTACGTCTTAGGGTACGTGTTAGGGTACGGGTGAGGGTACGGCGTAGGTTATGGGTTAGGGTTAGGGTTAGGGTTAGGGTTAGGGTACGGCTTAGGATACGGGTTAGGGTACGGGTTAGGGTACGGGTGAGGGTATGGCGTAGTGTATAGGTTAGGGTTAGGGTTAGGTTTAGGGTATGGCTTAGTGTACGGTGAGGGTACGGGTGAGGGTACTGTGTAGGGTATTGGTTATGGTTAGGGTACGGCTTAGAATACGGGTTAGGGTACGGCGTAGAGTATGGGTTAGGGTTAGGGTTAGGGTTAGGGTTAGAGTTAGGGTACGGCTTAGGGTACGGGTTAGGGTACGGGTGAGGGTACGGCGTAGTGTATAGGTTAGGGTTAGGGTTAGGGTTAGGGTACGGCTAAGGGTATGGGTTAGGGTACGGGTGAGGGTATGGCGTAGTGTATAGGTTAGGGTTAGGGTTAGGTTTAGGGTACGGATTAGGGTATGGGATAGGGTACGGTGAGGGTACGGCGTAGGGTAGGGGTTAGGTTTAGGGTTAGGGTTAGTGTTAGGGTTAGCGTACGGCTTAGGGTATGGGATAGGTTACGGGTGAGGGTACGGCGTAGGGTAGGGGTTAGGGTTAGGTTTAGGGTTAGTGTTAGAGTTAGGGTACTGCTTAGGGTATGGGATAGGGTACGGCGTAGGGTAGCGGTTAGTGTTAGGGTTAGGGTTAGGGTTAGGGTACGGTTTAGGATACGGGTTAGGGTACGGGTGAGGGTACGGCGTAGCGTATGGGTTAGCGTTAGGGTTAGGGTTAGGGTTAGGGTACGGCTTAGGGTACGGGTTAGGGTTAGGGTTAGGGTTAGGGTTAGCGTTAGGGTTAGGGTTAGTTTTAGGGTTAGGGATTGGTTTAGGGTACGGGTTAGGATTAGCATACGTGTTCGGGTTAGGGTTTTGGTTAGGGTTAGGGTACGCGTTAGGGTTAGGGTATGGGTTAGGTTTAGGGTACACTTTAGGATTAGGGTATTTATTAAACCTATCCCACTCTCTAGATACCACTTAGCACGTAAAGGAATATTATTTGGGGTTCAGCCATGGAGAAGATTTTAGTCACTAGGATAAGATAAAGAATAAACACATTATAAAAAAATCACATAAGGTTTTCTTTTTAACCTGTTCCTTAAAACACTAGTGTTTAGGAAATCTAATGGAGGCAAAAGCAGTAAAGGGTAGTTTAGGGTTAGGGTTAGGGTTAGGGTTAGTGTTAGGGTTAGGGTACGGCTTAGGGTATGGGATAGGGTATGGGTGAGGGTACGGCATAGGGTAGGGTTTAGGGTTAGGGTTAGTGTTAGGGTTAGGGTTAGGGTATGGCTTAGGGTACGGGTGAGGCTACTGTGTAGGTCATTGGTTAGGGTTAGGTTGAGGCTTAGGATACAGGTTATTGTATGGGTTAGGGTACGGCGCAGGGTATGGGTAAGGGTTAGGGTTAGGGTTAGGGTTAGAGTTAGGGTACGGCTTAGGGTACGGGTTAGGGTACGTGTGAGGGTACGGCGTAGTGTATAGGTTAGGGTTAGGGTTAGGGCACGGCTTAGCGTATGGGATAGGGTACGGGTGAGAGTACGGCGTAGGGTAGGGGTTAGGGTTAGGGTTAGGGTTATGGTTAGGGTATGGCTTAGGGTACGGGTGAGGGTACGGGTGAGGGTACTGCGTAGGGTATTGGTTAGGGTTAGGGTACGGCTTAGGATACGTGTTAGGGTACGGGTTAGGGTACGGTGTAGAGTGTGGGTTAGGGTTAGGGTTAGTGTTAGGGTTAGGGTTACGGTACGTCTTAGGGTACGTGTTAGGGTACGGGTGAGGGTACGGCGTAGGTTATGGGTTAGGGTTAGGGTTAGGGTTAGGGTTAGGGTACGGCTTAGGGTACGGGTGAGGGTATGGGTGAGGATACTGCGTAGGGTATTGGTTAGGGTTAGGGTACGGCTTAGGATACGGGTTAGGGTACGTGTTAGGGTATGGCGTACGGTATGGGTTAGGGTTAGGGTTAGGGTTAGGGTTAGGGTTAGGGTACGGCTTAGGGTACGGGTTAGGGTACGGGTGAGGTTACGGCGTAGGGTATAGTTTAGGGTTAGGGTTAGGGTTAGGGTACGGCTTAGGATACTGGTTAGGGTACGGGTGAGGGTACTGCGTAGCGTATGGTTTAGGGTTAGGGTTAGGGTTAGGGTACGCGTTAGGGTTAGGGTATGGGTTAGGGTTAGGGTACACGTTAGGATTAGGGTATTTATTAAACCTATCCCACTCTCTAGATACCACTTAGCAAGTAAAGGAATATTATTAGGGATACAGCCATGGAGAAGATTTTAGTCACTAGGATAAGATAAAGAATAAACACATTATAAAAAAATCACATTAGGATTTTCTTTTTAACCTGTTCCTTAAAACACTAGTGCTTAGGAAATCTAATAGAGGCAAAAGCAATCAAGGGTAGTTTAGGGTTAGGGTTAGGGTTAGGGTTAGTGTTAGGGTTAGGGTACGGCTTAGGGTATGGGATAGGGTACGGGTGAGGGTACGGCGTAGGGTAGGGGTTAGGGTTAGGGTTAGGGTTATGGTTAGGGTATGGCTTAGGGTACGGGTGAGGGTACAGGTGAGGGTACTGCGTAGGGTATTGGTTAGGGTTAGGGTACGGCTTAGGATACGTGTTAGGGTACGGGTTAGGGTACGGCGTAGAGTGTGGGTTAGGGTTATGGTTAGTGTTAGGGTTCGGGTTACGGTACGTCTTAGGGTACGTGTTAGGGTACTTGTGAGGGTACGGCGTAGGTTATGGGTTAGGGTTAGGGTTAGGGTTAGGGTACGTCTTAGGGTACGGGTGAGGGTATGGGTGAGGATACTGCGTAGGGTATTGGTTAGGGTTACGGTACGTCTTAGGATACGTGTTAGGGTACGGGTGAGGGTACGGCGTAGGTTATGGGTTAGGGTTAGGGTTAGTGTTAGGGTTATTATACGGCTTAGGTTATGGGATAGGGTACAGGTGAGGGTATGGCATAGGGTAGGGGTTAGGGTTAGGGTTAAGTTTAGGGTTAGGGTTAGGTTTAGGGTACGGCTTAGGGTACGGGTGAGGGTATGGGTGAGGAAACTGCGTAGGGTATTGGTTAGGGTTAGGGTACGGCTTAGGATACGGGTTAGGGTACGTGTTAGGTTATGGCGTACGGTATGGGTTAGGGTTAGGGTTAGGGTTAGGGTTAGTGTACGGCTTAGGGTACGGGTTCGGGTACGGGTGAGGTTACGGCGTAGGGTATAGTTTAGGGTTAGGGTTAGGGTTAGGGTACGGCTTAGGATACGGGTTAGGGTACGGGTGAGGGTACGGCGTAGCGTATGGTTTAGGGTTAGGGTTAGGGTTAGGTTTAGGGTACGGCTTAGGGTACGGGTTAGGGTACGAGTGAGGGTATGGCGTAGTGTATAGGTTAGGGTTAGGGTTAGGGTTAGGGTATGGCTTACGGTACGGGTTAGGGTACGAGTGAGGATATGGCGTAGTGTATAGGTTAGGGTTAGGGTTAGGGTTAGGGTATGGCTTAGGGTATGGTGAGGGTACGGGTGAGGGTACTGTGTAGGGTATTGGTTATGGTTAGGGTACGGCTTAGAATACGGGTTAGGGTACGGGTTAGGGTACGGCGTAGGGTATGGGTTAGGGTTAGGTTTAGGGTTAGGGTTAGGGTTAGGGTACGGCTTAGGGTACGGTTTAGGGTACGGGTGAGGGTACGGCGTAGTGTATCGGTTAGGGTTAGGGTTAGGGTTAGGGTACGGCTTAGGGTACGGGTTAGGGTACGGGTGAGGGTATGGCGTAGTGTATAGGTTAGGGTTAGGGTTAGGTTTAGGGTACGGCTTAGGTTATGGGATAGGGTACGGGTGAGGGTACGGCGTAGGGTAGGGGTTAGGTTTAGGGTTAGGGTTAGTGTTAGGGTTAGGGTACGGCTTAGGGTATGGGATAGGTTACGGGTGAGGGTACGGCGTAGGGTTGGGGTTAGGGTTAGGTTTAGGGTTAGTGTTAGGGTTAGGGTACCGCTTAGGTTATGGGATAGGGTACGGCGTAGGGTAGCCATTAGTGTTAGGGTTAGGGTTAGGGTTAGGGTACGGCTTAGGATACGGGTTAGGGTACGGGTGAGGGTACTGCGTAGCGTATGGTTTAGGGTTAGGGTTAGGGTTAGGGTACGCGTTAGGGTTAGGGTATGGGTTAGGGTTAGGGTACACGTTAGGATTAGGGTATTTATTAAACCTATCCCACTCTCTAGATACCACTTAGCACGTAAAGGAATATTATTAGGGATCCAGCCATGGAGAAGATTTTAGTCACTAGGATAAGATAAAGAATAAACACATTATAAAAAAATCACATTAGGATTTTCTTTTTAACCTGTTCCTTAAAACACTAGTGCTTAGGAAATCTAATAGAGGCAAAAGCAATCAAGGGTAGTTTAGGGTTAGGGTTAGTGTTAGGGTTAGTGTTAGGGTTAGGGTACGGCTTAGGGTATGGGATAGGGTATGGGTGAGGGTACGGCGTAGGGTAGGGGTTAGGGTTAGGGTTAGGGTTATGGTTAGGGTATGGCTTAGGGTACGGGTGAGGGTACGGGTGAGGGTACTGCGTAGGGTATTGGTTAGGGTTAGGGTACGGCTTAGGATACGTGTTAGGGTACGGGTTAGGGTACGGCGTAGAGTGTGGGTTAGGGTTAGGGTTAGTGTTAGGGTTAGGGTTACGGTACGTCTTAGGGTACGTGTTAGGGTACGGGTGAGGGTACGGCGTAGGTTATGGGTTAGGGTTAGGGTTAGGGTTAGGGTTAGGGTACGGCTTAGGGTACGGGTGAGGGTATGGGTGAGGATACTGCGTAGGGTATTGGTTAGGGTTAGGGTACGGCTTAGGATACGGGTTAGGGTTCGTGTTAGGCTATGGCGTACGGTATGGGTTAGGGTTAGGGTTAGGGTTAGGGTTAGGGTTAGGGTTAGGGTACGGCTTAGGGTACGGGTTAGGGTACGGGTGAGGTTACGGCGTAGGGTATAGTTTAGGGTTAGGGTTAGGGTTAGGGTACGGCTTAGGATACGGGTTAGGGTACGGGTGAGGGTACGGCGTAGCGTATGGTTTAGGGTTAGGGTTAGGGTTAAGGTACGGCTTAGGGTACGGGTTAGGGTACGAGTGAGGGTATGGCGTAGAGTGTGGGTTAGGGTTAGGGTTAGTGTTAGGGTTATGGTACGGCTTAGGTTATGGGATAGGGTACACGTGAGGGTATGGCATAGGGTAGGGGTTAGGGTTAGGGTTAGGGTTAGGGTTAGGGTTAGGGTTAGGGTACGGCTTAGGGTACGGGTGAGGGTATGGGTGAGGATACTGCGTAGGGTATTGTTTAGGGTTAGGGTACGGCTTAGGATACGGGTTAGGGTACGTGTTAGGTTATGGCGTACGGTATGGGTTAGGGTTAGGGTTAGGGTTAGGGTTAGTGTACGGCTTAGGGTACGGGTTAGGGTACGGGTGAGGTTACGGCGTAGGGTATAGTTTAGGGTTAGGGTTAGGGTTAGGGTACGGCTTAGGATACGGGTTAGGGCATGGGTGAGGGTACGGCGTAGCGTATGGTTTAGGGTTAGGGTTAGGGTTAGGGTACGGCTTAGGGTACGGGTTAGGGTACGGGTGAGGGTACGGTGTAGGTTATGGGTTAGGGTTAGGGTTAGGGTTAGGGTTAGTTTTAGGGTTAGGGATTGGTTTAGGGTACGGGTTAGGATTAGCATACGTGTTCGGGTTAGGGTTTTGGTTAGGGTTAGGGTACGCGTTAGGGTTAGGGTATGGGTTAGGTTTAGGGTACACTTTAGGATTAGGGTATTTATTAAACCTATCCCACTCTCTAAATACCACTTAGCACGTAAAGGAATATTATTTGGGGTTCAGCCATGGAGAAGATTTTAGTCACTAGGATAAGATAAAGAATAAACACATTATAAGAAAATCACATAAGGTTTTCTTTTTAACCTGTTCCTTAAAACACTAGTGTTTAGGAAATCTAATATAGGCAAAAGCAGTAAAGGGTAGCTTAGGGTTAGGGTTAGGGTTAGGGTTAGGGTAGGGCTTAGGATACGGGTGAGGGTACTGGTGAGGGTACAGCGTAGGTTATTGGTTAGGGTTAGTGTACGGCTTAGGATACGGGTTAGGATATGGGTTAGTTTACGGCGTGGGGTATGGGTGAGGGTTAGGGTTAGGGTTAGGGTAAGGCTTTGGGTACGGGTTAGGGTACGGGTGAGGGTACGGCGTAGGGTAGAGGTTAGGGTTAGGTTTAGGGTTAGGGTACGGCTTAGGATACGGGTTAGGGTATGGGTGAGGGTACGGTGTAGCGTATGGGTTAGGGTTAGGGTTAGGGTTAGGGTTAGTTTTAGGGTTAGGGCTTGGTTTAGGGTACGGGTTAGGATTAGCGTACGTGTTAGGGTTAGGGTTTGGGTTAGGGTTAGGGTACGCATTAGGGTTAGGGTATGGGTTAGGGTTAGGTACACGTTAGGATTAGGGTATTTATTAAACCTATCCCACTCTCTAGATACCACTTAGCACGTAAAGGAATATTATTTAGGGTCCAGCCATGGAGAAGATTTTCGTCACTAGGATAAGATAAAGAATAAACACATTATAAAAAAATCACATTAGGATTTTCTTTTTAACCTGTTCCTTAAAACACTAGTGCTTAGGAAATCTAATGGAGGCAAAAGCAGTCAAGGGTAGTTTAGGGTTAGGGTTAGGGTTAGGGTTAGTGTTAGGGTTAGGGTACGGCTTAGGGTAGGGTTTAGGGTTAGGGTTAGTGTTAGGGTTAGGGTTAGGGTATGGCTTAGGGTACGGGTGAGGGTACTGTGTAGGTCATTGGTCAGGGTTAGGTTAAGGCTTAGGATACAGGTTATTGTATGGGTTAGGGTACGGCGCAGGGTATGGGTAAGGGTAGGGTTAGGGTTAGGGTTAGAGTTAGGGTACGGCTTAGGGTACGGGTTAGGTTATGGGTGAGGGTACGGCGTAGTGTATAGGTTAGGGTTAGGGTTAGGGTACGGCTTAGGGTATGGGTTAGGTTACGGGTGAGGGTACGGCGTAGGGTATGGGTTAGGGTTAGGGTTAGGGTTAGTGTTAGGGTTAGGGTACGGCTTAGCGTATGGGATAGGGTACGGGTGAGGGTACGGCGTAGGGTAGGGGTTAGGGTTAGAGTTAGGGTTAGTGTTGGGGTTAGGGTACGGCTTAGGGTACGGGTGAGGTTACGGGTGAGTGTACTGCGTAGGGTATTGGTTAGGGTTAGGATACGGCTTAGGATACGGGTTAGGGTACGGGTTAGGGTATGGCGTAGGGTATGGGTTAGGGTTAGGGTTAGGGTTAGGGTTAGGGTTAGGGTACGGCTTAGGATACGGGTTAGGGTACGGGTGAGGGTACGGCGTAGCATATGGGTTAGGGTTAGGGTTAGGGTACGTCTTAGGGTACGGGTGAGGGTACGGCGTAGGGTAAGGTTTAGGGTTAGGGTTAGGGTTAGGGTTAGTTTTAGGGTTAGGGATTGGTTTAGGGTACGGGTTAGGATTAGCGTACGTGTTAGGGTTAGGATTTGGGTTAGGGTTAGGGTAAGCGTTAGGGTTAGGGTATGTGTTAGGGTTAGGGTACACGTTAGGATTAGGGTATTTATTAAACCTATCCCACTCTCTAGATACCACTTAGCACGTAAAGGAATATTATTAGGGATCCAGCCATGGAGAAGATTTTAGTCACTAGGATAAGATAAAGAATAAACACATTATAAAAAAATCACATTAGGATTTTCTTTTTAACCTGTTCCTTAAAATACTAGTGCTTAGGAAATCTAATAGAGGCAAAAGCAATCAAGGGTAGTTTAGGGTTAGGGTTAGGGTTAGGGTTAGTGTTAGGGTTAGGGTACGGCTAAGGGTATGGGATAGGGTACGGGTGAGGGTACGGCGTAGGGTAGGGGTTAGGGTTAGGGTTAGGGTTGGGGTTAGGGTATGGCTTAGGGTACGGGTGAGGGTACGGGTGAGGGTACTGTGTAGGGTATTGGTTATGGTTAGGGTACGGCTTAGAATATGGGTTAGGGTACGGGTTAGGGTACGGCGTAGGGTATGGGTTAGGGTTAGGGTTAGGGTTAGGGTTAGGGTACGGCTTAGGGTATGGGTTAGGGTACGGGTGAGGGTACGGTGTAGTGTATAGGTTAGGGTTAGGGTTAGGGTTAGGGTACGGCTTAGGGTATGGGATAGTGTACGGGTGAGGGTACGGCGTAGGGTAGGGTTTAGGTTTAGGGTTAGGGTTAGTGTTAGGGTTAGGGTACGGCTTAGGGTATGGGATAGGGTACGGGTGAGGGTACGGCTTTGGGTAGGGGTTAGGGTTAGGTTTAGGGTTAGTGTTAGGGTTAGGGTACCACTTAGGGTTTGGGTTAGGGTACGGCGTAGGGTAGCGGTTAGGGTTAGGGTTAGGGTTAGGGATAGGGTACGGCTTAGGATACGGGTTAGGGTACGGGTGAGGGTACGGCGTAGCGTATGTGTTAGGGTTCGGGTTAGGGTACAGCTTAGGGTATGGGTTAGGATACGTGTGTGGTTACGGCGTAGGGTATGGTTTAGGGTTAGGATTAGTGTTAGGGTTAGGGTACCGCTTAGGGTATTGGATAGGGTACGGCGTAGGGTAGCGGTTAGGGTTAGGGTTAGGCTTAGGGTTAGGGTACGGCTTAGGGTACGGGTTAGGGTACGGGTGAGGGTACGGTGTAGGGTATGGGTTAGGGTTAGGGTTAGGGTTAGGGTTAGTTTTAGGGTTAGGGATAGTTTTGGGTACGGGTTAGGATTAGCGTATGTGTTAGGGTTAGGATTTGGGTTAGGTTTAGGGTACGCGTTCGGGTTAGCGTATGGGTTAGGGCTAGGGTACACGTTAGGATTAGGGTATTTATTAAACCTATCCCACTCTCTAGATACCACTTAGCACGTAAAGGAATATTATTTGGTGTCCAGCCATGGAGAAGATTTTAGTCACTAGGATAAGATAAAGAATAAACACATTATAAAAAAATCACATGAGGATTTTCTTTTTAACCTGTTCCTTAAAGCACTAGTGCTTAGGAAATCTAATGGAGGCAAAAGCAGTCAAGGGTAGTTTAGGGTTAGGGTTAGGGTTAGGGTTAGTGTTAGGGTTAGGGTACGGCTTAGGGTATGGGATAGGGTACGGGTGAGGGTATGGCGTAGGGTAGGGGTTAGGGTTAGGGTTAGGTTTAGGGTACGGGTGAGGGTAAGGGTGAGGATACTGCGTAGGGTATTGGTTAGGATTAGGGTACGGCTTAGGATACGGATTAGGGTATGGGTTAGTGTACGGCGTAGGCTATGGGTTAGGGTATGGGTTAGGGTTAGGGTTAGGGTTAGGGGTAGGGTACGGCTTAGGGTACGGGTTAGGGTACAGGTGAGTGTACGGCGTAGGGTATAGGTGAGGGTTAGGGTTAGGGTTAGGGTTAGGGTACGGCTTAGGATACGGGTTAGGGTACGGGTGAGGGTACGGCGTAGCGTATGGGTTAGGGTTAGGGTTAGGGTACGACTTAGGGTACGGGTTAGGGTACGGGTGACGGTACGGCGTAGGGTATATGTTAGGGTTACGGTTAGTTTTAGGGTTACGTCAAGGTATAGGGTACAGGTTAGGATTAGGGTACTTGTTAGGGTTAGGCTATGGGTTAGGGTTAGGGTTCACGTTAGGGTTAGGTCATTTATTAAACCTATCCCACTCTCTACATACCACTTAGCGCGTAAAGGAATGTAATTTGGGTTCCAACCATGGAGAAAATTTTAGACACTAGGATAAGATAAAGAATACACACATTATAAATAAGTCACATTAGCATTTTATTTTTAACCTGTTCCTTAAAACACTAGTGCTTAGGAAATCTATTGGAGGCAAAAGCAGTCAAGGGTAGTTTACAGTTAGTGTTAGGGTTAGGGTTAGGGTTAGGGTATGGCTTAGAGTAAGGGTGAGGGTACGGCGTAGGATATGTGTTAGGGTTAGTCTTAGGGTTAGGGTTAGAGTTAGAGTACGGCTTAGGGTACGGGTTAGGGTAAGAGTGAGGGTACGGAGTAGGGTATGGGTTAGGATTACGGTTAGGGTTAGGGTACGGCTTAGGATACGGGTTAGGGTAAGGGTGAGGGTACGGCAAAGGATATGGGTTAGGCTATGAGTTATTGTTAGGGTTAGGGTACGGCTTTGGGTACGGGTTAGGGAACGCGTGAGTGTACGGCGTAGGGTATGGGTTAGGTTTAGAGTTATGGTTAGGGTTAGGGTTAGGGTACGGGTTAGGGTACGGTTGAGGGTACAGGTTAGTGTATGGATTAGGGTTAGGGTTAGGGTACGGGTTAGGGTAAGGGTGAGGGTACGGCATAGGATATGGGTTAGGCTTAGTGTTATGGTTAGGGTTAGGGTACGGCTTTGGGTATGGGTTAGGGAACACGTGAGTGTACGGCGTAGGGTATGGGTTAGGGTGAGGGTTAGGGTTAGGGTTAGGGTTAGGGTTAGGGTACGGCTTTGGGTACGGGTGAGGGTACCTCGTTGGGTATGTGTTAGGGTTAGGGGTAGGGTACGACTTCGGGTACGGTTTAGGGTCTGGGTTAGGTTACGGCATAGGGTATGGCTTAAGGTTAGTTTTAGGGTTAGGGTTAGGGTACTGCTTATGGTACGGGTTAGAGTACGGGTGAGAGTTAGGTTTTGGGTATGGGTAAGGGTTAGTGTATGCATTAGAGTTAGGGTATTTATTAAACATATCCCACTCTCTAGATACCATTTAGCATGTAAAGTGAAGAGGCTGGAATGGCGAACCCGAGCACAAGGAGAGGAGAAATGAGGTGCGTTTTAGAAACCTTTCCCGATCTCACGGCATACCATCTTCTGGGTTTCCCATGCATGTTTTGATGTAGGAAGATGCCCTTGTACCTGGAGATTTGAGACCCATGGTGTGGGTACCCCGTGGTGTTACTTTAAAGTATCTGGGTTTGCTCACCCAACCTCACCAATCCTCTCAGCCCCAAGAGTGTCCAGCCTTATGTCTCATCCAGCTGTGGGTCTAGATATGGTCAATCCAAGTTGCATCAGAGACCCTGAACGGATTTTGTAAGAATTTCTATTTCACTGTCTTTGTTTTGTGGGTTTTTTAAAGTAATTTATGTTTAGAATGGGGCTTGGCTGCTTTTCCCTGCTGTGTTTATGCCGCTTTACACCCTCTTGATTCACTTGCAGAGAGATATCGATACATAGGTTTTCAGATTCTTACTAGTCAGATATATTCTTGTGCGGTGACTAGGGGGTGTTGAGTCCAGTTCACTGAGCAGGGAGTAGGCCTTGTCTATTACATATTTGGCTTATGGAGTGGTCTCTGAGCTAATTTCAAACCCTTGTTCTATGCATAATCCCACCTCACCTTTCCCGTTAAGCAGCCATAGTGTGTCTTCTAAAGGTGTGCCTCTGTTCTGTTTTGTAATTCAGTTCAAGTGTAGCGATTTTGACATTCCCTCTATAAGCGATATCTTAGGATAAGTGTCTTTTTCTGTGTGACTTATTTCACTTAGAATCATCGTCGATAAATCCACTCATCATGCTGCTAACTAGCCTTATGACATTGATTTCATGGCTGAGTGATATTCCATTGTGCCAAGTACCACCATTTCTTTATCCATTTTTCTCTTTCCTGGGATATTGAAGGTGTACCGAAGTGGAGGTTCTTGGAAACAGAGCAGCCGTAAAGTTTGGGGTGCCTGTGTCTTGTTGATTTTTAGTTTTCCCAATTTATACGCCCATGAGTGGAAGTGCCCTATGCTCTCTAAGCTGTGTTTATTACTTGTTTCAGGACACACCGTACACTTCTCCAGAGTGCCTGTTGGCAATTTACATCCTGCCCATTAGCGTAGCAAGGCTCCCATGTCTCCATGGCCTGTCCTGCTTTTCTGGTTTTTACACTTTTTTCAGCATGGCTTTTTTGACCAAGGGCAAGCGAGATTTCTTTGTAGCACTGATTTGCCCTTCCGGCTTGCTTGGTTGGCCTAAAAGAGCGTATGCGTTTTTTCCTGAATATATTCAGGAAAAAACGCATACGCCCTTTTTGGCCAAGGGCATCATTGTCAACGTTTTGTCGCTTTTCATGTGCTTTAAAGGCGATTCGAATCTACCTCCTGAAATCTGTTTCCTGAAAATCTGCCTTGCTTTCAAATCCTCTTCGTTGCCTTCCCTCAATATATTTGTGGACGAGAGTTCTCATTTATAACTCTGCACGTTTGTGAATTGCAGTGCCCCTGAGCTCCATTTGTCTACTCGCTTTTTTGGGAGCTGGCCGCAAAAGCACAGGATTGCTTCAGGCCCTATTTTGGTTCTGGGGGGCAGGCTGAGCCTGTGGTTCATTCTTCTTCCTGATGGGAAAATGGAGTGACCTATGCCTGTCCCAACACCTAGGGCTCGTCTCTCGTTGGTTCCGCATCTTCCCGTTCATCCTCAGGACAAATTGCAACCTGGACGAAACAGGAGGTTAAAGGTGCCGATTCTCCAAGTAGGGAGATGGTTAGTCAAGCGGGTGGAATGGCGAACCCGAGCACAAGGAGAGGAGAAATGAGGTGCGTTTTAGAAACCTTTCCCGATCTCATGGCATACCATCTTCTGGGTTTCCCATGCATGTTTTGATGTAGGAAGATTCCCTTGTACCTGGAGATTTGAGACCCATGGGGTGTGTTCCCCGCAGTGTTACTTTAAATTATCTGCATTTGCTCACCCAACCTCACCAATCCTCTCAGCCCCAAGAGTGTCCAGCCTTATGTCTCATCCAGCTGTGGGTCTAGATATGGTCAATCCAAGTTGCATCAGAGACCCTGAACGGATTTTGTAAGAATTTCTCTTTCACTGTCTTTGTCTTGTGGGTTTTTTCAAGTAATTTATGTTTAAAATGGGGCTTGGCTGCTTTTCCCTGCTGTGTTTATTCGCTTTACACCCTCTTGATTCACTTGCAGAGAGATATCGATACATAGGTTTTCAGATTCTTACTAGTCAGATATATTCTTGTGCGGTGACTAGGGGGTGTTGAGTCCAGTTCACTGAGCAGGGAGTAGGCCTTGTCTATTACATATTTGGCTTATGGAGCGGTCTCTGAGCTAATTTCAAACCCTTGTTTTATGCATCACCCCACCTCACCTTTCCCGTTAAGCAGCCATAGTGTGTCTTCTAAAGGTGTGACTCTGTTCTGTTTTGTAATTCAGTTCAAGTGTAGCGATTTTGACATTCCCTCTATAAGCGATATCTTAGGATAAGTGTCTTTTTCTGTGTGACTTATTTCACTTAGAATCATCGTCACTAAATCCACTCATCATGCTGCTAACTAGCCTTATGACATTGATTTCATGGCTGAGTGATATTCCATTGTGCCAAATACCACTATTTGTTTATCCATTTTTCTCTTTCCTGGGATATTGAAGGTGTACTGAAGTGGAGGTTCTTGGAAACAGAGCAACCGTAAAGTTTGGGGTGCCTGTGTCTTGTTGATTTTTAGTTTTCCCAATTTATACGCCCATGAGTGGAAGTGCCCTATGCTCTCTAAGCTGTGTTTATTACTTGTTTCAGGACACACCGTACAATTCTCCAGAGTGCCTGTTGGCAATTTACATCCCGCCCATCAGCGTAGCAAGGCTCCCATGTCTCCATGGCCTGTCCTGCTTTTCTGGTTTTTACACTTTGTTCAGCATGGCCCTTTTGACCGAGGGCAAGCGAGACTTATTTGTAGCGCTGATTTGCCCTTCCGGCTTGCTTGGTTGGCCAAAAAGGGCATATGCGTTTTTTCCTGAATATATTCAGGAAAAAACGCATATGCCCTTTTTTCGCCCAGGGCATCATTGTCAACGTTTTGCCGCTTTTCATATGCTTTAAAGGCGAGTCGAATCTACCTCCTGAAATCTGTTTCCTGCAAATCTGCCTTGCTTTCAAATCCTCTTCGTTGCCTTCCCTCAATATATTTGTGGACGCTAGTTATCATTTATAACTCTGCATGTTTGTGAATTGCAGTTCCCCTGAGCTCCATTTGTCTACTCGCTTTTTTGGGAGCTGGCCGCAAAAGCGCAGGATTGCTTCAGGCCCTATTTTGGTTCTGGGGGGCAGGCTGAGCCTGTGGTTCATTCTTCTTCCTGATGGGAAAATGGAGTGACCTGTGCCTGTCCCAACACCTAGGGCTAGTCTCTCGTTGGTTGCCCGTCTTCCCGTTCATCCTCAGGACAAATTGCAACCTGGACGAAACAGGAGGTTAAAGGTGCTGATTCTCCAAGTAGGGAGATGTTTAGTCAAGCGGCTGGAATGGCGAACCCGAGCACAAGGAGAGGAGAAATGAGGTGCGTTTTAGAAGCCTTTCCCGATCTCACAGCATACCATCTTCTGGGTTTCCCATGCATGTTTTGATGTAGGAAGATGCCCTTGTACCTGGAGATTTGAGACCCATGGGGTGGGTACCCCGCAGTGTTACTTTAAAGTATCTGCATTTGCTCACCCAACCTCACCAATCCTCTGAGCCCCAAGAGTGTCCAGCCTTATGTCTCATCCATCTGTGGGTCTAGATATGGGCAATCCAGGTTGCATCAGAGACCCTGAACGGATTTTGTAAGAATTTCTCTCTCTTTCACTGGTTTTTTTGTGTGGGTTTTTTAAATTAATTTATGTTTAGAATGGGGATTGGCTGCTTTTCTCTGCTGTGTTTATGCCGCTTTACACCCTCTTGATTCACTTGCAGAGAGATATCGATACATAGGTTTTCAGATTCTTAATAGTGAGATATATTCTTGTGCGGTGACTAGGGGGTGTTGAGTCCAGTTCACTGAGCAGGGAGTAGGCCTTGTCTATTACATATTTGGCTTATGGAGAGGTCTCTGAGCTAATTTCAAACCCTTGTTTTATGCATCACCCCACCTCACCTTTCCCGTTAAGCAGCCATAGTGTGTCTTCTAAAGGTGTGACTCTGTTCTGTTTTGTAATTCAGTTCAAGTGTAGCGATTTTGACATTCCCTCTATAAGCGATATCTTAGGATAAGTGTCTTTTTCTGTGTGACTTATTTCACTTAGAATCATCGTCACTAAATCCACTCATCATGCTGCTAACTAGCCTTATGACATTGATTTCATGGCTGAGTGATATTCCATTGTGCCAAATACCACTATTTGTTTATCCATTTTTCTCTTTCCTGGGATATTGAAGGTGTACTGAAGTGGAGGTTCTTGGAAACAGAGCAACCGTAAAGTTTGGGGTGCCTGTGTCTTGTTGATTTTTAGTTTTCCCAATTTATACGCCCATGAGTGGAAGTGCCCTATGCTCTCTAAGCTGTGTTTATTACTTGTTTCAGGACACACCGTACAATTCTCCAGAGTGCCTGTTGGCAATTTACATCCCGCCCATCAGCGTAGCAAGGCTCCCATGTCTCCATGGCCTGTCCTGCTTTTCTGGTTTTTACACTTTGTTCAGCATGGCCCTTTTGACCGAGGGCAAGCGAGACTTATTTGTAGCGCTGATTTGCCCTTCCGGCTTGCTTGGTTGGCCAAAAAGGGCATATGCGTTTTTTCCTGAATATATTCAGGAAAAAACGCATATGCCCTTTTTTCGCCCAGGGCATCATTGTCAACGTTTTGCCGCTTTTCATATGCTTTAAAGGCGAGTCGAATCTACCTCCTGAAATCTGTTTCCTGCAAATCTGCCTTGCTTTCAAATCCTCTTCGTTGCCTTCCCTCAATATATTTGTGGACGCTAGTTATCATTTATAACTCTGCATGTTTGTGAATTGCAGTTCCCCTGAGCTCCATTTGTCTACTCGCTTTTTTGGGAGCTGGCCGCAAAAGCGCAGGATTGCTTCAGGCCCTATTTTGGTTCTGGGGGGCAGGCTGAGCCTGTGGTTCATTCTTCTTCCTGATGGGAAAATGGAGTGACCTGTGCCTGTCCCAACACCTAGGGCTAGTCTCTCGTTGGTTGCCCGTCTTCCCGTTCATCCTCAGGACAAATTGCAACCTGGACGAAACAGGAGGTTAAAGGTGCTGATTCTCCAAGTAGGGAGATGTTTAGTCAAGCGGCTGGAATGGCGAACCCGAGCACAAGGAGAGGAGAAATGAGGTGCGTTTTAGAAGCCTTTCCCGATCTCACAGCATACCATCTTCTGGGTTTCCCATGCATGTTTTGATGTAGGAAGATGCCCTTGTACCTGGAGATTTGAGACCCATGGGGTGGGTACCCCGCAGTGTTACTTTAAAGTATCTGCATTTGCTCACCCAACCTCACCAATCCTCTGAGCCCCAAGAGTGTCCAGCCTTATGTCTCATCCATCTGTGGGTCTAGATATGGGCAATCCAGGTTGCATCAGAGACCCTGAACGGATTTTGTAAGAATTTCTCTCTCTTTCACTGGTTTTTTTGTGTGGGTTTTTTAAATTAATTTATGTTTAGAATGGGGATTGGCTGCTTTTCTCTGCTGTGTTTATGCCGCTTTACACCCTCTTGATTCACTTGCAGAGAGATATCGATACATAGGTTTTCAGATTCTTAATAGTGAGATATATTCTTGTGCGGTGACTAGGGGGTGTTGAGTCCAGTTCACTGAGCAGGGAGTAGGCCTTGTCTATTACATATTTGGCTTATGGAGAGGTCTCTGAGCTAATTTCAAACCCTTGTTTTATGCATCACCCCACCTCACCTTTCCCGTTAAGCAGCCATAGTGTGTCTTCTAAAGGTGTGACTCTGTTCTGTTTTGTAATTCAGTTCAAGTGTAGTGATTTTGACATTCCCTCTCTAAGCGATATCTTAGGATAAGTGTCTTTTTCTGTGTGACTTATTTCACTTAGAATCATCGTCGCTAAATCCACTCATCATGCTGCTAACTAGCCTTATGACATTGATTTCATGGCTGAGTGATATTCCATTGGGCCAAGTACCACTATTTCTTTATCCATTTTTCTCTTTCTGGGATATTGAAGGTGTACCGAAGTGGAGGTTCTTGGAAACAGAGCAGCCGTAAAGGTTGGGGTGCCTGTGTTTTGTTGATTTTTAGTTTTCCCAATTTATACGCCCATGAGTGGAAGTGCCCTATGCTCTCTAAGCTGTTTTTCTTACTTGTTTCAGGACACACCGTACACTTCTCCAGAGTGCCTGTTGGCAATTTACATCCCGCCCATCAGCGTAGCAAGGCTCCCATGTCTCCATGGCCTGTCCTGCTTTTCTGGTTTTTACACTTTCTTCAGCATGGCCCTTTTGACCGAGGGCAAGCGAGATTTCTTTGTAGCGCTGATTTGCCCTTCCGGCTTGCTTGGTTGGCCAAAAAGGGCATATGCGTTTTTTCCTGAATATATTCAGGAGAAAACGCATATGCCCTTTTTGGCCCAGGGCATCATTGTCAACGTTTTGCCGCTTTTCATGTGCTTTAAAGGCGAGTCGAATCTACCTCCTGAAATCTGTTTCCTGCAAATCTGCCTTGCTTTCAAATCCTCTTCGTTGCCTTCCCTCAATATATTTGTGGACGAGTTATCATTTATAACTCTGCACGTTTGTGAATTGCAGTGCCCCTGAGCTCCATTTGGCTACTCGCTTTTTTGGGAGCTGGCCACAAAAGCGCAGGATTGCTTCAGGCCCTATTTTGCTTCTGGGGGGCAGGCTGAGCCTGTGGTTCATTCTTCTTCCTGATGGGAAAATGGAGTGACCTGTGCCTGTCCCAACACCTAGCGCTAGTCTCTCGTTGGTTGTCCGTCTTCCCGTTCATCCTCAGGACAAATTGCAACCTGTACGAAACAGGAGGTTAAAGGTGCTGATTCTCCAAGTAGGGAGATGGTTAGTCAAGCGGCTGGAATGGCGAACCCGAGCACAAGGAGAGGAGAAATGAGGTGCGTTTTAGAAGCCTTTCCCGATCTCACGGCATACAATTCTCTGGGTTTCCCATGCATGTTTTGATGTAGGAAGATGCCCTTGTACCTGGAGTTTTGAGACCCATGGGGTGGGTACCCCGCAGTGTTACTTTAAAGTATCTGCGTTTGCTCACCCAACCTCACCAATCCTCTCAGCCCCAAGAGTGTCCAGTCTTAAGTCTCATCCAGCTGTGGGTCTAGATATGGTCTATCCAGGTGGCATCAGAGCCCCTGAACTGATTTTGTAAGAATTTCTCTCTCTTTCACTGTCTTTGTTTTGTGGGTTTTTTAAAGTAATTTATGTTTAGAATGGGGCTTGGCTGCTTTTCCCTGCTGTGTTTATGCCGCTTTACACCCTCTTGATTCACTTGCAGAGAGATATCGATACATAGGTTTTCAGATTCTTACTAGTCAGATATATTCTTGTGCGGTGACTAGGGGGTGTTGAGTCCAGTTCACTGAGCAGGGAGTAGGCCTTGTCTATTACTTATTTGGCTTATGGAGCGGTCTCTGAGCTAATTTCAAACCATTGTTGTATGCATCACCCCACCTCACCTTTCCCGTTAAGCAGCCATAGTGTGTCTTCTAAAGGTGTGACTCTGTTCTGTTTTGTAATTCAGTTCAAGTGTAGCGATTTTGACATTCCCTCTCTAAGCGATATCTTAGGATAAGTGTCTTTTTCTGTGTGACTTATTTCACTTAGAATCATCGTCGCTAAATCCACTCATCATGCTGCTAACTAGCCTTATGACATTGATTTCATGGCTGAGTGATATTCCATTGGGCCAAGTACCACCATTTCTTTATCTATTTTTCTCTTTCCTGCGATATTGAAGGTGTACTGAAGTGGAGGTTCTTGGAAACACAGCAGCTGTAAAGTTTGGGGTGCCTGTGTCTTGTTGATTTTTAGTTTTCCCAATTTATACGCCCATGAGTGGAAGTGCCCTATGCTCTCTAAGCTGTGTTTCTTACTTGTTTCAGGACACACCGTACACTTCTCCAGAGTGCCTGTTGGCAATTTACATCCCGCCCATCAGCGTAGCAAGGCTCCCATGTCTCCATGGCCTGTCCTGCTTTTCTGGTTTTTACACTTTCTTCAGCATGGCCCTTTTGACCGAGGGCAAGCGAGATTTCTTTGTAGCGCTGATTTGCCCTTCCGGCTTGCTTGGTTGGCCAAAAAGGGCATATGTGTTTTTTCCTGAATATATTCGGAAAAAAACGCATATGCCCTTTTGCCCAGGGCATCATTGTCAACGTTTTTCCGCTTTTCATGTGCTTTAAAGGCGAGTCGAATCTACCTCCTGAAATCTGTTTCCTGCAAATCTGCCTTGCTTTCAAATCCTCTTCGTTGCCTTCCCTCAATATATTTGTGGACGAGAGTTATCATTTATAACTCTGCACGTTTGTGAATTGCAGTGCCCCTGAGCTCCATTTGTCTACTCGCTTTTTTGGGAGCTGGCAGCAAAAGCACAGGATTGCTTCAGGCCCTATACGGCTTCCAGGGGGCCGCCGGAGCCTGTGGTTCATTCTTCTTCCTGATGGGAAAATGGAGTGACCTGTGCCTGTCCCAACACCTAGGGCTAGCCTCTCGTTGGTTGCCCGTCTTCCCATTCATCCTCAGGACAAATTGCAACCTGTACGAAACAGGAGGTTAAAGGTGCTGATTCTCCAAGTAGGGAGATGGTTAGTCAAGCGGCTGGAATGGCGAACCCGAGCACAAGGAGAGGAGAAATGAGGTGCGTTTTAGAAGCCTTTCCCGATCTCACAGCATACCATCTTCTGGGTTTCCCATGCATGTTTTGATGTAGGAAGATGCCCTTGTACCTGGAGATTTGAGACCCATGGGGTGGGTACCCCGCAGTGTTACTTTAATGTATCTGCATTTGCTCACCCAACCTCACCAATCCTCTGAGCCCCAAGAGTGTCCAGCCTTATGTCTCATCCAGCTGTGGGTCTAGATATGGTCAATCCAGGTTGCATCAGAGTCCCTGAACGGATTTTGTAAGAATTTCTCTCTCTTTCACAGTTTTTTTTGTGTGGGTTTTTTAAAGTAATTTATGTTTAGAATGGGGCTTGGCTGCTTTTCTCTGCTGTGTTTATGCCGCTTTACACCCTCTTGATTCACTTGCAGAGAGATATCGATACATAGGTTTTCAGATTCTTAATAGTCAGATATATTCTTGTGCGGTGACTAGGGGGTGTTGAGTCCAGTTCACTGAGCAGGGAGTAGGCCTTGTCTATTACATATTGGGCTTATGGCGCGGTCTCTGAGCTAATTTCAAACCCTTGTTTTATGCATCACCCCACCTCACCTTTCCCGTTAAGCAGCCATAGTGTGTCTTCTAAAGGTGTGACTCTGTTCTGTTTTGTAATTCAGTTCAAGTGTAGCGATTTTGACATTCCCTCTATAAGCGATATCTTAGGATAAGTGTCTTTTTCTGTGTGACTTATTTCACTTAGAATCATCGTCGCTAAATCCACTCATCATGCTGCTAACTAGCCTTATGACATTGATTTCATGGCTGAGTGATATTCCATTGGGCCAAGTACCACTATTTCTTTATCCATTTTTCTCTTTCTGGGATATTGAAGGTGTACCGAAGTGGAGGTTCTTGGAAACAGAGCAGCCGTAAAGGTTGGGGTGCCTGTGTTTTGTTGATTTTTAGTTTTCCCAATTTATACGCCCATGAGTGGAAGTGCCCTATGCTCTCTAAGCTGTTTTTCTTACTTGTTTCAGGACACACCGTACACTTCTCCAGAGTGCCTGTTGGCAATTTACATCCCGCCCATCAGCGTAGCAAGGCTCCCATGTCTCCATGGCCTGTCCTGCTTTTCTGGTTTTTACACTTTCTTCAGCATGGCCCTTTTGACCGAGGGCAAGCGAGATTTCTTTGTAGCGCTGATTTGCCCTTCCGGCTTGCTTGGTTGGCCAAAAAGGGCATATGCGTTTTTTCCTGAATATATTCAGGAGAAAACGCATATGCCCTTTTTGGCCCAGGGCATCATTGTCAACGTTTTGCCGCTTTTCATGTGCTTTAAAGGCGAGTCGAATCTACCTCCTGAAATCTGTTTCCTGCAAATCTGCCTTGCTTTCAAATCCTCTTCGTTGCCTTCCCTCAATATATTTGTAGACGAGTTATCATTTATAACTCTGCACGTTTGTGAATTGCAGTGCCCCTGAGCTCCATTTGTCTACTCGCTTTTTTGGGAGCTGGCCACAAAAGCGCAGGATTGCTTCAGGCCCTATTTTGCTTCTGGGGGGCAGGCTGAGCCTGTGGTTCATTCTTCTTCCTGATGGGAAAATGGAGTGACCTGTGCCTGTCCCAACACCTAGCGCTAGTCTCTCGTTGGTTGTCCGTCTTCCCGTTCATCCTCAGGACAAATTGCAACCTGTACGAAACAGGAGGTTAAAGGTGCTGATTCTCCAAGTAGGGAGATGGTTAGTCAAGCGGCTGGAATGGCGAACCCGAGCACAAGGAGAGGAGAAATGAGGTGCGTTTTAGAAGCCTTTCCCGATCTCACGGCATACAATTCTCTGGGTTTCCCATGCATGTTTTGATGTAGGAAGATGCCCTTGTACCTGGAGTTTTGAGACCCATGGGGTGGGTACCCCGCAGTGTTACTTTAAAGTATCTGCGTTTGCTCACCCAACCTCACCAATCCTCTCAGCCCCAAGAGTGTCCAGTCTTAAGTCTCATCCAGCTGTGGGTCTAGATATGGTCTATCCAGGTGGCATCAGAGCCCCTGAACTGATTTTGTAAGAATTTCTCTCTCTTTCACTGTCTTTGTTTTGTGGGTTTTTTAAAGTAATTTATGTTTAGAATGGGGCTTGGCTGCTTTTCCCTGCTGTGTTTATGCCGCTTTACACCCTCTTGATTCACTTGCAGAGAGATATCGATACATAGGTTTTCAGATTCTTACTAGTCAGATATATTCTTTTGCGGTGACTAGGGGGTGTTGAGTCCAGTTCACTGAGCAGGGAGTAGGCCTTGTCTATTACTTATTTGGCTTATGGAGCGGTCTCTGAGCTAATTTCAAACCATTGTTGTATGCATCACCCCACCTCACCTTTCCCGTTAAGCAGCCATAGTGTGTCTTCTAAAGGTGTGACTCTGTTCTGTTTTGTAATTCAGTTCAAGTGTAGCGATTTTGACATTCCCTCTCTAAGCGATATCTTAGGATAAGTGTCTTTTTCTGTGTGACTTATTTCACTTAGAATCATCGTCACTAAATCCACTCATCATGCTGCTAACTAGCCTTATGACATTGATTTCATGGCTGAGTGATATTCCATTGGGCCAAGTACCACCATTTCTTTATCTATTTTTCTCTTTCCTGCGATATTGAAGGTGTACTGAAGTGGAGGTTCTTGGAAACACAGCAGCTGTAAAGTTTGGGGTGCCTGTGTCTTGTTGATTTTTAGTTTTCCCAATTTATACGCCCATGAGTGGAAGTGCCCTATGCTCTCTAAGCTGTGTTTCTTACTTGTTTCAGGACACACCGTACACTTCTCCAGAGTGCCTGTTGGCAATTTACATCCCGCCCATCAGCGTAGCAAGGCTCCCATGTCTCCATGGCCTGTCCTGCTTTTCTGGTTTTTACACTTTCTTCAGCATGGCCCTTTTGACCGAGGGCAAGCGAGATTTCTTTGTAGCGCTGATTTGCTCTTCCGGCTTGCTTGGTTGGCCAAAAAGGGCATATGTGTTTTTTCCTGAATATATTCGGAAAAAAACGCATATGCCCTTTTGCCCAGGGCATCATTGTCAACGTTTTTCCGCTTTTCATGTGCTTTAAAGGCGAGTCGAATCTACCTCCTGAAATCTGTTTCCTGCAAATCTGCCTTGCTTTCAAATCCTCTTCGTTGCCTTCCCTCAATATATTTGTGGACGAGAGTTATCATTTATAACTCTGCACGTTTGTGAATTGCAGTGCCCCTGAGCTCCATTTGTCTACTCGCTTTTTTGGGAGCTGGCAGCAAAAGCACAGGATTGCTTCAGGCCCTATACGGCTTCCAGGGGGCCGCCGGAGCCTGTGGTTCATTCTTCTTCCTGATGGGAAAATGGAGTGACCTGTGCCTGTCCCAACACCTAGGGCTAGCCTCTCGTTGGTTGCCCGTCTTCCCATTCATCCTCAGGACAAATTGCAACCTGTACGAAACAGGAGGTTAAAGGTGCTGATTCTCCAAGTAGGGAGATGGTTAGTCAAGCGGCTGGAATGACGAACCCGAGCACAAGGAGAGCAGAAATGAGGTGCGTTTTAGAAGCCTTTCCCGATCTCACAGCATACCATCTTCTGGGTTTCCCATGCATGTTTTGATGTAGCAAGATGCCCTTGTACCTGGAGATTTGAGACCCATGGGGTGGGTACCCCGCAGTGTTACTTTAATGTATCTGCATTTGCTCACCCAACCTCACCAATCCTCTGAGCCCCAAGAGTGTCCAGCCTTATGTCTCATCCAGCTGTGGGTCTAGATATGGTCAATCCAGGTTGCATCAGAGTCCCTGAACGGATTTTGTAAGAATTTCTCTCTCTTTCACAGTTTTTTTTGTGTGGGTTTTTTAAAGTAATTTATGTTTAGAATGGGGCTTGGCTGCTTTTCTCTGCTGTGTTTATGCCGCTTTACACCCTCTTGATTCACTTGCAGAGAGATATCGATACATAGGTTTTCAGATTCTTAATAGTCAGATATATTCTTGTGCGGTGACTAGGGGGTGTTGAGTCCAGTTCACTGAGCAGGGAGTAGGCCTTGTCTATTACATATTGGGCTTATGGCGCGGTCTCTGAGCTAATTTCAAACCCTTGTTTTATGCATCACCCCACCTCACCTTTCCCGTTAAGCAGCCATAGTGTGTCTTCTAAAGGTGTGACTCTGTTCTGTTTTGTAATTCAGTTCAAGTGTAGCGATTTTGACATTCCCTCTATAAGCGATATCTTAGGATAAGTGTCTTTTTCTGTGTGACTTATTTCACTTAGAATCATCGTCGCTAAATCCACTCATCATGCTGCTAACTAGCCTTATGACATTGATTTCATGGCTGAGTGATATTCCATTGGGCCAAGTACCACTATTTCTTTATCCATTTTTCTCTTTCTGGGATATTGAAGGTGTACCGAAGTGGAGGTTCTTGGAAACAGAGCAGCCGTAAAGGTTGGGGTGCCTGTGTTTTGTTGATTTTTAGTTTTCCCAATTTATACGCCCATGAGTGGAAGTGCCCTATGCTCTCTAAGCTGTTTTTCTTACTTGTTTCAGGACACACCGTACACTTCTCCAGAGTGCCTGTTGGCAATTTACATCCCGCCCATCAGCGTAGCAAGGCTCCCATGTCTCCATGGCCTGTCCTGCTTTTCTGGTTTTTACACTTTCTTCAGCATGGCCCTTTTGACCGAGGGCAAGCGAGATTTCTTTGTAGCGCTGATTTGCCCTTCCGGCTTGCTTGGTTGGCCAAAAAGGGCATATGCGTTTTTTCCTGAATATATTCAGGAGAAAACGCATATGCCCTTTTTGGCCCAGGGCATCATTGTCAACGTTTTGCCGCTTTTCATGTGCTTTAAAGGCGAGTCGAATCTATCTCCTGAAATCTGTTTCCTGCAAATCTGCCTTGCTTTCAAATCCTCTTCGTTGCCTTCCCTCAATATATTTGTGGACGAGTTATCATTTATAACTCTGCACGTTTGTGAATTGCAGTGCCCCTGAGCTCCATTTGGCTACTCGCTTTTTTGGGAGCTGGCCACAAAAGCGCAGGATTGCTTCAGGCCCTATTTTGCTTCTGGGGGGCAGGCTGAGCCTGTGGTTCATTCTTCTTCCTGATGGGAAAATGGAGTGACCTGTGCCTGTCCCAACACCTAGCGCTAGTCTCTCGTTGGTTGTCCGTCTTCCCGTTCATCCTCAGGACAAATTGCAACCTGTACGAAACAGGAGGTTAAAGGTGCTGATTCTCCAAGTAGGGAGATGGTTAGTCAAGCGGCTGGAATGGCGAACCCGAGCACAAGGAGAGGAGAAATGAGGTGCGTTTTAGAAGCCTTTCCCGATCTCACGGCATACAATTCTCTGGGTTTCCCATGCATGTTTTGATGTAGGAAGATGCCCTTGTACCTGGAGTTTTGAGACCCATGGGGTGGGTACCCCGCAGTGTTACTTTAAAGTATCTGCGTTTGCTCACCCAACCTCACCAATCCTCTCAGCCCCAAGAGTGTCCAGTCTTAAGTCTCATCCAGCTGTGGGTCTAGATATGGTCTATCCAGGTGGCATCAGAGCCCCTGAACTGATTTTGTAAGAATTTCTCTCTCTTTCACTGTCTTTGTTTTGTGGGTTTTTTAAAGTAATTTATGTTTAGAATGGGGCTTGGCTGCTTTTCCCTGCTGTGTTTATGCCGCTTTACACCCTCTTGATTCACTTGCAGAGAGATATCGATACATAGGTTTTCAGATTCTTACTAGTCAGATATATTCTTGTGCGGTGACTAGGGGGTGTTGAGTCCAGTTCACTGAGCAGGGAGTAGGCCTTGTCTATTACTTATTTGGCTTATGGAGCGGTCTCTGAGCTAATTTCAAACCCTTGTTTTATGCATCACCCCACCTCACCTTTCCCGTTAAGCAGCCATAGTGTGTCTTCTAAAGGTGTGACTCTGTTCTGTTTTGTAATTCAGTTCAAGTGTAGCGATTTTGACATTCCCTCTCTAAGCGATATCTTAGGATAAGTGTCTTTTTCTGTGTGACTTATTTCACTTAGAATCATCGTCGCTAAATCCACTCATCATGCTGCTAACTAGCCTTATGACATTGATTTCATGGCTGAGTGATATTCCATTGGGCCAAGTACCACCATTTCTTTATCTATTTTTCTCTTTCCTGCGATATTGAAGGTGTACTGAAGTGGAGGTTCTTGGAAACACAGCAGCTGTAAAGTTTGGGGTGCCTGTGTCTTGTTGATTTTTAGTTTTCCCAATTTATACGCCCATGAGTGGAAGTGCCCTATGCTCTCTAAGCTGTGTTTCTTACTTGTTTCAGGACACACCGTACACTTCTCCAGAGTGCCTGTTGGCAATTTACATCCCGCCCATCAGCGTAGCAAGGCTCCCATGTCTCCATGGCCTGTCCTGCTTTTCTGGTTTTTACACTTTCTTCAGCATGGCCCTTTTGACCGAGGGCAAGCGAGATTTCTTTGTAGCGCTGATTTGCCCTTCCGGCTTGCTTGGTTGGCCAAAAAGGGCATATGTGTTTTTTCCTGAATATATTCGAAAAAAAACGCATATGCCCTTTTGCCCAGGGCATCATTGTCAACGTTTTTCCGCTTTTCATGTGCTTTAAAGGCGAGTCGAATCTACCTCCTGAAATCTGTTTCCTGCAAATCTGCCTTGCTTTCAAATCCTCTTCGTTGCCTTCCCTCAATATATTTGTGGACGAGAGTTATCATTTATAACTCTGCACGTTTGTGAATTGCAGTGCCCCTGAGCTCCATTTGTCTACTCGCTTTTTTGGGAGCTGGCAGCAAAAGCACAGGATTGCTTCAGGCCCTATACGGCTTCCAGGGGGCCGCCGGAGCCTGTGGTTCATTCTTCTTCCTGATGGGAAAATGGAGTGACCTGTGCCTGTCCCAACACCTAGGGCTAGCCTCTCGTTGGTTGCCCGTCTTCCCATTCATCCTCAGGACAAATTGCAACCTGTACGAAACAGGAGGTTAAAGGTGCTGATTCTCCAAGTAGGGAGATGGTTAGTCAAGCGGCTGGAATGGCGAACCCGAGCACAAGGAGAGGAGAAATGAGGTGCGTTTTAGAAGCCTTTCCCGATCTCACAGCATACCATCTTCTGGGTTTCCCATGCATGTTTTGATGTAGGAAGATGCCCTTGTACCTGGAGATTTGAGACCCATGGGGTGGGTACCCCGCAGTGTTACTTTAATGTATCTGCATTTGCTCACCCAACCTCACCAATCCTCTGAGCCCCAAGAGTGTCCAGCCTTATGTCTCATCCAGCTGTGGGTCTAGATATGGTCAATCCAGGTTGCATCAGAGTCCCTGAACGGATTTTGTAAGAATTTCTCTCTCTTTCACAGTTTTTTTTGTGTGGGTTTTTTAAAGTAATTTATGTTTAGAATGGGGCTTGGCTGCTTTTCTCTGCTGTGTTTATGCCGCTTTACACCCTCTTGATTCACTTGCAGAGAGATATGGATACATAGGTTTTCAGATTCTTAATAGTCAGATATATTCTTGTGCGGTGACTAGGGGGTGTTGAGTCCAGTTCACTGAGCAGGGAGTAGGCCTTGTCTATTACATATTGGGCTTATGGCACGGTCTCTGAGCTAATTTCAAACCCTTGTTTTATGCATCACCCCACCTCACCTTTCCCGTTAAGCAGCCATAGTGTGTCTTCTAAAGGTGTGACTCTGTTCTGTTTTGTAATTCAGTTCAAGTGTAGCGATTTTGACATTCCCTCTATAAGCGATATCTTAGGATAAGTGTCTTTTTCTGTGTGACTTATTTCACTTAGAATCATCGTCGCTAAATCCACTCATCATGCTGCTAACTAGCCTTATGACATTGATTTCATGGCTGAGTGATATTCCATTGGGCCAAGTACCACTATTTCTTTATCCATTTTTCTCTTTCTGGGATATTGAAGGTGTACCGAAGTGGAGGTTCTTGGAAACAGAGCAGCCGTAAAGGTTGGGGTGCCTTTGTTTTGTTGATTTTTAGTTTTCCCAATTTATACGCCCATGAGTGGAAGTGCCCTATGCTCTCTAAGCTGTTTTTCTTACTTGTTTCAGGACACACCGTACACTTCTCCAGAGTGCCTGTTGGCAATTTACATCCCGCCCATCAGCGTAGCAAGGCTCCCATGTCTCCATGGCCTGTCCTGCTTTTCTGGTTTTTACACTTTCTTCAGCATGGCCCTTTTGACCGAGGGCAAGCGAGATTTCTTTGTAGCGCTGATTTGCCCTTCCGGCTTGCTTGGTTGGCCAAAAAGGGCATATGCGTTTTTTCCTGAATATATTCAGGAGAAAACGCATATGCCCTTTTTGGCCCAGGGCATCATTGTCAACGTTTTGCCGCTTTTCATGTGCTTTAAAGGCGAGTCGAATCTACCTCCTGAAATCTGTTTCCTGCAAATCTGCCTTGCTTTCAAATCCTCTTCGTTGCCTTCCCTCAATATATTTGTAGACGAGTTATCATTTATAACTCTGCACGTTTGTGAATTGCAGTGCCCCTGAGCTCCATTTGTCTACTCGCTTTTTTGGGAGCTGGCCACAAAAGCGCAGGATTGCTTCAGGCCCTATTTTGCTTCTGGGGGGCAGGCTGAGCCTGTGGTTCATTCTTCTTCCTGATGGGAAAATGGAGTGACCTGTGCCTGTCCCAACACCTAGCGCTAGTCTCTCGTTGGTTGTCCGTCTTCCCGTTCATCCTCAGGACAAATTGCAACCTGTACGAAACAGGAGGTTAAAGGTGCTGATTCTCCAAGTAGGGAGATGGTTAGTCAAGCGGCTGGAATGGCGAACCCGAGCACAAGGAGAGGAGAAATGAGGTGCGTTTTAGAAGCCTTTCCCGATCTCACGGCATACAATTCTCTGGGTTTCCCATGCATGTTTTGATGTAGGAAGATGCCCTTGTACCTGGAGTTTTGAGACCCATGGGGTGGGTACCCCGCAGTGTTACTTTAAAGTATCTGCGTTTGCTCACCCAACCTCACCAATCCTCTCAGCCCCAAGAGTGTCCAGTCTTAAGTCTCATCCAGCTGTGGGTCTAGATATGGTCTATCCAGGTGGCATCAGAGCCCCTGAACTGATTTTGTAAGAATTTCTCTCTCTTTCACTGTCTTTGTTTTGTGGGTTTTTTAAAGTAATTTATGTTTAGAATGGGGCTTGGCTGCTTTTCCCTGCTGTGTTTATGCCGCTTTACACCCTCTTGATTCACTTGCAGAGAGATATCGATACATAGGTTTTCAGATTCTTACTAGTCAGATATATTCTTGTGCGGTGACTAGGGGGTGTTGAGTCCAGTTCACTGAGCAGGGAGTAGGCCTTGTCTATTACTTATTTGGCTTATGGAGCGGTCTCTGAGCTAATTTCAAACCCTTGTTTTATGCATCACCCCACCTCACCTTTCCCGTTAAGCAGCCATAGTGTGTCTTCTAAAGGTGTGACTCTGTTCTGTTTTGTAATTCAGTTCAAGTGTAGCGATTTTGACATTCCCTCTCTAAGCGATATCTTAGGATAAGTGTCTTTTTCTGTGTGACTTATTTCACTTAGAATCATCGTCACTAAATCCACTCATCATGCTGCTAACTAGCCTTATGACATTGATTTCATGGCTGAGTGATATTCCATTGGGCCAAGTACCACCATTTCTTTATCTATTTTTCTCTTTCCTGCGATATTGAAGGTGTACTGAAGTGGAGGTTCTTGGAAACACAGCAGCTGTAAAGTTTGGGGTGCCTGTGTCTTGTTGATTTTTAGTTTTCCCAATTTATACGCCCATGAGTGGAAGTGCCCTATGCTCTCTAAGCTGTGTTTCTTACTTGTTTCAGGACACACCGTACACTTCTCCAGAGTGCCTGTTGGCAATTTACATCCCGCCCATCAGCGTAGCAAGGCTCCCATGTCTCCATGGCCTGTCCTGCTTTTCTGGTTTTTACACTTTCTTCAGCATGGCCCTTTTGACCGAGGGCAAGCGAGATTTCTTTGTAGCGCTGATTTGCCCTTCCGGCTTGCTTGGTTGGCCAAAAAGGGCATATGTGTTTTTTCCTGAATATTTTCGAAAAAAAACGCATATGCCCTTTTGCCCAGGGCATCATTGTCAACGTTTTTCCGCTTTTCATGTGCTTTAAAGGCGAGTCGAATCTACCTCCTGAAATCTGTTTCCTGCAAATCTGCCTTGCTTTCAAATCCTCTTCGTTGCCTTCCCTCAATATATTTGTGGACGAGAGTTATCATTTATAACTCTGCACGTTTGTGAATTGCAGTGCCCCTGAGCTCCATTTGTCTACTCGCTTTTTTGGGAGCTGGCAGCAAAAGCACAGGATTGCTTCAGGCCCTATACGGCTTCCAGGGGGCCGCCGGAGCCTGTGGTTCATTCTTCTTCCTGATGGGAAAATGGAGTGACCTGTGCCTGTCCCAACACCTAGGGCTAGCCTCTCGTTGGTTGCCCGTCTTCCCATTCATCCTCAGGACAAATTGCAACCTGTACGAAACAGGAGGTTAAAGGTGCTGATTCTCCAAGTAGGGAGATGGTTAGTCAAGCGGCTGGAATGGCGAACCCGAGCACAAGGAGAGGAGAAATGAGGTGCGTTTTAGAAGCCTTTCCCGATCTCACAGCATACCATCTTCTGGGTTTCCCATGCATGTTTTGATGTAGGAAGATGCCCTTGTACCTGGAGATTTGAGACCCATGGGGTGGGTACCCCGCAGTGTTACTTTAATGTATCTGCATTTGCTCACCCAACCTCACCAATCCTCTGAGCCCCAAGAGTGTCCAGCCTTATGTCTCATCCAGCTGTGGGTCTAGATATGGTCAATCCAGGTTGCATCAGAGTCCCTGAACGGATTTTGTAAGAATTTCTCTCTCTTTCACAGTTTTTTTTGTGTGGGTTTTTTAAAGTAATTTATGTTTAGAATGGGGCTTGGCTGCTTTTCTCTGCTGTGTTTATGCCGCTTTACACCCTCTTGATTCACTTGCAGAGAGATATCGATACATAGGTTTTCAGATTCTTAATAGTCAGATATATTCTTGTGCGGTGACTAGGGGGTGTTGAGTCCAGTTCACTGAGCAGGGAGTAGGCCTTGTCTATTACATATTGGGCTTATGGCGCGGTCTCTGAGCTAATTTCAAACCCTTGTTTTATGCATCACCCCACCTCACCTTTCCCGTTAAGCAGCCATAGTGTGTCTTCTAAAGGTGTGACTCTGTTCTGTTTTGTAATTCAGTTCAAGTGTAGCGATTTTGACATTCCCTCTATAAGCGATATCTTAGGATAAGTGTCTTTTTCTGTGTGACTTATTTCACTTAGAATCATCGTCGCTAAATCCACTCATCATGCTGCTAACTAGCCTTATGACATTGATTTCATGGCTGAGTGATATTCCATTGGGCCAAGTACCACTATTTCTTTATCCATTTTTCTCTTTCTGGGATATTGAAGGTGTACCGAAGTGGAGGTTCTTGGAAACAGAGCAGCCGTAAAGGTTGGGGTGCCTGTGTTTTGTTGATTTTTAGTTTTCCCAATTTATACGCCCATGAGTGGAAGTGCCCTATGCTCTCTAAGCTGTTTTTCTTACTTGTTTCAGGACACACCGTACACTTCTCCAGAGTGCCTGTTGGCAATTTACATCCCGCCCATCAGCGTAGCAAGGCTCCCATGTCTCCATGGCCTGTCCTGCTTTTCTGGTTTTTACACTTTCTTCAGCATGGCCCTTTTGACCGAGGGCAAGCGAGATTTCTTTGTAGCGCTGATTTGCCCTTCCGGCTTGCTTGGTTGGCCAAAAAGGGCATATGCGTTTTTTCCTGAATATATTCAGGAGAAAACGCATATGCCCTTTTTGGCCCAGGGCATCATTGTCAACGTTTTGCCGCTTTTCATGTGCTTTAAAGGCGAGTCGAATCTACCTCCTGAAATCTGTTTCCTGCAAATCTGCCTTGCTTTCAAATCCTCTTCGTTGCCTTCCCTCAATATATTTGTAGACGAGTTATCATTTATAACTCTGCACGTTTGTGAATTGCAGTGCCCCTGAGCTCCATTTGTCTACTCGCTTTTTTGGGAGCTGGCCACAAAAGCGCAGGATTGCTTCAGGCCCTATTTTGCTTCTGGGGGGCAGGCTGAGCCTGTGGTTCATTCTTCTTCCTGATGGGAAAATGGAGTGACCTGTGCCTGTCCCAACACCTAGCGCTAGTCTCTCGTTGGTTGTCCGTCTTCCCGTTCATCCTCAGGACAAATTGCAACCTGTACGAAACAGGAGGTTAAAGGTGCTGATTCTCCAAGTAGGGAGATGGTTAGTCAAGCGGCTGGAATGGCGAACCCGAGCACAAGGAGAGGAGAAATGAGGTGCGTTTTAGAAGCCTTTCCCGATCTCACGGCATACAATTCTCTGGGTTTCCCATGCATGTTTTGATGTAGGAAGATGCCCTTGTACCTGGAGTTTTGAGACCCATGGGGTGGGTACCCCGCAGTGTTACTTTAAAGTATCTGCGTTTGCTCACCCAACCTCACCAATCCTCTCAGCCCCAAGAGTGTCCAGTCTTAAGTCTCATCCAGCTGTGGGTCTAGATATGGTCTATCCAGGTGGCATCAGAGCCCCTGAACTGATTTTGTAAGAATTTCTCTCTCTTTCACTGTCTTTGTTTTGTGGGTTTTTTAAAGTAATTTATGTTTAGAATGGGGCTTGGCTGCTTTTCCCTGCTGTGTTTATGCCGCTTTACACCCTCTTGATTCACTTGCAGAGAGATATCGATACATAGGTTTTCAGATTCTTACTAGTCAGATATATTCTTGTGCGGTGACTAGGGGGTGTTGAGTCCAGTTCACTGAGCAGGGAGTAGGCCTTGTCTATTACTTATTTGGCTTATGGAGCGGTCTCTGAGCTAATTTCAAACCCTTGTTTTATGCATCACCCCACCTCACCTTTCCCGTTAAGCAGCCATAGTGTGTCTTCTAAAGGTGTGACTCTGTTCTGTTTTGTAATTCAGTTCAAGTGTAGCGATTTTGACATTCCCTCTCTAAGCGATATCTTAGGATAAGTGTCTTTTTCTGTGTGACTTATTTCACTTAGAATCATCGTCACTAAATCCACTCATCATGCTGCTAACTAGCCTTATGACATTGATTTCATGGCTGAGTGATATTCCATTGGGCCAAGTACCACCATTTCTTTATCTATTTTTCTCTTTCCTGCGATATTGAAGGTGTACTGAAGTGGAGGTTCTTGGAAACACAGCAGCTGTAAAGTTTGGGGTGCCTGTGTCTTGTTGATTTTTAGTTTTCCCAATTTATACGCCCATGAGTGGAAGTGCCCTATGCTCTCTAAGCTGTGTTTCTTACTTGTTTCAGGACACACCGTACACTTCTCCAGAGTGCCTGTTGGCAATTTACATCCCGCCCATCAGCGTAGCAAGGCTCCCATGTCTCCATGGCCTGTCCTGCTTTTCTGGTTTTTACACTTTCTTCAGCATGGCCCTTTTGACCGAGGGCAAGCGAGATTTCTTTGTAGCGCTGATTTGCTCTTCCGGCTTGCTTGGTTGGCCAAAAAGGGCATATGCGTTTTTTCCTGAATATATTCGGAAAAAAACGCATATGCCCTTTTGCCCAGGGCATCATTGTCAACGTTTTTCCGCTTTTCATGTGCTTTAAAGGCGAGTCGAATCTACCTCCTGAAATCTGTTTCCTGCAAATCTGCCTTGCTTTCAAATCCTCTTCGTTGCCTTCCCTCAATATATTTGTGGACGAGAGTTATCATTTATAACTCTGCACGTTTGTGAATTGCAGTGCCCCTGAGCTCCATTTGTCTACTCGCTTTTTTGGGAGCTGGCAGCAAAAGCACAGGATTGCTTCAGGCCCTATACGGCTTCCAGGGGGCCGCCGGAGCCTGTGGTTCATTCTTCTTCCTGATGGGAAAATGGAGTGACCTGTGCCTGTCCCAACACCTAGGGCTAGCCTCTCGTTGGTTGCCCGTCTTCCCATTCATCCTCAGGACAAATTGCAACCTGTACGAAACAGGAGGTTAAAGGTGCTGATTCTCCAAGTAGGGAGATGGTTAGTCAAGCGGCTGGAATGACGAACCCGAGCACAAGGAGAGCAGAAATGAGGTGCGTTTTAGAAGCCTTTCCCGATCTCACAGCATACCATCTTCTGGGTTTCCCATGCATGTTTTGATGTAGCAAGATGCCCTTGTACCTGGAGATTTGAGACCCATGGGGTGGGTACCCCGCAGTGTTACTTTAATGTATCTGCATTTGCTCACCCAACCTCACCAATCCTCTGAGCCCCAAGAGTGTCCAGCCTTATGTCTCATCCAGCTGTGGGTCTAGATATGGTCAATCCAGGTTGCATCAGAGTCCCTGAACGGATTTTGTAAGAATTTCTCTCTCTTTCACAGTTTTTTTTGTGTGGGTTTTTTAAAGTAATTTATGTTTAGAATGGGGCTTGGCTGCTTTTCTCTGCTGTGTTTATGCCGCTTTACACCCTCTTGATTCACTTGCAGAGAGATATCGATACATAGGTTTTCAGATTCTTAATAGTCAGATATATTCTTGTGCGGTGACTAGGGGGTGTTGAGTCCAGTTCACTGAGCAGGGAGTAGGCCTTGTCTATTACATATTGGGCTTATGGCGCGGTCTCTGAGCTAATTTCAAACCCTTGTTTTATGCATCACCCCACCTCACCTTTCCCGTTAAGCAGCCATAGTGTGTCTTCTAAAGGTGTGACTCTGTTCTGTTTTGTAATTCAGTTCAAGTGTAGCGATTTTGACATTCCCTCTATAAGCGATATCTTAGGATAAGTGTCTTTTTCTGTGTGACTTATTTCACTTAGAATCATCGTCGCTAAATCCACTCATCATGCTGCTAACTAGCCTTATGACATTGATTTCATGGCTGAGTGATATTCCATTGGGCCAAGTACCACTATTTCTTTATCCATTTTTCTCTTTCTGGGATATTGAAGGTGTACCGAAGTGGAGGTTCTTGGAAACAGAGCAGCCGTAAAGGTTGGGGTGCCTGTGTTTTGTTGATTTTTAGTTTTCCCAATTTATACGCCCATGAGTGGAAGTGCCCTATGCTCTCTAAGCTGTGTTTATTACTTGTTTCAGGACACACCGTACACTTCTCCAGAGTGCCTGTTGGCAATTTACATCCCGCCCATCAGCGTAGCAAGGCTCCCATGTCTCCATGGCCTGTCCTGCTTTTCTGGTTTTTACACTTTCTTCAGCATGGCCCTTTTGACCGAGGGCAAGCGAGATTTCTTTGTAGCGCTGATTTGCCCTTCCGGCTTGCTTGGTTGGCCAAAAAGGGCATATGCGTTTTTTCCTGAATATATTCAGGAGAAAACGCATATGCCCTTTTTGGCCCAGGGCATCATTGTCAACGTTTTGCCGCTTTTCATGTGCTTTAAAGGCGAGTCGAATCTACCTCCTGAAATCTGTTTCCTGCAAATCTGCCTTGCTTTCAAATCCTCTTCGTTGCCTTCCCTCAATATATTTGTGGACGAGTTATCATTTATAACTCTGCACGTTTGTGAATTGCAGTGCCCCTGAGCTCCATTTGTCTACTCGCTTTTTTGGGAGCTGGCCACAAAAGCGCAGGATTGCTTCAGGCCCTATTTTGCTTCTGGGGGGCAGGCTGAGCCTGTGGTTCATTCTTCTTCCTGATGGGAAAATGGAGTGACCTGTGCCTGTCCCAACACCTAGCGCTAGTCTCTCGTTGGTTGTCCGTCTTCCCGTTCATCCTCAGGACAAATTGCAACCTGTACGAAACAGGAGGTTAAAGGTGCTGATTCTCCATGTAGGGAGATGGTTAGTCAAGCGGCTGGAATGGCGAACCCGAGCACAAGGAGAGGAGAAATGAGGTGCGTTTTAGAAGCCTTTCCCGATCTCACGGCATACAATTCTCTGGGTTTCCCATGCATGTTTTGAT
Source organism: Eubalaena glacialis (assembly GCF_028564815.1). Taxonomy (NCBI): domain Eukaryota; kingdom Metazoa; phylum Chordata; class Mammalia; order Artiodactyla; family Balaenidae; genus Eubalaena; species Eubalaena glacialis. The sequence continues at coordinate 1,295,065 of NW_026871555.1, read as the reverse complement.
GTAGGAAGATGCCCTTGTACCTGGAGTTTTGAGACCCATGGGGTGGGTACCCCGCAGTGTTACTTTAAAGTATCTGCGTTTGCTCACCCAACCTCACCAATCCTCTCAGCCCCAAGAGTGTCCAGTCTTAAGTCTCATCCAGCTGTGGGTCTAGATATGGTCTATCCAGGTGGCATCAGAGCCCCTGAACTGATTTTGTAAGAATTTCTCTCTCTTTCACTGTCTTTGTTTTGTGGGTTTTTTAAAGTAATTTATGTTTAGAATGGGGCTTGGCTGCTTTTCCCTGCTGTGTTTATGCCGCTTTACACCCTCTTGATTCACTTGCAGAGAGATATCGATACATAGGTTTTCAGATTCTTACTAGTCAGATATATTCTTGTGCGGTGACTAGGGGGTGTTGAGTCCAGTTCACTGAGCAGGGAGTAGGCCTTGTCTATTACTTATTTGGCTTATGGAGCGGTCTCTGAGCTAATTTCAAACCATTGTTGTATGCATCACCCCACCTCACCTTTCCCGTTAAGCAGCCATAGTGTGTCTTCTAAAGGTGTGACTCTGTTCTGTTTTGTAATTCAGTTCAAGTGTAGCGATTTTGACATTCCCTCTCTAAGCGATATCTTAGGATAAGTGTCTTTTTCTGTGTGACTTATTTCACTTAGAATCATCGTCGCTAAATCCACTCATCATGCTGCTAACTAGCCTTATGACATTGATTTCATGGCTGAGTGATATTCCATTGGGCCAAGTACCACCATTTCTTTATCTATTTTTCTCTTTCCTGCGATATTGAAGGTGTACTGAAGTGGAGGTTCTTGGAAACACAGCAGCTGTAAAGTTTGGGGTGCCTGTGTCTTGTTGATTTTTAGTTTTCCCAATTTATACGCCCATGAGTGGAAGTGCCCTATGCTCTCTAAGCTGTGTTTCTTACTTGTTTCAGGACACACCGTACACTTCTCCAGAGTGCCTGTTGGCAATTTACATCCCGCCCATCAGCGTAGCAAGGCTCCCATGTCTCCATGGCCTGTCCTGCTTTTCTGGTTTTTACACTTTCTTCAGCATGGCCCTTTTGACCGAGGGCAAGCGAGATTTCTTTGTAGCGCTGATTTGCCCTTCCGGCTTGCTTGGTTGGCCAAAAAGGGCATATGTGTTTTTTCCTGAATATATTCGGAAAAAAACGCATATGCCCTTTTGCCCAGGGCATCATTGTCAACGTTTTTCCGCTTTTCATGTGCTTTAAAGGCGAGTCGAATCTACCTCCTGAAATCTGTTTCCTGCAAATCTGCCTTGCTTTCAAATCCTCTTCGTTGCCTTCCCTCAATATATTTGTGGACGAGAGTTATCATTTATAACTCTGCACGTTTGTGAATTGCAGTGCCCCTGAGCTCCATTTGTCTACTCGCTTTTTTGGGAGCTGGCCGCAAAAGCGCAGGATTGCTTCAGGCCCTTTTTTGGTTCTGGGGGGCAGGCTGACCCTGTGGTTCATTCTTCTTCCTGATGGGAAAATGGAGTGACCTGTGGCTGTACCAACACCTAGGGCTAGTCTCTCGTTGGTTGCCCGTCTTCCCTTTCATCCTCAGGACAAATTGCAACCTGTACAAAACAGGAGGTTAAAGGTGCTGATTGCCAAGTAGGGAGATGTTTAGTCAAGCGGCTAGAATGGCGAATCCGAGCACAAGGAGAGGAGAAATGAGGTGCGTTTTAGAAGCCTTTCCCGATCTCACAGCATACCATCTTCTGGGTTTCCCATGCATGTTTTGATGTAGGAAGATGCCCTTGTACCTGGAGATTTGAGATCCATGGGGTGGGTACCCCGCAGTGTTACTTTAAAGTATCTGCATTTGCTCACCCAACCTCACCAATCCTCTGAGCCCCAAGAGTGTCCAGCCTTATGTCTCATCCAGCTGTGGGTCTAGATATGGTCAATCCAGGTTGCATCAGAGACCCTGAACGGATTTTGTAAGAATTTCTCTCTCTTTCACTGTCTTTGTTTTGTGGGTTTTTTAAAGTAATTTATGTTTAGAATGGGGCTTGGCTGCTTTTCCCTGCTGTGTTTATTCCGCTTTACACCCTCTTGATTCACTTGCAGAGAGATATCGATACATAGGTTTTCAGATTCTTACTAGTCATATATATTCTTGTGCGGTGACTAGGGGGTGTTGAGTCCAGTTCACTGAGCAGGGAGTAGGCCTTGTCTATTACATATTTGGCTTATGGAGCGGTCTCTGAGCTAATTTCAAACCCTTGTTTTATGCATCACCCCACCTCACCTTTCCCGTTAAGCAGCCATAGTGTGTCTTCTAAAGGTGTGACTCTGTTCTGTTTTGTAATTCAGTTCAAGTGTAGCGATTTTGACATTCCCTCTATAAGCGATATCTTAGGATAAGTGTCTTTTTCTGTGTGACTTATTTCACTTAGAATCATCGTCACTAAATCCACTCATCATGCTGCTAACTCGCCTTATGACATTGATTTCATGGCTGAGTGATATTCCATTGTGCCAAGTACCACTATTTGTTTATCCATTTTTCTCTTTCCTGGGATATTGAAGGTGTACTGAAGTGGAGGTTCTTGGAAACAGAGCAGCCGTAAAGGTTGGGGTGCCTGTGTCTTGTTGATTTTTAGTTTTCCCAATTTATACGCCCATGAGTGGAAGTGCCCTATGCTCTCTAAGCTGTGTTTATTACTTGTTTCAGGACACACCGTACAATTTTCCAGAGTGCCTGTTGGCAATTTACATCCCGCCCATCAGCGTAGCAAGGCTCCCATGTCTCCATGGCCTGTCCTGCTTTTCTGGTTTTTACACTTTCTTCATCATGGCCCTTTTGACCGAGGGCAAGTGAGACTTCTTTGTAGCGCTGATTTGCCCTTCCGGCTTGCTTGGTTGGCCAAAAAGGGCATATGCGTTTTTTCCTGAATATATTCAGGAAAAAACGCATATGCCCTTTTTGGCCCAGGGCATCATTGTAAACGTTTTTCCGCTTTTCATGTGCTTTAAAGGCGAGTCGAATCTACCTCCTGAAATCTGTTTCCTGCAAATCTGCCTTGCTTTCAAATCCTCTTCGTTGCCTTCCCTCAATATATTTGTGGACGAGAGTTATCATTTATAACTTTGCACGTTTGTGAATTGCAGTGCCCCTGAGCTCCATTTGTCTACTCGCATTTTTGGGAGCTGGCAGCAAAAGCGCAGGATTGCTTCAGGCCCTATTCGGCTTCCAGGGGGCCGCCGTAGCCTGTGGTTCATTCTTCTTCCTGATGGGAAAATGGAGTGACCTGTGGCTGTACCAACACCTAGGGCTAGTCTCTCGTTGGTTGCCCGTCTTCCCGTTCATCCTCAGGACAAATTGCAACCTGTACGAAACAGGAGGTTAAAGGTGCTGATTCTCCAAGTAGGGAGATGGTTAGTCAAGCGGCTGGAATGGCGAACCCGAGCACAAGGAGAGGAGAAATGAGGTGCGTTTTAGAAGCCTTTCCCGATCTCACGGCATACAATCTTCTGGGTTTCCCATGCATGTTTTGATGTAGGAAGATGCCCTTGTACCTGGAGATTTGAGACCCATGGGGTGGGTACCCCGCAGTGTTACTTTAAAGTATCTGGGTTTGCTCACTCAACCTCACCAATCCTCTGAGCCCCAAGAGTGTCCAGCCTTATGTCTCATCCAGCTGTGGGTCTAGATATGGTCAATCCAGGTTGCATCAGAGACCCTGAACGGATTTTGTAAGAATTTCTCTTTCACTGTCTTTGTTTTGTGGGTTTTTTAAAGTAATTTATGTTTAGAATGGGGCTTGGCTGCTTTTCCCTGCTGTGTTTATTCCGCTTTACACCCTCTTGATTCACTTGCAGAGAGATATTGATACATAGGTTTTCAGATTCTTACTAGTCAGATATATTCTTGTGCGGTGACTAGGGGGTGTTGAGTCCAGTTCACTGAGCAGGGAGTAGGCCTTGTCTATTAAGTATTTGGCTTATGGAGCGGTCTCTGAGCTAATTTCAAACCCTTGTTTTATGCATCACCCCACCTCACCTTTCCGGTTAAGCAGCCATAGTGTGTCTTCTAAAGGTGTGCCTCTGTTCTGTTTTGTAATTCAGTTCAAGTGTAGCGATTTTGACATTCCCTCTATAAGCGATATCTTAGGATAAGTGTCTTTTTCTGTGTGACTTATTTCACTTAGAATCATCGTCGCTAAATCCACTCATCATGCTCCTAACTAGCCTTATGACATTGATTTCATGGCTGAGTGATATTCCATTGTGCCAAGTACCACTATTTGTTTATCCATTTTTCTCTTTCCTGGGATATTGAAGGTGTACTGAAGTGGAGGTTCTTGGAAACAGAGCAGCCGTAAAGTTTGGGGTGCCTGTGTCTTGTTGATTTTTAGTTTTCCCAATTTATACGCCCATGAGTGGAAGTGCCCTATGCTCTCTAAGCTGTGTTTATTACTTGTTTCAGGACACAACGTACACTTCTCCAGAGGGCCTGTTGGCAATTTACATCCCGCCCATCAGCGTAGCAAGGCTCCCATGTCTCCATGGCCTGTCCTGCTTTTCTGGTTTTTACACTTTCTTCAGCATGGCCCTTTTGACCGAGGGCAAGCGAGATTTCTTTGTAGCGCTGATTTGCCCTTCCGGCTTGCTTGGTTGGCCAAAAAGGGCGTATGCGTTTTTTCCTGAATATATTCAGGAAAAAACGCATACGCCCTTTTTGGCCAAGGGCATCATTGTCAACGTTTTTCCGCTTTTCATGTGCTTTAAAGGCGAGTCGAATCTACCTCCTGAAATCTGTTTCCTGCAAATCTGCCTTGCTTTCAAATCCTCTTCGTTGCCTTCCCTCAATATATTTGTGGACGAGAGTTCTCATTTATAGCTCTGCACGTTTGTGAATTGCAGTGCCCCTGAGCTCCATTTGTCTACTCGCTTTTTTGGGAGCTGGCCACAAAAGCGCAGGATTGCTTCAGGCCCTATTTTGCTTCTGGGGGGCAGGCTGAGCCTGTGGTTCATTCTTCTTCCTGATGGGAAAATGGAGTGACCTGTGCCTGTCCCAACACCTAGCGCTAGTCTCTCGTTGGTTGTCCGTCTTCCCGTTCATCCTCAGGACAAATTGCAACCTGTACGAAACAGGAGGTTAAAGGTGCTGATTCTCCAAGTAGGGAGATGGTTAGTCAAGCGGCTGGAATGGCGAACCCGAGCACAAGGAGAGGAGAAATGAGGTGCGTTTTAGAAGCCTTTCCCGATCTCACGGCATACAATTCTCTGGGTTTCCCATGCATGTTTTGATGTAGGAAGATGCCCTTGTACCTGGAGATTTGAGACCCATGGGGTGGGTACCCCGCAGTATTACTTTAAAGTATCTGCGTTTGCTCACCCAACCTCACCAATCCTCTCAGCCCCAAGAGTGTCCAGCCTTAAGTCTCATCCAGCTGTGGGTCTAGATATGGTCTATCCAGGTGGCATCAGAGCCCCTGAACTGATTTTGTAAGAATTTCTCTCTCTTTCACTGTATTTGTTTTGTGGGTTTTTTTAAGTAATTTATGTTTAGAATGGGGCTTGGCTGCTTTTCCCTGCTGTGTTTATGCCGCTTTACACCCTCTTGATTCACTTGCAGAGAGATATCGATACATAGGTTTTCAGATTCTTACTAGTCAGATATATTCTTGTGCGGTGACTAGGGGGTGTTGAGTCCAGTTCACTGAGCAGGGAGTAGGCCTTGTCTATTACTTATTTGGCTTAAGGAGCGGTCTCTGAGCTAATTTCAAACCCTTGTTGTATGCATCACCCCACCTCACCTTTCCCGTTAAGCAGCCATCGTGTGTCTTCTAAAGGTGTGACTCTTTTCTGTTTTGTAATTCAGTTCAAGTGTAGCGATTTTGACATTCCCTCTCTAAGCGATATCTTAGGATAAGTGTCTTTTTCTGTGTGACTTATTTCACTTAGAATCATCGTCGCTAAATCCACTCATCATGCTGCTAACTAGCCTTATGACATTGATTTCATGGCTGAGTGATATTCCATTGGGCCAAATACCACTATTTCTTTATCTATTTTTCTCTTTCCTGCGATATTGAAGGTGTACTGAAGTGGAGGTTCTTGGAAACAGAGCAGCTGTAAAGTTTGGGGTGCCTGTGTCTTGTTGATTTTTAGTTTTCCCAATTTATACGCCCATGAGTGGAAGTGCCCTATGCTCTCTAAGCTGTGTTTATTACTTGTTTCAGGACACACCGTACACTTCTCCAGAGTGCCTGTTGGCAATTTACATCCCGCCCATCAGCGTAGCAAGGCTCCCATGTCTCCATGGCCTGTCCTGCTTTTCTGGTTTTTACACTTTCTTCAGCATGGCCCTTTTGACCGAGGGCAAGCGAGATTTCTTTGTAGCGCTGATTTGCCCTTCCGGCTTGCTTGGTTGGCCAAAAAGGGCGTATGCGTTTTTTCCTGAATATATTCAGGAAAAAACGCATACGCCCTTTTTTGCCCAGGGCATCATTGTCAACGTTTTTCCACTTTTCATGTGCTTTAAAGGCGAGTCGAATCTACCTCCTGAAATCTGTTTCCTGCAAATCTGCCTTGCTTTCATATCCTCTTCGTTGCCTTCCCTCAATATATTTGTGGACGAGAGTTATCATTTATAACTCTGCACGTTTGTGAATTGCAGTGCCCCTGAGCTCCATTTGTCTACTCGCTTTTTTGGGAGCTGGCAGCAAAAGCACAGGATTGCTTCAGGCCCTTTACGGCTTCCAGGGGGCCGCCGGAGCCTGTGGTTCATTCTTCTTCCTGATGGGAAAATGGAGTGACCTGTGCCTGTCCCAACACCTAGGGCTAGTCTCTCGTTGGTTGCCCGTCTTCCCGTTCATCCTCAGGACAAATTGCAACCTGTACGAAACAGGAGGTTAAAGGTGCTGATTCTCCAAGTAGGGAGATGGTTAGTCAAGCGGCTGGAATGGCGAACCCGAGCACAAGGAGAGGAGAAATGAGGTGCGTTTTAGAAGCCTTTCCCGATCTCACAGCATACCATCTTCTGGGTTTCCCATGCATGTTTTGATGTAGGAAGATGCCCTTGTACCTGGAGATTTGAGACCCATGGGGTGGGTACCCCGCAGTGTTACTTTAATGTATCTGCATTTGCTCACCCAACCTCACCAATCCTCTGAGCCCCAAGAGTGTCCAGCCTTATGTCTCATCCAGCTGTGGGTCTAGATATGGTCAATCCAGGTTGCATCATAGACCCTGAACGGATTTTGTAAGAATTTCTCTCTCTTTCACTGTTTTTTTTGTGTGGGTTTTTTAAAGTAATTTATGTTTAGAATGGGGCTTGGCTGCTTTTCTCTGCTGTGTTTATGCCGCTTTACACCCTCTTGATTCACTTGCAGAGAGATATGGATACATAGGTTTTCAGATTCTTAATAGTCAGATATATTCTTGTGCGGTGACTAGGGGGTGTTGAGTCCAGTTCACTGAGCAGGTAGTAGGCCTTGTCTATTACATATTGGGCTTATGGCGCGGTCTCTGAGCTAATTTCAAACCCTTGTTTTATGCATCACCCCACCTCACCTTTCCCGTTAAGCAGCCATAGTGTGTCTTCTAAAGGTGTTCCTCTGTTCTGTTTTGTAATTCAGTTCAAGTGTAGCGATTTTGACATTCCCTCTATAAGCGATATCTTAGGATAAGTGTCTTTTTCTGTGTGACTTATTTCACTTAGAATCATCGTCGCTAAATCCACTCATCATGCTGCTAACTAGCCTTAGGACATTGATTTCATGGCTGAGTGATATTCCATTGGGCCAAGTACCACCATTCCTTTATCCATTTTTCTCTTTCTGGGATATTGAAGGTGTACCGAAGTGGAGGTTCTTGGAAACAGAGCAACCGTAAAGGTTGGGGTGCCTGTGTCTTGTTGATTTTTATTATTCCCAATTTATACGCCCATGAGTGGAAGTGCCCTATGCTCTCTAAGCTGTGTTTATTACTTGTTTCGGGACACACTGTACCCTTTTCCAGAGTGGCTGTTGGCAATTTACATCCCGCACATCAGCGTAGCAAGGCTCGCATGTCTCCATGGCCTGTCCTGCTTTTCTGGTTTTTACACTTTTTTCAGCATGGCCCTTTTGACCGAGGGCAAGCGAGACGTCTTTGTAGCGCTGATTTGCCCTTCCGGCTTGCTTGGTTGGCCTAAAAGGGCGTATGCGTTTTTTCCTGAATATATTCAGGAAAAAACGCATACGCCCTTTTTGGCCAAGGGCATCATTGTCAACGTTTTGCCACTTTTCATGTGCTTTAAAGGCGAGTCGAATCTACCTCCTGAAATCTGTTTCCTGCCAATCTGCCTTGCTTTCAAATCCTCTTCGTTTCCTTCCCTCAATATATTTGTGGACGAGAGTTCTCATTTATAACTCTGCACGTTTGTGAATTGCACTGCCCCTGAGCTCCATTTGTCTACTCGCTTTTTTGGGAGCTGGCCGCAAAAGCGCAGGATTGCTTCAGGCCCTATTTTGGTTCTGGGGGGCAGGCTGAGCCTGTGGTTCATTCTTCTTCCTGATGGGAAAATGGAGTGACCTGTGCCTGTCCCAACACCTAGGGCTAGTCTCTCGTTGGTTGCCCGTCTTCCCGTTCATCCTCAGGTCAAATTGCAACCTGTACGAAACAGGAGGTTAAAAGTGCTGATTCTCCAAGTAGGGAGATGGTTAGTCAAGCTGCTGGAATGGCGAACCCGAGCACAAGGAGAGGAGAAATGAGGTGCGTTTTAGAAGCCTTTCCCGATCTCACGGCATACCATATTCTGGGTTTCCCATGCATGTTTTGATGTAGGAAGATTCCCTTGTACCTGGAGATTTGAGACCCATGGGGTGTGTACCACGCGGTGTTACTTTAAAATATCTGGGTTTGCTCACCCAACCTCACCAATCCTCTGAGCCCCAAGAGTGTCCAGCCTTATGTCTCATCCAGCTGTGGGTCTAGATATGGTCAATCCAAGTTGCATCAGAGACCCTGAACGGATTTTGTAAGAATTTCTCTTTCACTGTCTTTGTTTTGTGGGTTTTGTAAAGTAATTTATGTTTAGAATGGGGCTTGGCTGCTTTTCCCTGCTGTGTTTATTCCGCTTTACACCCTCTTGATTCACTTGCAGAGAGATATCGATACATAGGTTTTCAGATTCTTACTAGTCAGATATATTCTTGTGCGGTGACTAGGGGGTGTTGAGTCCAGTTCACTGAGCAGGGAGTAGGCCTTGTCTATTACATATTTGGCTTATGGAGCGGTCTCTGAGCTAATTTCAAACCCTTGTTCTATGCATCACCCCACCTCACCTTTCCCGTTAAGCAGCCATAGTGTGTCTTCTAAAGGTGTGACTCTGTTCTGTTTTGTACTTCAGTTCAAGTGTAGCGATTTTGACATTCCCTCTATAAGCGATATCTTAGGATAAGTGTCTTTTTCTGTGTGACTTATTTCACTTAGAATCATCGTCGCTAAATCCACTCATCATGCTGCTAACTAGCCTTATGACATTGATTTCATGGCTGAGTGATATTCCATTGGGCCAAGTAGCACCATTTCTTTATCCATTTTTCTCTTTCCTGCGATATTGAAGGTGTACCGAAGTGGAGGTTCTTGGAAACAGAGCAGCCGTAAAGTTTGGGGTGCCTGTGTCTTGTTGATTTTTAGTTTTCCCAATTTATACGCCCATGAGTGGAAGTGCCCTATGCTCTCTAAGCTGTGTTTATTACTTGTTTCAGGACACACCGTACACTTCTCCAGAGTGCCTGTTGGCAAATTACATCCCGCCCATCAGCGTAGCAAGGCTCCCATGTCTCCATGTCCTGTCCTGCTTTTCTGGTTTTTACACTTTCTTCAGCATGGCCCTTTTGACCGAGGGCAAGCGAGATTTCTTTGTAGCGCTGATTTGCCCTTCCGGCTTGCTTGGTTGGCCAAAAAGGGCATATGCGTTTTTTCCTGAATATATTCAGGAAAAAACGCATATGCCCTTTTTTGCCCAGGGCATCATTGTCAACGTTTTTCCGCTTTTCATGTGCTTTAAAGGCGAGTCGAATCTACCTCCTGAAATCTGTTTCCTGCAAATCTGCCTTGCTTTCAAATCCTCTTCGTTGCCTTCCCTCAATATATTTGTGGACGAGAGTTATCATTTATAACTCTGCACGTTTGTGAATTGCAGTGCCCCTGAGCTCCATTTGTCTACTCGCCTTTTTCGGAGCTGGCAGCAAAAGCACATGATTGCTTCAGGCCCTATACGGCTTCCAGGGGGCCGCCGGAGCCTGTGGTTCATTCTTCTTCCTGATGGGAAAATGGAGTGACCTGTGCCTGTCCCAACACCTAGGGCTAGTCTCTCGTTGGTTGCCCGTCTTCCCGTTCATCCTCAGGACAAATTGCAACCTGTACGAAACAGGAGGTTAAAGGTGCTGATTCTCCAAGTAGGGAGATGGTTAGTCAAGCGGCTGGAATGGCGAACCCGAGCACAAGGAGAGGAGAAATGAGGTGCGTTTTAGAAGCCTTTCCCGATCTCACAGCATACCATCTTCTGGGTTTCCCATGCATGTTTTGATGTAGGAAGATGCCCTTGTACCTGGAGATTTGAGACCCATGGGGTGGGTACCCCGCAGTGTTACTTTAATGTATCTGCATTTGCTCACCCAACCTCACCAATCCTCTGAGCCCCAAGAGTGTCCAGCCTTATGTCTCATCCAGCTGTGGGTCTAGATATGGTCAATCCAGGTTACATCAGAGTCCCTGAACGGATTTTGTAAGAATTTCTCTCTCTTTCACTGTTTTTTTTGTGTGGGTTTTTTAAAGTAATTTATGTTTAGAATGGGGCTTGGCTGCTTTTCTCTGCTGTGTTTATGCCGCTTTACACCCTCTTGATTCACTTGCAGAGAGATATCGATACATAGGTTTTCAGATTCTTAAGAGTGAGATATATTCTTGTGCGGTGACTAGGGGGTGTTGAGTCCAGTTCACTGAGCAGGGTGTAGGCCTTGTCTATTACATATTTGGCTTATGGAGAGGTCTCTGAGCTAATTTCAAACCCTTGTTTTATGCATCACCCCACCTCAACTTTCCCGTTAAGCAGCCATAGTGTGTCTTCTAAAGGTGTGACTCTGTTCTGTTTTGTAATTCAGTTCAAGTGTAGCGATTTTGACATTCCCTCTATAAGCGATATCTTAGGATAAGTGTCTTTTTCTGTGTGACTTATTTCACTTAGAATCTTCGTCGCTAAATCCACTCATCATGCTGCTAACTAGCCTTATGACATTGATTTCATGGCTGAGTGATATTCCATTGGGCCAAGTAGCACCATTTCTTTATCCATTTTTCTCTTTCCTGCGATATTGAAGGTGTACCGAAGTGGAGGTTCTTGGAAACAGAGCAGCCGTAAAGTTTGGGGTGCCTGTGTTTTGTTGATTTTTAGTTTTCCCAATTTATACGCCCATGAGTGGAAGTGCCCTGTGCTCTCTAAGCTGTGTTTATTACTTGTTTTGGGACACACTGTACCCTTTTCCAGAGTGGCTGTTGGCAATTTACATCCCGCCCATCAGCGTAGCAAGGCTCGCATGTCTCCATGGCCTGTCCTGCTTTTCTGGTTTTTACACTTTTTTAACCATGGCCCTTTTGACCGAGGGCAAGCGAGACGTCTTTGTAGCGTTGATTTGCCCTTCCGGCTTGCTTGGTTGGCCTAAAAGGGCGTATGCGTTTTTTCCTGAATATATTCAGGAAAAAACGCATACGCCCTTTTTGGCCAAGGGCATCATTGTCAACGTTTTGCCACTTTTCATGTGCTTTAAAGGCGAGTCAAATCTACCTCCTGAAATCTGTTTCCTGCAAATCTGCCTTGCTTTCAAATCCTCTTCGTTGCCTTCCCTCAATATATTTGTGGACGAGAGTTCTCATTTATAACTCTGCACGTTTGTGAATTGCAGTGCCCCTGAGCTCCATTTGTCTACTCGCTTTTTTGGGAGCTGGCCGCAAAAGCACAGGATTGCTTCAGGCCCTATTTTGGTTCTGGGGGGCAGGCTGAGCCTGTGGTTCATTCTTCTTCCTGATGGGAAAATGGAGTGACCTGTGCCTGTCCCAACACCTAGGGCTAGTCTCTCGTTGGTTGCCCGTCTTCCCGTTCATCCTCAGGACAAATTGCAACCTGTACGAAACAGGAGGTTAAAAGTGCTGATTCTCCAAGTAGGGAGATGGTTAGTCAAGCGGCTGGAATGGCGAACCCAAGCACAAGGAGAGGAGAAATGAGGTGCGTTTTAGAAACCTTTCCCGATCTCACGGCATACCATCTTCTGGGTTTCCCATGCATGTTTTGATGTAGGAAGTTGCCCTTGTACCTGGAGATTTGAGACCCATGGGGTGTGTACCCCGCGGTGTTACTTTAAAATATCTGGGTTTGCTCACCCAACCTCACCAATCCTCTCAGCCCCAAGAGTGTCCAGCCTTATGTCTCATCCAGCTGTGGGTCTAGATATGGTCAATCCAAGTTGCATCAGAGACCCTGAACGGATTTTGTAAGAATTTCTCTTTCACTGTCTTTGTTTTGTGGGTTTTTTAAAGTAATTTATGTTTAGAATGGGGCTTGGCTGCTTTTCCCTGCTGTGTTTATTCCGCTTTACACCCTCTTGATTCACTTGCAGAGAGATATCGATACATAGGTTTTCAGATTCTTACTAGTCCGATATATTCTTGTGTCGGTGACTAGGGGGTGTTGAGTCCAGTTCACTGAGCAGGGAGTAGGCCTTGTCTATTACATATTTGGCTTATGGAGCGGTCTCCGAGCTAATTTCAAACCCTTGTTTTATGCATCACCCCACCTCACCTTTCCCGTTAAGCAGCCATAGTGTGTCTTCTAAAGGTGTGACTCTGTTCTGTTTTGTAATTCAGTTCAAGTGTAGCGATTTTGACATTCCCTCTATAAGCGATATCTTAGGATAAGTGTCTTTTTCTGTGTGACTTATTTCACTTAGAATAATCGTTGCTAAATCCACTCATCATGCTGCTATCTAGCCTTATGACATTGATTTCATGGCTGAGTGATATTCCATTGGGCCAAGTACCACTATTTCTTTATCCATTTTTCTCTTTCTGGGATATTGAAGGTGTACCGAAGTGGAGGTTCTTGGAAACAGAGCAGCCGTAAACTTTAGGGTGCCTGTGTCTTGTTGATTTTTATTTTTCCAAATTTATACGCCCATGAGTGGAAGTGCCCTATGCTCTCTAAGCTGTGTTTATTACTTGTTTCAGGACACACCGTACCCTTCTCCAGAGTGGCTGTTGGCAATTTACAACCTGCCCATCAGCGTAGCAAGGCTCGCATGTCTCCATGGCCTGTCCTGCTTTTCTGGTTTTTACACTTTTTTCAGCATGGCCCTTTTGACCGAGGGCAAGCGAGACGTCTTTGTAGCGCTGATTTGCCCTTCCGGCTTGCTTGGTTGGCCTAAAAGGGCGTATGCGTTTTGTCCTGAGTATATTCAGGAAAAAACGCATACGCCCTTTTTGGCCAAGGGCATCATTGTCAACGTTTTGCCGCTTTTCATGTGCTTTAAAGGCGAGTCGAATCTACCTCCTGAAATCTGTTTCCTGCAAATCTGCCTTGCTTTCAAATCCTCTTCGTTGCCTTCCCTCAATATATTTGTGGACGAGAGTTCTCATTTATAACTCTGCACGTTTGTGAATTGCAGTGCCCCTGAGCTCCATTTGTCTTCTCGCTTTTTAGGGAGCTGGCCGCAAAAGCGCAGGATTGCTTCAGGCCCTATTTTGGTTCTGGGGGGCAGGCTGAGCCTGTGGTTCATTCTTCTTCCTGATGGGAAAATGGAGTGACCTACGCCTGTCCCAACACCTAGGGCTCGTCTCTCGTTGGTTCCGCGTCTTCCCGTTCATCCTCAGGACATATTGCAACCTGTACAATCAGGAGGTTAAAGGTGCTGATTCTCCAAGTAGGGAGATGGTTAGTCAAGCGGCTGGAATGGCGAACCCGAGCACAAGGAGAGGAGAATTGAGGTGCGTTTTAGAAGCCTTTCCCGATCTCACAGCATACCATCTTCTGGGTTTCCCATGCATGTTTTGATGTAGGAAGATGCCCTTGTACCTGGAGATTTGAGACCCATGGGGTGGGTACCCCGCAGTGTTACTTTAAAGTATCTGCATTTGCTCACCCAACCTCACCAATCCTCTGAGCCCCAAGAGTGTCCAACCTTATGTCTCATCCAGCTGTGGGTCTAGATATGGGCAATCCAGGTTGCATCAGAGACCCTGAACTGATTTTGTAAGAATTTTTCTCTCTTTCACTGTCTTTGTTTTGTGGGTTTTTTAAAGTAATTTATGTTTAGAATGGGGCTTGGCTGCTTTTCCCTGCTGTGTTGATGCCGCTTTACACCCTCTTGATTCACTTGCAGAGAGATATCGATACATAGGTTTTCAGATTCCTACTACTCAGATATATTCTTGTGTGGTGACTAGGGTGTGTTGAGTCCAGTTCACTGAGCAGGGAGTAGGCCTTGTCTATTACATATTTGGCTTATGGAGCGGTCGCTGAGCTAATTTCAAACCCTTGTTTTATGCATCACCCCACCTCACCTTTCCCGTTAAGCAGCCATAGTGTGTCTTCTAAAGGTGTGACTCTGTTCTGTTATGTAATTCAGTTCAAGTGTAGCGATTTTGCCATTCCCTCTATAAGCGATATCTTAGGATAAGTGTCTTTTTCTGTGTGACTTATTTCACTTAGAATCATCGTCGCTAAATCCACTCATCATGCTGCTAACTAGCCTTATGACATTGATTTCATGGCTGAGTGACATTCCATTGTGCCAAGTACCACCATTTGTTTATCCATTTTTCTCTTTCCTGGGATATTGAAGGTGTACCGAAGTGGAGGTTCTTGGAAACAGAGCAGCTGTAAAGTTTGGGGTGCCTGTGTCTTGTTGATTTTTAGTTTTCCCAATTTATACGCCCATGAGTGGAAGTGCCCTATGCTCTCTAAGCTGTGTTTATTACTTGTTTCAGGACACACCGTACACTTCTCCAGAGTGCCTGTTGGCAATTTACATCCCGCCCATCAGCGTAGCAAGGCTCGCATGTCTCCATGGCCTGTCCTGCTTTTCTGGTTTTTACACTTTTTTCAGCATGGCCCTTTTGACCGAGGGCAAGCGAGACTTCTTTGTAGCGCTGATTTGCCCTTCCGGCTTGCTTGGTTGGCCAAAAACGGCGTATGCGTTTTTTCCTGAATATATTCAGGAAAAAACGCATACGCCGTTTTTGGCCAAGGGCATGATTGTCAACGTTTTGCCGCTTTTCATGTGCTTTAAAGGCGAGCCGAATCTACCTCCTGAAATCTGTTTCCTGCAAATCTGCCTTGCTTTCAAATCCTCTTCGTTGCCTTCCCTCAATATATTTGTGGACGAGAGTTCTCATTTATAACTCTGCACGTTTGTGAATTGCAGTGCCCCTGAGCTCCATTTGTCTCCTCGCTTTTTTGGGAGCTGGCCGCAAAAGCGCAGGATTGCTTCAGGCCCTATTTTGGTTCTGAGGGGCAGGCTGAGCCTGTGGTTCATTCTTCTTCCTGATGGGAAAGTGGAGTGACCTGTGCCTGTCCCAACACCTAGGGCTAGTCTCTCGTTGGTTCCCCGTCTTCCCCTTCATCCTCAGGACAAATTGCAACCTGGACGAAACAGGAGGTTAAAGGTGCTGGTTCTCCAATTAGGGAGATGGTTAGTCAAGTGGCTGGAATGGCGAACCCGAGCACAAGGAGAGGAGAAATGAGGTGCGTTTTAGAAACCTTTCCCGATCTCACGGCATACCATCTTCTGGGTTTCTCATGCATGTTTTGATGTAGGAAGATTCCCTTGTACCTGGAGATTTGAGACCCATGGGGTGGGTACCCCGCGGTGTTACTTTAAAGTATCTGCATTTGCTCACCTGACCTCACCAATCCTCTCAGCCCCAAGAGTGTCCAGCCTTATGTCTCATCCAGCTGTGGGTCTAGATATGGTCAATCCAGGTTGCATCAGAGACCCTGAACGGATTTTGTAAGAATTTCTCTCTCTTTCACTGTCTTTGCTTTGTGGGTTTTTTAAAGTAATTTATGTTTAGAATGGGGTTTGGCTGCTTTTCCCTGCTGTGTTTATGCCGCTTTACACCCTCTTGATTCACTTGCAGAGAGATATCGATACATAGGTTTTCAGATTCATACTAATCAGATATATTCTTGTGCGGTGACTAGGGGGTGTTGAGTCCAGTTCACTGAGCAGGGCGTAGGCCTTGTCTATTACATATTTGGCTTATGGAGCGGTCTCTGAGCTAATTTCAAACCCTTGTTTTATGCATCACCCCACCTCACCTTTCCCGTTAAGCAGCCATAGTGTGTCTTCTAAAGGTGTGCCTCTGTTCTGTTTTGTAATTCAGTTCAAGTTTAGCGATTTTGACATTCCCTCTATAAGCGATATCTTAGGATAAGTGCCTTTTTCTGTGTGACTTATTTCACTTAGAATCATCGTACCTAAATCCACTCATCATGCTGCTAACTAGCCTTATGACGTTGATTTCATGGCTGAGTGATATTCCATTGTGCCAAGTACCACCATTTCTTTATCCATTTTTCTCTTTCCTGGGATATTGAAGGTGTACCGAAGCGGAGGTTCTTGGCAAGAGAGCAGCCGTAAAGTTTGGGGTGCCTGTGTCTTGTTGATTTTTAGTTTTCCCAATTTATACGCCCATGAGTGGAAATGCCCTATGCTCTCTACGCTGTGTTTATTACTTGTTTCAGGACACACCGTACTCTTCTCCAGAGTGCCTGTTGGCAATTTACATCCCGCCCATCAGCGTAGCAAGGCTCCGATGTCTCCATGGCCTGTCCTGCTTTTCTGGTTTTTACACTTTGTTCAGCATGGCCCTTTTGACCGAGGGCAAGCGAGACTTCTTTGTAGCGCTGATTTGCCCTTCCGGCTTGCTTGGTTGGCCAAAAAGGGCGTATGCGTTTTTTCCTGAATATATTCAGGAAAAAACGCATACGCCCTTTTTGGCCAAGGGCATCATTGTCAACGTTTTGCTGCTTTTCATGTGCTTTAAAGGCGAGTCGAATCTACCTCCTGAAATCTGTTTCCTGCAAACTGCCTTGCTTTCAAATCCTCTTCGTTGCCTTCCCTCAATATATTTGTGGACGAGAGTTCTCATTTGTAACTCTGCACGTTTGTGAATTGCAGTGCCCCTGAGCTCCATTTGTCTCCTCGCTTTTTTGGGAGCTGGCCGCAAAAGCGCAGGATTGCTTCAGGCCCTATTTTGGTTCTGGGGGGCAGGCTGAGCCTGTGGTTCATTCTTCTTCCTGATGGGAAAATGGAGTGACCTACGCCTGTCCCAACACCTAGGGCTCGTCTCTCGTTGGTTCCGCGTCTTCCCGTTCATCCTCAGGACAAATTGCAACCTGTACAATCAGGAGGTTAAAGGTGCTGATTCTCCAAATAGGGAGATGGTTGGTCAAGCAGCTGGAATGGCGAACCCGAGCACAAGGAGAGGAGAAATGAGGTGCGTTTTAGAAACCTTTCCCGATCTCATGGCATACCATCTTCTGGGTTTCCCATGCATGTTTTGATGTAGGAAGATGCCCTTGTACCTAGAGATTTGAGACCCATGGGGTGGGTACCCCGCGGTGTTACGTTAAAGTATCTGCATTTGCTCACCCGACCTCACCAATCCTCTCAGCCCCAAGAGTGTCCAGCCTTATGTCTCATCCAGCTGTGGGTCTAGATATGGTCAATCCAGGTTGCATCAGAGACCCTGAACGGATTTTGTAAGAATTTTTCTCTCTTTCACTGTCTTTGCTTTGTGGGTTTTTTAAAGTAATGTATGTTTAGAATGGGGTTTGGCTGCTTTTCCCTGATGTGTTGATGCCGCTTTACACTCTCTTGATTCACTTGCAGAGAGATATCGATACATAGGTTTTCAGATTCATAGTAATCATATATATTCTTGTGCGGTGACTAGGGGGTGTTGAATCCAGTTAACTGAGCAGGGAGTAGGCCTTGTCTATTACATATTTGGCTTATGGAGCGGTGTCTGAGCTAATTTCAAACCTTGTTTTATGCATCACCCCACCTCACCTTTCCAGTTAAGCAGCCATAGTGTGTCTTCTAAAGGTGCACCTCTGTTCTGTTTTGTAATTCAGTTCAAGTTTAGCGATTTTGACATTCCCTGTATAAGCGATATCTTAGGATAAGTGCCTTTTTCTGTGTGACTTACTTCACTTAGAATCATCGTACCTAAATCCACTCATCATGCTGCTAACTAGCCTTATGACATTGATTTCATGGCTGAGTGATATTCCATTGTGCCAAGTACCACCATTTCTTTATCCATTTTTCTCTTTCTGGGATATTGAAGGTGTACCGAAGTGGAGGTTCTTGGAAACAGAGCAGCCGTAAAGGTTGGGGTGCCTGTGTCTTGTTGATTTTTATTTTTCCCAATTTATACGCCCATGAGTGGAAGTGCCCTATGCTCTCTAAGCTGTGTTTATTACTTGTTTCGGGACACACTGTACCCTTTTCCAGAGTGGCTGTTGGCAATTTACATCCCGCCCATCAGCGTAGCAAGGCTCCCATGTCTCCATGGCCTGTCCTGCTTTTCTGGTTTTTACACTTTTTTCAGCATGGCCCTTTTGACCGAGGGCAAGCGAGACGTCTTTGTAGCGCTGATTTGCCCTTCCGGCTTGCTTGGTTGGCCAAAAAGGGCGTATGCGTTTTGTCCTGAGTATATTCAGGAAAAAACGCATACGCCCTTTTTGGCCAAGGGCATCATTGTCAACGTTTTGCCGCTTTTCATGTGCTTTAAAGGCGAGTCGAATCTACCTCCTGAAATCTGTTTCCTGCAAATCTGCCTTGCTTTCAAATCCTCTTCGTTGCCTTCCCTCAATATATTTGTGGACGAGAGTTCTCATTTATAACTCTGCACGTTTGTGAATTGCAGTGCCCCTGAGCTCCATTTGTCTACTCGCTTTTTTGGGAGCTGGCCGCAAAAGCGCAGGATTGCTTCAGGCCCTATTTTGGTTCTGGGGGGCAGGCTGAGCCTGTGGTTCATTCTTCTTCCTGATGGGAAAATGGAGTGACCTACGCCTGTCCCAACACCTAGGGCTCGTCTCTCGTTGGTTCCGCGTCTTCCCGTTCATCCTCAGGACAAATTGAAACCTGTACAATCAGGAGGTTAAAGGTGCTGATTCTCCAAGTAGGGAGATGGTTAGTCAAGCGGCTGGAATGGCGAACCCGAGCACAAGGAGAGGAGAATTGAGGTGCGTTTTAGAAGCCTTTCCCGATCTCACAGCATACCATCTTCTGGGTTTCCCATGCATGTTTTGATGTAGGAAGATGCCCTTGTACCTGGAGATTTGAGACCCATGGGGTGGGTACCCCGCAGTGTTACTTTAAAGTATCTGCATTTGCTCTCCCAACCTCACCAATCCTCTGAGCCCCAAGAGTGTCCAGCCTTATGTCTCATCCAGCTGTGGGTCTAGATATGGGCAATCCAGGTTGCATCAGAGACCCTGAACGGATTTTGTAAGAATTTCTCTCTCTTTCACTGTCTTTGTTTTGTGGGTTTTTAAAAGTAATTTATGTTTAGAATGGGGCTTGGCTGCTTTTCCCTGCTGTGTTGATGCCGCTTTACACCCTCTTGATTCACTTGCAGAGAGATATCGATACATAGGTTTTCAGATTCTTACTACTCAGATATATTCTTGTGTGGTGACTAGGGTGTGTTGAGTCCAGTTCACTGAGCAGGGAGTAGGCCTTGTCTATTACATATTTGGCTTATGGAGCGGTCGCTGAGCTAATTTCAAACCCTTGTTTTATGCATCACCCCACCTCACCTTTCCCGTTAAGCAGCCATAGTGTGTCTTCTAAAGGTGTGACTCTGTTCTGTTATGTAATTCAGTTCAAGTGTAGCGATTTTGCCATTCCCTCTATAAGCGATATCTTAGGATAAGTGTCTTTTTCTGTGTGACTTATTTCACTTAGAATCATCGTCGCTAAATCCACTCATCATGCTGCTAACTAGCCTTATGACATTGATTTCATGGCTGAGTGACATTCCATTGTGCCAAGTACCACCATTTGTTTATCCATTTTTCTCTTTCCTGGGATATTGAAGGTGTACCGAAGTGGAGGTTCTTGGAAACAGAGCAGCTGTAAAGTTTGGGGTGCCTGTGTCTTGTTGATTTTTAGTTTTCCCAATTTATACGCCCATGAGTGGAAGTGCCCTATGCTCTCTAAGCTGTGTTTATTACTTGTTTCAGGACACACCGTACACTTCTCCAGAGTGCCTGTTGGCAATTTACATCCCGCCCATCAGCGTAGCAAGGCTCGCATGTCTCCATGGCCTGTCCTGCTTTTCTGGTTTTTACACTTTTTTCAGCATGGCCCTTTTGACCGAGGGCAAGCGAGACTTCTTTGTAGCGCTGATTTGCCCTTCCGGCTTGCTTGGTTGGCCAAAAACGGCGTATGCGTTTTTTCCTGAATATATTCAGGAAAAAACGCATACGCCGTTTTTGGCCAAGGGCATGATTGTCAACGTTTTGCCGCTTTTCATGTGCTTTAAAGGCGAGCCGAATCTACCTCCTGAAATCTGTTTCCTGCAAATCTGCCTTGCTTTCAAATCCTCTTCGTTGCCTTCCCTCAATATATTTGTGGACGAGAGTTCTCATTTATAACTCTGCACGTTTGTGAATTGCAGTGCCCCTGAGCTCCATTTGTCTCCTCGCTTTTTTGGGAGCTGGCCGCAAAAGCGCAGGATTGCTTCAGGCCCTATTTTGGTTCTGAGGGGCAGGCTGAGCCTGTGGTTCATTCTTCTTCCTGATGGGAAAGTGGAGTGACCTGTGCCTGTCCCAACACCTAGGGCTAGTCTCTCGTTGGTTCCCCGTCTTCCCCTTCATCCTCAGGACAAATTGCAACCTGGACGAAACAGGAGGTTAAAGGTGCTGGTTCTCCAATTAGGGAGATGGTTAGTCAAGTGGCTGGAATGGCGAACCCGAGCACAAGGAGAGGAGAAATGAGGTGCGTTTTAGAAACCTTTCCCGATCTCACGGCATACCATCTTCTGGGTTTCTCATGCATGTTTTGATGTAGGAAGATTCCCTTGTACCTGGAGATTTGAGACCCATGGGGTGGGTACCCCGCGGTGTTACTTTAAAGTATCTGCATTTGCTCACCTGACCTCACCAATCCTCTCAGCCCCAAGAGTGTCCAGCCTTATGTCTCATCCAGCTGTGGGTCTAGATATGGTCAATCCAGGTTGCATCAGAGACCCTGAACGGATTTTGTAAGAATTTCTCTCTCTTTCACTGTCTTTGCTTTGTGGGTTTTTTAAAGTAATTTATGTTTAGAATGGGGTTTGGCTGCTTTTCCCTGCTGTGTTTATGCCGCTTTACACCCTCTTGATTCACTTGCAGAGAGATATCGATACATAGGTTTTCAGATTCATACTAATCAGATATATTCTTGTGCGGTGACTAGGGGGTGTTGAGTCCAGTTCACTGAGCAGGGCGTAGGCCTTGTCTATTACATATTTGGCTTATGGAGCGGTCTCTGAGCTAATTTCAAACCCTTGTTTTATGCATCACCCCACCTCACCTTTCCCGTTAAGCAGCCATAGTGTGTCTTCTAAAGGTGTGCCTCTGTTCTGTTTTGTAATTCAGTTCAAGTTTAGCGATTTTGACATTCCCTCTATAAGCGATATCTTAGGATAAGTGCCTTTTTCTGTGTGACTTATTTCACTTAGAATCATCGTACCTAAATCCACTTATCATGCTGCTAACTAGCCTTATGACATTGATTTCATGGCTGAGTGATATTCCATTGTGCCAAGTACCACCATTTCTTTATCCATTTTTCTCTTTCCTGGGATATTGAAGGTGTACCGAAGCGGAGGTTCTTGGCAAGAGAGCAGCCGTAAAGTTTGGGGTGCCTGTGTCTTGTTGATTTTTAGTTTTCCCAATTTATACGCCCATGAGTGGAAGTGCCCTATGCTCTCTACGCTGTGTTTATTACTTGTTTCAGGACACACCGTACTCTTCTCCAGAGTGCCTGTTGGCAATTTACATCCCGCCCATCAGCGTAGCAAGGCTCCCATGTCTCCATGGCCTGTCCTGCTTTTCTGGTTTTTACACTTTGTTCAGCATGGCCCTTTTGACCGAGGGCAAGCGAGACTTCTTTGTAGCGCTGATTTGCCCTTCCGGCTTGCTTGGTTGGCCAAAAAGGGCGTATGCGTTTTTTCCTGAATATATTCAGGAAAAAACGCATACGCCCTTTTTGGCCAAGGGCATCATTGTCAACGTTTTGCCGCTTTTCATGTGCTTTAAAGGCGAGTCGAATCTACCTCCTGAAATCTGTTACCTGCAAATCTGCCTTGCTTTCAAATCCTCTTCGTTGCCTTCCCTCAATATATTTGTGGACGAGAGTTCTCATTTGTAACTCTGCACGTTTGTGAATTGCAGTGCCCCTGAGCTCCATTTGTCTCCTCGCTTTTTTGGGAGCTGGCCGCAAAAGCGCAGGATTGCTTCAGGCCCTATTTTGGTTCTGGGGGGCAGGCTGAGCCTGTGGTTCATTCTTCTTCCTGATGGGAAAATGGAGTGACCTACGCCTGTCCCAACACCTAGGGCTCGTCTCTCGTTGGTTCCGCGTCTTCCCGTTCATCCTCAGGACAAATTGCAACCTGTACAATCAGGAGGTTAAAGGTGCTGATTCTCCAAATAGGGAGATGGTTGGTCAAGCAGCTGGAATGGCGAACCCGAGCACAAGGAGAGGAGAAATGAGGTGCGTTTTAGAAACCTTTCCCGATCTCATGGCATACCATCTTCTGGGTTTCCCATGCATGTTTTGATGTAGGAAGATGCCCTTGTACCTAGAGATTTGAGACCCATGGGGTGGGTACCCCGCGGTGTTACGTTAAAGTATCTGCATTTGCTCACCCGACCTCACCAATCCTCTCAGCCCCAAGAGTGTCCAGCCTTATGTCTCATCCAGCTGTGGGTCTAGATATGGTCAATCCAGGTTGCATCAGAGACCCTGAACGGATTTTGTAAGAATTTTTCTCTCTTTCACTGTCTTTGCTTTGTGGGTTTTTTAAAGTAATGTATGTTTAGAATGGGGTTTGGCTGCTTTTCCCTGATGTGTTGATGCCGCTTTACACTCTCTTGATTCACTTGCAGAGAGATATCGATACATAGGTTTTCAGATTCATAGTAATCATATATATTCTTGTGCGGTGACTAGGGGGTGTGGAGTCCAGTTAACTGAGCAGGGAGTAGGCCTTGTCTATTACATATTTGGCTTATGGAGCGGTGTCTGAGCTAATTTCAAACCTTGTTTTATGCATCACCCCACCTCACCTTTCCAGTTAAGCAGCCATAGTGTGTCTTCTAAAGGTGCGCCTCTGTTCTGTTTTGTAATTCAGTTCAAGTTTAGCGATTTTGACATTCCCTGTATAAGCGATATCTTAGGATAAGTGCCTTTTTCTGTGTGACTTACTTCACTTAGAATCATCGTACCTAAATCCACTCATCATGCTGCTAACTAGCCTTATGACATTGATTTCATGGCTGAGTGATATTCCATTGTGCCAAGTACCACCATTTCTTTATCCATTTTTCTCTTTCTGGGATATTGAAGGTGTACCGAAGTGGAGGTTCTTGGAAACAGAGCAGCCGTAAAGGTTGGGGTGCCTGTGTCTTGTTGATTTTTATTTTTCCCAATTTATACGCCCATGAGTGGAAGTGCCCTATGCTCTCTAAGCTGTGTTTATTACTTGTTTCGGGACACACCGTACTCTTCTCCAGAGTGGCTGTTGGCAATTTACATCCCGCCCATCAGCGTAGCAAGGCTCCCATGTCTCCATGGCCTGTCCTGCTTTTCTGGTTTTTACACTTTTTTCAGCATGGCCCTTTTGACGGAGGGCAAGCGAGACGTCTTTGTAGCGCTGATTTGCCCTTCCGGCTTGCTTGGTTGGCCAAAAAGGGCGTATGCGTTTTGTCCTGAGTATATTCAGGAAAAAACGCATACGCCGTTTTTGGCCAAGGGCATGATTGTCAACGTTTTGCCGCTTTTCATGTGCTTTAAAGGCGAGCCGAATCTACCTCCTGAAATCTGTTTCCTGCAAATCTGCCTTGCTTTCAAATCCTCTTCGTTGCCTTCCCTCAATATATTTGTGGACGAGAGTTCTCATTTATAACTCTGCACGTTTGTGAATTGCAGTGCCCCTGAGCTCCATTTGTCTCCTCGCTTTTTTGGGAGCTGGCCGCAAAAGCGCAGGATTGCTTCAGGCCCTATTTTGGTTCTGAGGGGCAGGCTGAGCCTGTGGTTCATTCTTCTTCCTGATTGGAAAGTGGAGTGACCTGTGCCTGTCCCAACACCTAGGGCTAGTCTCTCGTTGGTTCCCCGTCTTCCCCTTCATCCTCAGGACAAATTGCAACCTGGACGAAACAGGAGGTTAAAGGTGCTGATTCTCCAAGTAGGGAGATGGTTAGTCAAGTGGCTGGAATGGCGAACCCGAGCACAAGGAGAGGAGAAATGAGGTGCGTTTTAGAAACCTTTCCCGATCTCACGGCATACCATCTTCTGGGTTTCTCATGCATGTTTTGATGTAGGAAGATTCCCTTGTACCTGGAGATTTGAGACCCATGGGGTGGGTACCCCGCGGTGTTACTTTAAAGTATCTGCATTTGCTCACCTGACCTCACCAATCCTCTCAGCCCCAAGAGTGTCCAGCCTTATGTCTCATCCAGCTGTGGGTCTAGATATGGTCAATCCAGGTTGCATCAGAGACCCTAAACGGATTTTGTAAGAATTTCTCTCTCTTTCACTGTCTTTGCTTTGTGGGTTTTTTAAAGTAATGTATGTTTAGAATGGGGTTTGGCTGCTTTTCCCTGCTGTGTTTATGCCGCTTTACACCCTCTTGATTCACTTGCAGAGAGATATCGATACATAGGTTTTCAGATTCATACTAATCAGATATATTCTTGTGCGGTGACTAGGGGGTGTTGAGTCCAGTTCACTGAGCAGGGAGTAGGCCTTGTCTATTACATATTTGGCTTATGGAGCGGTCTCTGAGCTAATTTCAAACCCTTGTTTTATGCATCACCCCACCTCACCTTTCCCGTTAAGCAGCCATAGTGTGTCTTCTAATGGTGTGACTCTGTTCTGTTTTGTAATTCAGTTCAAGTTTAGCGATTTTGACATTCCCTCTATAAGCGATATCTTAGGATAAGTGCCTTTTTCTGTGTGACTTATTTCACTTAGAATCATCGTACCTAAATCCACTCATCATGCTGCTAACTAGCCTTATGACATTGATTTCATGGCTGAGTGATATTCCATTGTGCCAAGTACCACCATTTCTTTATCCATTTTTCTCTTTCCTGGGATATTGAAGGTGTACCGAAGCGGAGGTTCTTGGCAACAGAGCAGCCGTAAAGTTTGGGGTGCCTGTGTCTTGTTGATTTTTAGTTTTCCCAATTTATTCGCCCATGAGTGGAAGTGCCCTATGCTCTCTAAGCTGCGTTTATTACTTGTTTCAGGACACACCGTACACTTCTCCAGAGTGCCTGTTGGCAATTTACATCCCGCCCATCAGTGTAGCAAGGCTCGCATGTCTCTATGGCCTGTCCTGCTTTTCTGGTTTTTACACTTTGTTCAGCATGGCCCTTTTGACCGAGGGCAAGCGAGACTTCTTTGTAGCGCTGATTTGCCCTTCCGGCTTGCTTGGTTGGCCAAAAAGGGCGTATGCGTTTTTTCCTGAATATATTCAGGAAAAAACGCATACGCCCTTTTTGGCCAAGGGCATCATTGTCAACGCTTTGCCACTTTTCATGTGCTTTAAAGGCGAGTTGAATCTACCTCCTGAAATCTGTTTCCTGCAAATCTGCCTTGCTTTCAAATCCTCTTCGTTGCCTTCCCTCAATATATTTGTGGACGAGAGTTCTCATTTATAACTCTGCACGTTTGTGAATTGCAGTGCCCCTGAGCTCCATTTGGCTCCTCGCTTTTTTGGGAGCTGGCCGCAAAAGCACAGGATTGCTTCAGGCCCTTTTTTGGTTCTGGGGGGTAGGCTGAGCCTGTGGTTCATTCTTCTTCCTGATGGGAAAATGGAGTGACCTGTGCCTGTCCCAACACCTAGGGCTAGTCTCTCGTTGTTTCCCCGTCTTCCCCTTCATCCTCAGGACAAATTGCAACCTGGACGAAACAGGAGGTTAAAGGTGCTGATTCTCCAATTAGGGAGATGGTTAGTCAAGTGGCTGGAATGGCGAACTTGTGCACAAGGAGAGGAGAAATGAGGTGCGTTTTAGAAACCTTTCCCGATCTCATGGCATACCATCTTCTGGGTTTCCCATGCATGTTTTGATGTAGGAAGATTCCCTTGTACCTGGAGATTTGAGACCCATGGGGTGGGTACCCCGCGGTGTTACTTTAAAGTATCTGCATTTGCTCACCCGACCTCACCAATCCTCTCAGCCCCAAGAGTGTCCAGCCTTATGTCTCATCCAGCTGTGGGTCTAGATATGGTCAATCCAGGTTGCATCAGAGAACCTGAACGGATTTTGTAAGAATTTCTCTCTCTTTCACTGTCTTTGCTTTGTGGGTTTTTTAAAGTAATTTATGTTTAGAATGGGGCTTGGCTGCTTTTCCCTGCTGTGTTTATTCCGCTTTACACCCTCTTGATTCACTTGCAGAGAGATATCGATACATAGGTTTTCAGATTCTTACTAGTCAGATATATTCTTGTGCGGTGACTAGGGGGTGTTGAGTCCAGTTCACTGAGCAGGGAGTAGGCCTTGTCTATTACATATTTGGCTTATGGAGCGGTCTCCGAGCTAATTTCAAACCCTTGTTCTATGCATCACCCCACCTCACCTTTCCCGTTAAGCAGCCATAGTGTGTCTTCTAAAGGTGTGACTCTGTTCTGTTTTGTACTTCAGTTCAAGTGTAGTGATTTTGACATTCCCTCTATAAGCGATATCTTAGGATAAGTGTCTTTTTCTGTGTGACTTATTTCACTTAGAATCATCGTACCTAAATCCACTCATCATGCTGCTAACTAGCCTTATGACATTGATTTCATGGCTGAGTGATATTCCATTGGGCCAAGTAGCACCATTTCTTTATCCATTTTTCTCTTTCCTGCGATATTGAAGGTGTACCGAAGTAGAGGTTCTTGGAAACAGAGCAGCCGTAAAGTTTGGGGTGCCTGTGTCTTGTTGATTTTTATTTTTCCCAATTTATACGCCCATGAGTGGAAGTGCCCTATGCTCTCTAAGCTGTGTTTATTACTTGTTTCAGGACACACCGTACACTTCTCCAGAGTGCCTGTTGGCAAATTACATCCCGCCCATCAGCGTAGCAAGGCTCGCATGTCTCCATGGCCTGTCCTGCTTTTCTGGTTTTTACACTTTTTTCAGCATGGCCCTTTTGACCGAGGGCAAGCGAGACTTCTTTGTAGCGCTGATTTGCCCTTCCGGCTTGCTTGGTTGGCCAAAAAGGGCGTATGCGTTTTTTCCTGAATATATTCAGGAAAAAACGCATACGCCCTTTTTGGCCAAGGGCATCATTGTCAACGTTTTGCCGCTTTTCATGTGCTTTAAAGGCGAGTCGAATCTACCTCCTGAAATCTGTTTCCTGCAAATCTGCCTTGCTTTCAAATCCTCTTCGTTGCCTTCCCTCAATATATTTGTGGACGAGAGTTCTCATTTATAACTCTGCACGTTTGTGAATTGCAGTGCCCCTGAGCTCCATTTTTCTACTCGCTTTTTTGGGAGCTGGCCGCAAAAGCGCAGGATTGCTTCAGGCCCTATTCGGCTTCCAGGGGGCCGACGGAGCCTGTGGTTCATTCTTCTTCCTGATGGGAAAATGGAGTGACCTGTGCCTGTCCCAACACCTAGGGCTAGTCTCTCGTTGGTTGCCCTTCTTCCCGTTCATCCTCAGGACAAATTGCAACCTGTACGAAACAGGAGGTTAAAAGTGCTGATTCTCCAAGTAGGGAGATGGTTAGTCAAGCGGCTGGAATGGCGAACCCGAACACAAGGAGAGGAGAAATGAGGTGCGTTTTAGAAGCCTTTCCCGATCTCACAGCATACCATCTTCTGGGTTTCCCATGCATGTTTTGATGTAGGAAGATGCCCTTGTACCTGGAGATTTGAGACCCATGGGGTGGGTACCCCGCAGTGTTACTTTAAAGTATCTGCATTTGCTCACCCAACCTCACCAATCCTCTGAGCCCCAAGAGTGTCCAGCCTTATGTCTCATCCAGCTGTGGGTCTAGATATGGTCAATCCAGGTTGCATCAGAGACCCTGAACGGATTTCGGAAGAATTTCTCTCTCTTTCACTGTCTTTGTTTTGTGGGTTTTTAAAGTAATTTATGTTTAGAGTGGGGCTTGGCTGCTTTTCTATGCTGTGTTTATGCTGCCTTACACCCTCTTGATTCACTTGCAGAGAGATATCGATACATAGGTTTTCAGATTCTTACTACTCAGATATATTCTTGTGCAGTGACTAGGGGGTGTTGAGTCCAGTTCACTGAGCAGGGAGTAGGCCTTGTCTATTACATATTTGGCTTATGGAGAGGTCTCTGAGCTAATTTCAAACCCTTGTTTTATGCATCACCCCACCTCACCTTTCCCGTTAAGCAGCCATAGTGTGTCTTCTAAAGGTGTGACCCTGTTCTGTTTTGTAATTCAGTTCAAGTGTAGCGATTTTGACATTCCCTCTATAAGCGATATCTTAGGATAAGTGTCTTTTTCTGTGTGACTTATTTCACTTAGAATCATCGTCGCTAAATCCACTCATCATGCTGCTAACTAGCCTTATGACATTGATTTCATGGCTGAGTGATATTCCATTGGGCCAAGTACCACCATTTCTTTATCCATTTTTCTCTTTCTGGGATATTGAAGGTGTACCGAAGTGGAGGTTTTTGGAAACAGAGCAGCCATAAAGGTTGCGGTGCCTGTGTCTTGTTGATTTTTATTTTTCCCAATTTATACGCCCATGAGTGGAAGTGCCCTATGTACTCTAAGCTGTGTTTATTACTTGTTTCAGGACACACCGTACCCTTCTCCAGAGTGGCTGTTGGCAATTTACAACCTGCCCATCAGCGTAGCAAGGCTCCCATGTCTCCATGGCCTGTCCTGCTTTTCTGGTTTTTACACTTTTTTCAGCATGGCCCTTTTGACCGAGGGCAAGCGAGACTTCTTTGTAGCGCTGATTTGCCCTTCCGGCTGGCTTGATTGGCCAAAAAGGGCGTATGCCTTTTTTCCTGAATATATTCAGGAAAAAACGCATACGCCCTTTTTGGCCAAGGGCATCATTGTCAACGTTTTGCCACTTTTCATGTGCTTTAAAGGCGAGTCGAATCTACCTCCTGAAATCTGTTTCCTGCAAATCTGCCTTGCTTTCAAATCCTCTTCGTTGCCTTCCCTCAATATATTTGTGGACGAGAGTTATCATTGATAACTCTGCACGTTTGTGTATTGCAGTGCCCCTGAGCTCCATTTGTCTATTCGCTTTTTTGGGAGCTGGCCGCAAAAGCGCAGGATTGCTTCAGGCCCTTTTTGGTTCTGGGGGGCAGGCTGAGCCTGTGGTTCATTCTTCTTCCTGATGGTAAAATGGAGTGACCTGTGCCTGTCCCAAGCCCTAGGGCTAGTCTCTCGTTGGTTGCCCGTCTTCCCTTTCATCCTCAGGACAAATTGCAACCTGTACAAAACAGGAGGTTAAAGGTGCTGATTCTCCAAGTAGGGAGATGTTTAGTCAAGCAGCTAGAATGGCGAATCCGAGCACAAGGAGAGGAGAAATGAGGTGCATTTTAGAAGCCTTTCCCGATCTCACGGCATACAATTCTCTGGGTTTCCCATGCATGTTTTGATGTAGGAAGATGCCCTTGTACCTGGAGATTTGAGACCCATGGGGTGGGTACCCCGCAGTATTACTTTAAAGTATCTGCGTTTGCTCACCCAACCTCACCAATCCTCTCAGCCCCAAGAGTGTCCAGCCTTAAGTCTCATCCAGCTGTGGGTCTAGATATGGTCTATCCAGGTGGCATCAGAGCTCCTGAACTGATTTTGTAAGAATTTCTCTCTCTTTCACTGTCTTTGTTTTGTGGGTTTTTTTAAGTAATTTATGTTTAGAATGGGGCTTGGCTGCTTTTCCCTGTTGTGTTTATGCCGCTTTACACCCTCTTGATTCACTTGCAGAGAGATATCGATACATAGGTTTTCAGATTCTTACTACTCAGATATATTCTTGTGCAGTGACTAGGGGGTGTTGAGTCCAGTTCACTGAGCAGGGAGTAGGCCTTGTCTATTACATATTTGGCTTATGGAGAGGTCTCTGAGCTAATTTCACACCCTTGTTTTATGCATCACCCCACCTCACCTTTCCCGTTAAGCAGCCATAGTGTGTCTTCTAAAGGTGTGACTCTGTTCTGTTTTGTAATTCAGTTCAAGTGTAGCGATTTTGACATTCCCTCTATAAGCGATATCTTAGGATAAGTGTCTTTTTCTGTGTGACTTATTTCACTTAGAATCATCGTCGCTAAATCCACTCATCATGCTGCTAACTAGCCTTATGACATTGATTTCATGGCTGAGTGATATTCCATTGGGCCAAGTACCACCATTTCTTTATCCATTTTTCTCTTTCTGGGATATTGAAGGTGTACCGAAGTGGAGGTTCTTGGAAACAGAGCAGCCGTAAAGTTTGGGGTGCCTGTGTCTTGTTGATTTTTAGTTTTCCCAATTTATACGCCCATGAGTGGAAGTGCCCTATGCTCTCTAAGCTGTGTTTATTACTTGTTTCAGGACACACCGTACCCTTCTCCAGAGTGGCTTTTGGCAATTTACAACCTGCCCATCAGCGTAGCAAGGCTCCCATGTCTCCATGGCCTGTCCTGCTTTTATGGTTTTTACAGTTTGTTCAGCATGGCCCTTTTGACCGAGGGCAAGCGAGAGTTCTTTGTAGCGCTGATTTGCCCTTCTGGCTTGCTTGGTTGGCCAAAAAGGGCGTATGCGTTTTTTCCTGAATATATTCAGGAAAAAACGCATACGCCCTTTTTGGCCAAGGGCATCATTGTCAACGTTTTGCCACTTTTCATGTGCTTTAAAGGCGAGTCGAATCTACCTCCTGAAATCTGTTTCCTGCAAATCTGCCTTGCTTTCAAATCCTCTTCGTTGCCTTCCCTCAATATATTTGTGGACGAGAGTTATCATTGATAACTGTGCACGTTTGTGAATTGCAGTGCCCCTGAGCTCCATTTGTCTACTGGCTTTTTTGGGAGCTGGCCGCAAAAGCGCAGGATTGCTTCAGGCCCTTTTTTGGTTCTGGGGGGCAGGCTGAGCCTGTGGTTCATTCTTCTTCCTGATGGGAAAATGGAGTGACCTGTGCCTGTCCCAACACCTAGGGCTAGTCTCTCGTTGGTTCCCCGTCTTCCCGTTCATCCTCAGGACAGATTGCAACCTGTACGAAACAGGAGGTTAAAGGTGCTGATTCTCCAAGTAGGGAGATGGTTAGTCAAGCGGCTGGAATGGCGAACCCGAGCACAAGGAGAGGAGAAATGAGGTGCGTTTTAGAAACCTTTCCCGATCTCACGGCATACCATCTTCTGGGTTTCCCATGCATGTTTTGATGTAGGAAGATGCCCTTGTACCTGGAGATTTGAGACCCATGGGGTGTGTACCCCGCGGTGTTACTTTATAGTATCTGGGTTTGCTCACTGAACCTCACCAATCCTCTCAGCCCCAAGAGTGTACAGCCTTATGTCTCATCCAGCTGTGGGTCTAGATATGGTCAATCCAGGTTGCATCAGAGACCCTGAACGGATTTTGTAAGAATTTCTCTCTCTTTCACTGTCTTTGCTTTGTGGGTTTTTTAAAGTAATGTATGTTTAGAATGGGGTTTGGCTGCTTTTCCCTGCTGCGTTTATGCCGCTTTACACCCTCTTGATTCACTTGCAGAGAGATATCAATACACAGGTTTTCAGATTCATACTAGTCAGATATATTCTTGTGCGGTGACTAGGGGGTGTTGAGTCCAGTTCACTGAGCAGGGAGTAGGCCTTGTCTATTACATATTTGGCTTATGGAGCGGTCTCTGAGCTAATTTCAAACCCTTGTTTTATGCATCACCCCACCTCACCTTTCCGGTTAAGCAGCCATAGTGTGTCTTCTAAAGGTGTGCCTCTGTTCTGTTTTGTAATTCAGTTTAAGTGTAGCGATTTTGACATTCCCTCTATAAGCGATATCTTAGGATAAGTGCCTTTTTCTGTGTGACTTATTTCACTTAGAATCATCGTACCTAAATCCACTCATCATGATGCTAACTAGCCTTATGACATTGATTTCATGGCTGAGTGATATTCCATTGTGCCAAGTACCACCATTTGTTTATCCATTTTTCTCTTTCCTGGGATATTGAAGGTGTACCGAAGCGGAGGTTCTTGGCAACAGAACAGCCGTAAAGTTTGGGGTGCCTGTGTCTTGTTGATTTTTAGTTTTCCCAATTTATACGCCCATGAGTGGAAGTGCCCTATGCTCTCTACGCTGTGTTTATTACTTGTTTCAGGACACACCGTACACTTCTCCAGAGTGCCTGTTGGCAATTTACATCCTGCCCATCAGCGTAGCAAGGCTCCCATGTCTCCATGGCCTGTCCTGCTTTTCTGGTTTTTACACTTTCTTCAGCATGGCCCTTTTGACCGAGGGAAAGCGAGACTTCTTTGTAGCGCTGATTTGCCCTTCCGGCTTGCTTGGTTGGCCAAAAAGGGCGTATGCGTTTTTTCCTGAATATATTCAGGAAAAAACGCATACGCCCTTTTTGGCCAAGGGCCTCATTGTCAACGTTTTGCCGCTTTTCATGTGCTTTAAAGGCGAGTCGAATCTAACTCCTGAAATCTGTTTCCTGCAAATCTGCCTTGCTTTCAAATCCTCTTCGTTGCCTTCCCTCAATATATTTGTGGACGAGAGTTCTCATTTATAACTCTGCACGTTTGTGAATTGCAGTGCCCCTGAGCTCCACTTGTCTCCTCGCTTTTTTGGGAGCTGGCCGCAAAAGCGCAGGATTGCTTCAGGCCCTATTTTGGTTCTGGGGGGCAGGCTGAGCCTGTGGTTCATTCTTCTTCCTGATGGGAAAATGGAGTGACCTGTGCCTGTCCCAACACCTAGGGCTAGTCTCTCGTTGTTTCCCCGTCTTCCCCTTCATCCTCAGGACAAATTGCAACCTGGACGAAACAGGAGGTTAAAGGTGCTGATTCTCCAATTAGGGAGATGGTTAGTCAAGTGGCTGGAATGGGGAACCCGAGCACAAGGAAAGGAGAAATGAGGTGCGTTTTAGAAACCTTTCCCGATCTCATGGCATACCATCTTCTGGGTTTCCCATGCATGTTTTGATGTAGGAAGATTCCCTTGTACCTGGAGATTTGAGACCCATGGGGTGGGTACCCCGCGGTGTTACTTTAAAGTATCTGCATTTGCTCACCCGACCTCACCAATCCTCTCAGCCCCAAGAGTGTCCAGCCTTCTGTCTCATCCAGCTGTGGGTCTAGATATGGTCAATCCAGGTTGCATCAGAGACCCTGAACGGATTTTGTAAGAATTTCTCTCTCTTTCACTGTCTTTGCTTTGTGGGTTTTTTAAAGTAATGTATGTTTAGAATGGGGTTTGGCTGCTTTTCCCTGCTGTGTTTATGCTGCTTTACACACTCTTGATTCACTTGCAGACAGATATCGATACATAGGTTTTCAGATTCTTACTAGTCAGATATATTCTTGTGTGGTGACTAGGGTGTGTTGAGTCCAGTTCACTGAGCAGGGAGTAGGCCTTGTCTATTACATATTTGGCTTATGGAGCGGTGTCTGAGCTAATTTCAAACCCTTGTTTTATGCATCACCCCACCTCACCTTTCCGGTTAAGCAGCCATAGTGTGTCTTCTAAAGGTGTGCCTCTGTTCTGTTTTGTAATTCAGTTCAAGTTTAGCGATTTTGACATTCCCTCTATAAGCGATATCTTAGGATAAGTGCCTTTTTCTGTGTGACTTATTTCACTTAGAATCATCGTACCTAAATCCACTCATCATGCTGCTAACTAGCCTTATGACATTGATTTCATGGCTGAGTGATATTCCATTGTGCCAAGTACCACCATTTCTTTATCCATTTTTCTCTTTCCTGGGATATTGAAGGTGTACCGAAGCGGAGGTTCTTGGCAACAGAGCAGCCGTAAAGTTTGGGGTGCCTGTGTCTTGTTGATTTTTAGTTTTCCCAATTTACACGCCCATGAGTGGAAGTGCCCTATGCTCTCTACACTGTGTTTATTACTTGTTTCAGGACACACCGTACTCTTCTCCAGAGTGCCTGTTGGCAATTTACATCCCGCCCATCAGCGTAGCAAGGCTCCCATGTCTCCATGGCCTGTCCTGCTTTTCTGGTTTTTACACTTTGTTAAGCATGGCCCTTTTGACCGAGGGCAAGCGAGATTTCTTTGTAGCGCTGATTTGCCCTTCCGGCTTGCTTGGTTGGCCAAAAAGGGCGTATGCGTTTTTTCCTGAATATATTCAGGAAAAAACGCATACGCCCTTTTTGGCCAAGGGCATCATTGTCAACGTTTTGCCGCTTTTCATGTGCTTTAAAGGCGAGTCGAATCTACCTCCTGAAATCTGTTTCCTGCAAATCTGCCTTGCTTTCAAATCCTCTTCGTTGCCTTCCCTCAATATATTTGTGGACGAGAGTTCTCATTTATAACTCTGCACGTTTGTGAATTGCAGTGCCCCTGAGCTCCATTTGTCTCCTCGCTTTTTTGGGAGCTGGCCGCAAAAGCGCAGGATTGCTTCAGGCCCTATTTTGGTTCTGGGGGGCAGGCTGAGCCTGTGGTTCATTCTTCTTCCTGATGGGAAAATCGAGTGACCTACGCCTGTCCCAACACCTAGGGCTCGTCTCTCGTTGGTTCCGCGTCTTCCCGTTCATCCTCAGGAAAAATTGCAACCTGTACAATCAGGAGGTTAAAGGTGCTGATTCTCCAAGTAGGGAGATGGTTGGTCAAGCAGCTGGAATGGCGAACCCGAGCACAAGGAGAGGAGAAATGAGGTGCGTTTTAGAAACCTTTCCCGATCTCATGGCATACCATCTTCTGGGTTTCCCATGCATGTTTTGATGTAGGAAGATGCCCTTGTACCTGGAGATTGGAGACCCATGGGGTGTGTTCCCCGCAGTGTTACTTTAAAGTATCTGGGTTTGCTCACCCAACCTCACCAATCCTCTCAGCCCCAAGAGTGTCCAGCCTTATGTCTCATCCAGCTGTGGGTCTAGATATGGTCAATCCAGGTTGCATCAGAGACCCTGAACGGATTTTGTAAGAATTTCTCTCTCTTTCACTGTCTTTGTTTTGTGGGTTTTTTAAAGTAATTTATGTTTAGAATGGGGCTTGGCTGCTTTTCCCTGCTGTGTTGATGCCGCTTTACACCCTCTTGATTCACTTGCAGAGAGATATCGATACATAGGTTTTCAGATTCTTACTACTCAGATATATTCTTGTGTGGTGACTAGGGTGTGTTGAGTCCAGTTCACTGAGCAGGGAGTAGGCCTTGTCTATTACATATTTGGCTTATGGAGCGGTCTCTGAGCTAATTTCAAACCCTTGTTTTATGAATCACCCCACCTCACCTTTCCCGTTAAGCAGCCATAGTGTGTCTTCTAAAGGTGTGACTCTGTTCTGTTTTGTAATTCAGTTCAAGTGTAGCGATTTTGACATTCCCTCTATAAGCGATATCTTAGGATAAGTGTCTTTTTCTGTGTGACTTATTTCACTTAGAATCATCGTCGCTAAATCCACTCATCATGCTGCTAACTAGCCTTATGACATTGATTTCATGGCTGAGTGACATTCCATTGTGCCAATTACCACCATTTGTTTATCCATTTTTCTCTTTCCTGGGATATTGAAGGTGTACCGAAGTGGAGGTTCTTGGAAACAGAGCAGCTGTAAATTTTGGGGTGCCTGTGTCTTGTTGATTTTTAGTTTTCCCAATTTATACGCCCATGAGTGGAAGTGCCCTATGCTCTCTAAGCTGTGTTTATTACTTGTTTCAGGACACACCGTACACTTCTCCAGAGTGCCTGTTGGCAATTTACATCCCGCCCATCAGTGTAGCAAGGCTCCCATGTCTCCATGGCCTGTCCTGCTTTTATGGTTTTTACACTTTTTTCAGCATGGCCCTTTTGACCGAGGGCAAGCGAGACTTCTTTGTAGCGCTGATTTGCCCTTCCGGCTTGCTTGGTTGGCCAAAAAGGGCGTATGCGTTTTTTCCTGAATATATTCAGGAAAAAACGCATACGCCCTTTTTGGCCAAGGGCATCATTGTCAACGTTTTGCCGCTTTTCATGTGCTTTACAGGCGAGTCGAATCTACATCCTGAAATCTGTTTCCTGAAAATCTGCCTTACTTTCAAATCCTCTTCGTTGCCTTCCCTCAATATATTTGTGGACGAGAGTTCTCATTTATAACTCTGCACGTTTGTGAATTGCAGTGCCCCTGAGCTCCATTTGTCTACTCGCTTTTTTGGGAGCTGGCCGCAAAAGCGCAGGATTGCTTCAGGCCCTATTTTGGTTCTGGGGGGCAGGCTGTGCCTGTGGTTCATTCTTCTTCCTGATGGAAAAATGGAGTGACCTGTGCCTGTCCCAACACCTAGGGCTAGTCTCTCGTTGGTTGCCCGTCTTCCCGTTCATCCTCAGGAAAATTGCAACCTGTACGATACAGGAGTTTAAAGATGCTGATTCTCCAAGTAGGGAGATGGTGAATCAAGCGGCTGGAATGGGGAACCAGAGCACAAGGAGAGGAGAAATGAGGTGCGTTTTAGAAACCTTTCCCGATCTCATGGCATACCATCTTCTGGGTTTCACATGCATGTTTGGATGTAGGAAGATGCCCTTGTACCTGGAGATTTGAGACCCATGGGGTGTGTACCCCGCGGTATTACTTTAAAGTATCTGCGTTTGCTCACCCAACCTCACCAATCCTCTCAGCCCCAAGAGTGTCCAGCCTTATGTCTCATCCAGCTGTGGGTCTAGATATGGTCAATCCAGGTTGCATCAGAGACCCTGAACGGATTTTGTAAGAATTTCTCTCTCTTTCACTGTCTTTGCTTTGTGGGTTTTTTAAAGTAATGTATGTTTAGAATGGGGTTTGGCTGCTTTTCCCTGCTGCGTTTATGCCGCTTTACACCCTCTTGATTCACTTGCAGAGAGATATCAATACACAGGTTTTCAGATTCATACTAGTCAGATATATTCTTGTGCGGTGACTAGGGGGTGTTGAGTCCAGTTAACTGAGCAGGGAGTAGGCCTTGTCTATTATATATTTGGCTTATGGAGCGGTCTCTGAGCTAATTTCAAACCCTTGTTTTATGCATCACCCCACCTCACCTTTCCGGTTAAGCAGCCATAGGGTGTCTTCTAAAGGTGTGCCTCTGTTCTGTTTTGTAATTCAGTTCAAGTGTAGCGATTTTGACATTCCCTCTATAAGCGATATCTTAGGATAAGTGCCTTTTTCTGTGTGACTTATTTCACTTAGAATCATCTTACCTAAATCCACTCATCATGCTGCTAACTAGCCTTATGACATTGATTTTATGGCTGAGTGATATTCCATTGTGCCAAGTACCACCATTTCTTTATCCATTTTTCTCTTTCCTGGGATATTGAAGGTGTACCGAAGCGGAGGTTCTTGGCAACAGAGCAGCCGTAAAGTTTGGGGTGCCTGTGTCTTGTTGATTTTTAGTTTTCCCAATTTATATGCCCATGAGTGGAAGTGCCCTATGCTCTCTACACTGTGTTTATTACTTGTTTCAGGACACACCGTACTGTTCTCCAGAGTGCCTGTTGGCAATTTACATCCCGCCCATCAGCGTAGCAAGGCTCCCATGTCTCCATGGCCTGTCCTGCTTTTCTGGTTTTTACACTTTGTTCAGCATGGCCCTTTTGACCGAGGGCAAGCGAGACTTCTTTGTAGCGCTGATTTGCCCTTCCGGCTTGCTTGGTTGGCCAAAAAGGGCGTATGCGTTTTTTCCTGAATATATTCAGGAAAAAACGCATACGCCCTTTTTGGCCAAGGGCATCATTGTCAACGTTTTGCCGCTTTTCATGTGCTTTAAAGGCGAGTCGAATCTACCTCCTGAAATCTGTTTCCTGCAAATCTGCCTTGCTTTCAAATCCTCTTCGTTGCCTTCCCTCAATATATTTGTGGACGAGAGTTCTCATTTATAACTCTGCACGTTTGTGAATTGCAGTGCCCCTGAGCTCCATTTGTCTCCTCGCTTTTTTGGGAGCTGGCCGCAAAAGCGCAGGATTGCTTCAGGCCCTATTTTGGTTCTGGGGGGCAGGCTGAGCCTGTGGTTCATTCTTCTTCCTGATGGGAAAATGGAGTGACCTACGCCTGTCCCAACACCTAGGGCTCGTCTCTCGTTGGTTCCTCGTCTTCCCGTTCATCCTCAGGACAAATTGCAACCTGTACAATCAGGAGGTTAAAGGTGCTGATTCTCCAAGTAGGGAGATGGTTAGTCAAGCAGCTGGAATGGCGAACCCGAGCACAAGGAGAGGAGAAATGAGGTGCGTTTTAGAAACCTTTCCCGATCTCATGGCATACCATCTTCTGGGTTTCCCATGCATGTTTTGATGTAGGAAGATGCCCTTGTACCTGGAGATTTGAGACCCATGGGGTGTGTTCCCCGCAGTTTTACTTTAAAGTATCTGCGTTTGCTCACCCAACCTCACCAATCCTCTCAGCCCCAAGAGTGTCCAGCCTTATGTCTCATCCAGCTGTGGGTCTAGATATGGTCAATCCAGGTTGCATCAGAGACCCTGAACGGATTTTGTAAGAATTTCTCTCTCTTTCACTGTCTTTGTTTTGTGGGTTTTTTAAAGTAATTTATGTTTAGAATGGGGTTTGGCTGCTTTTCCCTGCTGTGTTGATGCCGCTTTACACCCTCTTGATTCACTTGCAGAGAGATATCGATACATAGGTTTTCAGATTCATACTAGTCAGATATATTCTTGTGCGGTGACTAGGGGGTGTTGAGTCCAGTTCACTGAGCAGGGAGTAGGCCTTGTCTATTACATATTTGGCTTATGGAGCGGTGTCTGAGCTAATTTCAAACCCTTGTTTTATGCATCACCCCACCTCACCTTTCCCGTTAAGCAGCCATAGTGTGTCTTCTAAAGGTGTGACTCTGTTCTGTTTGTAATTCAGTTCAAGTGTACCGATTTTGACATTCCCTCTATAAGCGATATCTTAGGATAAGTGCCTTTTTCTGTGTGACTTATTTCACTTAGAATCATCGTACCTAAATCCACTCATCATGCTGCTAACTAGCCTTATGACATTGATTTCATGGCTGAGTGATATTGCATTGTGCCAAGTACCACCATTTCTTTATCCATTTTTCTCTTTCCTGGGATATTGAAGGTGTACCGAAGCGGAGGTTCTTGGCAACAGAGCAGCCGTAAACTTTAGGGTGCCTGTGTCTTGTTGATTTTTAGTTTTCCCAATTTATACGCCCATGAGTGGAAGTGCCCTATGCTCTCTACGCTGTGTTTATTACTTGTTTCAGGACACACCGTACTCTTCTCCAGAGTGCCTGTTGGCAATTTACATCCCGCCCATCAGCGTAGCAAGGCTCCCATGTCTCCATGGCCTGTCCTGCTTTTCTGGTTTTTACAGTTTGTTCAGCATGGCCCTTTTGACCGAGGGCAAGCGAGACTTCTTTGTAGCGCTGATTTGCCCTTCCGGCTTGCTTGGTTGGCCAAAAAGGGCGTATGCGTTTTTTCCTGAATATATTCAGGAAAAAACGCATACGCCCTTTTTGGCCAAGGGCATCATTGTCAACGTTTTGCCACTTTTCATGTGCTTTAAAGGCGAGTTGAATCTACCTCCTGAAATCTGTTTCCTGCAAATCTGCCTTGCTTTCAAATCCTCTTCGTTGCCTTCCCTCAATATATTTGTGGACGAGAGTTCTCATTTATAACTCTGCATGTTTGTGAATTGCAGTGCCCCTGAGCTCCATTTGTCTCCTCGCTTTTTTGGGAGCTGGCCCCAAAAATGCAGGATTGCTTCAGGCCCTATTTTGGTTCTGGGGGGCAGGCTGAGCCTGTGGTTCATTCTTCTTCCTGATGGGAAAATGGAGTGACCTGTGCCTGTCCCAACACCTAGGGCTAGTCTCTCGTTGTTTCCCCGTCTTCCCCTTCATCCTCAGGACAAATTGCAACCTGGACGAAACAGGAGGTTAAAGGTGCTGATTCTCCAATTAGGGAGATGTTTAGTCAAGTGGCTGGAATGGCGAACTTGTGCACAAGGAGAGGAGAAATGAGGTGCGTTTTAGAAACCTTTCCTGATCTCATGGCATACCATCTTCTGGGTTTCCCATGCATGTTTTGATGTAGGAAGATTCCCTTGTACCTGGAGATTTGAGACCCATGGGGTGTGTTCCCCGCAGTTTTACTTAAAATATCTGCGTTTGCTCACCCAACCTCACCAATCCTCTCAGCCCCAAGAGTGTCCAGCCTTATGTCTCATCCAGCTGTGGGTCTAGATATGGTCAATCCAGGTTGCATCATAGACCCTGAACGGATTTTGTAAGAATTTCTCTCTCTTTCACTGTCTTTGTTTTGTGGGTTTTTAAAAGTAATTTATGTTTAGAATCGGGCTTGGCTGCTTTTCCCTGCTGTGTTGATGCCGCTTTACACCCTCTTGATTCACTTGCAGAGAGATATCGATACATAGGTTTTCAGATTCTTACTACTCAGATATATTCTTGTGTGGTGACTAGGGTTTGTTGAGTCCAGTTCACTGAGCAGGGAGTAGGCCTTGTCTATTACATATTTGGCTTATGGAGCGGTCTCTGAGCTAATTTCAAACCCTTGTTTTATGCTTCACCCCACCTCACCTTTCCCGTTAAGCAGCCATAGTGTGTCTTCTAAAGGTGTGACTCTGTTCTGTTTTGTAATTCAGTTCAAGTGTAGCGATTTTGACATTCCCTCTATAAGCGATATCTTAGGATAAGTGTCTTTTACTGTGTGACTTATTTCACTTAGAATCATCGTACCTAAATCCACTCATCATGCTGCTAACTAGCCTTATGACATTGATTTCATGGCTGAGTGACATTCCATTGTGCCAATTACCACCATTGGTTTATCCATTTTTCTCTTTCCTGGGATATTGAAGGTGTACTGAAGTGGAGGTTCTTGGAAACAGAGCAGCTGTAAATTTTGGGGTGCCTGTGTCTTGTTGATTTTTAGTTTTCCCAATTTATACGCCCATGAGTGGAAGTGCCCTATGCTCTCTAAGCTGTGTTTATTACTTGTTTCAGGACACACCGTACACTTCTCCAGAGTGCCTGTTGGCAATTTACATCCCGCCCATCAGCTTAGCACGGCTCGCATGTCTCCATGTCCTGTCCTGCTTTTCTGGTTTTTACACTTTTTTCAGCATGGCCCTTTTGACCGAGGGCAAGCGAGACTTCTTTGTAGCGCTGATTTGCCCTTCCGGCTTGCTTGGTTGGCCAAAAACGGCGTATGCGTTTTTTCCTGAATATATTCAGGAAAAAACGCATACGCCCTTTTTGGCCAAGGGCATCATTGTCAACGTTTTGCCGCTTTTCATGTGCTTTACAGGCGAGTCGAATCTACATCCTGAAATCTGTTTCCTGAAAATCTGCCTTACTTTCAAATCCTCTTCGTTGCCTTCCCTCAATATATTTGTGGACGAGAGTTCTCATTTATAACTCTGCACGTTTGTGAATTGCAGTGCCCCTGAGCTCCATTTGTCTACTCGTTTTTTTGGGAGCTGGCCGCAAAAGCGCAGGATTGCTTCAGGCCCTATTTTGGTTCTGGGGGGCAGGCTGAGCCTGTGGTTCATTCTTCTTCCTGATGGGAAAATGGAGTGACCTGTGCCTGTCCCAACACCTAGGGCTAGTCTCTCGTTGGTTGCCCGTCTTCCCGTTCATCCTCAGGAAAATTGCAACCTGTACGATACAGGAGTTTAAAGATGCTGATTCTCCAAGTAGGGAGATGGTGAATCAAGCGGCTGGAATGGGGAACCCGAGCACAAGGAGAGGAGAAATGAGGTGCGTTTTAGAAACCTTTCCCGATCTCACGGCATACCATCTTCTGGGTTTCACATGCATGTTTGGATGTAGGAAGATGCCCTTGTACCTGGAGATTTGAGACCCATGGGGTGGGTACCCCGCGGTATTACTTTAAAGTATCTGCGTTTGCTCACCCAACCTCACCAATCCTCTCAGCCCCAAGAGTGTCCAGCCTTATGTCTCATCCAGCTGTGGGTCTAGATATGGTCAATCCAGGTTGCATCAGAGACCCTGAACGGATTTTGTAAGAATTTCTCTCTCTTTCACTGTCTTTGCTTTGTGGGTTTTTTAAAGTAATGTATGTTTAGAATGGGGTTTGGCTGCTTTTCCCTGCTGCGTTTATGCCGCTTTACACCCTCTTGATTCACTTGCAGAGAGATATCAATACACAGGTTTTCAGATTCATACTAGTCAGATATATTCTTGTGCGGTGACTAGGGGGTGTTGAGTCCAGTTCACTGAGCAGGGAGTAGGCCTTGTCTATTACATATTGGGCTTATGGAGCGGTCTCTGAGCTAATTTCAAACCCTTGTTTTATGCATCACCCCACCTCACCTTTCCCGTTCAGCAGCCATAGTGTGTCTTCTAAAGGTGTGACTCTGTTCTGTTTGTAATTCAGTTCAAGTGTAGCGATTTTGACATTCCCTCTATAAGCGATATCTTAGGATAAGTGTCTTTTTCTGTGTGACTTATTTCACTTAGAATCATCGTACCTAAATCCACTTATCATGCTGCTAACTAGCCTTATGACATTGATTTCATGGCTGAGTGATATTCCATTGTGCCAAGTACCACCATTTCTTTATCCATTTTTCTCTTTCCTGGGATATTGAAGGTGTACCGAAGCGGAGGTTCTTGGCAAAAGAACAGCCGTAAAGTTTGGGGTGCCTGTGTCTTGTTGATTTTTAGTTTTCCCAATTTATACGCCCATGAGTGGAAGTGCCCTATGCTCTCTACGCTGTGTTTATTACTTGTTTCAGGACACACCGTACACTTCTCCAGAGTGCCTGTTGGCAATTTACATCCCGCCCATCAGCGTAGCAAGGCTCCCATGTCTCCATGGCCTGTCCTGCTTTTCTGGTTTTTACACTTTCTTCAGCATGGCCCTTTTGACCGAGGGCAAGCGAGACTTCTTTGTAGCGCTGATTTGCCCTTCCGGCTTGCTTGGTTGGCCAAAAAGGGCGTATGCGTTTTTTCCTGAATATATTCAGGAAAAAACGCATACGCCCTTTTTGGCCAAGGGCATCATTGTCAACGTTTTGCCACTTTTCATGTGCTTTAAAGGCGAGTTGAATCTACCTCCTGAAATCTGTTTCCTGCAAATCTGCCTTGCTTTCAAATCCTCTTCGTTGCCTTCCCTCAATATATTTGTGGATGAGAGTTCTCATTTATAACTCTGCATGTTTGTGAATTGCAGTGCCCCTGAGCTCCATTTGTCTCCTCGCTTTTTTGGGAGCTGGCCGCAAAAATGCAGGATTGCTTCAGGCCCTATTTTGGTTCTGGGGGGTAGGCTGAGCCTGTGGTTCATTCTTCTTCCTGATGGGAAAATGGAGTGACCTGTGCCTGTCCCAACACCTAGGGCTAGTCTCTCGTTGTTTCCCCGTCTTCCCCTTCATCCTCAGGACAAATTGCAACCTGGACGAAACAGGAGGTTAAAGGTGCTGATTCTCCAATTAGGGAGATGTTTAGTCAAGTGGCTGGAATGGCGAACTTGTGCACAAGGAGAGGAGAAATGAGGTGCGTTTTAGAAACCTTTCCTGATCTCATGGCATACCATCTTCTGGGTTTCCCATGCATGTTTTGATGTAGGAAGATTCCCTTGTACCTGGAGATTTGAGACCCATGGGGTGTGTTCCCCGCAGTTTTACTTTAAAGTATCTGCGTTTGCTCACCCAACCTCACCAATCCTCTCAGCCCCAAGAGTGTCCAGCCTTATGTCTCATCCAGCTGTGGGTCTAGATATGGTCAATCCAGGTTGCATCATAGACCCTGAACGGATTTTGTAAGAATTTCTCTCTCTTTCACTGTCTTTGTTTTGTGGGTTTTTTAAAGTAATTTATGTTTAGAATCGGGCTTGGCTGCTTTTCCCTGCTGTGTTGATGCCACTTTACACCCTCTTGATTCACTTGCAGAGAGATATCGATACATAGGTTTTCAAATTCTTACTACTCAGATATATTCTTGTGTGGTGACTAGGGTGTGTTGAGTCCAGTTCACTGAGCAGGGAGTAGGCCTTGTCTATTACATATTTGGCTTATGGAGCGGTCTCTGAGCTAATTTCAAACCCTTGTTTTATGCATCACCCCACCTCACCTTTCCCGTTAAGCAGCCATAGTGTGTCTTCTAAAGGTGTGACTCTGTTCTGTTTTGTAATTCAGTTCAA
Organism: Eubalaena glacialis; assembly: GCF_028564815.1. Lineage (NCBI taxonomy): Eukaryota > Metazoa > Chordata > Mammalia > Artiodactyla > Balaenidae > Eubalaena > Eubalaena glacialis. The sequence goes on along the minus strand of NW_026871555.1, from coordinate 1,250,548 downwards.
GTGTAGCGATTTTGACATTCCCTCTATAAGCGATATCTTAGGATAAGTGTCTTTTTCTGTGTGACTTATTTCACTTAGAATCATCGTACCTAAATCCACTCATCATGCTGCTAACTAGCCTTATGACATTGATTTCATGGCTGAGTGACATTCCATTGTGCCAATTACCACCATTGGTTTATCCATTTTTCTCTTTCCTGGGATATTGAAGGTGTACCGAAGTGGAGGTTCTTGGAAACAGAGCAGCTGTAAATTTTGGGGTGCCTGTGTCTTGTTGATTTTTAGTTTTCCCAATTTATATGCCCATGAGTGGAAGTGCCCTATGCTCTCTAAGCTGTGTTTATTACTTGTTTCAGGACACACCGTACACTTCTCCAGAGTGCCTGTTGGCAATTTACATCCCGCCCATCAGCTTAGCACGGCTCGCATGTCTCCATGGCCTGTCCTGCTTTTCTGGTTTTTACACTTTTTTCAGCATGGCCCTTTTGACCGAGGGCAAGCGAGACTTCTTTGTAGCGCTGATTTGCCCTTCCGGCTTGCTTGGTTGGCCAACAACGGCGTATGCGTTTTTTCCTGAATATATTCAGGAAAAAACGCATACGCCCTTTTTGGCCAAGGGCATCATTGTCAACGTTTTGCCGCTTTTCATGTGCTTTACAGGCGAGTCGAATCTACATCCTGAAATCTGTTTCCTGCAAATCTGCCTTGCTTTCAAATCCTCTTCGTTGCCTTCCCTCAATATATTTGTGGACGAGAGTTCTCATTTATAACTCTGCACGTTTGTGAATTGCAGTGCCCCTGAGCTCCATTTGTGTCCTCGCTTTTTTGGGAGCTGGCCGCAAAAGCGCAGGATTGCTTCAGGCCCTATTTTGGTTCTGGGAGGCAGGCTGAGCCTGTGGTTCATTCTTCTTCCTGATGGGAAAATGGAGTGACCTGTGCCTGTCCCAACACCTAGGGCTAGTCTCTCGTTGTTTCCCCGTCTTCCCCTTCATCCTCAGGACAAATTGCAACCTGGACGAAACAGGAGGTTAAAGGTGCTGATTCTCCAATTAGGGAGATGGTTAGTCAAGTGGCTGGAATGGGGAACCCGAGCACAAGGAAAGGAGAAATGAGGTGCGTTTTAGAAACCTTTCCCGATCTCATGGCATACCATCTTCTGGGTTTCCCATGCATGTTTTGATGTAGGAAGATTCCCTTGTACCTGGAGATTTGAGACCCATGGGGTGGGTACCCCGCGGTGTCACTTTAAAGTATCTGCATTTGCTCACCCGACCTCACCAATCCTCTCAGCCCCAAGAGTGTCCAGCCTTATGTCTCATCCAGCTGTGGGTCTAGATATGGTCAATCCAGGTTGCATCAGAGACCCTGAACGGATTTTGTAAGAATTTCTCTCTCTTTCACTGTCTTTGCTTTGTGGGTTTTTTAAAGTAATGTATGTTTAGAAGGGGTTTGGCTGCTTTTCCCTGCTGTGTTTATGCCGCTTTACACCCTCTTGATTCACTTGCAGAGAGATATCGATACATAGGTTTTCAGATTCATACTAATCAGATATAATCTTGTGCGGTGACTAGGGGGTGTTGAGTCCAGTTAACTGAGCAGGGAGTAGGCCTTGTCTATTACATATTTGGCTTATGGAGCGGTGTCTGAGCTAATTTCAAACCCTTGTTTTATGCATCACCCCACCTCACCTTTCCGGTTAAGCAGCCATAGTGTGTCTTCTAAAGGTGTGCCTCTGTTCTGTTTTGTAATTCAGTTCAAGTTTAGCGATTTTGACATTCCCTCTATAAGCGATATCTTAGGATAAGTGCCTTTTTCTGTGTGACTTATTTCACTTAGAATCATCGTACCTAAATCCACTTATCATGCTGCTAACTAGCCTTATGACATTGATTTCATGGCTGAGTGATATTCCATTGTGCCAAGTACCACCATTTCTTTATCCATTTTTCTCTTTCCTGGGATATTGAAGGTGTACCGAAGCGGAGGTTCTTGGCAACAGAGCAGCTGTAAAGTTTGGGGTGCCTGTGTCTTGTTGATTTTTAGTTTTCCCAATTTATATGCCCATGAGTGGAAGTGCCCTATGCTCTCTACACTGTGTTTATTACTTGTTTCAGGACACACCGTACTCTTCTCCAGAGTGCCTGTTGGCAATTTACATCCCGCCCATCAGCGTAGCAAGGCTCCCATGTCTCCATGGCCTGTCCTGCTTTTCTGGTTTTTACAGTTTGTTCAGCATGGCCCTTTTGACCGAGGGCAAGCGAGACTTCTTTGTAGCGCTGATTTGCCCTTCCGGCTTGCTTGGTTGGCCAAAAAGGGCGTATGCGTTTTTTCCTGAATATATTCAGGAAAAAACGCATACGCCCTTTTTGGCCAAGGGCATCATTGTCAACGTTTTGCCGCTTTTCATGTGCTTTAAAGGCGAGTCGAATCTACCTCCTGAAATCTGTTTCCTGCAAATCTGCCTTGCTTTCAAATCCTCTTCGTTGCCTTCCCTCAATATATTTGTGGACGAGAGTTCTCATTTATAACTCTGCACGTTTGTGAATTGCAGTGCCCCTGAGCTCCATTTGTGTCCTCGCTTTTTTGGGAGCTGGCCGCAAAAATGCAGGATTGCTTCAGGCCCTATTTTGGTTCTGGGGGGCAGGCTGAGCCTGTGGTTCATTCTTCTTCCTGATGGGAAAATGGAGTGACCTACGCCTGTCCCAACACCTAGGGCTCGTCTCTCGTTGGTTCTGCGTCTTCCCCTTCATCCTCAGGATAAATTGCAACCTGGACGAAAGAGGAGGTTAAAGGTGCTGATTCTCCAAGTAGGGAGATGTTTGGTCAAGCAGCTGGAATGGCGAACCCGAGCACAAGGAGAGGAGAAATGAGGTGCGTTTTAGAAACCTTTCCCGATCTCATGGCATACCATCTTCTGGGTTTCCCATGCATGTTTTGATGTAGGAAGATGCCCTTGTACCTGGAGATTTGAGACCCATGGGGTGTGTTCCCCGCAGTTTTACTTTAAAGTATCTGCGTTTGCTCACCCAACCTCACCAATCCTCTCAGCCCCAAGAGTGTCCAGCCTTATGTCTCATCCAGCTGTGGGTCTAGATATGGTCAATCCAGGTTGCATCAGAGACCCTGAACGGATTTTGTAAGAATTTCTCTCTCTTTCACTGTCTTTGTTTTGTGGGTTTTTTAAAGTAATGTATGTTTAGAATGGGGTTTGGCTGCTTTTCCCTGCTGCGTTTATGCCGCTTTACACCCTCTTGATTCACTTGCAGAGAGATATCAATACACACGTTTTCAGATTCATACTAGTCAGATATATTCTTGTGCGGTGACTAGGGGGTGTTGAGTCCAGTTCACTGAGCAGGGAGTAGGCCTTGTCTATTACATATTGGGCTTATGGAGCGGTCTCTGAGCTAATTTCAAACCCTTGTTTTATGCATCACCCCACCTCACCTTTCCCGTTCAGCAGCCATAGTGTGTCTTCTAAAGGTGTGACTCTGTTCTGTTTGTAATTCAGTTCAAGTGTAGCGATTTTGACATTCCCTCTATAAGCGATATCTTAGGATAAGTGTCTTTTTCTGTGTGACTTATTTCACTTAGCATCATCGTACCTAAATCCACTTATCATGCTGCTAACTAGCCTTATGACCTTGATTTCATGGCTGAGTGATATTCCATTGTGCCAAGTACCACCATTTCTTTATCCATTTTTCTCTTTCCTGGGATATTGAAGGTGTACCGAAGCGGAGGTTCTTGGCAAAAGAACAGCCGTAAAGTTTGGGGTGCCTGTGTCTTGTTGATTTTTAGTTTTCCCAATTTATACGCCCATGAGTGGAAGTGCCCTATGCTCTCTACGCTGTGTTTATTACTTGTTTCAGGACACACCGTACACTTCTCCAGAGTGCCTGTTGGCAATTTACATCCCGCCCATCAGCGTAGCAAGGCTCCCATGTCTCCATGGCCTGTCCTGCTTTTCTGGTTTTTACACTTTCTTCAGCATGGCCCTTTTGACCGAGGGAAAGCGAGACTTCTTTGTAGCGCTGATTTGCCCTTCCGGCTTGCTTGGTTGGCCAAAAAGGGCGTATGCGTTTTTTCCTGAATATATTCAGGAAAAAACGCATACGCCCTTTTTGGCCAAGGGCCTCATTGTCAACGTTTTGCCGCTTTTCATGTGCTTTACAGGCGAGTCGAATCTACATCCTGAAATCTGTTTCCTGCAAATCTGCCTTGCTTTCAAATCCTCTTCGTTGCCTTCCCTCAATATATTTGTGGACGAGAGTTCTCATTGATAACTCTGCACGTTTGTGAATTGCAGTGCCCCTGAGCTCCATTTGTCTCCTCGCTTTTTTGGGAGCTGGCCGCAAAAGCACAGGATTGCTTCAGGCCCTATTTTGGTTCTGGGAGGCAGGCTGAGCCTGTGGTTCATTCTTCTTCCTGATGGGAAAATGGAGTGACCTGTGCCTGTCCCAACACCTAGGGCTAGTCTCTCGTTGTTTCCCCGTCTTCCCCTTCATCCTCAGGACAAATTGCAACCTGGACGAAAGAGGAGGTTAAAGGTGCTGATTCTCCAAGTAGGGAGATGTTTGGTCAAGCAGCTGGAATGGCGAACCCGAGCACAAGGAGAGGAGAAATGAGGTGCGTTTTAGAAACCTTTCCCGATCTCATGGCATACCATCTTCTGGGTTTCCCATGCATGTTTTGATGTAGGAAGATGCCCTTGTACCTGGAGATTTGAGACCCATGGGGTGTGTTCCCCGCAGTTTTACTTTAAAGTATCTGCGTTTGCTCACCCAACCTCACCAATCCTCTCAGCCCCAAGAGTGTCCAGCCTTATGTCTCATCCAGCTGTGGGTCTAGATATGGTCAATCCAGGTTGCATCAGAGACCCTGAACGGATTTTGTAAGAATTTCTCTCTCTTTCACTGTCTTTGCTTTGTGGGTTTTTTAAAGTAATGTATGTTTAGAAGGGGTTTGGCTGCTTTTCCCTGCTGTGTTTATGCCGCTTTACACCCTCTTGATTCACTTGCAGAGAGATATCGATACATAGGTTTTCAGATTCATACTAATCAGATATAATCTTGTGCGGTGACTAGGGGGTGTTGAGTCCAGTTAACTGAGCAGGGAGTAGGCCTTGTCTATTACATATTTGGCTTATGGAGCGGTGTCTGAGCTAATTTCAAACCCTTGTTTTATGCATCACCCCACCTCACCTTTCCGGTTAAGCAGCCATAGTGTGTCTTCTAAAGGTGTGCCTCTGTTCTGTTTTGTAATTCAGTTCAAGTTTAGCGATTTTGACATTCCCTCTATAAGCGATATCTTAGGATAAGTGCCTTTTTCTGTGTGACTTATTTCACTTAGAATCATCGTACCTAAATCCACTCATCATGCTGCTAACTAGCCTTATGACATTGATTTCACGGCTGAGTGATATTCCATTGTGCCAAGTACCACCATTTCTTTATCCATTTTTCTCTTTCCTGGGATATTGAAGGTGTACCGAAGCGGAGGTTCTTGGCAACAGAGCAGCTGTAAAGTTTGGGGTGCCTGTGTCTTGTTGATTTTTAGTTTTCCCAATTTATACGCCCATGAGTGGAAGTGCCCTATGCTCTCTACACTGTGTTTATTACTTGTTTCAGGACACACCGTACTCTTCTCCAGAGTGCCTGTTGGCAATTTACATCCCGCCCATCAGCGTAGGAAGGCTCCCATGTCTCCATGGCCTGTCCTGCTTTTCTGGTTTTTACACTTTGTTCAGCATGGCCCTTTTGACCGAGGGCAAGCGAGACTTCTTTTTAGCGCTGATTTGCCCTTCCGGCTTGCTTGGTTGGCCAAAAAGGGCGTATGCGTTTTTTCCTGAATATATTCAGGAAAAAACGCATACGCCCTTTTTGGCCAAGGGCATCATTGTCAACGTTTTGCCGCTTTTCATGTGCTTTAAAGGCGAGTCGAATCTACTTCCTGAAATCTGTTTCCTGCAAATCTGCCTTGCTTTCAAATCCTCTTCGTTGCCTTCCCTCAATATATTTGTGGACGAGAGTTCTCATTTATAACTCTGCACGTTTGTGAATTGCGGTGCCCCTGAGCTCCATTTGTGTCCTCGCTTTTTTGGGAGCTGGCCGCAAAAATGCAGGATTGCTTCAGGCCCTATTTTGGTTCTGGGGGGCAGGCTGAGCCTGTGGTTCATTCTTCTTCCTGATGGGAAAATGGAGTGACCTACGCCTGTCCCAACACCTAGGGCTCGTCTCTCGTTGGTTCCGCGTCTTCCCCTTCATCCTCAGGACAAATTGCAACCTGGACGAAACAGGAGGTTAAAGGTGCTGATTCTCCAAGTAGGGAGATGTTTGGTCAAGCAGCTGGAATGGCGAACCCGAGCACAAGGAGAGGAGAAATGAGGTGCGTTTTAGAAACCTTTCCCGATCTCATGGCATACCATCTTCTGGGTTTCCCATGCATGTTTTGATGTAGGAAGATGCCCTTGTACCTGGAGATTTGAGACCCATGGGGTGTGTTCCCCGCAGTTTTACTTTAAAGTATCTGCGTTTGCTCACCCAACCTCACCAATCCTCTCAGCCCCAAGAGTGTCCAGCCTTATGTCTCATCCAGCTGTGGGTCTAGATATGGTCAATCCAGGTTGCATCAGAGACCCTGAAAGGATTTTGTAAGAATTTCTCTCTCTTTCACTGTCTTTGTTTTGTGGGTTTTTTAAAGTAATTTATGTTTAGAATGGGGTTTGGCTGCTTTTCCCTGCTGTGTTGATGCCGCTTTACACCCTCTTGATTCACTTGCAGAGAGATATCGATACATAGGTTTTCAGATTCATACTAGTCAGATATATTCTTGTGCGGTGACTAGGGGGTGTTGAGTCCAGTTCACTGAGCAGGGAGTAGGCCTTGTCTATTACATATTTGGCTTATGGAGCGGTGTCTGAGCTAATTTCAAACCCTTGTTTTATGCATCACCCCACCTCACCTTTCCGGTTAAGCAGCCATAGTGTGTCTTCTAAAGGTGTGACTCTGTTCTGTTTGTAATTCAGTTCAAGTGTAGCGATTTTGACATTCCCTCTATAAGCGATATCTTAGGATAAGTGCCTTTTTCTGTGTGACTTATTTCACTTAGAATCATCGTACCTAAATCCACTCATCATGCTGCTAACTAGCCTTATGACATTGATTTCATGGCTGAGTGATATTCCATTGTGCCAAGTACCACCATTTGTTTATCCATTTTTCTCTTTCCTGGGATATTGAAGGTGTACCGAAGTGGAGGTTCTTGGCAACAGAGCAGCCGTAAAGTTTGGGGTGCCTGTGTCTTGTTGATTTTTAGTTTTCCCAATTTATACGCCCATGAGTGGAAGTGCCCTATGCTCTCTACGCTGTGTTTATTACTTGTTTCAGGACACACCGTACACTTCTCCAGAGTGCCTGTTGGCAATTTACATCCCGCCCATCAGCGTAGCAAGGCTCCCATGTCTCCATGGCCTGTCCTGCTTTTCTGGTTTTTACAGTTTGTTCAGCATGGCCCTTTTGACCGAGGGCAAGCGAGACTTCTTTGTAGCGCTGATTTGCCCTTCCGGCTTGCTTGGTTGGCCAAAAAGGGCGTATGCGTTTTTTCCTGAATATATTCAGGAAAAAACGCATACGCCCTTTTTGGCCAAGGGCATCATTGTCAACGTTTTGCCGCTTTTCATGTGCTTTAAAGGCGAGTCGAATCTACCTCCTGAAATCTGTTTCCTGCAAATCTGCCTTGCTTTCAAATCCTCTTCGTTGCCTTCCCTCAATATATTTGTGGACGAGAGTTCTCATTTATAACTCTGCACGTTTGTGAATTGCAGTGCCCCTGAGCTCCATTTGTGTCCTCGCTTTTTTGGGAGCTGGCCGCAAAAATGCAGGATTGCTTCAGGCCCTATTTTGGTTCTGGGGGGCAGGCTGAGCCTGTGGTTCATTCTTCTTCCTGATGGGAAAATGGAGTGACCTACGCCTGTCCCAACACCTAGGGCTCGTCTCTCGTTGGTTCCGCGTCTTCCCCTTCATCCTCAGGACAAACTGCAACCTGGACGAAACAGGAGGTTAAAGGTGCTGATTCTCCAAGTAGGGAGATGGTTAGTCAAGCGGCTGGAATGGCGAACCCGAGCACAAGGAGAGGAGAAATGAGGTGCGTTTTAGAAACTTTTTCCGATCTCACGGCATACCATCTTCTGGGTTTCCCATGCATGTTTTGATGTACGAAGATGCCCTTGTACCTGGAGATTTGAGACCCATGGGGTGTGTTCCCCGCAGTTTTACTTTAAAGTATCTGCGTTTGCTCACCCAACCTCACCAATCCTCTCAGCCCCAAGAGTGTCCAGCCTTATGTCTCATCCAGCTGTGGGTCTAGATATGGTCAATCCAGGTTGCATCAGAGACCCTGAACGGATTTTGTAAGAATTTCTCTCTCTTTCACTGTCTTTGTTTTGTGGGTTTTTTAAAGTAATGTATGTTTAGAATGGGGTTTGGCTGCTTTTCCCTGCTGTGTTGATGCCGCTTTACACCCTCTTGATTCACTTGCAGAGAGATATCGATACATAGGTTTTCAGATTCATACTAGTCAGATATATTCTTGTGCGGTGACAAGGGGGTGTTGAGTCCAGTTCACTGAGCAGGGAGTAGGCCTTGTCTATTACATATTTGGCTTATGGAGCGGTGTCTGAGCTAATTTCAAACCCTTGTTTTATGCATCACCCCACCTCACCTTTCCCGTTAAGCAGCCATAGTGTGTCTTCTAATGGTGTGACTCTGTTCTGTTTGTAATTCAGTTCAAGTGTACCGATTTTGACATTCCCTCTATAAGCGATATCTTAGGATAAGTGTCTTTTTCTGTGTGACTTATTTCACTTAGAATCATCGTACCTAAATCCACTCATCATGCTGCTAACTAGCCTTATGACATTGACTTCATGGCTGAGTGATATTCCATTGTGCCAAGTACCACCATTTCTTTATCCACTTTTCTCTTTCCTGGTAAATTGAAGGTGTACCGAAGCGGAGGTTCTTGGAAACAGAGCAGCCGTAAACTTTAGGGTGCCTGTGTCTTGTTGATTTTTAGTTTTCCCAATTTATACGCCCATGAGTGGAAGTGCCCTATGCTCTCTACGCTGTGTTTATTACTTGTTTCAGGACACACCGTACTCTTCTCCAGAGTGCCTGTTGGCAATTTACATCCCGCCCATCAGCGTAGCAAGGCTTCCATGTCTCCATGGCCTGTCCTGCTTTTCTGGTTTTTACAGTTTGTTCAGCATGGCCCTTTTGACCGAGGGCAAGCGAGACTTCTTTGTAGCGCTGATTTGCCCTTCCGGCTTGCTTGGTTGGCCAAAAAGGGCGTATGCGTTTTTTCCTGAATATATTCAGGAAAAAACGCATACGCCCTTTTTGGCCAAGAGCATCATTGTCAACGTTTTGTCACTTTTCATGTGCTTTAAAGGCGAGTCGAATCTACCTCCTGAAATCTGTTTCCTGCAAATCTGCCTTGCTTTCAAATCCTCTTCGTTGCCTTCCCTCAATATATTTGTGGACGAGAGATCTCATTTATAACTCTGCACGTTTGTGAATTGCAGTGCCCCTGAGCTCCATTTGTCTCCTCACTTTTTTGGGAGCTGGCCGCAAAAGCGCAGGATTGCTTCAGGCCCTATTTTGGTTTTGGGGGGCAGGCTGAGCCTGTGGTTCATTCTTCTTCCTGATGGGAAAATGGAGTGACCTGTGCCTGTCCCAACACCTAGGGCTAGTCTCTCGTTGGTTCCCCGTCTTCCCGTTCATCCTCAGGACAAACTGCAACCTGGACGAAACAGGAGGTTAAAGGTGCTGATTCTCCAAGTAGGGAGATGGTTAGTCAAGCGGCTGGAATGGCGAACCCGAGCACAAGGAGAGGAGAAATGAGGTGCGTTTTAGAAACTTTTCCCGATCTCACGGCATACCATCTTCTGGGTTTCCCATGCATGTTTTGATGTAGGAAGATGCCCTTGTACCTGGAGATTTGAGACCCATGGGGTGGGTACCCCGCAGTATTACTTTAAAGTATCTGCGTTTGCTCACCCAACCTCACCAATCCTCTCAGCCCCAAGAGTGTCCAGCCTTATGTCTCATCCAGCTGTGGGTCTAGATATGGTCAATCCAGGTTGCATCAGAGACCCTGAACGGATTTTGTAAGAATTTCTCTCTCTTTCACTGTCTTTGCTTTGTGGCTTTTTTAAAGTAATGTATGTTTAGAATGGGGTTTGGCTGCTTTTCCCTGCTGTGTTTATGCCGCTTTACACCCTCTTGATTCACTTGCAGAGAGATATCGATACATAGGTTTTCAGATTCATACTAGTCAGATATATTCTTGTGCGGTGACTAGGGGGTGTTGAGTCCAGTTCACTGAGCAGGGAGTAGGCCTTGTCTAGTACATATTTGGCTTATGGAGCGGTGTCTGAGCTAATTTCAAACCCTTGTTTTATGCATCACCCCACCTCACCTTTCCAGTTAAGCAGACATAGTGTGTCTTCTAAAGGTGTGACTCTGTTCTGTTTTGTAATTCAGTTCAAGTGTAGCGATTTTGACATTCCCTCTATAAGCGATATCTTAGGATAAGTGCCTTTTTCTGTGTGACTTATTTCACTTAGAATCATCGTACCTAAATCCACTCATCATGCTGCTAACTAGCCTTATGACATTGATTTCATGGCTGAGTGATATTGCATTGTGCCAAGTACCACCATTTCTTTATCCATTTTTCTCTTTCCTGGGATATTGAAGGTGTACCGAAGCGGAGGTTCTTGGCAACAGAGCAGCCGTAAACTTTAGGGTGCCTGTGTCTTGTTGATTTTTAGTTTTCCCAATTTATACGCCCATGAGTGGAAGTGCCCTATGCTCTCTAAGCTGTGTTTATTACTTGTTTCAGGACACACCGTACTCTTCTCCAGATTGCCTGTTGGCAATTTACATCCCGCCCATCAGCGTAGCAAGGCTCCCATGTCTCCATGGCCTGTCCTGCTATTCTGGTTTTTACAGTTTGTTCAGCATGGCCCTTTTGACCGAGGGCAAGCGAGACTTCTTCGTAGCGCTGATTTGCCCTTCCGGCTTGCTTGCTTGGCCAAAAAGGGCGTATGCGTTTTTTCCTGAATATATTCAGGACAAAACGCATACGCCCTTTTTGGCCAAGGGCATCATTGTCAACGTTTTGTCACTTTTCATGTGCTTTAAAGGCGAGTCGAATCTACCTCCTGAAATCTGTTTCCTGCAAATATGCCTTGCTTTCAAATCCTCTTCGTTGCCTTCCCTCAAAATATTTGTGGACGAGAGATCTCATTTATAACTCTGCACGTTTGTGAATTGCAGTGCCCCTGAGCTCCATTTGTCTCCTCGCTTTTTTGGGAGCTGGCCGCAAAAGCGCAGGATTGCTTCAGGCCCTTTTTTGGTTCTGGGGGGCAGGCTGAGCCTGTGGTTCATTCTTCTTCCTGATGTGAAAATGGAGTGACCTGTGCCTGTCCCAACACCTAGGGCTAGTCTCTCGTTGGTTCCCCGTCTTCCCGTTCATCCTCAGGACAAACTGCAACCTGGACGAAACAGGAGGTTAAAGGTGCTGATTCTCCAAGTAGGGAGATGGTTAGTCAAGCGGCTGGAATGGCGAACCCGAGCACAAGGAGAGGAGAAATGAGGTGCGTTTTAGAAACTTTTTCCGATCTCACGGCATACCATCTTCTGGGTTTCCCATGCATGTTTTTATGTACGAAGATGCCCTTGTACCTGGAGATTTGAGACCCATGGGGTGTGTTCCCCGCAGTTTTACTTTAAAGTATCTGCGTTTGCTCACCCAACCTCACCAATCCTCTCAGCCCCAAGAGTGTCCAGCCTTATGTCTCATCCAGCTGTGGGTCTAGATATGGTGAATCCAGGTTGCATCAGAGACCCTGAACGGATTTTGTAAGAATTTCTCTCTCTTTCACTGTCTTTGTTTTGTGGGTTTTTTAAAGTAATTTATGTTTAGAATCGGGCTTGGCTGCTTTTCCCTGCTGTGTTGATGCCGCTTTACACCCTCTTGATTCACTTGCAGAGAGATATCGATACATAGGTTTTCAGATTCATACTAGTCAGATATATTCTTGTGCGGTGACTAGGGGGTGTTGAGTCCAGTTCACTGAGAAGGGAGTAGGCCTTGTCTAGTACATATTTGGCTTATGGAGCGGTGTCTGAGCTAATTTCAAACCCTTGTTTTATGCATCACCTCACCTCACCTTTCCGGTTAAGCAGCCATAGTGTGTCTTCTAAAGGTGTGCCTCTGTTCTGTTTTGTAATTCAGTTCAAGTGTAGCGATTTTGACATTCCCTCTATAAGCGATATCTTAGGATAAGTGCCTTTTTCTGTGTGACTTATTTCACTTAGAATCATCGTACCTAAATCCACTCATCATGCTGCTAACTAGCCTTATGACCTTGATTTCATGGCTGAGTGATATTCCATTGTGCCAAGTACCACCATTTCTTTATCCATTTTTCTCTTTCCTGGGATATTGAAGGTGTACCGAAGCGGAGGTTCTTGGCAACAGAGCAGCCATAAAGTTTGGGGTGCCTGTGTCTTGTTGATTTTTAGTTTTCCCAATTTATACGCCCATGAGTGGAAGTGCCCTATGCTCTCTACGCTGTGTTTATTATTTGTTTCAGGACACACCGTACTCTTCTCCAGAGTGCCTGTTGGCAATTTACATCCCGCCCATCAGCGTAGCAAGGCTCCCATGTCTCCATGGCCTGTCCAGCTTTTCTGCTTTTTACACTTTGTTCAGCATGGCCTTTTGACCGAGGGCAAGCGAGACTTCTTTGTAGCGCTGATTTGCCATTCCGGCTTGCTTGGTTGGCCAAAAAGGGCGTATGCGTTTTTTCCTGAATATATTCAGGAAAAAACGCATACGCCCTTTTTGACCAAGGGCATCATTGTCAACGTTTTGCCGCTTTTCATGTGCTTTAAAGGCGAGTCGAATCTACCTCCTGAAATCTGTTTCCTGCAAATCTGCCTTGCTTTCAAATCCTCTTCGTTGCCTTCCCTCAATATATTTGTGGACGAGAGTTCTCATTTATAACTCTGCACGTTTGTGAATTGCAGTGCCCCTGAGCTCCATTTGTGTCCTCGCTTTTTTGGGAGCTGGCCGCAAAAGCGCAGGATTGCTTCAGGCCCTATTTTGGTTTTGGGGGGCAGGCTGAGCCTGTGGTTCATTCTTCTTCCTGATGTGAAAATGGAGTGACCTGTGCCTGTCCCAACAGCTAGGGCTAGTCTCTCGTTGGTTCCCCGTCTTCCCGTTCATCCTCAGGACAAATTGCAACCTGGACGAAACAGGAGGTTAAAGGTGCTGATTCTCCAAGTAGGGAGATGGTTAGTCAAGCGGCTGGAATGGCGAACCCGAGCACAAGGAGAGGAGAAATGAGGTGCGTTTTAGAAACCTTTCCCGATCTCATGGCATACGATCTTCTGGGTTTCCCATGCATGTTTTGATGTACGAAGATGCCCTTGTACCTGGAGATTTGAGACCCATGGGGTGTGTTCCCCGCAGTGTTACTTTAAATTATCTGCGTTTGCTCACCCAACCTCACCAATCCTCTCAGCCCCAAGAGTGTCCAGCCTTATATCTTATCCAGCTGTGGGTCTCGATATGGTCAATCCAGGTTTCATCAGAGACCCTGAACGGATTTTGTAAGAATTTCTCTCTCTTTCACTGTCTTTGCTTTGTGGCTTGTATAAAGTAATGTATGTTTAGAATGGGGTTGGGCTGCTTTTCCCTGCTGTGTTGATGCCGCTTTACACCCTCTTGATTCACTTGCAGAGAGATATCGATACATAGGTTTTCAGATTCATACTAGTCAGATATATTCTTGTGCGGTGACTAGGGGGTGTTGAGTCCAGTTCACTGAGCAGGGAGTAGGCCTTGTCTAGTACATATTTGGCTTATGGAGCGGTGTCTGAGCTAATTTCAAACCCTTGTTTTATGCATCACCCCACCTCACCTTTCCAGTTAAGCAGCCATAGTGTGTCTTCTACAGGTGTGACTGTGTTCTGTTTTGTAATTCAGTTCAAGTGTAGCGATTTTGACATTCCCTCTATAAGCGATATCTTAGGATAAGTGTCTTTTTCTGTGTGACTTATTTCACTTAGAATCATCGTACCTAAATCCACTCATCATGCTGCTAACTAGCCTTATGACATTGATTTCATGGCTGAGTGATATTGCATTGTGCCAAGTACCACTATTTCTTTATCCATTTTTCTCTTTCCTGGGATATTGAAGGTGTACCGAAGCGGAGGTTCTTGGCAACAGAGCAGCCGTAAACTTTAGGGTGCCTGTGTCTTGTTGATTTTTAGTTTTCCCAATTTATACGCCCTTGAGTGGAAGTGCCCTATGCTCTCTACGCTGTGTTTATTACTTGTTTCAGGACACACCGTACTCTTCTCCAGATTGCCTGTTGGCAATTTACATCCCGCCCATCAGCGTAGCAAGGCTCCCATGTCTCCATGGCCTGTCCTGCTATTCTGGTTTTTACAGTTTGTTCAGCATGGCCCTTTTGACCGAGGGCAAGCGAGACTTCTTCGTAGCGCTGATTTGCCCTTCCGGCTTGCTTGCTTGGCCAAAAAGGGCGTATGCGTTTTTTCCTGAATATATTCAGGAAAAAACGCATACGCCCTTTTTGGCCAAGGGCATCATTGTCAACGTTTTGCCGCTTTTCATGTGCTTTAAAGGCGAGTCGAATCTACCTCCTGAAATCTGTTTCCTGCAAATCTGCCTTGCTTTCAAATCCTCTTCGTTGCCTTCCCTCAAAATATTTGTGGACGAGAGATCTCATTTATAACTCTGCACGTTTGTGAATTGCAGTGCCCCTGAGCTCCATTTGTCTCCTCGCTTTTTTGGGAGCTGGCCGCAAAAGCGCAGGATTGCTTCAGGCCCTTTTTTGGTTCTGGGGGGCAGGCTGAGCCTGTGGTTCATTCTTCTTCCTGATGTGAAAATGGAGTGACCTGTGCCTGTCCCAACAGCTAGGGCTAGTCTCTCGTTGGTTCCCCGTCTTCCCGTTCATCCTCAGGACAAACTGCAACCTGGACGAAACAGGAGGTTAAAGGTGCTGATTCTCCAAGTAGGGAGATGGTTAGTCAAGCGGCTGGAATGGCGAACCCGAGCACAAGGAGAGGAGAAATGAGGTGCGTTTTAGAAACTTTTTCCGATCTCACGGCATACCATCTTCTGGGTTTCCCATGCATGTTTTGATGTACGAAGATGCCCTTGTACCTGGAGATTTGAGACCCATGGGGTGGGTACCCCGCAGTATTACTTTAAAGTATCTGCATTTGCTCACCCAACCTCACCAATCCTCTCAGCCGCAAGAGTGTCCAGCCTTATGTCTCATCCAGCTGTGGGTCTAGATATGGTCAATCCAGGTTGCATCAGAAACCCTGAACGGATTTTGTAAGAATTTCTCTCTCTTTCACTGTCTTTGCTTTGTGGCTTTTTAAAGTAATGTATGTTTAGAATGGGGTTTGGCTGCTTTTCCCTGCTGTGTTTATGCCGCTTTACACCCTCTTGATTCACTTGCAGAGAGATATCAATACATAGGTTTTCAGATTCATACTAGTCAGATATATTCTTGTGCGGTGACTAGGGGGTGTTGAGTCCAGTTCAGTGAGCAGGGAAAAGGCCTTGTCTATTACATATTTGGCTTATGGAGCGGTGTCTGAGCTAATTTCAAACCCTTGTTTTATGCATCACCCCACCTCACCTCTCCGGTTAAGCAGCCATAGTGTGTCTTCTAAAGGTGTGCCTCTGTTCTGTTTTGTAATTCAGTTCAAGTGTAGCGATTTTGACATTCCCTCTATAAGCGATATCTTAGGATAAGTGCCTTTTTCTGTGTGACTATTTCACTTAGAATCATCGTACCTAAATCCACTCATCATGCTGCTAACTAGCCTTATGACATTGATTTCATGTCTGAGTGATATTGCATTGTGCCAAGTACCACCATTTCTTTATCCATTTTTCTCTTTCCTGGGATATTGTAGGTGTACCGAAGCGGAGGTTCTTGGCAACAGAGCAGCCGTAAAGTTTGGGGTGCCTGTGTCTTGTTGATTTTTAGTTTTCCCAATTTATACGCCCATGAGTGGAAGTGCCCTATGCTCTCAACGCTGTGTTTATTACTTGTTTCAGGACACACCGTAGTCTTCTCCAGAGTGCCTGTTGGCAATTTACATCCCACCCATCAGCGTAGCAAGGCTCCCATGTCTCCATGGCCTCTCCTGCTATTCTGGTTTTTACAGTTTGTTCAGCATGGCCCTTTTGACCGAGGGCAAGCGAGACTTCTTTGTAGCGCTGATTTGCCCTTCCGGCTTGCTTGGTTGGCCAAAAAGGGCGTATGCGTTTTTTCCTGAATATATTCAGGAAAAAGCGCATACGCCCTTTTTGGCCAAGGGCATCATTGTCAACATTTTGCCGCTTTTCATGTGCTTTAAAGGCGAGTCGAATCTACCTCCTGAAATCTGTTTCCTGCAAATCTGCCTTGCTTTCAAATCCTCTTCGTTGCCTTCCCTCAATATATTTGTGGACGAGAGTTCTCATTTATAACTCTGCACGTTTGTGAATTGCAGTGCCCCTGAGCTCCATTTGTCTCCTCGCTTTTTTGGGAGCTGGCCGCAAAAGCGCAGGATTGCTTCAGGCCCTATTTTGGTTCTGGGGGGCAGGCTGAGCCTGTGGTCCATTCTTCTTCCTGATGGGAAAATGGAGTGACCTGTGCCAGTCCCAACACCTAGGGCTAGTCTCTCGTTGGTTCCCCGTCTTCCCGTTCATCCTCAGGACAAATTGCAACCTGGACGAAACAGGAGGTTAAAGGTGCTGATTCTCCAAGTAGGGAGATGTTTAGTCAAGCGGCTGGAATGGCGAACCCGAGCACAATGAGAGGAGAAATGAGGTGCGTTTTAGAAACTTTTTCCGATCTCACGGCATACCATCTTCTGGGTTTCCCATGCATGTTTTGATGTACGAAGATGCCCGTGTACCTGGAGATTTGAGACCCATGGGGTGGGTACCCCGCAGTATTACTTTAAAGTATCTGCATTTGCTCACCCAACCTCACCAATCCTCTCAGCCGCAAGAGTGTCCAGCCTTATGTCTCATCCAGCTGTGGGTCTAGATATGGTCAATCCAGGTTGCATCAGAAACCCTGAACGGATTTTGTAAGAATTTCTCTCTCTTTCACTGTCTTTGCTTTGTGGCTTTTTTAAAGTAATGTATGTTTAGAATGGGGTTTGGCTGCTTTTCCCTGCTGTGTTTATGCCGCTTTACACCCTCTTGATTCACTTGCAGAGAGATATCGATACATAGGTTTTCAGATTCATACTAGTCAGATATATTCTTGTCCGGTGACTAGGGGGTGTTGAGTCCAGTTCACTGAGAAGGGAGTAGGCCTTGTCTATTACATATTTGGCTTATGGAGCGGTGTCTGAGCTAATTTCAAACCCTTGTTTTATGCATCACCCCACCTCACCTTTCCGGTTAAGCAGCCATAGTGTGTCTTCTAAAGGTGTGCCTCTGTTCTGTTTTGTAATTCACTTCAAGTGTAGCGATTTTGACATTCCCTCTATAAGCGATATCTTAGGATAAGTGCCTTTTTCTGTGTGACTTATTTCACTTAGAATCATCGTACCTAAATCCACTCATCATGCTGCTAACTAGCCTTATGACATTGATTTCATGGCTGAGTGATATTCCATTGTGCCAAGTACCACCATTTCTTTATCCATTTTTCTCTTTCCTGGGATATTGAAGGTGTACCGAAGCGGAGGTTCTTGGCAACAGAGCAGCCATAAAGTTTGGGGTGCCTGTGTCTTGTTGATTTTTAGTTTTCCCAATTTATACGCCCATGAGTGGAAGTGCCCTATGCTCTCTACGCTGTGTTTATTATTTGTTTCAGGACACACCGTACTCTTCTCCAGAGTGCCTGTTGGCAATTTACATCCCGCCCATCAGCGTAGCAATGCTCCCCTGTCTCCATGGCCTGTCCTGCTTTTCTGGTTTTTACACTTTGTTCAGCATGGCCCTTTTGACCGAGGGCAAGCGAGACTTCTTTGTAGCGCTGATTTGCCCTTCTGGCTTGCTTGGTTGGCCAAAAAGGGCGTATGCGTTTTTTCCTGAATATATTCAGGAAAAAACGCATACGCCCTTTTTGGCCAAGGGCATCATTGTCAACGTTTTGCCGCTTTTCATGTGCTTTAAAGGCGAGTCGAATCTACCTCATGAAATCTGTTTCCTGCAAATCTGCCTTGCTTTCAAATCCTCTTCGTTTCCTTCCCTCAATATATTTGTGGACGAGAGTTCTCATTTATAACTCTGCACGTTTGTGAATTGCAGTGCCCCTGAGCTCCATTTGTCTCCTCGCTTTCTTGGGAGCTGGCCGCAAAAGCGCAGGATTGCTTCCGGCCCTATTTTGGTTCTGGGGGGCAGGCTGAGCCTGTGGTTCATTCTTCTTCCTGATGGGAAAATGGAGTGACCTGTGCCTGTCCCAACACCTAGGGCTCGTCTCTCATTGGTTCCCCGTCTTCCCCTTCATCCTCAGGACAAATTGCAACCTGGATGAAACAGGAGGTTAAAGGTGCTGATTCTCCAAGTAGGGAGATGGTTAGTCAAGCGGCTGGAATGGCGAACCCGAGCACAAGGAGAGGAGAAATGAGGTGCGTTTTAGAAACCTTTCCCGATCTCACGGCATACCATCCTCTGGGTTTCCCATGCATGTTTTGATGTAGGAAGATGCCCTTGTACCTGGAGATTTGAGACCCATGGGGTGGGTACCCCGCGGTGTTACTTTAAAGTATCTGGGTTTGCTCACCCAACCTCACCAATCCTCTCAGCCCCAAGAGTGTCCAGCCTTATGTCTCATCCAGCTGTGGGTCTAGATATGGTCAATCCAGGTTGCATCATAGACCCTGAATGGATTTTGTAAGAATTTCTCTCTCTTTAACTGTCTTTGTTTTGTGGGTTTTTTAAAGTAATTTATGTTTAGAATCGGGCTAGGCTGATTTTCCCTGCTGTGTTGATGCCGCTTTACACCCTCTTGATTCACTTGCAGAGAGATATCGATACATAGGTTTTCAGATTCTTATTAGTCAAATATATTCTTGTGTGGTGACTAGGGTGTGTTGACTGCAGTTCACTGAGCAGGGAGTAGGCCTTGTCTATTACATATTTGGCTTATGGAGCGGTCTCTGAGCTAATTTCAAACCCTTGTTTTATGCATCACCCCACCTCACCTTTCCCGTTAAGCAGCCATAGTGTGTCTTCTAAAGGTGTGACTCTGTTCTCTTTTGTAATTCAGTTCAAGTGTAGCGATTTTGACATTCCCTCTATAAGCGATATCTTAGGATAAGTGTCTTTTTCTGTGTGACTTATTTCACTTAGAATCATCGTACCTAAATCCACTCATCATGCTGCTAACTAGCCTTATGACATTGATTTCATGGCTGAGTGATATTCCATTGTGCCAAGTACCACCATTTCTTTATCCATTTTTCTCTTTCCTGGGATATTGAAGGTGTACCGAAGCGGAGGTTCTTGGAAACAGAGCAGCCGTAAACTTTAGGGTGCCTGTGTCTTGTTGATTTTTAGTTTTCCCAATTTATATGCCCATGAGTGGAAGTGCCCTATGCTCTCTATGCTGCGTTTATTACTTGTTTCAGGACACACCGTACTCTTCTCCAGAGTGCCTGTTGGCAATTTACATCCCGCCCATCAGCGTAGCAAGGCTCCCATGTCTCCATGGCCTGTCCTGCTTTTCTGGTTTTTACACTTTGTTCAGCATGGCCCTTTTGACCGAGGGCAAGCGAGACTTCTTTGTAGCGCTGATTTGCCCTTCCGGCTTGCTTGGTTGGCCAAAAAGGGCGTATGCGTTTTTTCCTGAATATATTCAGGAAAAAAAGCATACGCCCTTTTTGGCCAAGGGCATCATTGTCAACGTTTTGCCGCTTTTCATGTGCTTTAAAGGCGAGTCGAATCTACCTCCTGAAATCTGTTTCCTGCAAATCTGCCTTGCTTTCAAATCCTCTTCGTTGCCTTCCGTCAATATATTTGTGCACGAGAGTTCTCATTTATAACTCTGCACGTTTGTGAACTGCAGTGCCCCTGAGCTCCATTTGTCTCCTCGCTTTTTAGGAAGCTGGCCGCAAAAGCGCAGGATTGCTTCAGGCCCTATTTTAGTTCTGGGGGGCAGGCTGAGCCTGTGGTTCATTCTTCTTCCTGATGGGAAAATGGAGTGACCTATGCCTGTGCCAACACCTAGGGCTCGTCTCTCGTTGGTTCTGCGTCTTCCCATTCATCCTCAGGACAAATTGCAACCTGTACAATCAGGAGGTTAAAGGTGCTGATTCTCCAAGTAGAGAGATGGTTAGTCAAGCGGCTGGAATGGCGAACCCGAGCACAAGGAGAGGAGAAATGAGGTGCGTTTTAGAAACCTTTCCCGTTCTCACGGCATACCATCTTCTGGGTTTCCCATGCATGTTTTGATGTAGGAAGATTCCCTTGTACCTGGAGATTTGAGACCCATGGGGTGGGTACACCGCGGTATTACTTTAAATTATCTGCATTTGCTCACCCAACCTCACCAATCCTCTCAGCCCCAAGAGTGTCCAGACTTATGTCTCATCCAGCTGTGGGTCTAGATATGGTCAATCCAGGTTGCATCAGAGACCCTGAACGGATTTTGTAAGAATTTCTCTCTCTTTCACTGTCTTTGCTTTGTGGGTTTTTTAAAGTAATGTATGTTTAGAATGGGGTTTGGCTGCTTTTCCCTGCTGTGTTTATGCCGCTTTACACCCTCTTGATTCACTTGCAGAGAGATATCGATACATAGGTTTTCAGATTCATACTAGTCAGATATATTCTTGTGCGGTGACTAGGGGGTGTTGAGTCCAGTACACTGAGCAGGGAGTAGGCCTTGTCTATTACATATTTGGCTTATGGAGCGGTGTCTGAGCTAATTTCAAACCCTTGTTTTATGCATCACCCCACCTCACCTTTCCCGTTAAGGAGCCATAGTGTGTCTTCTAAAGGTGTGCCTCTGTTCTGTTTTGTAATTCAGTTGAAGTGTAACGATTTTGACATTCCCTCAATAAGCGATATCTTAGGAGAAGGGCCTTTTACTGTGTGACTTATTTCACTTAGAATCATCGTACCTAAATCTACTCATCATGCTGCTAACTAGCCTTATGATATTGATTTCATGGCTGAGTGATATTCCATTGTGTCAAGTACCACCATTTCTTTATCCATTTTTCTCTTTCCTGGGATATTGAAGGTGTACCGAAGCGGAGGTTCTTGGCAACAGAGCAGCCGTAAACTTTAGGGTGCCTGTGTCTTGTTGATTTTTAGTTTTCCCAATTTATACGCCCATGAGTGGAAGTGCCCTATGCTCTCAACGCTGTGTTTATTACTTGTTTCAGGACACACCGTACTCTTCTCCAGAGTGCCTGTTGGCAATTTATATCCCACCCATCAGCGTAGCAAGGCTCCCATGTCTCCATGGCCTGTCCTGCTTTTCTGGTTTTTACACTTTGTTCAGCATGGCCCTTTTGACCGAGGGCAAGCGAGACTTCTTTGTAGCGCTGATTTGCCCTTCCGGCTTGCTTGGTTGGCCAAAAAGGGCGTATGCGTTTTTTCCTGAATATATTCGGGAAAAAACGCATACGCCCTTTTTGGCCAAGGGCATCATTGTCAAAGTTTTGCCGCTTTTCATGTGCTTTAAAGGCGAGTCGAATCTACCTCCTGAAATCTGTTTCCTGCAAATCTGCCTTGCTTTCAAATCCTCTTCGTTGCCTTCCCTCAATATATTTGTGGACGAGAGTTCTCGTTTATAACTCTGCACGTTTGTGAATTGCAGTGCCCCTGAGCTCCATTTGTCTCCTGGCTTTTTTGGGAGCTGGCCGCAAAAGCGCAGGATTGCTTCAGGCCCTATTTTGGTTCTGGGGGGCAGGCTGAGCCTGTGGTTCATTCTTCTTCCTGATGGGAAAATGGAGTGACCTATGCCTGTCCCAACACCTAGGGCTCGTCGCTCGTTGGTTCCGCGTCTTCCCGTTCATCCTCAGGAGAAATTGCAACCTGTACAATCAGGAGGTTAAAGGTGCTGATTCTTCAAGTAGGGAGATGGTTAGTCAAGCGGCTGGAATGGCGAACCCGAGCACAAGGAGAGGAGAAATGAGGTGCGTTTTAGAAACCTTTCCCGATCTCATGGCATACCATCTTCTGGGTTTCCCATGCATGTTTTGATGTAGGAAGATTCCCTTGTACCTGGAGATTTGAGACCCATGGGGTGGGTACCCCGCGGTATTACTTTAAAGTATCTGCATTTGCTCACCCAACCTCACCAATCCTCTCAGCCCCAAGAGTGTCCAGCCTTATGTCTCATCCAGCTGTGGGTCTAGATATGGTCAATTCAGGTTGCATCAGAGACCCTGAACGGATTTTGTAAGAATTTCTCTCTCTTTCACTGTCTTTGCTTTGTGGGTTTTTTAAAGTAATGTATGTTTAGAATGGGGTTTGGCTGCTTTTCCCTGCTGTGTTTATGCCGCTTTACACCCTCTTGATTCACTTGCAGAGAGATATCAATACATAGGTTTTCAGATTCATACTAGTCAGATATATTCTTGTGCGGTGACTAGGGGGTGTTGAGTCCAGTACACTGAGCAGGGAGTAGGCCTTGTCTATTACATATTTGGCTTATGGAGCGGTGTCTGAGCTAATTTCAAACCCTTGTTTTATGCATCACCCCACCTCACCTTTCCCGTTAATCAGCCATAGTGTGTCTTCTAAAGGTGTGCCTCTGTTCTGTTTTGTAATTCAGTTCAAGTGTAACGATTTTGACATTCCCTCAATAAGCGATATCTTAGGATAAGTGTCTTTTTCTGTGTGACTTATTTCACTTAGAATCATCGTACCTAAATCCACTCATCATGCTGCTAACTAGCCTTATGATATTGATTTCATGGCTGAGTGATATTCCATTGTGTCAAGTACCACCATTTCTTTATCCATTTTTCTCTTTCCTGGGATATTGAAGGTGTACCGAAGCGGAGGTTCTTGGAAACAGAGCAGCCGTAAACTTTAGGGTGCCTGTGTCTTGTTGATTTTTAGTTTTCCCAATTTATACGCCCATGAGTGGAAGTGCCCTATGCTCTCTACGCTGTGTTTATTACTTGTTTCAGGACACACCGTACTCTTCTCCAGAGTGCCTGTTGGCAATTTATATCCCACCCATCAGCGTAGCAAGGCTCCCATGTCTCCATGGCCTGTCCTGCTTTTCTGGTTTTTACACTTTGTTCAGCATGGCCCTTTTGACCGAGGGCAAGCGAGACTTCTTTGTAGCGCTGATTTGCCCTTCCGGCTTGCTTGCTTGGCCTAAAAGGGCGTATGCGTTTTTTCCTGAATATATTCGGGAAAAAACGCATACGCCCTTTTTGGCCAAGGGCATCATTGTCAACGTTTTGCCGCTTTTCATGTGCTTTAAAGGCGAGTCGAATCTACCTCCTGAAATCTGTTTCCTGCAAATCTGCCTTGCTTTCAAATCCTCTTCGTTGCCTTCCCTCAAAATATTTGTGGACGAGAGTTCTCATTTATAACTCTGCACGTTTGTGAATTGCAGTGCCCCTGAGCTCCATTTGTCTCCTCGCTTTTTTGGGAGCTGGCCGCAAAAGCGCAGGATTGCTTCAGGCCCTATATTGGTTCTGGGGGGCAGGCTGAGCCTGTGGTTCATTCTTCTTCCTGATGGGAAAATGGAGTGTCCTATGCCTGTCCCAACACCTAGGGCTCGTCGCTCGTTGGTTCCGCGTCTTTCCGTTCATCCTCAGGAGAAATTGCAACCTGTACAATCAGGAGGTTAAAGGTGCTGATTCTTCAAGTAGGGAGATGGTTAGTCAAGCGGCTGGAATGGTGAACCCGAGCACAAGGAGAGGAGAAATGAGGTGCGTTTTAGAAACCTTTCCCGATCTCACGGCATACCATCTTCTGGGTTTCCCATGCATGTTTTGATGTAGGAAGATGCCCTTGTACCTGGAGATTTGAGATCCATGGGGTGTGTTCCCAGCAGTGTTACTTTAAAGTATCTGCATTTGCTCACCCAACCTCACCAATCCTCTGAGCCCCAAGAGTGTCCAGCCTTATGTCTCATCCAGCTGTGGGTCTAGATATGGTCAATCCAGGTTGCATCATAGACCCTGAACGGATTTTGTAAGAATTTCTCTCTCTTTCACTGTCTTTGTTTTGTGAGTTTTTTAAAGTAATTTATGTTTAGAATCGGGCTTGGCTGCTTTTCCCTGCTGTGTTGATGCCGCTTTACACCCTCTTGATTCACTTGCAGAGAGATATCGATACATAGGTTTTCAGATTCTTACTAGTCAGATATATTCTTGTGTGGTGACTAGGGTGTGTTGAGTCCAATTCACTGAGCAGGGAGTAGGCCTTGTCTATTACATATTTGGCTTATGGAGCGGTCTCTGAGCTAATTTCAAACCCTTGTTTTATGCATCACCCCACCTCACCTTTCCCGTTAAGCAGCCATAGTGTGTCTTCTAAAGGTGTGACTCTTTTCTCTTTTGTAATTCAGTTCAATTGTAGCGATTTTGACATTCCCTCTATAAGCAATATCTTAGGTTAAGTGTCTTTTTCTGTGTGACTTATTTCACTTAGAATCATCGTACCTAAATCCACTCATCATGCTGCTAACTAGCCTTATGACATTGATTTCATGGCTGAGTTATATTCCATTGTGCCAAGTACCACCATTTCTTTATCCATTTTTCTCTTTCCTGGGATATTGAAGGTGTACCGAAGCGGAGGTTCTTGGAAACAGAGCAGCCGTAATCTTTAGGGTGCCTGTGTCTTGTTGATTTTTAGTTTTCCCAATTTATACGCCCATGAGTGGAAGTGCCCTATGCTCTCTACGCTGTGTTTATTACTTGTTTCAGGACACACCGTACTCTTCTCCAGAGTGCCTGTTGGCAATTTACATCCCGCCCATCAGCGTAGCAAGGCTCCCATGTCTCCATGGCCTGTCCTGCTTTTCTGGTTTTTACACTTTGTTCAGCATGGCCCTTTTGACCGAGGGCAAGCGAGACTTCTTTGTAGCGCTGATTTGCCCTTCCGGCTTGCTTGCTTGGCCTAAAAGGGCGTATGCGTTTTTTCCTGAATATATTCAGGAAAAAACGCATACGCCCTTTTTGGCCAAGGGCATCATTGTCAACGTTTTGCCGCTTTTCATGTGCTTTATAGGTGAGTCGAATCTACCTCCTGAAATCTGTTTCCTGCAAATCTGCCTTGCTTTCAAATCCTCTTCGTTGCCTTCCCTCAATATATTTGTGGACGAGAGTTCTCATTTATAACTCTGCACGTTTGTGAATTGCAGTGCCCCTGAGCTCCATTTGTCTCCTCGCTTTTTTGGGAGCTGGCCGCAAAAGCGCAGGATTGCTTCAGGCCCTATTTTGGTTCTAGGGGGCAGGCTGAGCCTGTGGTTCATTCTTCTTCCTGATGGGAAAATGGAGTGACCTGTGCCTGTCCCAACACCTAGGGCTCGTCTCTCGTTGGTTCCGCGTCTTCCCGTACATCCTCAGGACAAATTGCAACCTGTACAATCAGGAGGTTAAAGGTGCTGATTCTCCAAGTAGGGAGATGGTTAGTCAAGTGGCTGGAATGGCGAACCCGAGCACAAGGAGAGGAGAAATGAGGTGCGTTTTAGAAACCTTTCCCGATCTCATGGCATACCATATTCTGGGTTTCCCATGCATGTTTTGATGTAGGAAGATGCCCTTGTACCTGGAGATTTGAGACCCATGGGGTGTGTTCCCAGCAGTGTTACTTTAAAGTATCTGCATTTCTCACACAACCTCACCAATCCGCTCAGCCCCAAGAGTGTCCAGCCTTATGTCTCATCCAGCTGTGGGTCTAGATATGGTCAATCCAGGTTGCATCAGAGACCCTGAATGGATTTTGTAAGAATTTCTCTCTCTTTAACTGTCTTTGTTTTGTGGGTTTTTAAAAGTAATTTATGTTTAGAATCGGGCTTGGCTGCTTTTCCCTGCTGCGTTGATGCTGCTTTACACCCTCTTGATTCACTTGCAGAGAGATATCGATACATAGGTTTTCAGATTCTTACTAGTCAGATATATTCTTGTGTGGTGACTAGGGTGTGTTGAGTCCAGTTCACTGAGCAGGGAGTAGGCCTTGTCTATTACATATTTGGCTTATGGAGAGGTCTCTGAGCTAATTTCAAACCCTTGTTTTATGCATCACCCCACCTCACCTTTCCCGTTAAGCAGCCATAGTGTGTCTTCTAAAGGTGTGACTCTGTTCTGTTTTGTAATTCAGTTCAAGTGTAGCGATTTTGACATTCCCTCTATAAGCGATATCTTAGGATAAGGGCCTTTTTCTGTGTGACTTATTTCACTTAGAATCATCGTACCTAAATCCACTCATCATGCTGCTAACTAGCCTTATGACATTGATTTCATGGCTGAGTGATATTCCATTGTGCCAAGTACCACCATTTCTTTATCCATTTTTCTCTTTCCTGGGATATTGAAGGTGTACCGAAGTGGAGGTTCTTGGAAACAGAGCAGCCGTAAACTTTAGGGTGCCTGTGTCTTGTTGATTTTTAGTTTTCCCAATTTATACGCCCATGAGTGGAAGTGCCCTATGCTCTCTACGCTGTGTTTATTACTTGTTTCAGGACACACCGTACTCTTCTCCAGAGTGCCTGTTGGCAATTTACATCCCGCCCATCAGCGTAGCAAGGATCCCATGTCTCCATGGCCTGTCCTGCTTTTCTGGTTTTTACACTTTGTTCAGCATGGCCCTTTTGACCGAGGGCAAGCGAGACTTCTTTGTAGCGCTGATTTGCCCTTCCGGCTTGCTTGGTTGGCCAAAAAGGGCGTATGCGTTTTTTCCTGAATATATTCAGGAAAAAACGCATACGCCCTTTTTGGCCAAGGGCATCATTGTCAACGTTTTGCCGCTTTTCATGTGCTTTAAAGGCGAGTCGAATCTACCTCCTGAAATCTCTTTCCTGCAAATCTGCCTTGCTTTCAAATCCTCTTCGTTGCCTTCCCTCAATATATTTGTGGACGAGAGTTCTCATTTATAACTCTGCACGTTTGTGAATTGCAGTGCCCCTGAGCTCCATTTGTCTCCTCGCTTTTTTGGGAGCTGGCCGCAAAAACGCAGGATTGCTTCAGGCCCTATTTTGGTTCTGGGGGGCAGGCTGAGCCTGTGGTTCATTCTTCTTCCTGATGGGAAAATGGAGTGACCTATGCCTGTCCCAACACCTAGGGCTCGTCTCTCGTTGGTTCCGCGTCTTCCCGTTCATCCTCAGGACAGATTGCAACCTGTAGAATCAGGAGGTTAAAGGTGCTGATTCTCCAAGTAGGGAGATGGTTAGTCAAACAGCTGGAATGGTGAACCCGAGCACAAGGAGAGGAGAAATGAGGTGCGTTTTAGAAACCTTTCCTGATCTCATGACATACCATCTTCTGGGTTTCCCATGCATGGTTTGATGTAGGAAGATGCCCTTGTACCTGGAGATTTGAGACCCATGAGGTGTGTTCCCCGCAGTGTTACTTTAAAGTATCTGCGTTTGCTCACCCAACCTCACCAATCCTCTCAGCCCCAAGAGTGTCCAGCCTTATGTCTCATCCAGCTGTGGGTCTAGATATGGTCAATCCAGGTTGCATCATAGACCCTGAACGGATTTTGTAAGAATTTCTCTCTCTTTCACTGTCTTTGTTTTGTGGGTTTTTTAAAGTAATTTATGTTTAGAATCGGGCTTGGCTGCTTTTCCCTGCAGCGTTGATGCTGCTTTACACCCTCTTGATTCACTTGCAGAGAGATATCGATACATAGGTTTTCAGATTCTTACTAGTCAGATATATTCTTGTGTGGTGACTAGGGTGTGTTGAGTCCAGTTCACTGAGCAGGGAGTAGGCCTTGTCTATTACATATTTGGCTTATGGAGCGGTCTCTGAGCTAATTTCAAACCCTTGTTTTATGCATCACCCCACCTCACCTTTCCCGTTAAGCAGCCATAGTGTGTCTTCTAAAGGTGTGACTCTGTTTTGTTTTGTAATTCAGCTCAAGTGTAGCGATTTTGACATTCACTCTATAAGCGATATCTTAGGATAAGTGTCTTTTTCTGTGTGACTTATTTCAATTAGAATCATCGTACCTAAATCCACACATCATGCTGCTAACTAGCCTTATGACATTGATTTCATGGCTGAGTGATATTCCATTGTGCCAAGTACCACCATTTCTTTATCCATTTTTCTCTTTCCTGGGATACTGAAGGTGTACCGAAGTGGAGGTTCTTGGAAACAGAGCAGCCGTAAACTTTAGGGTGCCTGTGTCTTGTTGATTTTTAGTTTTCCCAATTTATACGCCCATGAGTGGAAGTGCCCTATGCTCTCTACGCTGTGTTTATTACTTGTTTCAGGACACACCGTACTCTTCTCCAGAGTGCCTGTTGGCAATTTACATCCCGCCCATCAGCGTAGCAAGGCTCCCATGTCTCCATGGCCTGTCCTGCTTTTCTGGTTTTTACACTTTGTTCAGCATGGCCCTTTTGACCGAGGGCAAGCGAGACTTCTTTGTAGCGCTGATTTGCCCTTCCGGCTTGCTTGGTTGGCCAAAAAGGGCGTATGCGTTTTTTCCTGAATATATTCAGGAAAAAACGCATACGCCCTTTTTGGCCAAGGGCATCATTGTCAACGTTTTGCCGCTTTTCATGTGCTTTAAAGGCGAGTCGAATCTACCTCCTGAAATCTGTTTCCTGCAAATCTGCCTTGCTTTCAAATCCTCTTCGTTGCCTTCCCTCAATATATTTGTGGACGAGAGTTCTCATTTATAACTCTGCACGTTTGTGAATTGCAGTGCCCCTGAGCTCCATTTGTCTCCTCGCTTTTTTGGGAGCTGGCCGCAAAAGCGCAGGATTGCTTCAGGCCCTATTTTGGTTCTGGGGGGCAGGCTGAGCCTGTGGTTCATTCTTCTTCCTGATGAGAAAATGGAGTGACCTATGCCTGTCCCAACACCTAGGGCTCGTCTCTCGTTGGTTCCGCGTCTTCCCGTTCATCCTCAGGACAGATTGCAACCTGTACAATCAGGAGGTTAAAGGTGCTGATTCTCCAAGTAGGGAGATGGTTAGTCAAGCGGCTGGAATGGTGAACCCTAGCACAAGGAGAGGAGAAATGAGGTGCAGTTTAGAAACCTTTCCCGATCTCATGGCATACCATCTTCTGGGTTTCCCATGCATGTTTTGATGTAGGAAGATGCCCTTGTACCTGGAGATTTGAGACCCATGGGGTGTGTTCCCCGCAGTGTTACTTTAAAGTATCTGCGTTTGCTCACCCAACCTCACCAATCCTCTCAGCACCAAGAGTGTCCAGCCTTATGTCTCATCCAGCTGTGGGTCTAGATATGGTCAATCCAGGTTGCATCATAGACCCTGAACGGATTTTGTAAGAATTTCTCTGTCTTTCACTGTCTTTGTTTTGTGGGTTTTTTAAAGTAATTTATGTTTAGAATCGGGCTTGGCTGCTTTTCCCTGCTGTGTTGATGCCGCTTTACACCCTCTTGATTCACTTGCAGAGAGATATCGATACATAGGTTTTCAGATTCTTACTAGTCAGATATATTCTTGTGTGGTGACTAGGGTGTGTTGAGTCCAGTTCACTGAGCAGGGAGTAGGCCTTGTCTATTACATATTTGGCTTATGGAGAGGTCTCTGAGCTAATTTGAAACCCTTGTTTTATGCATCACCCCACCTCACCTTTCCGGTTAAGCAGCCATAGTGTGTCTTCTAAAGGTGTGCCTCTGTTCTGTTTTGTAATTCAGTTCAAGAGTAGCGATTTTGACATTCCCTCTATAAGCGATATCTTAGGATAAGTGCCTTTTTCTGTGTGACTTATTTCACTTAGAATCATCGTACCTAAATCCACTCATCATGCTGCTAACTAGCCTTATGACATTGATTTCATGGCTGAGTGATATTGCATTGTGCCAAGTACCACCATTTCTTTATCCATTTTTCTATTTCCTGGGATATTGAAGTTGTACCGAAGCGGAGGTTCTTGTAAACAGAGCAGCCGTAAAGTTTGGGGTGCCTGTGTCTTGTTGATTTTTAGTTTTCCCAATTTATACGCCCATGAGTGGAAGTGCCCTATGCTCTCAACGCTGTGTTTATTACTTGTTTCAGGACACACCGTACTCTTCTCCAGAGTGCCTGTTGGCAATTTACATCCCGCCCATCAGCGTAGCAAGGCTTCCATGTCTCCATGGCCTGTCCTGCTTTTCTGGTTTTTACACTTTGTTCAGCATGGCCCTTTTGACCGAGGGCAAGCGAGACTTCTTTGTAGCGCTGATTTGCCCTTCCGGCTTGCTTGGTTGGCCAAAAAGGGCGTATGCGTTTTTTCCTGAATATATTCAGGAAAAAACGCATACGCCCTTTTTGGCCAAGGGCATCATTGTCAACGTTTTGCCGCTTTTCATGTGCTTTAAAGGCGAGTCGAATCTACCTCCTGAAATCTGTTTCCTGCAAATCTGCCTTGCTTTCAAATCCTCTTCGTTGCCTTCCCTCAATATATTTGTGGACGAGAGTTCTCATTTAAAACTCTGCACGTTTGTGAATTGCAGTGCCCCTGAGCTCCATTTGTCTCCTCGCTTTTTCGGGAGCTGGCCGCAAAAGCGCAGGATTGCTTCAGGCCCTATTTTGGTTCTGGGGGGCAGGCTGAGCCTGTGGTTCATTCTTCTTCCTGATGGGAAAATGGAGTGACCTATGCCTGTCCCAACACCTAGGGCTCGTCTCTCGTTGGTTCCGCGTCTTCCCGTTCATCCTCAGGACAAATTGCAACTTGAACGAAACAGTAGGTTAAAGGTGCTGATTCTCCAAGTAGGGAGATGGTTAGTTAAGCGGCTGGAATGGCGAACCCGAGCACAAGGAGAGGAGAAATGAGGTGCGTTTTAGAAACCTTTCCCGATCTCATGGCATACCATCTTCTGGGTTTCCCATGCATGTTTTGATGTAGGAAGATTCCCTTGTACCTGGAGATTTGAGACCCATGGGGTGTGTTCCCCGCAGTGTTACTTTAAAGTATCTGCATTTGCTCACCCAACCTCACCAACCCTCTCAGCCCCAAGAGTGTCCAGCCTTATGTCTCATCCAGCTGTGGGTCTTGATATGGTCAATCCAGGTTGCATCATAGACCCTGAACGGATTTTGTAAGAATTTCTCTCTCTTTCACTGTCTTTGTTTTGTGGGTTTTTTAAAGTAATTTATGTTTAGAATCGGGCTTGGCTGCTTTTCCCTGCTGTGTTGATGCCGCTTTACACCCTCTTGATTCACTTGCAGAGAGATATCGATACATAGGTTTTCAGATTCTTACTAGTCAGATATATTCTTGTGTGGTGACTAGGGTGTGTTGAGTCCAGTTCACTGAGCAGGGAGTAGGCCTTGTCTATTACATATTTGGCTTATGGAGCGGTCTCTGAGCTAATTTGAAACCCTTGTTTTATGCATCACCCCACCTCACCTTTCCCGTTAAGCAGCCATAGTGTGTCTTCTAAAGGTGTGACTCTGTTCTGTTTTGTAATTCAGTTCAAGTGTAGCGATTTTGACATTCCCTCTATAAGCGATATCTTAGGATAAGTGTCTTTTTCTGTGTGACTTATTTCACTTAGAATCATCGTATCTAAATCCACTCATCATGCTGCTAACTAGCCTTATGACATTGATTTCATGGCTGAGTGATATTCCACTGTGCCAAGTACCACCATTTCTTTATCCATTTTTCTCTTTCCTGGGATATTGAAGGTGTACCGAAGTGGAGGTTCTTGGAAACAGAGCAGCCGTAAACTTTAGGGTGCCTGTGTCTTGTTGACTTTTAGTTTTCCCAATTTCTACGCCCATGAGTGGAAGTGCCCTATGCTCTCTACGCTGTGTTTATTACTTGTTTCAGGACACACCGTACTCTTCTCCAGAGTGCCTGTTGGCAATTTACATCCCGCCCATCAGCGTAGCAAGGCTCCCATGTCTCCATGGCCTGTCCTGCTTTTCTGGTTTTTACACTTTGTTCAGCATGGCCCTTTTGACCGAGGGCAAGCGAGACTTCTTTGTAGCGCTGATTTGCCCTTCCGGCTTGCTTGGTTGGCCAAAAAGGGCGTATGCGTTTTTTCCTGAATATATTCAGGAAAAAACGCATACGCCCTTTTTGGCCAAGGGCATCATTGTCAACGTTTTGCCGCTTTTCATGTGCTTTAAAGGCGAGTCGAATCTACCTCCTGAAATCTGTTTCCTGCAAATCTGCCTTGCTTTCAAATCCTCTTCGTTGCCTTCCCTCAATATATTTGTGGACGAGAGTTCTCATTTATAACTCTGCACGTTTGTGAATTGCAGTGCCCCTGAGCTCCATTTGTCTCCTCGCTTTTTTGGGAGCTGGCCGCAAAAGCGCAGGATTGCTTCAGGCCCTATTTTGGTTCTGGGGGGCAGGCTGAGCCTGTGGTTCATTCTTCTTCCTGATGGGAAAATGGAGTGACCTATGCCTGTCCCAACACCTAGGGCTCGTCTCTCGTTGGTTCCGCGTCTTCCCGTTCATCCTCAGGACAAATTGCAACCTGTACAATCAGGAGGTTAAAGGTGCTGATTCTCCAAGTAGGGAGATGGTTAGTCAAGCAGCTGGAATGGCGAACCCGAGCACAAGGAGAGGAGAAATGAGGTGCGTTTTAGAAACCTTTCCCGACCTCATGGCATACCATCTTCTGGGTTTCCCATGCATGTTTTGATGTAGGAAGATTCCCTTGTACCTGGAGATTTGAGACCCATGGGGTGTGTTCCCCGCAGTGTTACTTTAAAGTACCTGGGTTTGCTCACCCAACCTCACCAATCCTCTCAGCCCCAAGAGTGTCCAGCCTTATGTCTCATCCAGCTGTGGGTCTAGATATGGACAATCCAGGTTGCATCATAGACCCTGAATGGATTTTGTAAGAATTTCTCTGTCTTTCACTGTCTTTGTTTTGTGGGTTTTTTAAAGTAATTTATGTTTAGAATCGGGCTTGGCTGCTTTTCCCTGCAGCGTTGATGCTGCTTTACACCCTCTTGATTCACTTGCAGAGAGATATCGATACATAGGTTTTCAGATTCTTACTAGTCAGATATATTCTTGTGTGGTGACTAGGGTGTGTTGAGTCCAGTTCACTGAGCAGGGAGTAGGCCTTGTCTATTACATATTTGGCTTATGGAGCGGTCTCTGAGCTAATTTCAAACCCTTGTTTTATGCATCACCCCACCTCACCTTTCCCGTTAAGCAGCCATAGTGTGTCTTCTAAAGGTGTGACTCTGTTTTGTTTTGTAATTCAGCTCAAGTGTAGCGATTTTGACATTCACTCTATAAGCGATATCTTAGGATAAGTGTCTTTTTCTGTGTGACTTATTTCAATTAGAATCATCGTACCTAAATCCACACATCATGCTGCTAACTAGCCTTATGACATTGATTTCATGGCTGAGTGATATTCCATTGTGCCAAGTACCACCATTTCTTTATCCATTTTTCTCTTTCCTGGGATACTGAAGGTGTACCGAAGTGGAGGTTCTTGGAAACAGAGCAGCCGTAAACTTTAGGGTGCCTGTGTCTTGTTGATTTTTAGTTTTCCCAATTTATACGCCCATGAGTGGAAGTGCCCTATGCTCTCTACGCTGTGTTTATTACTTGTTTCAGGACACACCGTACTCTTCTCCAGAGTGCCTGTTGGCAATTTACATCCCGCCCATCAGCGTAGCAAGGCTCCCATGTCTCCATGGCCTGTCCTGCTTTTCTGGTTTTTACACTTTGTTCAGCATGGTCCTTTTGACCGAGGGCAAGCGAGACTTCTTTGTAGCGCTGATTTGCCCTTCCGGCTTGCTTGGTTGGCCAAAAAGGGCGTATGCGTTTTTTCCTGAATATATTCAGGAAAAAACGCATACGCCCTTTTTGGCCAAGGGCTTCATTGTCAACGTTTTGCCGCTTTTCATGTGCTTTAAAGAAGAGTCGAATCTACCTCCTGAAATCTGTTTCCTGCAAATCTGCCTTGCTTTCAAATCCTCTTCGTTGCCTTCCCTCAATATATTTGTGGACGAGAGTTCTCATTTATAACTCTGCACGTTTGTGAATTGCAGTGCCCCTGAGCTCCATTTGTCTCCTCGCTTTTTTGGGAGCTGGCCGCAAAAGCGCAGGATTGCTTCAGGCCCTATTTTGGTTCTGGGGGGCAGGCTGAGCCTGTGGTTCATTCTTCTTCCTGATGGGAAAATGGATTGACCTGTGCCTGTCCCAACACCTAGGGCTAGTCTCTCGTTGGTTCCCCGTCTTCCCGTTTATCTTCAGGACAAATGGCAATCTGGACGAAACAGGAGGTTAAAGGTGCTGATTCTCCAAGTAGGGAGATGGTTAATCAAGCGGCTGGAATGGCGAACCCGAGCACAAGGAGAGGAGAAATGAGGTGCGTTTTAGAAACCTTTCCCGATCTCATGGCATACCATCTTCTGGGTTTCCCATGCATGTTTTGATGTAGGAAGATGCCCTTGTACCTGGAGATTTGAGACCCATGGGGTGTGTTCCCAGCAGTGTTACTTTAAAGTATCTGGGTTTGCTCACCCAACCTCACCAATCCTCTCAGCCCCAAGAGTGTCCAGCCTTATGTCTCATCCAGCTGTGGGTGTAGATATGGTCAATCCAGGTTGCATCATAGACCCTGAATGGATTTTGTAAGAATTTCTCTCTCTTTAACTGTCTTTGTTTTGTGGGTTTTTTAAAGTAATTTATGTTTAGAATCGGGCTTGGCTGCTTTTCCCTGCTGTGTTGATGCCGCTTTACACCCTCTTCATTCACTTGCAGAGAGATATCGATACATAGGTTTTCAGATTCTTACTAATCAGATATATTCTTGTGTGGTGACTAGGGTGTGTTGAGTCCAGTTCACTGAGCAGGGAGTAGGCCTTGTCTATTACATATTTGCCTTATGGAGCGGTCTCTGAGCTAATTTCAAACCCTTGTTTTATGCATCACCCCACCTCACCTTTCCCGTTAAGCAGCCATAGTGTGTCTTCTAAAGGTGTGACTCTGTTCTGTTTTGTAATTCAGTTCAAGTGTAGCGATTTTGACATTCCCTCTATAAGCGATATCTTAGGATAAGGGCCTTTTTCTGTGTGACTTATATCACTTAGAATCATCGTACCTAAATCCACTCATCATGCTGCTAACAAGCCTTATGACATTGATTTCATGGCTGAGTGATATTCCATTATGCCAAGTACCACCATTTCTTTATCCATTTTTCTCTTTCCTGGGATATTGAAGGTGTACCGAAGCAGAGGTTCTTGGCAAAAGAACAGCCGTAAAGTTTGGGGTGCCGGTGTCTTGTTGAATTTTAGTTTTCCCAATTTATACGCCCATGAGTGGAAGTGCCCTATGCTCTCTACGCTGTGTTTATTACTTGTTTCAGGACACACTGTACTCTTCTCCAGAGTGCCTGTTGGCAATTTACATCCCGCCCATCAGCGTAGCAAGGCTCCCATGTCTCCATGGCCTGTCCTGCTTTTCTGGTTTTTACACTTTGTTCAGCATGGCCCTTTTGACCGAGGGCAAGCGAGACTTCTTTGTAGCGCTGATTTGCCCTTCGGCTTGCTTGGTTGGCCAAAAAGGGCGTATGCGTTTTTTCCTGAATATATTCAGGAAAAAACGCATACGCCCTTTTTGGCCAAGGGCATCATTGTCAACGTTTTGCCGCTTTTCATGTGCTTTAAAGGCGAGTCGAATCTACCTCCTGAAATCTGTTTCCTGCAAATCTGCCTTGCTTTCAAATCCTCTTCGTTGCCTTCCCTCAATATATTTGTGGACGAGAGTTCTCATTTATAACTCTGCACGTTTGTGAATTGCAGTGCCCCTGAGCTCCATTTGTCTCCTCGCTTTTTTGGGAGCTGGCCGCAAAAGCGCAGGATTGCTTCAGGCCCTATTTTGGTTCTGGGGGGCAGGCTGAGCCTGTGGTTCATTCTTCTTCCTGATGGGAAAATGGAGTGACCTGTGCCTGTCCCAAAACCTAGGGCTAGTCTCTCGTTGGTTCCCCGTCTTCCCGTTCATCCTCAGGACAAATTGCAACCTGGACGAAACAGGAGGTTAAAGGTGCTGATTCTCCAAGTAGGGAGATGGTTAGTCAAGCGGCTGGAATGGCGAACCCGAGCACAAGGAGAGGAGAAATGAGGTGGGTTTTAGAAACCTTTCCCGATCTCACGGCATACCATCTTCTGGGTTTCCCATGCATGTTTTGATGTAGGAAGATGCCCTTGTACCTGGAGATTTGAGACCCATGGGGTGTGTACCCCGCGGTGTTACTTTAAAGTATCTGCGTTTGCTCACCCAACCTCACCAATCCTCTCAGCCCAAAGAGTGTCCAGCCTTATGTCTCATCCAGCTGTGGGTGTAGATATGGTCAATCCAGGTTGCATCAGAGACCCTGAACGGATTTTGTAAGAATTTCTCTCTCTTTCACTGTCTTTGTTTTGTGGGTTTTTTAAAGTAATTTATGTTTAGAATCGGGCTTGGCTGCTTTTCCCTGCTGTGTTGATGCCGCTTTACACCCTCTTGATTCACTTGCAGAGAGATATCGATACATAGGTTTTCAGATTCTTACTAATCAGATATATTCTTGTGTGGTGACTAGGGTGTGTTGAATCCAGTTCACTGAGCAGGGAGTAGGCCTTGTCTATTACATATTTGCCTTATGGAGCGGTCTCTGAGCTAATTTTAAACCCTTGTTTTATGCATCACCCCACCTCACCTTTCCCGTTAAGCAGCCATAGTGTGTCTTCTAAAGGTGTGACCCTGTTCTGTTTTGTAATTCAGTTCAAGTGTAGCGATTTTGACTTTCCCTCTATAAGCGATATCTTAGGATAAGGGCCTTTTTCTGTGTGACTTATATCACTTAGAATCATCGTACCTAAATCCACTCATCATGCTGCTAACAAGCCTTATGACATTGATTTCATGGCTGAGTGATATTCCATTGTGCCAAGTACCACCATTTCTTTATCCATTTTTCTCTTTCCTGGGATATTGAAGGTGTACCGAAGCAGAGGTTCTTGGAAACAGAGCAGCCGTAAACTTTAGGGTGCCTGTGTCTTGTTGATTTTTAGTTTTCCCAATTTATACGCCCATGAGTGGAAGTGCCCTATGCTCTCTACGCTGTGTTTATTACTTGTTTCAGGACACACCGTACTCTTCTCCAGAGTGCCTGTTGGCAATTTACATCCTGCCCATCAGCGTAGCAAGGCTCCCATGTCTCCATGGCCTGTCCTGCTTTTCTGGTTTTTACACTTTGTTCAGCATGGCCCTTTTGACCGAGGGCAAGCGAGACTTCTTTGTAGCGCTGATTTGCCCTTCGGCTTGCTTGGTTGGCCAAAAAGGGCGTATGCGTTTTTTCCTGAATATATTCAGGAAAAAACGCATACGCCCTTTTTGGCCAAGGGCATCATTGTCAACGTTTTGCCGCTTTTCATGTGCTTTAAAGGCGAGTCGAATCTACCTCCTGAAATCTGTTTCCTGCAAATCTGCCTTGCTTTCAAATCCTCTTCGTTGCCTTCCCTCAATATATTTGTGGACGAGAGTTCTCATTTATAACTCTGCACGTTTGTGAATTGCAGTGCCCCTGAGCTCCATTTGTCTCCTCGCTTTTTTGGGAGCTGGCCGCAAAAGCGCAGGATTGCTTCAGGCCCTATTTTGGTTCTGGGGGGCAGGCTGAGCCTGTGGTTCATTCTTCTTCCTGATGGGAAAATGGAGTGACCTATGCCTGTCCCAACACCTAGGGCTCGTCTCTCGTTGGTTCCGCGTCTTCCCGTTCATCCTCAGGACAAATTTCAACCTGTACAATCAGGAGGTTAAAGGTGCTGATTCTCCAAGTAGGGAGATGGTTAGTCAAGCGGCTGGAATGGCGAACCCGAGCACAAGGAGAGGAGAAATGAGGTGCGTTTTAGAAACCTTTCCCGATCTCATGGCATACCATCTTCTGGGTTTCCCATGCATGTTTTGATGTAGGAAGATTCCCTTGTACCTGGAGATTTGAGACCCAAGGGGTGTGTTCCCCGCAGTGTTACTTTAAAGTATCTGCATTTGCTCACCCAACCTCACCAACCCTCTCAGCCCCAAGAATGTCCAGCCTTATGTCTCATCCAGCTGTGGGTCTTGATATGGTCAATGCAGGTTGCATCAGAGACCCTGAACGGATTTTGTAAGAATTTCTCTCTCTTTCACTGTCTTTGTTTTGTGGGTTTTTTAAAGTAATTTATGTTTAGAATCGGGCTTGGCTGCTTTTCCCTGCTGTGTTGATGCCGCTTTACACCCTCTTGATTCACTTGCAGAGAGATATCGATACATAGGTTTTCAGATTCATACTAGTCAGATATATTCTTGTGCGGTGACTAGGGGGTGTTGAGTCCAGTTCACTGAGCAGGGAGTAGGCCTTGTCTATTACATATTTGGCTTATGGAGCGGTGTCTGAGCTAATTTCAAACCCTTGTTTTATGCATCACCCCACCTCACCTTTCCCGTTAAGCAGCCATAGTGTGTCTTCTAAAGGTGTGACTCTGTTCTGTTTTGTAATTCAGTTCAAGTGTAGCGATTTTGACATTCCCTCTATAAGCGATATCTTAGGATAAGTGTCTTTTTCTGTGTGACTTATTTCAATTAGAATCATCGTACCTAAATCCACTCATCATGCTGCTAACTAGCCTTATGACATTGATTTCATGGCTGAGTGATATTCCATTGTGTCAAGTACCACCATTTCTTTATCCATTTTTCTCTTTCCTGGGATACTGAAGGTGTACCGAAGTGGAGGTTCTTGGAAACAGAGCAGCCGTAAACTTTAGGGTGCCTGTGTCTTGTTGATTTTTAGTTTTCCCAATTTATACGCCCTTGAGTGGAAGTGCCCTATGCTCTCTACGCTGTGTTTATTACTTGTTTCAGGACACACCGTATTCTTCTCCAGAGTGCCTGTTGGCAATTTACATCCCGCCCATCAGCGAAGCTAGGCTCCCATGTCTCCATGGCCTGTCCTGCTTTTCTGGTTTTTACACTTTGTTCAGCATGGCCCTTTTGACCGAGGGCAAGCGAGACTTCTTTGTAGCGCTGATTTGCCCTTCCGGCTTGCTTGGTTGGCCAAAAAGGGCGTATGCGTTTTTTCCTGAATATATTCAGGAAAAAACGCATACGCCCTTTTTGGCCAAGGGCATCATTATCAACGTTTTGCCGCTTTTCATGTGCTTTAAAGGCGAATCAAATCTACCTCCTGAAATCTGTTTCCTGCAAATCTGCCTTGCATTCAAATCCTCTTCGTTGCCTTCCCTCAATATATTTGTGGACGAGAGTTCTCATTTATAACTCTGCACGTTTGTGAATTGCAGTGCCCCTGAGCTCCATTTGTCTCCTCGCTCTTTTGGGAGCTGGCCGCAAAAGCGCAGGATTGCTTCAGGCCCTATTTTGGTTCTGGGGGGCAGGCTGAGCCTGTGGTTCATTCTTCTTCCTGATGGGAAAATG
This sequence comes from Eubalaena glacialis, assembly GCF_028564815.1. Lineage (NCBI taxonomy): Eukaryota > Metazoa > Chordata > Mammalia > Artiodactyla > Balaenidae > Eubalaena > Eubalaena glacialis. The sequence continues at coordinate 1,210,943 of NW_026871555.1, read as the reverse complement.
GAGTGACCTGTGCCTGTCCCAACACCTAGGGCTAGTCTCTCGTTGGTTCCCCGTCTTCCCGTTTATCTTCAGGACAAATTGCAACCTGGACGAAACAGGAGGTTAAAGGTGCTGATTCTCCAAGTAGGGAGATGGTTAGTCAAGCGGCTGGAATGGCGAACCCGAGCACAAGGAGAGGAGAAATGAGGTGCGTTTTAGAAACCTTTCCCGATCTCACGGCATACCATCTTCTGGGTTTCCCATGCATGTTTTGATGTAGGAAGATTCCCTTGTACCTGGAGATTTGAGACCCATGGGGTGTGTTCCCCGCAGTGTTACTTTAAATTATCTGCATTTGCTCACCCAACCTCACCAATCCTCTCAGCCCCAAGAGTGTCCAGCCTTATGTCTCATCCAGCTGTGGGTCTAGATATGGTCAATCCAGGTTGCATCAGAGACCCTGAACGGATTTTGTAAGAATTTCTCTCTCTTTCACTGTCTTTGTTTTGTGGGTTTTTTAAAGTAATTTATGTTTAGAATCGGGCTTGGCTGCTTTTCCCTGCTGTGTTGATGCCGCTTTACACCCTCTTGATTCACTTGCAGAGAGATATCGATACATAGGTTTTCAGATTCTTACTAATCAGATATATTCTTGTGTGGTGACTAGGGTGTGTTGAATCCAGTTCACTGAGCAGGGAGTAGGCCTTGTCTATTACATATTTGCCTTATGGAGCGGTCTCTGAGCTAATTTTAAACCCTTGTTTTATGCATCACCCCACCTCACCTTTCCCGTTAAGCAGCCATAGTGTGTCTTCTAAAGGTGTGACTCTGTTCTGTTTTGTAATTCAGTTCAAGTGTAGCGATTTTGACATTCCCTCTATAAGCGATATCTTAGGATAAGGGCCTTTTTCTGTGTGACTTATATCACTTAGAATCATCGTACCTAAATCCACTCATCATGCTGCTAACAAGCCTTATGACATTGATTTCATGGCTGAGTGATATTCCATTGTGCCAAGTACCACCATTTCTTTATCCATTTTTCTCTTTCCTGGGATATTGAAGGTGTACCGAAGCAGAGGTTCTTGGAAACAGAGCAGCCGTAAACTTTAGGGTGCCTGTGTCTTGTTGATTTTTAGTTTTCCCAATTTATACGCCCATGAGTGGAAGTGCCCTATGCTCTCTACGCTGTGTTTATTACTTGTTTCAGGACACACCGTACTCTTCTCCAGAGTGCCTGTTGGCAATTTACATCCTGCCCATCAGCGTAGCAAGGCTCCCATGTCTCCATGGCCTGTCCTGCTTTTCTGGTTTTTACACTTTGTTCAGCATGGCCCTTTTGACCGAGGGCAAGCGAGACTTCTTTGTAGCGCTGATTTGCCCTTCGGCTTGCTTGGTTGGCCAAAAAGGGCGTATGCGTTTTTTCCTGAATATATTCAGGAAAAAACGCATACGCCCTTTTTGGCCAAGGGCATCATTGTCAACGTTTTGCCGCTTTTCATGTGCTTTAAAGGCGAGTCGAATCTACCTCCTGAAATCTGTTTCCTGCAAATCTGCCTTGCTTTCAAATCCTCTTCGTTGCCTTCCCTCAATATATTTGTGGACGAGAGTTCTCATTTATAACTCTGCACGTTTGTGAATTGCAGTGCCCCTGAGCTCCATTTGTCTCCTCGCTTTTTTGGGAGCTGGCCGCAAAAGCGCAGGATTGCTTCAGGCCCTATTTTGGTTCTGGGGGGCAGGCTGAGCCTGTGGTTCATTCTTCTTCCTGATGGGAAAATGGAGTGACCTATGCCTGTCCCAACACCTAGGGCTCGTCTCTCGTTGGTTCCGCGTCTTCCCGTTCATCCTCAGGACAAATTGCAACCTGTACAATCAGGAGGTTAAAGGTGCTGATTCTCCAAGTAGGGAGATGGTTAGTCAAGCGGCTGGAATGGCGAACCCGAGCACAAGGAGAGGAGAAATGAGGTGCGTTTTAGAAACCTTTCCCGATCTCATGGCATACCATCTTCTGGGTTTCCCATGCATGTTTTGATGTAGGAAGATTCCCTTGTACCTGGAGATTTGAGACCCATGGGGTGTGTTCCCCGCAGTGTTACTTTAAAGTATCTGCATTTGCTCACCCAACCTCACCAACCCTCTCAGCCCCAAGAATGTCCAGCCTTATGTCTCATCCAGCTGTGGGTCTTGATATGGTCAATGCAGGTTGCATCAGAGACCCTGAACGGATTTTGTAAGAATTTCTCTCTCTTTCACTGTCTTTGTTTTGTGGGTTTTTTAAAGTAATTTATGTTTAGAATCGGGCTTGGCTGCTTTTCCCTGCTGTGTTGATGCCGCTTTACACCCTCTTGATTCACTTGCAGAGAGATATCGATACATAGGTTTTCAGATTCATACTAGTCAGATATATTCTTGTGCGGTGACTAGGGGGTGTTGAGTCCAGTTCACTGAGCAGGGAGTAGGCCTTGTCTATTACATATTTGGCTTATGGAGCGGTGTCTGAGCTAATTTCAAACCCTTGTTTTATGCATCACCCCACCTCACCTTTCCGGTTAAGCAGCCATAGTTTGTCTTCTAAAGGTGTGACTCTGTTCTGTTTTGTAATTCAGTTCAAGTGTAGCGATTTTGACATTCCCTCTATAAGCGATATCTTAGGATAAGTGTCTTTTTCTGTGTGACTTATTTCACTTAGAATCATCGTACCTAAATCCACTCATCATGCTGCTAACTAGCCTTATGACATTGATTTCATGGCTGAGTGATATTCCATTGTGCCAAGTACCACCATTTCTTTATCCATTTTTCTCTTTCCTGGGATATTGAAGGTGTACCGAAGCGGAGGTTCTTGGAAACAGAGCAGCCGTAAACTTTAGGGTGCCTGTGTCTTGTTGATTTTTAGTTTTCCCAATTTATACGCCCATGAGTGGAAGTGCCCTATGCTCTCTACGCTGTGTTTATTACTTGTTTCAGGACACACCGTACTCTTCTCCAGAGTGCCTGTTGGCAATTTACATCCCGCCCATCAGCGTAGCAATGCTCCCATGTCTCCATGGCCTGTCCTGCTTTTCTGGTTTTTACACTTTGTTCAACATGGCCCTTTTTACCGAGGGCAAGCGAGACTTCTTTGTAGCGCTGATTTGCACTTCCGGCTTGCTTGGTTGGCCAAAAAGGGCGTATGCGTTTTTTCCTGAATATATTCAGGAAAAAACGCATACGCCCTTTTTGGCTAAGGGCATCATTGTCAACGTTTTGCCGCTTTTCATGTGCTTTAAAGGCGAGTCGAATCTACCTCCTGAAATCTGTTTCCTGCAAATCTGCCTTGCTTTCAAATCCTCTTCGTTGCCTTCCCTCAATATATTTGTGGACGAGAGTTCTCATTTATAACTCTGCACGTTTGTGAATTGCAGTGCCCCTGAGCTCCATTTGTCTCCTCGCTTTTTTGGGAGCTGGCCGCAAAAGCGCAGGATTGCTTCAGGCCCTATTTTGGTTCTGGGGGGCAGGCTGAGCCTGTGGTTCATTCTTCTTCCTGATGGGAAAATGGAGTGACCTATGCCTGTCCCAACACCTAGGGCTCGTCTCTCGTTGGTTCTGCGTCTTCCCATTCATCCTCAGGACAAATTGCAACCTGTACAATCAGGAGGTTAAAGGTGCTGATTCTCCAAGTAGGGAGATGGTTAGTCAAGCGGCTGGAATGGCGAACCCGAGCACAAGGAGAGGAGAAATGAGGTGCGTTTTAGAAACCTTTCCCGATCTCATGGCATACCATCTTCTGGGTTTCCCATGCATGTTTTGATGTAGGAAGATGCCCTTGTACCTGGAGATTTGAGACCCATGGGGTGTGTTCCCCGCAGTGTTACTTTAAATTATCTGCGTTTGCTCACCCAACCTCACCAATCCTCTCAGCCCCAAGAGTGTCCAGCCTTATGTCTCATCCAGCTGTGGGTCTAGATATGGTCAATCCAGGTTGCATCATAGACCCTGAACGGATTTTGTAAGAAATTCTCTCTCTTTCACTGTCTTTGTTTTGTGGGTTTTTAAATGTAATTTATGTTTAGAATCATGCTTGGCTGCTTTTCCCTGCTGTGTTGATGCCGCTTTACACCCTCTTGATTCACTTGCAGAGAGATATCGATACATAGGTTTTCAGATTCTTACTAGTCAGATATATTCTTGTGTGGTGACTAGGGTGTGTTGAGTCCAGTTCACTGAGCAGGGAGTAGGCCTTGTCTATTACATATTTGGCTTATGGAGCGGTCTCTGAGCTAATTTCAAACCCTTGTTTTATGCATCACCCCACCTCACCTTTCCCGTTAAGCAGCCATAGTGTGTCTTCTAAAGGTGTGACTCTGTTCTGTTTTGTAATTCAGTTCAAGTGTAGCGATTTTCACATTCCCTCTATAAGCGATATCTTAGGATAAGTGTCTTTTTCTGTGTGACTTATTTCACTTAGAATCATCGTACCTAAATCCACTCATCATGCTGCTAAGTAGACTTATTAGATTGATTTCATGGCTGAGTGATATTCCATTGTGCCAAGTACCACCATTTCTTTATCCATTTTTCTCTTTCCTGGGATATTGAAGGTGTACCGAAGCGGAGGTTCTTGGAAACAGAGCAGCCGTAAACTTTAGGGTGCCTGTGTCTTGTTGATTTTTAGTTTTCCCAATTTATACGCCCATGAGTGGAAGTGCCCTATGCTCTCTACGCTGTGTTTATTACTTGTTTCAGGACACACCGTACTCATCTCCAGAGTGCCTGTTGGCAATTTACATCCCGCCCGTCAGCGTAGCAAGGCTCCCATGTCTCCATGGCCTGTCCTGCTTTTCTGGTTTTTACACTTTGTTCAGCATGGCCCTTTTGACCGAGGGCAAGCAAGACTTCTTTGTAGCGCTGATTTGCCCTTACGGCTTGCTTGGTTGGCCAAAAAGGGCGTATGCGTTTTTTCCTGAATATATTCAGGAAAAAACGCATACGCCCTTTTTGGCCAAGGGCATCATTGTCAACGTTTTGCCGCTTTTCATGTGCTTTAAAGGCGAGTCGAATCTACCTCCTGAAATCTGTTTCCTGCAAATCTGCCTTGCTTTCAAATCCTCTTCGTTGCCTTCCCTCAATATATTTGTGGACGAGAGTTATCATTTATAACTCTGCACGTTTGTGAATTGCAGTGTCCCTGAGCTCCATTTGTCTACTCGCTTTTTTGGGAGCTGGCCGCAAAAGCACAGGATTGCTTCAGGCCCTATTTTGGTTCTGGGGGTCAGGCTGAGCCTGTGGTTCATTCTTCTTCCTGATGGGAAAATGGAGTGACCTATGCCTGTCCCAACACCTAGGGCTAGTCTCTCGTTGGTTCCGCGTCTTCCCGTTCATCCTCAGGACAAATTGCAACCTGTACAATCAGGAGGTTAAAGGTGCTGATTCTCCAAGTAGGGAGATGGTTAGTCAAGCGGCTGGAATGGCGAACCCGAGCACAAGGAGAGGAGAAATGGGGTGCGTTTTAGAAACCTTTCCCGATCTCATGGCATACCATCTTCTGGGTTTCCCATGCATGTTTTGATGTAGGAAGATGCCCTTGTACCTGGAGATTTGAGACCCATGGGGTGTGTTCCCCGCAGTGTTACTTTAAAGTATCTGCGTTTGCTCACCCAACCTCACCAAACCTCTCAGCCCCAAGAGTATCCAGCCTTATGTCTCATCCAGCTGTTGGTCTAGATATGGTCAATCCAGGTTGCATCATAGACCCTGAACGGATTTTGTAAGAATTTCTCTCTCTTTCACTGTCTTTGTTTTGTGGGTTTTTTAAAGTAATTTATGTTTAGAATCGGGCTTGGCTGCTTTTCCCTGCTGTGTTGATGCCGCTTTACACCCTCTTGATTCACTTGCACAGAGATATCGATACATAGGTTTTCAGATTCTTACTAGTCAGATATATTCTTGTGTGGTGACTAGGGTGTGTTGAGTCCAGTTCACTGAGCAGGGAGTAGGCCTTGTCTATTACATATTTGGCTTATGGAGCGGTCTCTGAGCTAATTTCAAACCCTTGTTTTATGCATCAGCTCACCTCACCTTTCCGGTTAAGCAGCCATAGTTTGTCTTCTAAAGGTGTGACTCTGTTCTGTTTTGTAATTCAGTTCAAGTGTAGCGATTTTGACATTCCCTCTATAAGCGATATCTTAGGATAAGTGCCTTTTTCTGTGTGACTTATTTCACTTAGAATCATCGTACCTAAATCCACTCATCATGCTGCTAACTAGCCTTATGACATTGATTTCATGGCTGAGTGATATTCCATTGTGCCAAGTACCACCATTTGTTTATCCATTTTTCTCTTTCCTGGGATATTGAAGGTGTACCGAAGCGGAGGTTCTTGGCAACAGAACAGCCGTAAAGTTTGGGGTGCCTGTGTCTTGTTGATTTTTAGTTTTCCCAATTTATACGCCCATGAGTGGAAGTGCCCTATGCTCTCTACGCTGTGTTTATTACTTGTTTCAGGACACACCGTACACTTCTCCAGAGTGCCTGTTGGCAATTTACATCCTGCCCATCAGCGTAGCAAGGCTCCCATGTCTCCATGGCCTGTCCTGCTTTTCTGGTTTTTACACTTTCTTCAGCATGGCCCTTTTGACCGAGGGAAAGCGAGACTTCTTTGTAGCGCTGATTTGCCCTTCCGGCTTGCTTGGTTGGCCAAAAAGGGCGTATGCGTTTTTTCCTGAATATATTCAGGAAAAAACGCATACGCCCTTTTTGGCCAAGGGCCTCATTGTCAACGTTTTGCCGCTTTTCATGTGCTTTAAAGGCGAGTCGAATCTACCTCCTGAAATCTGTTTCCTGCAAATCTGCCTTGCTTTCAAATCCTCTTCGTTGCCTTCCCTCAATATATTTGTGGACGAGAGTTCTCATTTATAACTCTGCACGTTTGTGAATTGCAGTGCCCCTGAGCTCCATTTGTCTCCTCGCATTTTTGGGAGCTGGCCGCAAAAGCGCAGGATTGCTTCAGGCCCTATTTTGGTTCTGGGGGGCAGGCTGAGCCTGTGGTTCATTCTTCTTCCTGATGGGAAAATGGAGTGACCTGTGCCTGTCCCAACACCTAGGGCTAGTCTCTCGTTGTTTCCCCGTCTTCCCGTTCATCCTCAGGAAAAATTGCAACCTGTACAATCAGGAGGTTAAAGGTGCTGATTCTCCAAGTAGGGAGATGGTTGGTCAAGCAGCTGGAATGGCGAACCCGAGCACAAGGAGAGGAGAAATGAGGTGCGTTTTAGAAACCTTTCCCGATCTCACGGCATACCATCTTCTGGGTTTCACATGCATGTTTGGATGTAGGAAGATGCCCTTGTACCTGGAGATTTGAGACCCATGGGGTGTGTACCCCGCGGTATTACTTTAAAGTATCTGCGTTTGCTCACCCAACCTCACCAATCCTCTCAGCCCCAAGAGTGTCCAGCCTTATGTCTCATCCAGCTGTGGGTCTAGATATGGTCAATCCAGGTTGCATCAGAGACCCTGAACGGATTTTGTAAGAATTTCTCTCTCTTTCACTGTCTTTGCTTTGTGGGTTTTTTAAAGTAATGTATGTTTAGAATGGGGTTTGGCTGCTTTTCCCTGCTGCGTTTATGCCGCTTTACACCCTCTTGATTCACTTGCAGAGAGATATCAATACACAGGTTTTCAGATTCATACTAGTCAGATATATTCTTGTGCGGTGACTAGGGGGTGTTGAGTCCAGTTAACTGAGCAGGGAGTAGGCCTTGTCTATTACATATTTGGCTTATGGAGCGGTCTCTGAGCTAATTTCAAACCCTTGTTTTATGCATCACCCCACCTCACCTTTCCGGTTAAGCAGCCATAGGGTGTCTTCTAAAGGTGTGCCTCTGTTCTGTTTTGTAATTCAGTTCAAGTGTAGCGATTTTGACATTCCCTCTATAAGCGATATCTTAGGATAAGTGCCTTTTTCTGTGTGACTTATTTCACTTAGAATCATCTTACCTAAATTCACTCATCATGCTGCTAACTAGCCTTATGACATTGATTTCATGGCTGAGTGATATTCCATTGTGCCAAGTACCACCATTTGTTTATCCATTTTTCTCTTTCCTGGGATATTGAAGGTGTACCGAAGCGGAGGTTCTTGGCAACAGAACAGCCGTAAAGTTTGGGGTGCCTGTGTCTTGTTTATTTTTAGTTTTCCCAATTTATACGCCCATGAGTGGAAGTGCCCTATGCTCTCTACGCTGTGTTTATTACTTGTTTCAGGACACACCGTACACTTCTCCAGTGTGCCTGTTGGCAATTTACATCCCGCCCATCAGCGTAGCAAGGCTCCCATGTCTCCATGGCCTGTCCTGCTTTTCTGGTTTTTACACTTTCTTCAGCATGGCCCTTTTGACCGAGGGAAAGCGAGACTTCTTTGTAGCGCTGAGTTGCCCTTCCGGCTTGCTTGGTTGGCCAAAAAGGGCGTATGCGTTTTTTCCTGAATATATTCAGGAAAAAACGCATACGCCCTTTTTGGCCAAGGGCCTCATTGTCAACGTTTTGGCGCTTTTCATGTGCTTTAAAGGCGAGTCGAATCTACCTCCTGAAATCTGTTTCCTGCAAATCTGCCTTGCTTTCAAATCCTCTTCGTTGCCTTCCCTCAATATATTTGTGGACAAGAGTTCTCATTTATAACTCTGCACGTTTGTGAATTGCAGTGCCCCTGAGCTCCATTTGTCTCCTCGCTTTTTTGGGAGCTGGCCGCAAAAGCGCAGGATTGCTTCAGGCCCTATTTTGGTTCTGGGGGGCAGGCTGAGCCTGTGGTTCATTCTTCTTCCTGATGGGAAAATGGAGTGACCTGTGCCTGTCCCAACACCTAGGGCTAGTCTCTCGTTGTTTCCCCGTCTTCCCCTTCATCCTCAGGACAAATTGCAACCTGGACGAAACAGGAGGTTAAAGGTGCTGATTCTCCAATTAGGGAGATGGTTAGTCAAGTGGCTGGAATGGCGAACCCGAGCACAAGGAAAGGAGAAATGAGGTGCGTTTTAGAAACCTTTCCCGATCTCATGGCATACCATCTTCTGGGTTTCCCATGCATGTTTTGATGTAGGAAGATTCCCTTGTACCTGGAGATTTGAGACCCATGGGGTGGGTACCCCGCGGTGTTACTTTAAAGTATCTGCATTTGCTCACCCGACCTCACCAATCCTCTCAGCCCCAAGAGTGTCCAGCCTTATGTCTCATCCAGCTGTGGGTCTAGATATGGTCAATCCAGGTTGCATCAGAGACCCTGAACGGATTTTGTAAGAATTTCTCTCTCTTTCACTGTCTTTGCTTTGTGGGTTTTTTAAAGTAATGTATGTTTAGAATGGGGTTTGGCTGCTTTTCCCTGCTGTGTTTATGCCGCTTTACACCCTCTTGATTCAATTGCAGAGAGATATCGATACATAGGTTTTCAGATTCATACTAATCAGATATAATCTTGTGCGGTGACTAGGGGGTGTTGAGTCCAGTTAACTGAGCAGGGAGTAGGCCTTGTCTATTACATATTGGGCTTATGGAGCGGTGTCTGAGCTAATTTCAAACCCTTGTTTTATGCATCACCCCACCTCACCTTTCCGGTTAAGCAGCCATAGTGTGTCTTCTAAAGGTGTGCCTCTGTTCTGTTTTGTAATTCAGTTCAAGTTTAGCGATTTTGACATTCCCTCTATAAGCGATATCTTAGGATAAGTGCCTTTTTCTGTGTGACTTATTTCACTTAGAATCATCGTACCTAAATCCACTCATCATGCTGCTAACTAGCCTTATGACATTGATTTCATGGCTGAGTGATATTCCATTGTGCCAAGTACCACCATTTCTTTATCCATTTTTCTCTTTCCTGGGATATTGAAGGTGTACCGAAGCGGAGGTTCTTGGCAACAGAGCAGCCGTAAAGTTTGGGGTGCCTGTGTCTTGTTGATTTTTAGTTTTCCCAATTTATACGCCCATGAGTGGAAGTGCCCTATGCTCTCTACACTGTGTTTATTACTTGTTTCAGGACACACCGTACTGTTCTCCAGAGTGCCTGTTGGCAATTTACATCCCGCCCATCAGCGTAGCAAGGCTCCCATGTCTCCATGGCCTGTCCTGCTTTTCTTGTTTTTACACTTTGTTCAGCATGGCCCTTTTGACCGAGGCCAAGCGAGACTTCTTTGTAGCGCTGATTTGCCCTTCCGGCTTGCTTGGTTGGCCAAAAAGGGCGTATGCGTTTTTTCCTGAATATATTCAGGAAAAAACGCATACGCCCTTTTTGGCCAAGGGCATCATTGTCAACGTTTTGCCGCTTTTCATGTGCTTTAAAGGCGAGTCGAATCTACCTCCTGAAATCTGTTTCCTGCAAATCTGCCTTGCTTTCAAATCCTCTTCGTTGCCTTCCCTCAATATATTTGTGGACGAGAGTTCTCATTTATAACTCTGCACGTTTGTGAATTGCAGTGCCCCTGAGCTCCATTTGTCTCCTCGCTTTTTTGGGAGCTGGCCGCAAAAGCGCAGGATTGCTTCAGGCCCTATTTTGGTTCTGGGGGGCAGGCTGAGCCTGTGGTTCATTCTTCTTCCTGATGGGAAAATGGAGTGACCTACGCCTGTCCCAACACCTAGGGCTCGTCTCTCGTTGGTTCCTCGTCTTCCCGTTCATCCTCAGGACAAATTGCAACCTGTACAATCAGGAGGTTAAAGGTGCTGATTCTCCAAGTAGGGAGATGGTTGGTCAAGCAGCTGGAATGGCGAACCCGAGCACAAGGAGAGGAGAAATGAGGTGCGTTTTAGAAACCTTTCCCGATCTCATGGCATACCATCTTCTGGGTTTCCCATGCATGTTTTGATGTAGGAAGATGCCCTTGTACCTGGAGATTTGAGACCCATGGGGTGTGTTCCCCGCAGTTTTACTTTAAAGTATCTGCGTTTGCTCACCCAACCTCACCAATCCTCTCAGCCCCAAGAGTGTCCAGCCTTATGTCTCATCCAGCTGTGGGTTTAGATATGGTCAATCCAGGTTGCATCAGAGACCCTGAACGGATTTTGTAAGAATTTCTCTCTCTTTCACTGTCTTTGTTTTGTGGGTTTTTTAAAGTAATTTATGTTTAGAATGGGGTTTGGCTGCTTTTCCCTGCTGTGTTGATGCCGCTTTACACCCTCTTGATTCACTTGCAGAGAGATATCGATACATAGGTTTTCAGATTCATACTAGTCAGATATATTCTTGTGCGGTGACTAGGGGGTGTTGAGTCCAGTTCACTGAGCAGGGAGTAGGCCTTGTCTATTACATATTTGGCTTATGGAGCGGTGTCTGAGCTAATTTCAAACCCTTGTTTTATGCATCACCCCACCTCACCTTTCCCGTTAAGCAGCCATAGTGTGTCTTCTAAAGGTGTGACTCTGTTCTGTTTGTAATTCAGTTCAAGTGTAGCGATTTTGACATTCCCTCTATAAGCGATATCTTAGGATAAGTGCCTTTTTCTGTGTGACTTATTTCACTTAGAATCATCGTACCTAAATCCATTCATCATGCTGCTAACTAGCCTTATGACATTGATTTCATGGCTGAGTGATATTGCATTGTGCCAAGTACCACCATTTCTTTATCCATTTTTCTCTTTCCTGGGATATTGAAGGTGTACCGAAGCGGAGGTTCTTGGCAACAGAGCAGCCGTAAACTTTAGGGTGCCTGTGTCTTGTTGATTTTTAGTTTTCCCAATTTATACGCCCATGAGTGGAAGTGCCCTATGCTCTCTACGCTGTGTTTATTACTTGTTTCAGGACACACCGTACTCTTCTCCAGAGTGCCTGTTGGCAATTTACATCCCGCCCATCAGCGTAGCAAGGCTCCCATGTCTCCATGGCCTGTCCTGCTTTTCTGGTTTTTACAGTTTGTTCAGCATGGCCCTTTTGACCGAGGGCAAGCGAGACTTCTTTGTAGCGCTGATTTGCCCTTCCGGCTTGCTTGGTTGGCCAAAAAGGGCGTATGCGTTTTTTCCTGAATATATTCAGGAAAAAACGCATACGCCCTTTTTGGCCAAGGGCATCATTGTCAACGTTTTGCCACTTTTCATGTGCTTTAAAGGCGAGTTGAATCTACCTCCTGAAATCTGTTTCCTGCAAATCTGCCTTGCTTTCAAATCCTCTTCGTTGCCTTCCCTCAATATATTTGTGGACGAGAGTTCTCATTTATAACTCTGCATGTTTGTGAATTGCAGTGCCCCTGAGCTCCATTTGTCTCCTCGCTTTTTTGGGAGCTGGCCCCAAAAATGCAGGATTGCTTCAGGCCCTATTTTGGTTCTGGGGGGCAGGCTGAGCCTGTGGTTCATTCTTCTTCCTGATGGGAAAATGGAGTGACCTGTGCCTGTCCCAACACCTAGGGCTAGTCTCTCGTTGTTTCCCCGTCTTCCCCTTCATCCTCAGGACAAATTGCAACCTGGACGAAACAGGAGGTTAAAGGTGCTGATTCTCCAATTAGGGAGATGTTTAGTCAAGTGGCTGGAATGGCGAACTTGTGCACAAGGAGAGGAGAAATGAGGTGCGTTTTAGAAACCTTTCCTGATCTCATGGCATACCATCTTCTGGGTTTCCCATGCATGTTTTGATGTAGGAAGATTCCCTTGTACCTGGAGATTTGAGACCCATGGGGTGTGTTCCCCGCAGTGTTACTTTAAAGTATCTGCGTTTGCTCACCCAACCTCACCAATCCTCTCAGCCCCAAGAGTGTCCAGCCTTATGTCTCATCCAGCTGTGGGTCTAGATATGGTCAATCCAGGTTGCATCATAGACCCTGAATGGATTTTGTAAGAATTTCTCTCTCTTTCACTGTCTTTGTTTTGTGGGTTTTTTAAAGTAATTTATGTTTAAAATCGGGCTTGGCTGCTTTTCCCTGCTGTGTTGATGCCGCTTTACACCCTCTTGATTCACTTGCAGAGAGATATCGATACATAGGTTTTCAGATTCTTACTACTCAGATATATTCTTGTGTGGTGACTAGGGTGTGTTGAGTCCAGTTCACTGAGCAGGGAGTAGGCCTTGTCTATTACATATTTGGCTTATGGAGCGGTCTCTGAGCTAATTTCAAACCCTTGTTTTATGCATCACCCCACCTCACCTTTCCCGTTAAGCAGCCATAGTGTGTCTTCTAAAGGTGTGACTCTGTTCTGTTTTGTAATTCAGTTCAAGTGTAGCGATTTTGACATTCCCTCTATAAGCGATATCTTAGGATAAGTGTCTTTTACTGTGTGACTTATTTCACTTAGAATCATCGTACCTAAATCCACTCATCATGCTGCTAACTAGCCTTATGACATTGATTTCATGGCTGAGTGACATTCCATTGTGCCAATTACCACCATTGGTTTATCCATTTTTCTCTTTCCTGGGATATTGAAGGTGTACCGAAGTGGAGGTTCTTGGAAACAGAGCAGCTGTAAATTTTGGGGTGCCTGTGTCTTGTTGATTTTTAGTTTTCCCAATTTATACGCCCATGAGTGGAAGTGCCCTATGCTCTCTAAGCTGTGTTTATTACTTGTTTCAGGACACACCGTACACTTCTCCAGAGTGCCTGTTGGCAATTTACATCCCGCCCATCAGCTTAGCACGGCTCGCATGTCTCCATGGCCTGTCCTGCTTTTGTGGTTTTTACACTTTTTTCAGCATGGCCCTTTTGACCGAGGGCAAGCGAGACTTCTTTGTAGCGCTGATTTGCCCTTCCGGCTTGCTTGGTTGGCCAAAAAGGGCGTATGCGTTTTTTCCTGAATATATTCAGGAAAAAACGCATACGCCCTTTTTGGCCAAGGGCATCATTGTCAACGTTTTGCCGCTTTTCATGTGCTTTACAGGCGAGTCGAATCTACATCCTGAAATCTGTTTCCTGAAAATCTGCCTTACTTTCAAATCCTCTTCGTTGCCTTCCCTCAATATATTTGTGGACGAGAGTTCTCATTTATAACTCTGCACGTTTGTGAATTGCAGTGCCCCTGAGCTCCATTTGTCTACTCGCTTTTTTGGGAGTTGGCCGCAAAAGCGCAGGATTGCTTCAGGCCCTATTTTGGTTCTGGGGGGCAGGCTGAGCCTGTGGTTCATTCTTCTTCCTGATGGGAAAATGGAGTGACCTGTGCCTGTCCCAACACCTAGGGCTAGTCTCTCGTTGGTTGCCCGTCTTCCCGTTCATCCTCAGGAAAATTGCAACCTGTACGATACAGGAGTTTAAAGATGCTGATTCTCCAAGTAGGGAGATGGTGAATCAAGCGGCTGGAATGGGGAACCCGAGCACAAGGAGAGGAGAAATGAGGTACGTTTTAGAAACCTTTCCCGATCTCACGGCATACCATCTTCTGGGTTTCACATGCATGTTTAGATGTAGGAAGATGCCCTTGTACCTGGAGATTTGAGACCCATGGGGTGGGTACCCCGCGGTATTACTTTAAAGTATCTGCGTTTGCTCACCCAACCTCACCAATCCTCTCAGCCCCAAGAGTGTCCAGCCTTATGTCTCATCCAGCTGTGGGTCTAGATATGGTCAATCCAGGTTGCATCAGATACCCTGAACGGATTTTGTAAGAATTTCTCTCTCTTTCACTGTCTTTGCTTTGTGGGTTTTTTAAAGTAATGTATGTTTAGAATGGGGTTTGGCTGCTTTTCCCTGCTGCGTTTATGCCGCTTTACACCCTCTTGATTCACTTGCAGAGAGATATCAATACACAGGTTTTCAGATTCATACTAGTCAGATATATTCTTGTGCGGTGACTAGGGGGTGTTGAGTCCAGTTCACTGAGCAGGGAGTAGGCCTTGTCTATTACATATTGGGCTTATGGAGCGGTCTCTGAGCTAATTTCAAACCCTTGTTTTATGCATCACCCCACCTCACCTTTCCCGTTCAGCAGCCATAGTGTGTCTTCTAAAGGTGTGACTCTGTTCTGTTTGTAATTCAGTTCAAGTGTAGCGATTTTGACATTCCCTCTATAAGCGATATCTTAGGATAAGTGTCTTTTTCTGTGTGACTTATTTCACTTAGAATCATCGTACCTAAATCCACTTATCATGCTGCTAACTAGCCTTATGACATTGATTTCATGGCTGAGTGATATTCCATTGTGCCAAGTACCACCATTTCTTTATCCATTTTTCTCTTTCCTGGGATATTGAAGGTGTACCGAAGCGGAGGTTCTTGGCAAAAGAACAGCCGTAAAGTTTCGGGTGCCTGTGTCTTGTTGATTTTTAGTTTTCCCAATTTATACGCCCATGAGTGGAAGTGCCCTATGCTCTCTACGCTGTGTTTATTACTTGTTTCAGGACACACCGTACACTTCTCCAGAGTGCCTGTTGGCAATTTACATCCCGCCCATCAGCGTAGCAAGGCTCCCATGTCTCCATGGCCTGTCCTGCTTTTCTGGTTTTTACACTTTCTTCAGCATGGCCCTTTTGACCGAGGGAAAGCGAGACTTCTTTGTAGCGCTGATTTGCCCTTCCGGCTTGCTTGGTTGGCCAAAAAGGGCGTATGCGTTTTTTCCTGAATATATTCAGGAAAAAACGCATACGCCCTTTTTGGCCAAGGGCATCATTGTCAACGTTTTGCCACTTTTCATGTGCTTTAAAGGCGAGTTGAATCTACCTCCTGAAATCTGTTTCCTGCAAATCTGCCTTGCTTTCAAATCCTCTTCGTTGCCTTCCCTCAATATATTTGTGGACGAGAGTTCTCATTTATAACTCTGCATGTTTGTGAATTGCAGTGCCCCTGAGCTCCATTTGTCTCCTCGCTTTTTTGGGAGCTGGCCGCAAAAATGCAGGATTGCTTCAGGCCCTATTTTGGTTCTGGGGGGCAGGCTGAGCCTGTGGTTCATTCTTCTTCCTGATGGGAAAATGGAGTGACCTGTGCCTGTCCCAACACCTAGGGCTAGTCTCTCGTTGTTTCCCCGTCTTCCCCTTCATCCTCAGGACAAATTGCAACCTGGACGAAACAGGAGGTTAAAGGTGCTGATTCTCCAATTAGGGAGATGTTTAGTCAAGTGGCTGGAATGGCGAACTTGTGCACAAGGAGAGGAGAAATGAGGTGCGTTTTAGAAACCTTTCCTGATCTCATGGCATACCATCTTCTGGGTTTCCCATGCATGTTTTGATGTAGGAAGATTCCCTTGTACCTGGAGATTTGAGACCCATGGGGTGTGTTCCCCGCAGTTTTACTTTAAAGTATCTGCGTTTGCTCACCCAACCTCACCAATCCTCTCAGCCCCAAGAGTGTCCAGCCTTATGTCTCATCCAGCTGTGGGTCTAGATATGGTCAATCCAGGTTGCATCATAGACCCTGAACGGATTTTGTAAGAATTTCTCTCTCTTTCACTGTCTTAGTTTTGTGGGTTTTTTAAAGTAATTTATGTTTAGAATCGGGCTTGGCTGCTTTTCCCTGCTGTGTTGATGCCACTTTACACCCTCTTGATTCACTTGCAGAGAGATATCGATACATAGGTTTTCAGATTCTTACTACTCAGATATATTCTTGTGTGGTGACTAGGGTGTGTTGAGTCCAGTTCACTGAGCAGGGAGTAGGCCTTGTCTATTACATATTTGGCTTATGGAGCGGTCTCTGAGCTAATTTCAAACCCTTGTTTTATGCATCACCCCACCTCACCTTTCCCGTTAAGCAGCCATAGTGTGTCTTCTAAAGGTGTGACTCTGTTCTGTTTTGTAATTCAGTTCAAGTGTAGCGATTTTGACATTCCCTCTATAAGCGATATCTTAGGATAAGTGTCTTTTTCTGTGTGACTTATTTCACTTAGAATCATCGTACCTAAATCCACTCATCATGCTGCTAACTAGCCTTATGACATTGATTTCATGGCTGAGTGACATTCCATTGTGCCAATTACCACCATTGGTTTATCCATTTTTCTCTTTCCTGGGATATTGAAGGTGTACCGAAGTGGAGGTTCTTGGAAACAGAGCAGCTGTAAATTTTGGGGTGCCTGTGTCTTGTTGATTTTTAGTTTTCCCAATTTATACGCCCATGAGTGGAAGTGCCCTATGCTCTCTAAGCTGTGTTTATTACTTGTTTCAGGACACACCGTACTCTTCTCCAGAGTGCCTGTTGGCAATTTACATCCCGCCCATCAGCTTAGCACGGCTCGCATGTCTCCATGGCCTGTCCTGCTTTTCTGGTTTTTACACTTTTTTCAGCATGGCCCTTTTGACCGAGGGCAAGCGAGACTTCTTTGTAGCGCTGATTTGCCCTTCCGGCTTGCTTGGTTGGCCAAAAACGGCGTATGCGTTTTTTCCTGAATATATTCAGGAAAAAACGCATACGCCCTTTTTGGCCAAGGGCATCATTGTCAACGTTTTGCCGCTTTTCATGTGCTTTACAGGCGAGTCGAATCTACATCCTGAAATCTGTTTCCTGAAAATCTGCCTTACTTTCAAATCCTCTTCGTTGCCTTCCCTCAATATATTTGTGGACGAGAGTTCTCATTTATAACTCTGCACGTTTGTGAATTGCAGTGCCCCTGAGCTCAATTTGCTTACTCGCTTTTTTGGGAGCTAACCGCAAAAGCGCAGGATTGCTTCAGGCCCTATTTTGGTTCTGGGGGGCAGGCTGAGCCTGTGGTTCATTCTTCTTCCTGATGGAAAAATGGAGTGACCTGTGCCTGTCCCAACACCTAGGGCTAGTCTCTCGTTGGTTGCCCGTCTTCCCGTTCATCCTCAGGAAAATTGCAACCTGTACGATACAGGAGTTTAAAGATGCTGATTCTCCAAGTAGGGAGATGGTGAATCAAGCGGCTGGAATGGGGAACCCGAGCACAAGGAGAGGAGAAATGAGGTGCGTTTTAGAAACCTTTCCCGATCTCACGGCATACCATCTTCTGGGTTTCACATGCATGTTTGGATGTAGGAAGATGCCCTTGTACCTGGAGATTTGAGACCCATTGGGTGGGTACCCCGCGGTATTACTTTAAAGTATCTGCGTTTGCTCACCCAACCTCACCAATCCTCTCAGCCCCAAGAGTGTCCAGCCTTATGTCTCATCCAGCTGTGGGTCTAGATATGGTCAATCCAGGTTGCATCAGAGACCCTGAACGGATTTTGTAAGAATTTCTCTCTCTTTCACTGTCTTTGCTTTGTGGGTTTTTTAAAGTAATGTATGTTTAGAATGGGGTTTGGCTGCTTTTCCCTGCTGCGTTTATGCCGCTTTACACCCTCTTGATTCACTTGCAGAGAGATATCAATACACAGGTTTTCAGATTCATACTAGTCAGATATATTCTTGTGCGGTGACTAGGGGGTGTTGAGTCCAGTTCACTGAGCAGGGAGTAGGCCTTGTCTATTACATATTGGGCTTATGGAGCGGTCTCTGAGCTAATTTCAAACCCTTGTTTTATGCATCACCCCACCTCACCTTTCCCGTTCAGCAGCCATAGTGTGTCTTCTAAAGGTGTGACTCTGTTCTGTTTGTAATTCAGTTCAAGTGTAGCGATTTTGACATTCCCTCTATAAGCGATATCTTAGGATAAGTGTCTTTTTCTGTGTGACTTATTTCACTTAGAATCATCGTACCTAAATCCACTTATCATGCTGCTAACTAGCCTTATGACATTGATTTCATGGCTGAGTGATATTCCATTGTGCCAAGTACCACCATTTCTTTATCCATTTTTCTCTTTCCTGGGATATTGAAGGTGTACCGAAGCGGAGGTTCTTGGCAAAAGAACAGCCGTAAAGTTTGGGGTGCCTGTGTCTTGTTGATTTTTAGTTTTCCCAATTTATACGCCCATGAGTGGAAGTGCCCTATGCTCTCTACGCTGTGTTTATTACTTGTTTCAGGACACACCGTACACTTCTCCAGAGTGCCTGTTGGCAATTTACATCCCGCCCATCAGCGTAGCAAGGCTCCCATGTCTCCATGGCCTGTCCTGCTTTTCTGGTTTTTACACTTTCTTCAGCATGGCCCTTTTGACCGAGGGAAAGCGAGACTTCTTTGTAGCGCTGATTTGCCCTTCCGGCTTGCTTGGTTGGCCAAAAAGGGCGTATGCGTTTTTTCCTGAATATATTCAGGAAAAAACGCATACGCCCTTTTTGGCCAAGGGCCTCATTGTCAACGTTTTGCCGCTTTTCATGTGCTTTACAGGCGAGTCAAATCTACATCCTGAAATCTGTTTCCTGCAAATCTGCCTTGCTTTCAAATCCTCTTCGTTGCCTTCCCTCAATATATTTGTGGACGAGAGTTCTCATTGATAACTCTGCACGTTTGTGAATTGCAGTGCCCCTGAGCTCCATTTGTCTCCTCGCTTTTTTGGGAGCTGGCCGCAAAAGCGCAGGATTGCTTCAGGCCCTATTTTGGTTCTGGGAGGCAGGCTGAGCCTGTGGTTCATTCTTCTTCCTGATGGGAAAATGGAGTGACCTGTGCTTGTCCCAACACCTAGGGCTAGTCTCTCGTTGTTTCCCCGTCTTCCCCTTCATCCTCAGGACAAATTGCAACCTGGACGAAACAGGAGGTTAAAGGTGCTGATTCTCCAATTAGGGAGATGGTTAGTCAAGTGGCTGGAATGGGGAACCCGAGCACAAGGAAAGGAGAAATGAGGTGCGTTTTAGAAACCTTTCCCGATCTCATGGCATACCATCTTCTGGGTTTCCCATGCATGTTTTGATGTAGGATGATTCCCTTGTACCTGGAGATTTGAGACCCATGGGGTGGGTACCCCGCGGTGTTACTTTAAAGTATCTGCATTTGCTCACCCGACCTCACCAATCCTCTCAGCCCCAAGAGTGTCCAGCCTTATGTCTCATCCAGCTGTGGGTCTAGATATGGTCAATCCAGGTTGCATCAGAGACCCTGAACGGATTTTGTAAGAATTTCTCTCTCTTTCACTGTCTTTGCTTTGTGGGTTTTTTAAAGTAATGTATGTTTAGAAGGGGTTTGGCTGCTTTTCCCTGCTGTGTTTATGCCGCTTTACACCCTCTTGATTCACTTGCAGAGAGATATCGATACATAGGTTTTCAGATTCATACTAATCAGATATAATCTTGTGCGGTGACTAGGGGGTGTTGAGTCCAGTTAACTGAGCAGGGAGTAGGCCTTGTCTATTACATATTTGGCTTATGGAGCGGTGTCTGAGCTAATTTCAAACCCTTGTTTTATGCATCACCCCACCTCACCTTTCCGGTTAAGCAGCCATAGTGTGTCTTCTAAAGGTGTGCCTCTGTTCTGTTTTGTAATTCAGTTCAAGTTTAGCGATTTTGACATTCCCTCTATAAGCGATATCTTAGGATAAGTGCCTTTTTCTGTGTGACTTATTTCACTTAGAATCATCGTACCTAAATCCACTCATCATGCTGCTAACTAGCCTTATGACATTGATTTCATGGCTGAGTGATATTCCATTGTGCCAAGTACCACCATTTCTTTATCCATTTTTCTCTTTCCTGGGATATTGAAGGTGTACCGAAGCGGAGGTTCTTGGCAACAGAGCAGATGTAAAGTTTGGGGTGCCTGTGTCTTGTTGATTTTTAGTTTTCCCAATTTATATGCCCATGAGTGGAAGTGCCCTATGCTCTCTACACTGTGTTTATTACTTGTTTCAGGACACACCGTACTCTTCTCCAGAGTGCCTGTTGGCAATTTACATCCCGCCCATCAGCGTAGCAAGGCTCCCATGTCTCCATGGCCTGTCCTGCTTTTCTGGTTTTTACAGTTTGTTCAGCATGGCCCTTTTGACCGAGGGCAAGCGAGACTTCTTTGTAGCGCTGATTTGCCCTTCCGGCTTGCTTGGTTGGCCAAAAAGGGCGTATGCGTTTTTTCCTGAATATATTCAGGAAAAAACGCATACGCCCTTTTTGGCCAAGGGCATCATTGTCAACGTTTTGCCGCTTTTCATGTGCTTTAAAGGCGAGTCGAATCTACCTCCTGAAATCTGTTTCCTGCAAATCTGCCTTGCTTTCAAATCCTCTTCGTTGCCTTCCCTCAATATATTTGTGGACGAGAGTTCTCATTTATAACTCTGCACGTTTGTGAATTGCAGTGCCCCTGAGCTCCATTTGTGTCCTCGCTTTTTTGGGAGCTGGCCGCAAAAATGCAGGATTGCTTCAGGCCCTATTTTGGTTCTGGGGGGCAGGCTGAGCCTGTGGTTCATTCTTCTTCCTGATGGGAAAATGGAGTGACCTACGCCTGTCCCAACACCTAGGGCTCGTCTCTCGTTGGTTCTGCGTCTTCCCCTTCATCCTCAGGACAAATTGCAACCTGGACGAAAGAGGAGGTTAAAGGTGCTGATTCTCCAAGTAGGGAGATGTTTGGTCAAGCAGCTGGAATGGCGAACCCGAGCACAAGGAGAGGAGAAATGAGGTGCGTTTTAGAAACCTTTCCCGATCTCATGGCATACCATCTTCTGGGTTTCCCATGCATGTTTTGCTGTAGGAAGATGCCCTTGTACCTGGAGATTTGAGACCCATGGGGTGTGTTCCCCGCAGTTTTACTTTAAAGTATCTGCGTTTGCTCACCCAACCTCACCAATCCTCTCAGCCCCAAGAGTGTCCAGCCTTATGTCTCATCCAGCTGTGGGTCTAGATATGGTCAATCCAGGTTGCATCAGAGACCCTGAACGGATTTTGTAAGAATTTCTCTCTCTTTCACTGTCTTTGTTTTGTGGGTTTTTTAAAGTAATGTATGTTTAGAATGGGGTTTGGCTGCTTTTCCCTGCTGCGTTTATGCTGCTTTACACCCTCTTGATTCACTTGCAGAGAGATATCAATACACAGGTTTTCAGATTCATACTAGTCAGATATATTCTTGTGCGGTGACTAGGGGGTGTTGAGTCCACTTCACTGAGCAGGAAGTAGGCCTTGTCTATTACATATTGGGCTTATGGAGCGGTGTCTGAGCTAATTTCAAACCCTTGTTTTATGCATCACCCCACCTCACCTTTCCGGTTAAGCAGCCATAGTGTGTCTTCTAAAGGTGTGCCTCTGTTCTGTTTTGTAATTCAGTTCAAGTTTAGCGATTTTGACATTCCCTGTATAAGCGATATCTTAGGATAAGTGCCTTTTTCTGTGTGACTTATTTCACTTAGAATCATCGTACCTAAATCCACTCATCATGCTGCTAACTAGCCTTATGACATTGATTTCATGGCTGAGTGATATTCCATTGTGCCAAGTACCACCATTTCTTTATCCATTTTTCTCTTTCCTGGGATATTGAAGGTGTACCGAAGCGGAGGTTCTTGGCAACAGAGCAGCCGTAAAGTTTGGGGTGCCTGTGTCTTGTTGATTTTTAGTTTTCCCAATTTATACGCCCATGAGTGGAAGTGCCCTATGCTCTCTACACTGTGTTTATTACTTGTTTCAGGACACACCGTACTGTTCTCCAGAGTGCCTGTTGGCAATTTACATCCCGCCCATCAGCGTAGCAAGGCTCCCATGTCTCCATGGCCTGTCCTGCTTTTCTTGTTTTTACACTTTGTTCAGCATGGCCCTTTTGACCGAGGCCAAGCGAGACTTCTTTGTAGCGCTGATTTGCCCTTCCGGCTTGCTTGGTTGGCCAAAAAGGGCGTATGCGTTTTTTCCTGAATATATTCAGGAAAAAACGCATACGCCCTTTTTGGCCAAGGGCATCATTGTCAACGTTTTGCCGCTTTTCATGTGCTTTAAAGGCGAGTCGAATCTACCTCCTGAAATCTGTTTCCTGCAAATCTGCCTTGCTTTCAAATCCTCTTCGTTGCCTTCCCTCAATATATTTGTGGACGAGAGTTCTCATTTATAACTCTGCACGTTTGTGAATTGCAGTGCCCCTGAGCTCCATTTGTCTCCTCGCTTTTTTGGGAGCTGGCCGCAAAAGCGCAGGATTGCTTCAGGCCCTATTTTGGTTCTGGGGGGCAGGCTGAGCCTGTGGTTCATTCTTCTTCCTGATGGGAAAATGGAGTGACCTACGCCTGTCCCAACACCTAGGGCTCGTCTCTCGTTGGTTCCTCGTCTTCCCGTTCATCCTCAGGACAAATTGCAACCTGTACAATCAGGAGGTTAAAGGTGCTGATTCTCCAAGTAGGGAGATGGTTGGTCAAGCAGCTGGAATGGCGAACCCGAGCACAAGGAGAGGAGAAATGAGGTGCGTTTTAGAAACCTTTCCCGATCTCATGGCATACCATCTTCTGGGTTTCCCATGCATGTTTTGATGTAGGAAGATGCCCTTGTACCTGGAGATTTGAGACCCATGGGGTGTGTTCCCCGCAGTTTTACTTTAAAGTATCTGCGTTTGCTCACCCAACCTCACCAATCCTCTCAGCCCCAAGAGTGTCCAGCCTTATGTCTCATCCAGCTGTGGGTCTAGATATGGTCAATCCAGGTTGCATCAGAGACCCTGAACGGATTTTGTAAGAATTTCTCTCTCTTTCACTGTCTTTGTTTTGTGGGTTTTTTAAAGTATTTATGTTTAGAATGGGGTTTGGCTGCTTTTCCCTGCTGTGTTGATGCCGCTTTACACCCTCTTGATTCACTTGCAGAGAGATATCGATACATAGGTTTTCAGATTCATACTAGTCAGATATATTCTTGTGCGGTGACTAGGGGGTGTTGAGTCCAGTTCACTGAGCAGGGAGTAGGCCTTGTCTATTACATATTTGGCTTATGGAGCGGTGTCTGAGCTAATTTCAAACCCTTGTTTTATGCATCACCCCACCTCACCTTTCCCGTTAAGCAGCCATAGTGTGTCTTCTAAAGGTGTGACTCTGTTCTGTTTGTAATTCAGTTCAAGTGTAGCGATTTTGACATTCCCTCTATAAGCGATATCTTAGGATAAGTGCCTTTTTCTGTGTGACTTATTTCACTTAGAATCATCGTACCTAAATCCACTCATCATGCTGCTAACTAGCCTTATGACATTGATTTCATGGCTGAGTGATATTGCATTGTGCCAAGTACCACCATTTCTTTATCCATTTTTCTCTTTCCTGGGATATTGAAGGTGTACCGAAGCGGAGGTTCTTGGCAACAGAGCAGCCGTAAACTTTAGGGTGCCTGTGTCTTGTTGATTTTTAGTTTTCCCAATTTATACGCCCATGAGTGGAAGTGCCCTATGCTCTCTACGCTGTGTTTATTACTTGTTTCAGGACACACCGTACTCTTCTCCAGAGTGCCTGTTGGCAATTTACATCCCGCCCATCAGCGTAGCAAGGCTCCCATGTCTCCATGGCCTGTCCTGCTTTTCTGGTTTTTACAGTTTGTTCAGCATGGCCCTTTTGACCGAGGGCAAGCGAGACTTCTTTGTAGCGCTGATTTGCCCTTCCGGCTTGCTTGGTTGGCCAAAAAGGGCGTATGCGTTTTTTCCTGAATATATTCAGGAAAAAACGCATACGCCCTTTTTGGCCAAGGGCATCATTGTCAACGTTTTGCCACTTTTCATGTGCTTTAAAGGCGAGTTGAATCTACCTCCTGAAATCTGTTTCCTGCAAATCTGCCTTGCTTTCAAATCCTCTTCGTTGCCTTCCCTCAATATATTTGTGGACGAGAGTTCTCATTTATAACTCTGCATGTTTGTGAATTGCAGTGCCCCTGAGCTCCATTTGTCTCCTCGCTTTTTTGGGAGCTGGCCCCAAAAATGCAGGATTGCTTCAGGCCCTATTTTGGTTCTGGGGGGCAGGCTGAGCCTGTGGTTCATTCTTCTTCCTGATGGGAAAATGGAGTGACCTGTGCCTGTCCCAACACCTAGGGCTAGTCTCTCGTTGTTTCCCCGTCTTCCCCTTCATCCTCAGGACAAATTGCAACCTGGACGAAACAGGAGGTTAAAGGTGCTGATTCTCCAATTAGGGAGATGTTTAGTCAAGTGGCTGGAATGGCGAACTTGTGCACAAGGAGAGGAGAAATGAGGTGCGTTTTAGAAACCTTTCCTGATCTCATGGCATACCATCTTCTGGGTTTCCCATGCATGTTTTGATGTAGGAAGATTCCCTTGTACCTGGAGATTTGAGACCCATGGGGTGTGTTCCCCGCAGTGTTACTTTAAAGTATCTGCGTTTGCTCACCCAACCTCACCAATCCTCTCAGCCCCAAGAGTGTCCAGCCTTATGTCTCATCCAGCTGTGGGTCTAGATATGGTCAATCCAGGTTGCATCATAGACCCTGAATGGATTTTGTAAGAATTTCTCTCTCTTTCACTGTCTTTGTTTTGTGGGTTTTTTAAAGTAATTTATGTTTAGAATCGGGCTTGGCTGCTTTTCCCTGCTGTGTTGATGCCACTTTACACCCTCTTGATTCACTTGCAGAGAGATATCGATACATAGGTTTTCAGATTCTTACTACTCAGATATATTCTTGT
The DNA here is from genome assembly GCF_028564815.1 of Eubalaena glacialis. Taxonomy (NCBI): domain Eukaryota; kingdom Metazoa; phylum Chordata; class Mammalia; order Artiodactyla; family Balaenidae; genus Eubalaena; species Eubalaena glacialis. The sequence goes on along the minus strand of NW_026871555.1, from coordinate 1,185,697 downwards.
GTGGTGACTAGGGTGTGTTGAGTCCAGTTCACTGAGCAGGGAGTAGGCCTTGTCTATTACATATTTGGCTTATGGAGCGGTCTCTGAGCTAATTTCAAACCCTTGTTTTATGCATCACCCCACCTCACCTTTCCCGTTAAGCAGCCATAGTGTGTCTTCTAAAGGTGTGACTCTGTTCTGTTTTGTAATTCAGTTCAAGTGTAGCGATTTTGACATTCCCTCTATAAGCGATATCTTAGGATAAGTGTCTTTTTCTGTGTGACTTATTTCACTTAGAATCATCGTACCTAAATCCACTCATCATGCTGCTAACTAGCCTTATGACATTGATTTCATGGCTGAGTGACATTCCATTGTGCCAATTACCACCATTGGTTTATCCATTTTTCTCTTTCCTGGGATATTGAAGGTGTACCGAAGTGGAGGTTCTTGGAAACAGAGCAGCTGTAAATTTTGGGGTGCCTGTGTCTTGTTGATTTTTAGTTTTCCCAATTTATACGCCCATGAGTGGAAGTGCCCTATGCTCTCTAAGCTGTGTTTATTACTTGTTTCAGGACACACCGTACACTTCTCCAGAGTGCCTGTTGGCAATTTACATCCCGCCCATCAGCTTAGCACGGCTCGCATGTCTCCATGGCCTGTCCTGCTTTTCTGGTTTTTACACTTTTTTCAGCATGGCCCTTTTGACCGAGGGCAAGCGAGACTTCTTTGTAGCGCTGATTTGCCCTTCCGGCTTGCTTGGTTGGCCAAAAACGGCGTATGCGTTTTTTCCTGAATATATTCAGGAAAAAACGCATACGCCCTTTTTGGCCAAGGGCATCATTGTCAACGTTTTGCCGCTTTTCATGTGCTTTACAGGCGAGTCGAATCTACATCCTGAAATCTGTTTCCTGAAAATCTGCCTTACTTTCAAATCCTCTTCGTTGCCTTCCCTCAATATATTTGTGGACGAGAGTTCTCATTTATAACTCTGCACGTTTGTGAATTGCAGTGCCCCTGAGCTCCATTTGCTTACTCGCTTTTTTGGGAGCTGGCCGCAAAAGCGCAGGATTGCTTCAGGCCCTATTTTGGTTCTGGGGGGCAGGCTGAGCCTGTGGTTCATTCTTCTTCCTGATGGAAAAATGGAGTGACCTGTGCCTGTCCCAACACCTAGGGCTAGTCTCTCGTTGGTTGCCCGTCTTCCCGTTCATCCTCAGGAAAATTGCAACCTGTACGATACAGGAGTTTAAAGATGCTGATTCTCCAAGTAGGGAGATGGTGAATCAAGCGGCTGGAATGGGGAACCCGAGCACAAGGAGAGGAGAAATGAGGTGCGTTTTAGAAACCTTTCCCGATCTCACGGCATACCATCTTCTGGGTTTCACATGCATGTTTGGATGTAGGAAGATGCCCTTGTACCTGGAGATTTGAGACCCATTGGGTGGGTACCCCGCGGTATTACTTTAAAGTATCTGCGTTTGCTCACCCAACCTCACCAATCCTCTCAGCCCCAAGAGTGTCCAGCCTTATGTCTCATCCAGCTGTGGGTCTAGATATGGTCAATCCAGGTTGCATCAGAGACCCTGAACGGATTTTGTAAGAATTTCTCTCTCTTTCACTGTCTTTGCTTTGTGGGTTTTTTAAAGTAATGTATGTTTAGAATGGGGTTTGGCTGCTTTTCCCTGCTGCGTTTATGCCGCTTTACACCCTCTTGATTCACTTGCAGAGAGATATCAATACACAGGTTTTCAGATTCATACTAGTCAGATATATTCTTGTGCGGTGACTAGTGGGTGTTGAGTCCAGTTCACTGAGCAGGGAGTAGGCCTTGTCTATTACATATTGGGCTTATGGAGCGGTCTCTGAGCTAATTTCAAACCCTTGTTTTATGCATCACCCCACCTCACCTTTCCCGTTCAGCAGCCATAGTGTGTCTTCTAAAGGTGTGACTCTGTTCTGTTTGTAATTCAGTTCAAGTGTAGCGATTTTGACATTCCCTCTATAAGCGATATCTTAGGATAAGTGTCTTTTTCTGTGTGACTTATTTCACTTAGAATCATCGTACCTAAATCCACTTATCATGCTGCTAACTAGCCTTATGACATTGATTTCATGGCTGAGTGATATTCCATTGTGCCAAGTACCACCATTTCTTTATCCATTTTTCTCTTTCCTGGGATATTGAAGGTGTACCGAAGCGGAGGTTCTTGGCAAAAGAACAGCCGTAAAGTTTGGGGTGCCTGTGTCTTGTTGATTTTTAGTTTTCCCAATTTATACGCCCATGAGTGGAAGTGCCCTATGCTCTCTACGCTGTGTTTATTACTTGTTTCAGGACACACCGTACACTTCTCCAGAGTGCCTGTTGGCAATTTACATCCCGCCCATCAGCGTAGCAAGGCTCCCATGTCTCCATGGCCTGTCCTGCTTTTCTGGTTTTTACACTTTCTTCAGCATGGCCCTTTTGACCGAGGGAAAGCGAGACTTCTTTGTAGCGCTGATTTGCCCTTCCGGCTTGCTTGGTTGGCCAAAAAGGGCGTATGCGTTTTTTCCTGAATATATTCAGGAAAAAACGCATACGCCCTTTTTGGCCAAGGGCCTCATTGTCAACGTTTTGCCGCTTTTCATGTGCTTTACAGGCGAGTCAAATCTACATCCTGAAATCTGTTTCCGGCAAATCTGCCTTGCTTTCAAATCCTCTTCGTTGCCTTCCCTCAATATATTTGTGGACGAGAGTTCTCATTGATAACTCTGCACGTTTGTGAATTGCAGTGCCCCTGAGCTCCATTTGTCTCCTCGCTTTTTTGGGAGCTGGCCGCAAAAGCGCAGGATTGCTTCAGGCCCTATTTTGGTTCTGGGAGGCAGGCTGAGCCTGTGGTTCATTCTTCTTCCTGATGGGAAAATGGAGTGACCTGTGCCTGTCCCAACACCTAGGGCTAGTCTCTCGTTGTTTCCCCGTCTTCCCCTTCATCCTCAGGACAAATTGCAACCTGGACGAAACAGGAGGTTAAAGGTGCTGATTCTCCAATTAGGGAGATGGTTAGTCAAGTGGCTGGAATGGCGAACCCGAGCACAAGGAAAGGAGAAATGAGGTGCGTTTTAGAAACCTTTCCCGATCTCATGGCATACCATCTTCTGGGTTTCCCATGCATGTTTTGATGTAGGATGATTCCCTTGTACCTGGAGATTTGAGACCCATGGGGTGGGTACCCCGCGGTGTTACTTTAAAGTATCTGCATTTGCTCACCCGACCTCACCAATCCTCTCAGCCCCAAGAGTGTCCAGCCTTATGTCTCATCCAGCTGTGGGTCTAGATATGGTCAATCCAGGTTGCATCAGAGACCCTGAACGGATTTTGTAAGAATTTCTCTCTCTTTCACTGTCTTTGCTTTGTGGGTTTTTTAAAGTAATGTATGTTTAGAAGGGGTTTGGCTGCTTTTCCCTGCTGTGTTTATGCCGCTTTACACCCTCTTGATTCACTTGCAGAGAGATATCGATACATAGGTTTTCAGATTCATACTAATCAGATATAATCTTGTGCGGTGACTAGGGGGTGTTGAGTCCAGTTAACTGAGCAGGGAGTAGGCCTTGTCTATTACATATTTGGCTTATGGAGCGGTGTCTGAGCTAATTCCAAACCCTTGTTATATGCATCACCCCACCTCACCTTTCCGGTTAAGCAGCCATAGTGTGTCTTCTAAAGGTGTGCCTCTGTTCTGTTTTGTAATTCAGTTCAAGTTTAGCGATTTTGACATTCCCTCTATAAGCGATATCTTAGGATAAGTGCCTTTTTCTGTGTGACTTATTTCACTTAGAATCATCGTACCTAAATCCACTCATCATGCTGCTAACTAGCCTTATGACATTGATTTCATGGCTGAGTGATATTCCATTGTGCCAAGTACCACCATTTCTTTATCCATTTTTCTCTTTCCTGGGATATTGAAGGTGTACCGAAGCGGAGGTTCTTGGCAACAGAGCAGCTGTAAAGTTTGGGGTGCCTGTGTCTTGTTGATTTTTAGTTTTCCCAATTTATATGCCCATGAGTGGAAGTGCCCTATGCTCTCTACACTGTGTTTATTACTTGTTTCAGGACACACCGTACTCTTCTCCAGAGTGCCTGTTGGCAATTTACATCCCGCCCATCAGCGTAGCAAGGCTCCCATGTCTCCATGGCCTGTCCTGCTTTTCTGGTTTTTACAGTTTGTTCAGCATGGCCCTTTTGACCGAGGGCAAGCGAGACTTCTTTGTAGCGCTGATTTGCCCTTCCGGCTTGCTTGGTTGGCCAAAAAGGGCGTATGCGTTTTTTCCTGAATATATTCAGGAAAAAACGCATACGCCCTTTTTGGCCAAGGGCATCATTGTCAACGTTTTGCCGCTTTTCATGTGCTTTAAAGGCGAGTCGAATCTACCTCCTGAAATCTGTTTCCTGCAAATCTGCCTTGCTTTCAAATCCTCTTCGTTGCCTTCCCTCAATATATTTGTGGACGAGAGTTCTCATTTATAACTCTGCACGTTTGTGAATTGCAGTGCCCCTGAGCTCCATTTGTGTCCTCGCTTTTTTGGGAGCTGGCCGCAAAAATGCAGGATTGCTTCAGGCCCTATTTTGGTTCTGGGGGGCAGGCTGAGCCTGTGGTTCATTCTTCTTCCTGATGGGAAAATGGAGTGACCTACGCCTGTCCCAACACCTAGGGCTCGTCTCTCGTTGGTTCTGCGTCTTCCCCTTCATCCTCAGGACAAATTGCAACCTGGACGAAAGAGGAGGTTAAAGGTGCTGATTCTCCAAGTAGGGAGATGTTTGGTCAAGCAGCTGGAATGGCGAACCCGAGCACAAGGAGAGGAGAAATGAGGTGCGTTTTAGAAACCTTTCCCGATCTCATGGCATACCATCTTCTGGGTTTCCCATGCATGTTTTGCTGTAGGAAGATGCCCTTGTACCTGGAGATTTGAGACCCATGGGGTGTGTTCCCCGCAGTTTTACTTTAAAGTATCTGCGTTTGCTCACCCAACCTCACCAATCCTCTCAGCCCCAAGAGTGTCCAGCCTTATGTCTCATCCAGCTGTGGGTCTAGATATGGTCAATCCAGGTTGCATCAGAGACCCTGAACGGATTTTGTAAGAATTTCTCTCTCTTTCACTGTCTTTGTTTTGTGGGTTTTTTAAAGTAATGTATGTTTAGAATGGGGTTTGGCTGCTTTTCCCTGCTGCGTTTATGCCGCTTTACACCCTCTTGATTCACTTGCAGAGAGATATCAATACACAGGTTTTCAGATTCATACTAGTCAGATATATTCTTGTGCGGTGACTAGGGGGTGTTGAGTCCACTTCACTGAGCAGGGAGTAGGCCTTGTCTATTACATATTGGGCTTATGGAGCGGTCTCTGAGCTAATTTCAAACCCTTGTTTTATGCATCACCCCACCTCACCTTTCCCGTTCAGCAGCCATAGTGTGTCTTCTAAAGGTGTGACTCTGTTCTGTTTGTAATTCAGTTCAAGTGTAGCGATTTTGACATTCCCTCTATAAGCGATATCTTAGGATAAGTGTCTTTTTCTGTGTGACTTATTTCACTTAGAATCATCGTACCTAAATCCACTTATCATGCTGCTAACTAGCCTTATGACCTTGATTTCATGGCTGAGTGATATTCCATTGTGCCAAGTACCACCATTTCTTTATCCATTTTTCTCTTTCCTGGGATATTGAAGGTGTACCGAAGCGGAGGTTCTTGGCAAAAGAACAGCCGTAAAGTTTGGGGTGCCTGTGTCTTGTTGATTTTTAGTTTTCCCAATTTATATGCCCATGAGTGGAAGTGCCCTATGCTCTCTACACTGTGTTTATTACTTGTTTCAGGACACACCGTACTCTTCTCCAGAGTGCCTGTTGGCAATTTACATCCCGCCCATCAGCATAGCAAGGCTCCCATGTCTCCATGGCCTGTCCTGCTTTTCTGGTTTTTACAGTTTGTTCAGCATGGCCCTTTTGACCGAGGGCAAGCGAGACTTCTTTGTAGCGCTGATTTGCCCTTCCGGCTTGCTTGGTTGGCCAAAAAGGGCGTATGCGTTTTTTCCTGAATATATTCAGGAAAAAACGCATACGCCCTTTTTGGCCAAGGGCATCATTGTCAACGTTTTGCCGCTTTTCATGTGCTTTAAAGGCGAGTCGAATCTACCTCCTGAAATCTGTTTCCTGCAAATCTGCCTTGCTTTCAAATCCTCTTCGTTGCCTTCCCTCAATATATTTGTGGACGAGAGTTCTCATTTATAACTCTGCACGTTTGTGAATTGCAGTGCCCCTGAGCTCCATTTGTGTCCTCGCTTTTTTGGGAGCTGGCCGCAAAAATGCAGGATTGCTTCAGGCCCTATTTTGGTTCTGGGGGGCAGGCTGAGCCTGTGGTTCATTCTTCTTCCTGATGGGAAAATGGAGTGACCTACGCCTGTCCCAACACCTAGGGCTCGTCTCTCGTTGGTTCTGCGTCTTCCCCTTCATCCTCAGGACAAATTGCAACCTGGACGAAAGAGGAGGTTAAAGGTGCTGATTCTCCAAGTAGGGAGATGTTTGGTCAAGCAGCTGGAATGGCGAACCCGAGCACAAGGAGAGGAGAAATGAGGTGCGTTTTAGAAACCTTTCCCGATCTCATGGCATACCATCTTCTGGGTTTCCCATGCATGTTTTGCTGTAGGAAGATGCCCTTGTACCTGGAGATTTGAGACCCATGGGGTGTGTTCCCCGCAGTTTTACTTTAAAGTATCTGCGTTTGCTCACCCAACCTCACCAATCCTCTCAGCCCCAAGAGTGTCCAGCCTTATGTCTCATCCAGCTGTGGGTCTAGATATGGTCAATCCAGGTTGCATCAGAGACCCTGAACGGATTTTGTAAGAATTTCTCTCTCTTTCACTGTCTTTGTTTTGTGGGTTTTTTAAAGTAATGTATGTTTAGAATGGGGTTTGGCTGCTTTTCCCTGCTGCGTTTATGCCGCTTTACACCCTCTTGATTCACTTGCAGAGAGATATCAATACACAGGTTTTCAGATTCATACTAGTCAGATATATTCTTGTGCGGTGACTAGGGGGTGTTGAGTCCACTTCACTGAGCAGGGAGTAGGCCTTGTCTATTACATATTGGGCTTATGGAGCGGTCTCTGAGCTAATTTCAAACCCTTGTTTTATGCATCACCCCACCTCACCTTTCCCGTTCAGCAGCCATAGTGTGTCTTCTAAAGGTGTGACTCTGTTCTGTTTGTAATTCAGTTCAAGTGTAGCGATTTTGACATTCCCTCTATAAGCGATATCTTAGGATAAGTGTCTTTTTCTGTGTGACTTATTTCACTTAGAATCATCGTACCTAAATCCACTTATCATGCTGCTAACTAGCCTTATGACCTTGATTTCATGGCTGAGTGATATTCCATTGTGCCAAGTACCACCATTTCTTTATCCATTTTTCTCTTTCCTGGGATATTGAAGGTGTACCGAAGCGGAGGTTCTTGGCAAAAGAACAGCCGTAAAGTTTGGGGTGCCTGTGTCTTGTTGATTTTTAGTTTTCCCAATTTATACGCCCATGAGTGGAAGTGCCCTATGCTCTCTACGCTGTGTTTATTACTTGTTTCAGGACACACCGTACACTTCTCCAGAGTGCCTGTTGGCAATTTACATCCCGCCCATCAGCGTAGCAAGGCTCCCATGTCTCCATGGCCTGTCCTGCTTTTCTAGTTTTTACACTTTCTTCAGCATGGCCCTTTTGACCGAGGGAAAGCGAGACTTCTTTGTAGCGCTGATTTGCCCTTCCGGCTTGCTTGGTTGGCCAAAAAGGGCGTATGCGTTTTTTCCTGAATATATTCAGGAAAAAACGCATACGCCCTTTTTGGCCAAGGGCCTCATTGTCAACGTTTTGCCGCTTTTCATGTGCTTTACAGGCGAGTCGAATCTACATCCTGAAATCTGTTTCCTGCAAATCTGCCTTGCTTTCAAATCCTCTTCGTTGCCTTCCCTCAATATATTTGTGGACGAGAGTTCTCATTGATAACTCTGCACGTTTGTGAATTGCAGTGCCCCTGAGCTCCATTTGTCTCCTCGCTTCTTTGGGAGCTGGCCGCAAAAGCACAGGATTGCTTCAGGCCCTATTTTGGTTCTGGGAGGCAGGCTGAGCCTGTGGTTCATTCTTCTTCCTGATGGGAAAATGGAGTGACCTGTGCCTGTCCCAACACCTAGGGTTAGTCTCTCGTTGTTTCCCCGTCTTCCCCTTCATCCTCAGGACAAATTGCAACCTGGACGAAAGAGGAGGTTAAAGGTGCTGATTCTCCAAGTAGGGAGATGTTTGGTCAAGCAGCTGGAATGGCGAACCCGAGCACAAGGAGAGGAGAAATGAGGTGCGTTTTAGAAACCTTTCCCGATCTCATGGCATACCATCTTCTGGGTTTCCCAAGCATGTTTTGATGTAGGAAGATGCCCTTGTACCTGGAGATTTGAGACCCATGGGGTGTGTTCCCCGCAGTTTTACTTTAAAGTATCTGCGTTTGCTCACCCAACCTCACCAATCCTCTCAGCCCCAAGAGTGTCCAGCCTTATGTCTCATCCAGCTGTGGGTCTAGATATGGTCAATCCAGGTTGCATCAGAGACCCTGAACGGATTTTGTAACTATTTCTCTCTCTTTCACTGTCTTTGCTTTGTGGGTTTTTTAAAGTAATGTATGTTTAGAAGGGGTTTGGCTGCTTTTCCCTGCTGTGTTTATGCCGCTTTACACCCTCTTGATTCACTTGCAGAGAGATATCGATACATAGGTTTTCAGATTCATACTAATCAGATATAATCTTGTGCGGTGACTAGGGGGTGTTGAGTCCAGTTAACTGAGCAGGGAGTAGGCCTTGTCTATTACATATTTGGCTTATGGAGCAGTGTCTGAGCTAATTTCAAACCCTTGTTTTATGCATCACCCCACCTCACCTTTCCGGTTAAGCAGCCATAGTGTGTCTTCTAAAGGTGTGCCTCTGTTCTGTTTTGTAATTCAGTTCAAGTGTAGCGATTTTGACATTCCCTCTATAAGCGATATCTTAGGATAAGTGCCTTTTTCTGTGTGACTTATTTCACTTAGAATCATCGTACCTAAATCCACTCATCATGCTGCTAACTAGCCTTATGACATTGATTTCATGGCTGAGTGATATTCCATTGTGCCAAGTACCACCATTTCTTTATCCATTTTTCTCTTTCCTGGGATATTGAAGGTGTACCGAAGCGGAGGTTCTTGGCAACAGAGCAGCTGTAAAGTTTGGCGTGCCTGTGTCTTGTTGATTTTTAGTTTTCCCAATTTATACGCCCATGAGTGGAAGTGCCCTATGCTCTCTACACTGTGTTTATTACTTGTTTCAGGACACACCGTACTCTTCTCCAGAGTGCCTGTTGGCAATTTACATCCCGCCCATCAGCGTAGCAAGGCTCCCATGTCTCCATGGCCTGTCCTGCTTTTCTGGTTTTTACACTTTGTTCAGCATGGCCCTTTTGACCGAGGGAAAGCGAGACTTCTTTGTAGCGCTGATTTGCCCTTCCGGCTTGCTTGGTTGGCCAAAAAGGGCGTATGCGTTTTTTCCTGAATATATTCAGGAAAAAACGCATACGCCCTTTTTGGCCAAGGGCATCATTGTCAACGTTTTGCCGCTTTTCATGTGCTTTAAAGGCGAGTCGAATCTACCTCCTGAAATCTGTTTCCTGCAAATCTGCCTTGCTTTCAAATCCTCTTCGTTGCCTTCCCTCAATATATTTGTGGACGAGAGTTCTCATTTATAACTCTGCACGTTTGTGAATTGCGGTGCCCCTGAGCTCCATTTGTGTCCTCGCTTTTTCGGGAGCTGGCCGCAAAAATGCAGGATTGCTTCAGGCCCTATTTTGGTTCTGGGGGGCAGGCTGAGCCTGTGGTTCATTCTTCTTCCTGATGGGAAAATGGAGTGACCTACGCCTGTCCCAACACCTAGGGCTCGTCTCTCGTTGGTTCCGCGTCTTCCCCTTCATCCTCAGGACAAATTGCAACCTGGACGAAACAGGAGGTTAAAGGTGCTGATTCTCCAAGTAGGGAGATGTTTGGTCAAGCAGCTGGAATGGCGAACCCGAGCACAAGGAGAGGAGAAATGAGGTGCGTTTTAGAAACCTTTCCCGATCTCATGGCATACCATCTTCTGGGTTTCCCATGCATGTTTTGATGTAGGAAGATGCCCTTGTACCTGGAGATTTGAGACCCATGGGGTGTGTTCCCCGCAGTTTTACTTTAAAGTATCTGCGTTTGCTCACCCAACCTCACCAATCCTCTCAGCCCCAAGAGTGTCCAGCCTTATGTCTCATCCAGCTGTGGGTCTAGATATGGTCAATCCAGGTTGCATCAGAGACCCTGAAAGGATTTTGTAAGAATTTCTCTCTCTTTCACTGTCTTTGTTTTGTGGGTTTTTTAAAGTAATTTATGTTTAGAATGGGGTTTGGCTGCTTTTCCCTGCTGTGTTGATGCCGCTTTACACCCTCTTGATTCACTTGCAGAGAGATATCGATACATAGGTTTTCAGATTCATACTAGTCAGATATATTCTTGTGCGGTGACTAGGGGGTGTTGAGTCCAGTTCACTGAGCAGGGAGTAGGCCTTGTCTATTACATATTTGGCTTATGGAGCGGTGTCTGAGCTAATTTCAAACCCTTGTTTTATGCATCACCCCACCTCACCTTTCCGGTTAAGCAGCCATAGTGTGTCTTCTAAAGGTGTGACTCTGTTCTGTTTGTAATTCAGTTCAAGTGTAGCGATTTTGACATTCCCTCTATAAGCGATATCTTAGGATAAGTGCCTTTTTCTGTGTGACTTATTTCACTTAGAATCATCGTACCTAAATCCACTCATCATGCTGCTAACTAGCCTTATGACATTGATTTCATGGCTGAGTGATATTCCATTGTGCCAAGTACCACCATTTGTTTATCCATTTTTCTCTTTCCTGGGATATTGAAGGTGTACCGAAGTGGAGGTTCTTGGCAACAGAGCAGCCGTAAAGTTTGGGGTGCCTGTGTCTTGTTGATTTTTAGTTTTCCCAATTTATACGCCCATGAGTGGAAGTGCCCTATGCTCTCTACGCTGTGTTTATTACTTGTTTCAGGACACACCGTACACTTCTCCAGAGTGCCTGTTGGCAATTTACATCCCGCCCATCAGCGTAGCAAGGCTCCCATGTCTCCATGGCCTGTCCTGCTTTTCTGGTTTTTACAGTTTGTTCAGCATGGCCCTTTTGACCGAGGGCAAGCGAGACTTCTTTGTAGCGCTGATTTGCCCTTCCGGCTTGCTTGGTTGGCCAAAAAGGGCGTATGCGTTTTTTCCTGAATATATTCAGGAAAAAACGCATACGCCCTTTTTGGCCAAGGGCATCATTGTCAACGTTTTGCCGCTTTTCATGTGCTTTAAAGGCGAGTCGAATCTACCTCCTGAAATCTGTTTCCTGCAAATCTGCCTTGCTTTCAAATCCTCTTCGTTGCCTTCCCTCAATATATTTGTGGACGAGAGTTCTCATTTATAACTCTGCACGTTTGTGAATTGCAGTGCCCCTGAGCTCCATTTGTGTCCTCGCTTTATTGGGAGCTGGCCGCAAAAATGCAGGATTGCTTCAGGCCCTATTTTGGTTCTGGGGGGCAGGCTGAGCCTGTGGTTCATTCTTCTTCCTGATGGGAAAATGGAGTGACCTACGCCTGTCCCAACACCTAGGGCTCGTCTCTCGTTGGTTCCGCGTCTTCCCCTTCATCCTCAGGACAAACTGCAAGCTGGACGAAACAGGAGGTTAAAGGTGCTGATTCTCCAAGTAGGGAGATGGTTAGTCAAGCGGCTGGAATGGCGAACCCGAGCACAAGGAGAGGAGAAATGAGGTGCGTTTTAGAAACTTTTTCCGATCTCACGGCATACCATCTTCTGGGTTTCCCATGCATGTTTTGATGTACGAAGATGCCCTTGTACCTGGAGATTTGAGACCCATGGGGTGTGTTCCCCGCAGTTTTACTTTAAAGTATCTGCGTTTGCTCACCCAACCTCACCAATCCTCTCAGTCCCAAGAGTGTCCAGCCTTATGTCTCATCCAGCTGTGGGTCTAGATATGGTCAATCCAGGTTGCATCAGAGACCCTGAACGGATTTTGTAAGAATTTCTCTCTCTTTCACTGTCTTTGTTTTGTGGGTTTTTTAAAGTAATTTATGTTTAGAATGGGGTTTGGCTGCTTTTCCCTGCTGTGTTGATGCCGCTTTACACCCTCTTGATTCACTTGCAGAGAGATATCGATACATAGGTTTTCAGATTCATACTAGTCAGATATATTCTTGTGCGGTGACTAGGGGGTGTTGAGTCCAGTTCACTGAGCAGGGAGTAGGCCTTGTCTATTACATATTTGGCTTAGGGAGCGGTGTCTGAGCTAATTTCAAACCCTTGTTTTATGCATCACCCCACCTCACCTTTCCCGTTAAGCAGCCATAGTGTGTCTTCTAATGGTGTGACTCTGTTCTGTTTGTAATTCAGTTCAAGTGTACCGATTTTGACATTCCCTCTATAAGCGATATCTTAGGATAAGTGCCTTTTTCTGTGTGACTTATTTCACTTAGAATCATCGTACCTAAATCCACTCATCATGCTGCTAACTAGCCTTATGACATTGATTTCATGGCTGAGTGATATTCCATTGTGCCAAGTACCACCATTTGTTTATCCATTTTTCTCTTTCCTGGGATATTGAAGGTGTACCGAAGTGGAGGTTCTTGGAAACAGAGCAGCCGTAAAGTTTGGGGTGCCTGTGTCTTGTTGATTTTTAGTTTTCCCAATTTATACGCCCATGAGTGGAAGTGCCCTATGCTCTCTACGCTGTGTTTATTACTTGTTTCAGGACACACCGTACACTTCTCCAGAGTGCCTGTTGGCAATTTACATCCCGCCCATCAGCGTAGCAAGGCTCCCATGTCTCCATGGCCTGTCCTGCTTTTCTGGTTTTTACACTTTGTTCAGCATGGCCCTTTTGACCGAGGGAAAGCGAGACTTCTTTGTAGCGCTGATTTGCCCTTCCGGCTTGCTTGGTTGTCCAAAAAGGGCGTATGCGTTTTTTCCTGAATATATTCAGGAAAAAACGAATACGCCCTTTTTGGCCAAGGGCCTCATTGTCAACGTTTTGCCGCTTTTCATGTGCTTTACAGGCGAGTCGAATCTACAACCTGAAATCTGTTTCCTGCAAATCTGCCTTGCTTTCAAATCCTCTTCGTTGCCTTCCCTCAATATATTTGTGGACGAGAGTTCTCATTGATAACTCTGCACGTTTGTGAATTGCAGTGCCCCTGAGCTCCATTTGTCTCCTCGCTTTTTTGGGAGCTGGCCGCAAAAGCGCAGGATTGCTTCAGGCCCTATTTTGGTTCTGGGGGGCAGGCTGAGCCTGTGGTTCATTCTTCTTCCTGATGGGAAAATGGAGTGACCTGTGCCTGTCCCAACACCTAGGGCTAGTCTCTCGTTGTTTCCCCGCCTTCCCCTTCATCCTCAGGACAAATTGCAACCTGGACGAAATAGGAGTTTAAAGGTGCTGATTCTCCAATTAGGGAGATGGTTAGTCAAGTGGCTGGAATGGCGAACCCGAGCACAAGGAGAGGAGAAATGAGGTGCGTTTTAGAAACCTTTCCCGATCTCATGGCATACCATCTTCTGGGTTTCCCATGCATGTTTTGATGTAGGAAGATTCCCTTGTACCTGGAGATTTGAGACCCATGGGGTGTGTTCCCCACAGTATTACTTTAAAGTATCTGCGTTTGCTCACCCAACCTCACCAATCCTCTCAGCCCCAAGAGTGTCCAGCCTTATGTCTCATCCAGCTGTGGGTCTAGATATGGTGAATCCAGGTTGCATCAGAGACCCTGAACGGATTTTGTAAGAATTTCTCTCTCTTTCACTGTCTTTGTTTTGTGGGTTTTTTAAAGTAATTTATGTTTAGAATCGGGCTTGGCTGCTTTTCCCTGCTGTGTTGATGCCGCTTTACACCCTCTTGATTCACTTGCAGAGAGATATCGATACATATGTTTTCAGATTCTTACTACTCAGATATATTCTTGTGTGGTGACTAGGGTGTGTTGAGTCCAGTTCACTGAGCAGGGAGTAGGCCTTGTCTATTACATATTTGGCTTATGGAGCGGTCTCTGAGCTAATTTCAAACCCTTGTTTTATGCATCACCCCACCTCACCTTTCCGGTTAAGCAGCCATAGTGTGTCTTCTAAAAGTGTGACTCTGTTCTCTTTTGTAATTCAGTTCAAGTGTAGCGATTTTGACATTCCCTCTATAAGCGATATCTTAGGATAAGTGTCTTTTTCTGTGTGACTTATTTCACTTAGAATCATCGTACCTAAATCCACTCATCATGCTGCTAACTAGCCTTATGACATTGATTTCATGGCTGAGTGATATTCCATTGTGCCAAGTACCACCATTTCTTTATCCACTTTTCTCTTTCCTGGTAAATTGAAGGTGTACCGAAGCGGAGGTTCTTGGAAACAGAGCAGCCGTAAACTTTAGGGTGCCTGTGTCTTGTTGATTTTTAGTTTTCCCAATTTATACGCCCATGAGTGGAAGTGCCCTATGCTCTCTACGCTGTGTTTATTACTTGTTTCAGGACACACCGTACTCTTCTCCAGAGTGCCTGTTGGCAATTTACATCCCGCCCATCAGCGTAGCAAGGCTCCCATGTCTCCAAGGCCTGTCCTGCTTTTCTGGTTTTTACAGTTTGTTCAGCATGGCCCTTTTGACCGAGGGCAAGCGAGACTTCTTTGTAGCGCTGATTTGCCCTTCCGGCTTGCTTGGTTGGCCAAAAAGGGCGTATGCGTTTTTTCCTGAATATATTCAGGAAAAAACGCATACGCCCTTTTTGGCCAAGAGCATCATTGTCAACGTTTTGTCACTTTTCATGTGCTTTAAAGGCGAGTCGAATCTACCTCCTGAAATCTGTTTCCTGCAAATCTGCCTTGCTTTCAAATCCTCTTCGTTGCCTTCCCTCAATATATTTGTGGACGAGAGATCTCATTTATAACTCTGCACGTTTGTGAATTGCAGTGCCCCTGAGCTCCATTTGACTCCTCACTTTTTTGGGAGCTGGCCGCAAAAGCGCAGGATTGCTTCAGGCCCTATTTTGGTTTTGGGGGGCAGGCTGAGCCTGTGGTTCATTCTTCTTCCTGATGGGAAAATGGAGTGACCTATGCCTGTCCCAACACCTAGGGCTAGTCTCTCGTTGGTTCCCCGTCTTCCCGTTCATCCTCAGGACAAATTGCAACCTGGACGAAACAGGAGGTTAAAGGTGCTGATTCTCCAAGTAGGGAGATGGTTAGTCAAGCGGCTGGAATGGCGAACCCGAGCACAAGGAGAGGAGAAATGAGGTGCGTTTTAGAAACTTTTCCCGATCTCACGGCATACCATCTTCTGGGTTTCCCATGCATGTTTTGATGTAGGAAGATGCCCTTGTACCTGGAGATTTGAGACCCATGGGGTGGGTACCCCGCAGTATTACTTTAAAGTATCTGCATTTGCTCACCCAACCTCACCAATCCTCTCAGCCCCAAGAGTGTCCAGCCTTATGTCTCATCCAGCTGTGGGTCTAGATATGGTCAATCCAGGTTGCATCAGAGACCCTGAACGGATTTTGTAAGAATTTCTCTCTCTTTCACTGTCTTTGCTTTGTGGCTCTTTTAAAGTAATGTATGTTTAGAATGGGGTTTGGCTGCTTTTCCCTGCTGTGTTTATGCCGCTTTACACCCTCTTGATTCACTTGCAGAGAGATATCGATACATAGGTTTTCAGATTCATACTAGTCAGATATATTCTTGTGCGGTGACTAGGGGGTGTTGAGTCCAGTTCACTGAGCAGGGAGTAGGCCTTGTCTAGTACATATTTGGCTTATGGAGCGGTGTCTGAGCTAATTTCAAACCCTTGTTTTATGCATCACCCCACCTCACCTTTCCAGTTAAGCAGACATAGTGTGTCTTCTAAAGGTGTGACTCTGTTCTGTTTTGTAATTCAGTTCAAGTGTAGCGATTTTGACATTCCCTCTATAAGCGATATCTTAGGATAAGTGCCTTTTTCTGTGTGACTTATTTCACTTAGAATCATCGTACCTAAATCCACTCATCATGCTGCTAACTAGCCTTATGACATTGATTTCATGGCTGAGTGATATTGCATTGTGCCAAGTACCACCATTTCTTTATCCATTTTTCTCTTTCCTGGGATATTGAAGGTGTACCGAAGCGGAGGTTCTTGGCAACAGAGCAGCCGTAAACTTTAGGGTGCCTGTGTCTTGTTGATTTTTAGTTTTCCCAATTTATACGCCCATGAGTGGAAGTGCCCTATGCTCTCTACGCTGTGTTTATTACTTGTTTCAGGACACACTGTACTCTTCTCCAGATTGCCTGTTGGCAATTTACATCCCGCCCATCAGCGTAGCAAGGCTCCCATGTCTCCATGGCCTGTCCTGCTATTCTGGTTTTTACAGTTTGTTCAGCATGGCCCTTTTGACCGAGGGCAAGCGAGACTTCTTCGTAGCGCTGATTTGCCCTTCCGGCTTGCTTGCTTGGCCAAAAAGGGCGTATGCGTTTTTTCCTGAATATATTCAGGAAAAAACGCATACGCCCTTTTTGGCCAAGGGCATCATTGTCAACGTTTTGTCACTTTTCATGTGCTTTAAAGGCGAGTCGAATCTACCTCCTGAAATCTGTTTCCTGCAAATCTGCCTTGCTTTCAAATCCTCTTCGTTGCCTTCCCTCAAAATATTTGTGGACGAGAGATCTCATTTATAACTCTGCACGTTTGTGAATTGCAGTGCCCCTGAGCTCCATTTGTCTCCTCGCTTTTTTGGGAGCTGGCCGCAAAAGCGCAGGATTGCTTCAGGCCCTTTTTTGGTTCTGGGGGGCAGGCTGAGCCTGTGGTTCATTCTTCTTCCTGATGTGAAAATGGAGTGACCTGTGCCTGTCCCAACACCTAGGGCTAGTCTCTCGTTGGTTCCCCGTCTTCCCGTTCATCCTCAGGACAAACTGCAACCTGGACGAAACAGGAGGTTAAAGGTGCTGATTCTCCAAGTAGGGAGATGGTTAGTCCAGTGGCTGGAATGGCGAACCCGAGCACAAGGAGAGGAGAAATGAGGTGCGTTTTAGAAACTTTTTCCGATCTCACGGCATACCATCTTCTGGGTTTCCCATGCATGTTTTTATGTACGAAGATGCCCTTGTACCTGGAGATTTGAGACCCATGGGGTGTGTTCCCCGCAGTTTTACTTTAAAGTATCTGCGTTTGCTCACCCAACCTCACCAATCCTCTCAGCCCCAAGAGTGTCCAGCCTTATGTCTCATCCAGCTGTGGGTCTAGATATGGTCAATCCAGGTTGCATCAGAGACCCTGAACGGATTTTGTAAGAATTTCTCTCTCTTTCACTGTCTTTGTTTTGTGGGTTTTTTAAAGTAATTTATGTTTAGAATGGGGTTTGGCTGATTTTCCCTGCTGTGTTGATGCCGCTTTACACCCTCTTGATTCACTTGCAGAGAGATATCGATACATAGGTTTTCAGATTCATACTAGTCAGATATATTCTTGTGCGGTGACTAGGGGGTGTTGAGTCCAGTTCACTGAGCAGGGAGTAGGCCTTGTCTATTACATATTTGGCTTATGGAGCGGTGTCTGAGCTAATTTCAAACCCTTGTTTTATGCATCACCCCACCTCACCTTTCCCGTTAAGCAGCCATAGTGTGTCTTCTAAAGGTGTGACTCTGTTCTGTTTGTAATTCAGTTCAAGTGTACCGATTTTGACATTCCCTCTATAAGCGATATCTTAGGATAAGTGCCTTTTTCTGTGTGACTTATTTCACTTAGAATCATCGTACCTAAATCCACTCATCATGCTGCTAACTAGCCTTATGACATTGATTTCATGGCTGAGTGATATTCCATTGTGCCAAGTCCCACCATTTGTTTATCCATTTTTCTCTTTCCTGGGATATTGAAGGTGTACCGAAGTGGAGGTTCTTGGAAACAGAGCAGACGTAAAGTTTGGGGTGCCTGTGTCTTGTTGATTTTTAGTTTTCCCAATTTATACGCCCATGAGTGGAAGTGCCCTATGCTCTCTACGCTGTGTTTATTACTTGTTTCAGGACACACCGTACACTTCTCCAGAGTGCCTGTTGGCAATTTACATCCCGCCCATCAGCGTAGCAAGGCTCCCATGTCTCCATGGCCTGTCCTGCTTTTCTGGTTTTTACACTTTGTTCAGCATGGCCCTTTTGACCGATGGAAAGGGAGACTTCTTTGTAGCGCTGATTTGCCCTTCCGGCTTGCTTGGTTGTCCAAAAAGGGCGTATGCGTTTTTTCCTGAATATATTCAGGAAAAAACGCATACGCCCTTTTTGGCCAAGGGCCTCATTGTCAACGTTTTGCCGCTTTTCATGTGCTTTACAGGCGAGTCGAATCTACATCCTGAAATCTGTTTCCTGCAAATCTGCCTTGCTTTCAAATCCTCTTCGTTGCCTTCCCTCAATATATTTGTGGACGAGAGTTCTCATTGATAACTCTGCACGTTTGTGAATTGCAGTGCCCCTGAGCTCCATTTGTCTCCTCGCTTTTTTGGGAGCTGGCCGCAAAAGCTCAGGATTGCTTCAGGCCCTATTTTGGTTCTGGGGGGCAGGCTGAGCCTGTGGTTCATTCTTCTTCCTGATGGGAAAATGGAGTGACCTGTGCCTGTCCCAACACCTAGGGCTAGTCTCTCGTTGTTTCCCCGCCTTCCCCTTCATCCTCAGGACAAATTGCAACCTGGACGAAATAGGAGTTTAAAGGTGCTGATTCTCCAATTAGGGAGATGGTTAGTCAAGTGGCTGGAATGGCGAACCCGAGCATAAGGAGAGGAGAAATGAGGTGCGTTTTAGAAACCTTTCCCGATCTCATGGCATACCATCTTCTGGGTTTCCCATGCATGTTTTGATGTAGGAAGATGCCCTTGTACCTGGAGATTTGAGACCCATGGGGTGTGTTCCCCACAGTATTACTTTAAAGTATCTGCGTTTGCTCACCCAACCTCACCAATCCTCTCAGCCCCAAGAGTGTCCAGCCTTATGTCTCATCCAGCTGTGGGTCTAGATATGGTGAATCCAGGTTGCATCAGAGACCCTGAACGGATTTTGTAAGAATTTCTCTCTCTTTCACTGTCTTTGTTTTGTGGGTTTTTTAAAGTAATGTATGTTTAGAATCGGGCTTGGCTGCTTTTCCCTGCTGTGTTGATGCCGCTTTACACCCTCTTGATTCACTTGCAGAGAGATATCGATACATATGTTTTCAGATTCTTACTAGTCAGGTATATTCTTGTGTGGTGACTAGGGGGTGTTGAGTCCAGTTCACTGAGAAGGGAGTAGGCCTTGTCTATTACATATTTGGCTTATGGAGCGGTGTCTGAGCTAATTTCAAACCCTTGTTTTATGCATCACCCCACCTCACCTTTCCGGTTAAGCAGCCATAGTGTGTCTTCTA
The DNA here is from genome assembly GCF_028564815.1 of Eubalaena glacialis. NCBI lineage: Eukaryota > Metazoa > Chordata > Mammalia > Artiodactyla > Balaenidae > Eubalaena > Eubalaena glacialis. Next base: position 1,166,196 of record NW_026871555.1, on the reverse strand, counting down.
AAGGTGTGCCTCTGTTCTGTTTTGTAATTCAGTTCAAGTTTAGCGATTTTGACATTCCCTCTATAAGCGATATCTTAGGATAAGTGCCTTTTTCTGTGTGACTTATTTCACTTAGAATCATCGTACCTAAATCCACTCATCATGCTGCTAACTAGCCTTATGACATTGATTTCATGGCTGAGTGATATTCCATTGTGCCAAGTACCACCATTTCTTTATCCAGTTTTCTCTTTCCTGGGATATTGAAGGTGTACCGAAGCGGAGGTTCTTGGCAACAGAGCAGCCATAAAGTTTGGGGTGCCTGTGTCTTGTTGATTTTTAGTTTTCCCAATTTATACGCCCATGAGTGGAAGTGCCCTATGCTCTCTACGCTGTGTTTATTATTTGTTTCAGGACACACCGTACTCTTCTCCAGAGTGCCTGTTGGCAATTTACATCCCGCCCATCAGCGTAGCAAGGCTCCCATGTCTCCATGGCCTGTCCAGCTTTTCTGCTTTTTACACTTTGTTCAGCATGGCCTTTTGACCGAGGGCAAGCGAGACTTCTTTGTAGCGCTGATTTGCCATTCCGGCTTGCTTGGTTGGCCAAAAAGGGCGTATGCGTTTTTTCCTGAATATATTCAGGAAAAAACGCATACGCCCTTTTTGACCAAGGGCATCATTGTCAACGTTTTGCCGCTTTTCATGTGCTTTAAAGGCGAGTCGAATCTACCTCCTGAAATCTGTTTCCTGCAAATCTGCCTTGCTTTCAAATCCTCTTCGTTGCCTTCCCTCAATATATTTGTGGACGAGAGTTCTCATTTATAACTCTGCACGTTTGTGAATTGCAGTGCCCCTGAGCTCCATTTGTGTCCTCGCTTTTTTGGGAGCTGGCCGCAAAAGCGCAGGATTGCTTCAGGCCCTATTTTGGTTTTGGGGGGCAGGCTGAGCCTGTGGTTCATTCTTTTTCCTCATGTGAAAATGGAGTGACCTGTGCCTGTCCCAACAGCTAGGGCTAGTCTCTCGTTGGTTCCCCGTCTTCCCGTTCATCCTCAGGACAAATTGCAACCTGGACGAAACAGGAGGTTAAAGGTGCTGATTCTCCAAGTAGGGAGATGGTTAGTCAAGCGGCTGGAATGGCGAACCCGAGCACAAGGAGAGGAGAAATGAGGTGCGTTTTAGAAACCTTTCCCGATCTCACGGCATACCATCTTCTGGGTTTCCCATGCATGTTTTGATGTAGGAAGATGCCCTTGTACCTGGAGATTTGAGACCCATGGGGTGTGTTCCCCGCAGTGTTACTTTAAATTATCTGCGTTTGCTCACCCAACCTCACCAATCCTCTCAGCCCCAAGAGTGTCCAGCCTTATATCTTATCCAGCTGTGGGTCTCAATATGGTCAATCCAGGTTTCATCAGAGACCCTGAACGGATTTTGTAAGAATTTCTCTCTCTTTCACTGTCTTTGCTTTGTGGGTTTTTTAAAGTAATGTATGTTTAGAATGGGGTTTGGCTGCTTTTCCCTGCTGTGTTGATGCCGCTTTACACCCTCTTGATTCACTTGCAGAGAGATATCGATACATAGGTTTTCAGATTCATACTAGTCAGATATATTCTTGTGCGGTGACTAGGGGGTGTTGAGTCCAGTTCACTGAGCAGGGAGTAGGCCTTGTCTAGTACATATTTGGCTTATGGAGCGGTGTCTGAGCTAATTTCAAACCCTTGTTTTATGCATCACCCCACCTCACCTTTCCAGTTAAGCAGACATTGTGTGTCTTCTAAAGGTGTGACTCTGTTCTGTTTTGTAATTCAGTTCAAGTGTAGCGATTTTGACATTCCCTCTATAAGCGATATCTTAGGATAAGTGCCTTTTTCTGTGTGACTTATTTCACTTAGAATCATCGTACCTAAATCCACTCATCATGCTGCTAACTAGCCTTATGACATTGATTTCATGGCTGAGTGATATTGCATTGTGCCAAGTACCACCATTTCTTTATCCATTTTTCTCTTTCCTGGGATATTGAAGGTGTACCGAAGCGGAGGTTCTTGGCAACAGAGCAGCCGTAAACTTTAGGGTGCCTCTGTCTTGTTGATTTTTAGTTTTCCCAATTTATACGCCCTTGAGTGGAAGTGCCCTATGCTCTCTACGCTGTGTTTATTACTTGTTTCAGGACACACCGTACTCTTCTCCAGATTGCCTGTTGGCAATTTACATCCCGCCCATCAGCGTAGCAAGGCTCCCATGTCTCCATGGCCTGTCCTGCTATTCTGGTTTTTACAGTTTTTTCAGCATGGCCCTTTTGACCGAGGGCAAGCGAGACTTCTTCGTAGCGCTGATTTGCCCTTCCGGTTTGCTTGCTTGGCCAAAAAGGGCGTATGCGTTTTTTCCTGAATATATTCAGGAAAAAACGCATACGCCCTTTTTGGCCAAGGGCATCATTGTCAACGTTTTGCCGCTTTTCATGTGCTTTAAAGGCGAGTCGAATCTACCTCCTGAAATCTGTTTCCTGCAAATCTGCCTTGCTTTCAAATCCTCTTCGTTGCCTTCCCTCAAAATATTTGTGGACGAGAGATCTCATTTATAACTCTGCACGTTTGTGAATTGCAGTGCCCCTGAGCTCCATTTGTCTCCTCGCTTTTTTGGGAGCTGGCCGCAAAAGCGCAGGATTGTTTCAGGCCCTTTTTTGGTTCTGGGGGGCAGGCTGAGCCTGTGGTTCATTCTTCTTCCTGATGTGAAAATGGAGTGACCTGTGCCTGTCCCAACACCTAGGGCTAGTCTCTCGTTGGTTCCCCGTCTTCCCGTTCATCCTCAGGACAAACTGCAACCTGGACGAAACAGGAGGTTAAAGGTGCTGATTCTCCAAGTAGGGAGATGGTTAGTCAAGCGGCTGGAATGGCGAACCCGAGCACAAGGAGAGGAGAAATGAGGTGCGTTTTAGAAACTTTTTCCGATCTCACGGCATACCATCTTCTGGGTTTCCCATGCATGTTTTGATGTACGAAGATGCCCTTGTACCTGGAGATTTGAGACCCATGGGGTGGGTACCCCGCAGTATTACTTTAAAGTATCTGCATTTGCTCACCCAACCTCACCAATCCTCTCAGCCGCAAGAGTGTCCAGCCTTATGTCTCATCCAGCTGTGGGTCTAGATATGGTCAATCCAGGTTGCATCAGAAACCCTGAACGGATTTTGTAAGAATTTCTCTCTCTTTCACTGTCTTTGCTTTGTGGCTTTTTTAAAGTAATGTATGTTTAGAATGGGGTTTGGCTGCTTTTCCCTGCTGTGTTTATGCCGCTTTACACCCTCTTGATTCACTTGCAGAGAGATATCGATACATAGGTTTTCAGATTCATACTAGTCAGATATATTCTTGTCCGGTGACTAGGGGGTGTTGAATCCAGTTCACTGAGAAGGGAGTAGGCCATGTCTATTACATATTTGGCTTATGGAGCGGTGTCTGAGCTAATTTCAAACCCTTGTTTTATGCATCACCCCACCTCACCTTTCTGGTTAAGCAGCCATAGTGTGTCTTCTAAAGGTGTGCCTCTGTTCTGTTTTGTAATTCACTTCAAGTGTAGCGATTTTGACATTCCCTCTATAAGCGATATCTTAGGATAAGTGCCTTTTTTTGTGTGACTTATTTCACTTAGAATCATCGTACCTAAATCCACTCATCATGCTGCTAACTAGCCTTATGACATTGATTTCATGGCTGAGTGATATTCCATTGTGCCAAGTACCACCATTTCTTTATCCATTTTTCTCTTTCCTGGGATATTGAAGGTGTACCGAAGCGGAGGTTCTTGGCAACAGAGCAGCCATAAAGTTTGGGGTGCCTGTGTCTTGTTGATTTTTAGTTTTCCCAATTTATACGCCCATTAGTGGAAGTGCCCTATGCTCTCTACGCTGTGTTTATTATTTGTTTCAGGACACACCGTACTCTTCTCCAGAGTGCCTGTTGGCAATTTACATCCCGCCCATCAGCGTAGCAAGGCTCCCATGTCTCCATGGCCTGTCCAGCTTTTCTGCTTTTTACACTTTGTTCAGCATGGCCTTTTGACCGAGGGCAAGCGAGACTTCTTTGTAGCGCTGATTTGCCATTCCGGCTTGCTTGGTTGGCCAAAAAGGGCGTATGCGTTTTTTCCTGAATATATTCAGGAAAAAACGCATACGCCCTTTTTGACCAAGGGCATCATTGTCAACGTTTTGCCGCTTTTCATGTGCTTTAAAGGCGAGTCGAATCTACCTCCTGAAATCTGTTTCCTGCAAATCTGCCTTGCTTTCAAATCCTCTTCATTGTCTTCCCTCAATATATTTGTGGACGAGAGTTCTCATTTATAACTCTGCACGTTTGTGAATTGCTGTGCCCCTGAGCTCCATTAGTCTCCTCGCTTTTTTGGGAGCTGGCCGCAAAAGCGCAGGATTGCTTCAGGCCCTATTTTGGTTTTGGGGGGCAGGCTGAGCCTGTGGTTCATTCTTCTTCCTGATGGGAAAATGGAGTGACCTGTGCCTGTCCCAACACCTAGGGCTAGTCTCTCTTTGGTTCCCCGTCTTTCCGTTCATCCTCAGGACAAATTGCAACCTGGACGAAACAGGAGGTTAAAGGTGCTGATTCTCCAAGTAGGGAGATGGTTAGTCAAGCGGCTGGAATGGCGAACCCGAGCACAAGGAGAGGAGAAATGAGGTGCGTTTTAGAAACCTTTCCCGATCTCATGGCATACCATCTTCTGGGTTTCCCATGCATGTTTTGATGTAGGAAGATGCCCTTGTACCTGGAGATTTGAGACCCATGGGGTGGGTACCCCGCAGTATTACTTTAAAGTATCTGCATTTGCTCACCCAACCTCACCAATCCTCTCAGCCCCAAGAGTGTCCAGCCTTATGTCTCATCCAGCTGTGGGTCTAGATATGTTCAATCCAGGTTGCATCAGAGACCCTGAACGGATTTTGTAAGAATTTCTCTCTCTTTCACTGTCTTTGCTTTGTGGGTTTTTTAAAGTAATGTATGTTTAGAATGGGGTTTGGCTGCTTTTCCCTGCTGTGTTTATGCCGCTTTACACCCTCTTGATTCACTTGCAGAGAGATATCGATACATAGGTTTTCAGATTCATACTAGTCAGATATATTCTTGTGCGGTGACTAGGGGGTGTTGAGTCCAGTTCACTGAGCAGGGAGTAGGCCTTGTCTAGTACATATTTGGCTTATGGAGCGGTGTCTGAGCTAATTTCAAACCCTTGTTTTATGCATCACCCCACCTCACCTTTCCAGTTAAGCAGACATAGTGTGTCTTCTAAAGGTGTGACTCTGTTCTGTTTTGTAATTCAGTTCAAGTGTAGCGATTTTGACATTCCCTCTATAAGCGATATCTTAGGATAAGTGCCTTTTTCTGTGTGACTTATTTCACTTAGAATCATCGTACCTAAATCCACTCATCATGCTGCTAACTAGCCTTATGACATTGATTTCATGGCTGAGTGATATTGCATTGTGCCAAGTACCACCATTTCTTTATCCATTTTTCTCTTTCCTGGGATATTGAAGGTGTACCGAAGCGGAGGTTCTTGGCAACAGAGCAGCCGTAAACTTTAGGGTGCCTGTGTCTTGTTGATTTTTAGTTTTCCCAATTTATACGCCCATGAGTGGAAGTGCCCTATGCTCTCTACGCTGTGTTTATTACTTGTTTCAGGACACACCGTACTCTTCTCCAGATTGCCTGTTGGCAATTTACATCCCGCCCATCAGCGTAGCAAGGCTCCCATGTCTCCATGGCCTGTCCTGCTATTCTGGTTTTTACAGTTTGTTCAGCATGGCCCTTTTGACCGAGGGCAAGCGAGACTTCTTCGTAGCGCTGATTTGCCCTTCCGGCTTGCTTGCTTGGCCAAAAAGGGCGTATGCGTTTTTTCCTGAATATATTCAGGAAAAAACGCATACGCCCTTTTTGGCCAAGGGCATCATTGTCAACGTTTTGTCACTTTTCATGTGCTTTAAAGGCGAGTCGAATCTACCTCCTGAAATCTGTTTCCTGCAAATATGCCTTGCTTTCAAATCCTCTTCGTTGCCTTCCCTGAAAATATTTGTGGACGAGAGATCTCATTTATAACTCTGCACGTTTGTGAATTGCAGTGCCCCTGAGCTCCATTTGTCTCCTCGCTTTTTTGGGAGCTGGCCGCAAAAGCGCAGGATTGCTTCAGGCCCTTTTTTGGTTCTGGGGGGCAGGCTGAGCCTGTGGTTCATTCTTCTTCCTGATGTGAAAATGGAGTGACCTGTGCCTGTCCCAACACCTAGGGCTAGTCTCTCGTTGGTTCCCCGTCTTCCCGTTCATCCTCAGGACAAATTGCAACCTGTACGAACCAGGAGGTTAAAGGTGCTGATTCTCCAAGTAGGGAGATGGTTAGTCAAGCGGCTGGAATGGCGAACCCGAGCACAAGGAGAGGAGAAATGAGGTGCGTTTTAGAAACCTTTCCCGATCTCATGGCATACCATCTTCTGGGTTTCCCATGCATGTTTTGATGTAGGAAGATGCCCTTGTACCTGGAGATTTGAGACCCATGGGGTGGGTACCCCGCAGTATTACTTTAAAGTATCTGCATTTGCTCACCCAACCTCACCAATCCTCTCAGCCCCAAGAGTGTCCAGCCTTATGTCTCATCCAGCTGTGGGTCTAGATATGGTCAATCCAGGTTGCATCAGAGACCCTGAACGGATTTTGTAAGAATTTCTCTCTCTTTCACTGTCTTTGTTTTGTGGGTTTTTTAAAGTAATTTATGTTTAGAATGGGGTTTGGCTGATTTTCCCTGCTGTGTTGATGCCGCTTTACACCCTCTTGATTCACTTGCAGAGAGATATCGATACATAGGTTTTCAGATTCATACTAGTCAGATATATTCTTGTGCGGTGACTAGGGGGTGTTGAGTCCAGTTCACTGAGCAGGGAGTAGGCCTTGTCTATTACATATTTGGCTTATGGAGCGGTGTCTGAGCTAATTTCAAACCCTTGTTTTATGCATCACCCCACCTCACCTTTCCCGTTAAGCAGCCATAGTGTGTCTTCTAAAGGTGTGACTCTGTTCTGTTTGTAATTCAGTTCAAGTGTACCGATTTTGACATTCCCTCTATAAGCGATATCTTAGGATAAGTGCCTTTTTCTGTGTGACTTATTTCACTTAGAATCATCGTACCTAAATCCACTCATCATGCTGCTAACTAGCCTTATGACATTGATTTCATGGCTGAGTGATATTCCATTGTGCCAAGTACCACCATTTGTTTATCCATTTTTCTCTTTCCTGGGATATTGAAGGTGTACCGAAGTGGAGGTTCTTGGAAACAGAGCAGACGTAAAGTTTGGGGTGCCTGTGTCTTGTTGATTTTTAGTTTTCCCAATTTATACGCCCATGAGTGGAAGTGCCCTATGCTCTCTACGCTGTGTTTATTACTTGTTTCAGGACACACCGTACACTTCTCCAGAGTGCCTGTTGGCAATTTACATCCCGCCCATCAGCGTAGCAAGGCTCCCATGTCTCCATGGCCTGTCCTGCTTTTCTGGTTTTTACACTTTGTTCAGCATGGCCCTTTTGACCGAGGGAAAGCGAGACTTCTTTGTAGCGCTGATTTGCCCTTCCGGCTTGCTTGGTTGTCCAAAAAGGGCGTATGCGTTTTTTCCTGAATATATTCAGGAAAAAACGCATACGCCCTTTTTGGCCAAGGGCCTCATTGTCAACGTTTTGCCGCTTTTCATGTGCTTTACAGGCGAGTCGAATCTACATCCTGAAATCTGTTTCCTGCAAATCTGCCTTGCTTTCAAATCCTCTTCGTTGCCTTCCCTCAATATATTTGTGGACGAGAGTTCTCATTGATAATTCTGCACGTTTGTGAATTGCAGTGCCCCTGAGCTCCATTTGTCTCCTCGCTTTTTTGGGAGCTGGCCGCAAAAGCTCAGGATTGCTTCAGGCCCTATTTTGGTTCTGGGGGGGCAGGCTGAGCCTGTGGTTCATTCTTCTTCCTGATGGGAAAATGGAGTGACCTGTGCCTGTCCCAACACCTAGGGCTAGTCTCTCGTTGTTTCCCCGCCTTCCCCTTCATCCTCAGGACAAATTGCAACCTGGACGAAATAGGAGTTTAAAGGTGCTGATTCTCCAATTAGGGAGATGGTTAGTCAAGTGGCTGGAATGGCGAACCCGAGCACAAGGAGAGGAGAAATGAGGTGCGTTTTAGAAACCTTTCCCGATCTCATGGCATACCATCTTCTGGGTTTCCCATGCATGTTTTGATGTAGGAAGATGCCCTTGTACCTGGAGATTTGAGACCCATGGGGTGTGTTCCCCACAGTATTACTTTAAAGTATCTGCGTTTGCTCACCCAACCTCACCAATCCTCTCAGCCCCAAGAGTGTCCAGCCTTATGTCTCATCCAGCTGTGGGTCTAGATATGGTGAATCCAGGTTGCATCAGAGACCCTGAACGGATTTTGTAAGAATTTCTCTCTCTTTCACTGTCTTTGTTTTGTGGGTTTTTTAAAGTAATTTATGTTTAGAATCGGGCTTGGCTGCTTTTCCCTGCTGTGTTGATGCCGCTTTACACCCTCTTGATTCACTTGCAGAGAGATATCGATACATATGTTTTCAGATTCTTACTACTCAGATATATTCTTGTGTGGTGACTAGGGGGTGTTGAGTCCAGTTCACTGAGCAGGGAGAAGGCCTTGTCTATTACATATTTGGCTTATGGAGCGGTCTCTGAGCTAATTTCAAACCCTTGTTTTATGCATCACCCCACCTCACCTTTCCGGTTAAGCAGCCATAGTGTGTCTTCTAAAGGTGTGACTCTGTTCTCTTTTGTAATTCAGTTCAAGTGTAGCGATTTTGACATTCCCTCTATAAGCGATATCTTAGGATAAGTGCCTTTTTCTGTGTGACTTATTTCACTTAGAATCATCGTACCTAAATCCACTCATCATGCTGCTAACTAGCCTTATGACATTGATTTCATGGCTGAGTGATATTCCATTGTGCCAAGTACCACCATTTCTTTATCCACTTTTCTCTTTCCTGGTAAATTGAAGGTGTACCGAAGCGGAGGTTCTTGGAAACAGAGCAGCCGTAAACTTTAGGGTGCCTGTGTCTTGTTGATTTTTAGTTTTCCCAATTTATACGCCCATGAGTGGAAGTGCCCTATGCTCTCTACGCTGTGTTTATTACTTGTTTCAGGACACACCGTACTCTTCTCCAGAGTGCCTGTTGGCAATTTACATCCCGCCCATCAGCGTAGCAAGGCTCCCATGTCTCCATGGCCTGTCCTGCTTTTCTGGTTTTTACAGTTTGTTCAGCATGGCCCTTTTGACCGAGGGCAAGCGAGACTTCTTTGTAGCGCTGATTTGCCCTTCCGGCTTGCTTGGTTGGCCAAAAAGGGCGTATGTGTTTTTTCCTGAATATATTCAGGAAAAAACGCATACGCCCTTTTTGGCCAAGAGCATCATTGTCAACGTTTTGTCACTTTTCATGTGCTTTAAAGGCGAGTCGAATCTACCTCCTGAAATCTGTTTCCTGCAAATCTGCCTTGCTTTCAAATCCTCTTCGTTGCCTTCCCTCAATATATTTGTGGACGAGAGATCTCATTTATAACTCTGCACGTTTGTGAATTGCAGTGCCCCTGAGCTCCATTTGTCTCCTCACTTTTTTGGGAGCTGGCCGCAAAAGCGCAGGATTGCTTCAGGCCCTATTTTGGTTTTGGGGGGCAGGCTGAGCCTGTGGTTCATTCTTCTTCCTGATGGGAAAATGGAGTGACCTGTGCCTGTCCCAACACCTAGGGCTAGTCTCTCGTTGGTTCCCCGTCTTCCCGTTCATCCTCAGGACAAACTGCAACCTGGACGAAACAGGAGGTTAAAGGTGCTGATTCTCCAAGTAGGGAGATGGTTAGTCAAGCGGCTGGAATGGCGAACCCGAGCACAAGGAGAGGAGAAATGAGGTGCGTTTTAGAAACTTTTCCCGATCTCACGGCATACCATCTTCTGGGTTTCCCATGCATGTTTTGATGTAGGAAGATGCCCTTGTACCTGGAGATTTGAGACCCATGGGGTGGGTACCCCGCAGTATTACTTTAAAGTATCTGCATTTGCTCACCCAACCTCACCAATCCTCTCAGCCCCAAGAGTGTCCAGCCTTATGTCTCATCCAGCTGTGGGTCTAGATATGGTCAATCCAGGTTGCATCAGAGACCCTGAACGGATTTTGTAAGAATTTCTCTCTCTTTCACTGTCTTTGCTTTGTGGCTTTTTTAAAGTAATGTATGTTTAGAATGGGGTTTGGCTGCTTTTCCCTGCTGTGTTTATGCCGCTTTACACCCTCTTGATTCACTTGCAGACAGATATCAATACATAGGTTTTCAGATTCATACTCGTCAGATATATTCTTGTGCGGTGACTAGGGGGTGTTGAGTCCAGTTCACTGAGAAGGGAGTAGGCCTTGTCTATTACATATTTGGCTTATGGAGCGGTGTCTGAGCTAATTTCAAACCCTTGTTTTATGCATCACCCCACCTCACCTTTCCGGTTAAGCAGCCATAGTGTGTCTTCTAAAGGTGTGCCTCTGTTCTGTTTTGTAATTCAGTTCAAGTGTAGCGATTTTGACATTCCCTCTATAAGCGATATCTTAGGATAAGTGCCTTTTTCTGTGTGACTTATTTCACTTAGAATCATCGTACCTAAATCCACTCATCATGCTGCTAACTAGCCTTATGACATTGATTTCATGGCTGAGTGATATTCCATTGTGCCAAGTACCACCATTTCTTTATCCATTTTTCTCTTTCCTGGGATATTGAAGGTGTACCGAAGCGGAGGTTCTTGGCAACAGAGCAGCCATAAAGTTTGGGGTGCCTGTGTCTTGTTGATTTTTAGTTTTCCCAATTTATACGCCCATGAGTGGAAGTGCCCTATGCTCTCTACGCTGTGTTTATTATTTGTTTCAGGACACACCGTACTCTTCTCCAGAGTGCCTGTTGGCAATTTACATCCCGCCCATCAGCGTAGCAAGGCTCCCATGTCTCCATGGCCTGTCCAGCTTTTCTGCTTTTTACACTTTGTTCAGCATGGCCTTTTGACCGAGGGCAAGCGAGACTTCTTTGTAGCGCTGATTTGCCATTCCGGCTTGCTTGGTTGGCCAAAAAGGGCGTATGCGTTTTTTCCTGAATATATTCAGGAAAAAACGCATACGCCCTTTTTGACCAAGGGCATCATTGTCAACGTTTTGCCGCTTTTCATGTGCTGTAAAGGCGAGTCGAATCTACCTCCTGAAATCTGTTTCCTGCAAATCTGCCTTGCTTTCAAATCCTCTTCGTTGCCTTCCCTCAATATATTTGTGGACGAGAGTTCTCATTTATAACTCTGCACGTTTGTGAATTGCAGTTCCCCTGAGCTCCATTTGTGTCCTCGCTTTTTTGGGAGCTGGCCGCAAAAGCGCAGGATTGCTTCAGGCCCTATTTTGGTTTTGGGGGGCAGGCTGAGCCTGTGGTTCATTCTTCTTCCTGATGTGAAAATGGAGTGACCTGTGCCTGTCCCAACAGCTAGGGCTAGTCTCTCGTTGGTTCCCCGTCTTCCCGTTCATCCTCAGGACAAATTGCAACCTGGACGAAACAGGAGGTTAAAGGTGCTGATTCTCCAAGTAGGGAGATGGTTAGTCAAGCGGCTGGAATGGCGAACCCGAGCACAAGGAGAGGAGAAATGAGGTGCGTTTTAGAAACCTTTCCCGATCTCATGGCATACCATCTTCTGGGTTTCCCATGCATGTTTTGATGTACGAAGATGCCCTTGTACCTGGAGATTTGAGACCCATGGGGTGTGTTCCCCGCAGTGTTACTTTAAATTATCTGCGTTTGCTCACCCAACCTCAGCAATCCTCTCAGCCCCAAGAGTGTCCAGCCTTATATCTCATCCAGCTGTGGGTCTAGATATGGTCAATCCAGGTTGCATCAGAAACCCTGAACGGATTTTGTAAGAATTTCTCTCTCTTTCACTGTCTTTGCTTTGTGGCTTTTTTAAAGTAATGTATGTTTAGAATGGGGTTTGGCTGCTTTTCCCTGCTGTGTTTATGCCGCTTTACACCCTCTTGATTCACTTGCAGAGAGATATCAATACATAGGTTTTCAGATTCATACTAGTCAGATATATTCTTGTGCGGTGACTAGGGGGTGTTGAGTCCAGTTCAGTGAGCAGGGAAAAGGCCTTGTCTATTACATATTTGGCTTATGGAGCGGTGTCTGAGCTAATTTCAAACCCTTGTTTTATGCATCACCCCACCTCACCTTTCCGGTTAAGCAGCCATAGTGTGTCTTCTAAAGGTGTGCCTCTGTTCTGTTTTGTAATTCAGTTCAAGTGTAGCGATTTTGACATTCCCTCTATAAGCGATATCTTAGGATAAGTGCCTTTTTCTGTGTGACTATTTCACTTAGAATCATCGTACCTAAATCCACTCATCATGCTGCTAACTAGCCTTATGACATTGATTTCATGGCTGAGTGATATTGCATTGTGCCAAGTACCACCATTTCTTTATCCATTTTTCTCTTTCCTGGGATATTGAAGGTGTACCGAAGCGGAGGTTCTTGGCAACAGAGCAGCCGTAAAGTTTGGGGTGCCTGTGTCTTGTTGATTTTTAGTTTTCCCAATTTATACGCCCATGAGTGGAAGTGCCCTATGCTCTCAACGCTGTGTTTATTACTTGTTTCAGGACACACCGTAGTCTTCTCCAGAGTGCCTGTTGGCAATTTACATCCCACCCATCAGCGTAGCAAGGCTCCCATGTCTCCATGGCCTCTCCTGCTATTCTGGTTTTTACAGTTTGTTCAGCATGGCCCTTTTGACCGAGGGCAAGCGAGACTTCTTTGTAGCGCTGATTTGCCCTTCCGGCTTGCTTGGTTGGCCAAAAAGGGCGTATGCGTTTTTTCCTGAATATATTCAGGAAAAAGCGCATACGCCCTTTTTGGCCAAGGGCATCATTGTCAACATTTTGCCGCTTTTCATGTGCTTTAAAGGCGAGTCGAATCTACCTCCTGAAATCTGTTTCCTGCAAATCTGCCTTGCTTTCAAATCCTCTTCGTTGCCTTCCCTCAATATATTTGTGGACGAGAGTTCTCATTTATAACTCTGCACGTTTGTGAATTGCAGTGCCCCTGAGCTCCATTTGTCTCCTCGCTTTTTTTGGAGCTGGCCGCAAAAGCGCAGGATTGCTTCAGGCCCTATTTTGGTTCTGGGGGGCAGGCTGAGCCTGTGGTCCATTCTTCTTCCTGATGGGAAAATGGAGTGACCTGTGCCTGTCCCAACACCTAGGGCTAGTCTCTCGTTGGTTCCCCGTCTTCCCGTTCATCCTCAGGACAAATTGCAACCTGGACGAAACAGGAGGTTAAAGGTGCTGATTCTCCAAGTAGGGAGATGGTTAGTCAAGCGGCTGGAATGGCGAACCCGAGCACAAGGAGAGGAGAAATGAGGTGCGTTTTAGAAACCTTTCCCGATCTCACGGCATACCATCTTCTGGGTTTCCCATGCATGTTTTGATGTAGGAAGATGCCCTTGTACCTGGAGATTTGAGACCCATGGGGTGTGTTCCCCGCAGTGTTACTTTAAATTATCTGCGTTTGCTCACCCAACCTCACCAATCCTCTCAGCCGCAAGAGTGTCCAGCCTTATATCTTATCCAGCTGTGGGTCTCGATATGGTCAATCCAGGTTTCATCAGAGACCCTGAACGGATTTTGTAAGAATTTCTCTCTCTTTCACTGTCTTTGCTTTGTGGGTTTTTTAAAGTAATGTATGTTTAGAATGGGGTTGGGCTGCTTTTCCCTGCTGTGTTGATGCCGCTTTACACCCTCTTGATTCACTTGCAGAGAGATATCGATACATAGGTTTTCAGATTCATACTAGTCAGATATATTCTTGTGCGGTGACTAGGGGGTGTTGAGTCCAGTTCACTGAGCAGGGAGTAGGCCTTGTCTATTACATATTTGGCTTATGGAGCGGTGTCTGAGCTAATTTCAAACCCTTGTTTTATGCATCACCCCACCTCACCTTTCCAGTTAAGCAGACATTGTGTGTCTTCTAAAGGTGTGACTCTGTTCTGTTTTGTAATTCAGTTCAAGTGTAGCGATTTTGACATTCCCTCTATAAGCGATATCTTAGGATAAGTGCCTTTTTCTGTGTGACTTATTTCACTTAGAATCATCGTACCTAAATCCACTCATCATGCTGCTAACTAGCCTTATGACATTGATTTCATGGCTGAGTGATATTGCATTGTGCCAAGTACCACCATTTCTTTATCCATTTTTCTCTTTCCTGGGATATTGAAGGTGTACCGAAGCGGAGGTTCTTGGCAACAGAGCAGCCGTAAACTTTAGGGTGCCTGTGTCTTGTTGATTTTTAGTTTTCCCAATTTATACGCCCTTGAGTGGAAGTGCCCTATGCTCTCTACGCTGTGTTTATTACTTGTTTCAGGACACACCGTACTCTTCTCCAGATTGCCTGTTGGCAATTTACATCCCGCCCATCAGCGTAGCAAGGCTCCCATGTCTCCATGGCCTGTCCTGCTATTCTGGTTTTTACAGTTTGTTCAGCATGGCCCTTTTGACCGAGGGCAAGCGAGACTTCTTCGTAGCGCTGATTTGCCCTTCCGGCTTGCTTGGTTGGCCAAAAAGGGCGTATGCGTTTTTTCCTGAATATATTCAGGAAAAAACGCATACGCCCTTTTTGGCCAAGGGCATCATTGTCAACGTTTTGCCGCTTTTCATGTGCTTTAAAGGCGAGTCGAATCTACCTCCTGAAATCTGTTTCCTGCAAATCTGCCTTGCTTTCAAATCCTCTTCGTTGCCTTCCCTCAAAATATTTGTGGACGAGAGATCTCATTTATAACTCTGCACGTTTGTGAATTGCAGTGCCCCTGAGCTCCATTTGTCTCCTCGCTTTTTTGGGAGCTGCCCGCAAAAGCGCAGGATTGCTTCAGGCCCTTTTTTGGTTCTGGGGGGCAGGCTGAGCCTGTGGTTCATTCTTCTTCCTGATGTGAAAATGGAGTGACCTGTGCCTGTCCCAACACCTAGGGCTAGTCTCTCGTTGGTTCCCCGTCTTCCCGTTCATCCTCAGGACAAACTGCAACCTGGACGAAACAGGAGGTTAAAGGTGCTGATTCTCCAAGTAGGGAGATGGTTAGTCAAGCGGCTGGAATGGCGAACCCGAGCACAAGGAGAGGAGAAATGAGGTGCGTTTTAGAAACTTTTTCCGATCTCACGGCATACCATCTTCTGGGTTTCCCATGCATGTTTTGATGTACGAAGATGCCCTTGTACCTGGAGATTTGAGACCCATGGGGTGGGTACCCCGCAGTATTACTTTAAAGTATCTGCATTTGCTCACCCAACCTCACCAATCCTCTCAGCCGCAAGAGTGTCCAGCCTTATGTCTCATCCAGCTGTGGGTCTAGATATGGTCAATCCAGGTTGCATCAGAAACCCTGAACGGATTTTGTAAGAATTTCTCTCTCTTTCACTGTCTTTGCTTTGTGGCTTTTTTAAAGTAATGTATGTTTAGAATGGGGTTTGGCTGCTTTTCCCTGCTGTGTTTATGCCGCTTTACACCCTCTTGATTCACTTGCAGAGAGATATCGATACATAGGTTTTCAGATTCATACTAGTCAGATATATTCTTGTCCGGTGACTAGGGGGTGTTGAGTCCAGTTCACTGAGAAGGGAGTAGGCCATGTCTATTACATATTTGGCTTATGGAGCGGTGTCTGAGCTAATTTCAAACCCTTGTTTTATGCATCACCCCACCTCACCTTTCCGGTTAAGCAGCCATAGTGTGTCTTCTAAAGGTGTGCCTCTGTTCTGTTTTGTAATTCACTTCAAGTGTAGTGATTTTGACATTCCCTCTATAAGCGATATCTTAGGATAAGTGCCTTTTTCTGTGTGACTTATTTCACTTAGAATCATCGTACCTAAATCCACTCATCATGCTGCTAACTAGCCTTATGACATTGATTTCATGGCTGAGTGATATTCCATTGTGCCAAGTACCACCATTTCTTTATCCATTTTTCTCTTTCCTGGTATATTGAAGGTGTACCGAAGCGGAGGTTCTTGGAAACAGAGCAGCCATAAAGTTTGGGGTGCCTGTGTCTTGTTGATTTTTAGTTTTGCCAATTTATACGCCCATGAGTGGAAGTGCCCTATGCTCTCAACGCTGTGTTTATTACTTGTTTCAGGACACACCGTACTCTTCTCCAGAGTGCCTGTTGGCAATTTACATCCCGCCCATCAGCGTAGCAAGGCTCCCATGTCTCCATGGCCTGTCCTGCTTTTCTGGTTTTTACAGTTTGTTCAGCATGGCCTTTTGACCGAGGGCAAGCGAGACTTCTTTGTAGCGCTGATTTGCCATTCCGGCTTGCTTGGTTGGCCAAAAAGGGCGTATGCGTTTTTTCCTGAATATATTCAGGAAAAAACGCATACGCCCTTTTTGACCAAGGGCATCATTGTCAACGTTTTGCCGCTTTTCATGTGCTTTAAAGGCGAGTCGAATCTACCTCCTGAAATCTGTTTCCTGCAAATCTGCCTTGCTTTCAAATCCTCTTCGTTGCCTTCCCTCAATATATTTGTGGACGAGAGTTCTCATTTATAACTCTGCACGTTTGTGAATTGCAGTGCCCCTGAGCTCCATTTGTGTCCTCGCTTTTTTGGGAGCTGGCCGCAAAAGCGCAGGATTGCTTCAGGCCCTATTTTGGTTTTGGGGGGCAGGCTGAGCCTGTGGTTCATTCTTCTTCCTGATGTGAAAATGGAGTGACCTGTGCCTGTCCCAACAGCTAGGGCTAGTCTCTCGTTGGTTCCCCGTCTTCCCGTTCATCCTCAGGACAAATTGCAACCTGGACGAAACAGGAGGTTAAAGGTGCTGATTCTCCAAGTAGGGAGATGGTTAGTCAAGCGGCTGGAATGGCGAACACGAGCACAAGGAGAGGAGAAATGAGGTGCGTTTTAGAAACCTTTCCCGATCTCATGGCATACCATCTTCTGGGTTTCCCATGCATGTTTTGATGTACGAAGATGCCCTTGTACCTGGAGATTTGAGACCCATGGGGTGTGTTCCCCGCAGTGTTACTTTAAATTATCTGCGTTTGCTCACCCAACCTCAGCAATCCTCTCAGCCCCAAGAGTGTCCAGCCTTATATCTCATCCAGCTGTGGGTCTAGATATGGTCAATCCAGGTTGCATCAGAAACCCTGAACGGATTTTGTAAGAATTTCTCTCTCTTTCACTGTCTTTGCTTTGTGGCTTTTTTAAAGTAATGTATGTTTAGAATGGGGTTTGGCTGCTTTTCCCTGCTGTGTTTATGCCGCTTTACACCCTCTTGATTCACTTGCAGAGAGATATCAATACATAGGTTTTCAGATTCATACTAGTCAGATATATTCTTGTGCGGTGACTAGGGGGTGTTGAGTCCAGTTCAGTGAGCAGGGAAAAGGCCTTGTCTATTACATATTTGGCTTATGGAGCGGTGTCTGAGCTAATTTCAAACCCTTGTTTTATGCATCACCCCACCTCACCTTTCCGGTTAAGCAGCCATAGTGTGTCTTCTAAAGGTGTGCCTCTGTTCTGTTTTGTAATTCAGTTCAAGTGTAGCGATTTTGACATTCCCTCTATAAGCGATATCTTAGGATAAGTGCCTTTTTCTGTGTGACTATTTCACTTAGAATCATCGTACCTAAATCCACTCATCATGCTGCTAACTAGCCTTATGACGTTGATTTCATGGCTGAGTGATATTGCATTGTGCCAAGTACCACCATTTCTTTATCCATTTTTCTCTTTCCTGGGATATTGAAGGTGTACCGAAGCGGAGGTTCTTGGCAACAGAGCAGCCGTAAAGTTTGGGGTGCCTGTGTCTTGTTGATTTTTAGTTTTCCCAATTTATACGCCCATGAGTGGAAGTGCCCTATGCTCTCAACGCTGTGTTTATTACTTGTTTCAGGACACACCGTAGTCTTCTCCAGAGTGCCTGTTGGCAATTTACATCCCACCCATCAGCGTAGCAAGGCTCCCATGTCTCCATGGCCTCTCCTGCTATTCTGGTTTTTACAGTTTGTTCAGCATGGCCCTTTTGACCGAGGGCAAGCGAGACTTCTTTGTAGCGCTGATTTGCCCTTCCGGCTTGCTTGGTTGGCCAAAAAGGGCGTATGCGTTTTTTCCTGAATATATTCAGGAAAAAGCGCATACGCCCTTTTTGGCCAAGGGCATCATTGTCAACATTTTGCCGCTTTTCATGTGCTTTAAAGGCGAGTCGAATCTACCTCCTGAAATCTGTTTCCTGCAAATCTGCCTTGCTTTCAAATCCTCTTCGTTGCCTTCCCTCAATATATTTGTGGACGAGAGTTCTCATTTATAACTCTGCACGTTTGTGAATTGCAGTGCCCCTGAGCTCCATTTGTCTCCTCGCTTTTTTGGGAGCTGGCCGCAAAAGCGCAGGATTGCTTCAGGCCCTATTTTGGTTCTGGGGGGCAGGCTGAGCCTGTGGTCCATTCTTCTTCCTGATGGGAAAATGGAGTGACCTGTGCCAGTCCCAACACCTAGGGCTAGTCTCTCGTTGGTTCCCCGTCTTCCCGTTCATCCTCAGGACAAATTGCAACCTGGACGAAACAGGAGGTTAAAGGTGCTGATTCTCCAAGTAGGGAGATGGTTAGTCAAGCGGCTGGAATGGCGAACCCGAGCACAAGGAGAGGAGAAATGAGGTGCGTTTTAGAAACCTTTCCCGATCTCACGGCATACCATCTTCTGGGTTTCCCATGCATGTTTTGATGTAGGAAGATGCCCTTGTACCTGGAGATTTGAGACCCATGGGGTGTGTTCCCCGCAGTGTTACTTTAAATTATCTGCGTTTGCTCACCCAACCTCACCAATCCTCTCAGCCCCAAGAGTGTCCAGCCTTATATCTTATCCAGCTGTGGGTCTCGATATGGTCAATCCAGGTTTCATCAGAGACCCTGAACGGATTTTGTAAGAATTTCTCTCTCTTTCACTGTCTTTGCTTTGTGGGTTTTTTAAAGTAATGTATGTTTAGAATGGGGTTGGGCTGCTTTTCCCTGCTGTGTTGATGCCGCTTTACACCCTCTTGATTCACTTGCAGAGAGATATCGATACATAGGTTTTCAGATTCATACTAGTCAGATATATTCTTGTGCGGTGACTAGGGGGTGTTGAGTCCAGTTCACTGAGCAGGGAGTAGGCCTTGTCTATTACATATTTGGCTTATGGAGCGGTGTCTGAGCTAATTTCAAACCCTTGTTTTATGCATCACCCCACCTCACCTTTCCAGTTAAGCAGACATTGTGTGTCTTCTAAAGGTGTGACTCTGTTCTGTTTTGTAATTCAGTTCAAGTGTAGCGATTTTGACATTCCCTCTATAAGCGATATCTTAGGATAAGTGCCTTTTTCTGTGTGACTTATTTCACTTAGAATCATCGTACCTAAATCCACTCATCATGCTGCTAACTAGCCTTATGACATTGATTTCATGGCTGAGTGATATTGCATTGTGCCAAGTACCACCATTTCTTTATCCATTTTTCTCTTTCCTGGGATATTGAAGGTGTACCGAAGCGGAGGTTCTTGGCAACAGAGCAGCCGTAAACTTTAGGGTGCCTGTGTCTTGTTGATTTTTAGTTTTCCCAATTTATACGCCCTTGAGTGGAAGTGCCCTATGCTCTCTACGCTGTGTTTATTACTTGTTTCAGGACACACCGTACTCTTCTCCAGATTGCCTGTTGGCAATTTACATCCCGCCCATCAGCGTAGCAAGGCTCCCATGTCTCCATGGCCTGTCCTGCTATTCTGGTTTTTACAGTTTGTTCAGCATGGCCCTTCTGACCGAGGGCAAGCGAGACTTCTTCGTAGCGCTGATTTGCCCTTCCGGCTTGCTTGCTTGGCCAAAAAGGGCGTATGCGTTTTTTCCTGAATATATTCAGGAAAAAACGCATACGCCCTTTTTGGCCAAGGGCATCATTGTCAACGTTTTGCCGCTTTTCATGTGCTTTAAAGGCGAGTCGAATCTACCTCCTGAAATCTGTTTCCTGCAAATCTGCCTTGCTTTCAAATCCTCTTCGTTGCCTTCCCTCAAAATATTTGTGGACGAGAGATCTCATTTATAACTCTGCACGTTTGTGAATTGCAGTGCCCCTGAGCTCCATTTGTCTCCTCGCTTTTTTGGGAGCTGGCCGCAAAAGCGCAGGATTGCTTCAGGCCCTTTTTTGGTTCTGGGGGGCAGGCTGAGCCTGTGGTTCATTCTTCTTCCTGATGTGAAAATGGAGTGACCTGTGCCTGTCCCAACACCTAGGGCTAGTCTCTCGTTGGTTCCCCGTCTTCCCGTTCATCCTCAGGACAAATTGCAACCTGTACGAAACAGGAGGTTAAAGGTGCTGATTCTCCAAGTAGGGAGATGGTTAGTCAAGCGGCTGGAATGGCGAACCCGAGCACAAGGAGAGGAGAAATGAGGTGCGTTTTAGAAACTTTTTCCGATCTCACGGCATACCATCTTCTGGGTTTCCCATGCATGTTTTGATGTACGAAGATGCCCTTGTACCTGGAGATTTGAGACCCATGGGGTGGGTACCCCGCAGTATTACTTTAAAGTATCTGCATTTGCTCACCCAACCTCACCAATCCTCTCAGCCGCAAGAGTGTCCAGCCTTATGTCTCATCCAGCTGTGGGTCTAGATATGGTCAATCCAGGTTGCATCAGAAACCCTGAACGGATTTTGTAAGAATTTCTCTCTCTTTCACTGTCTTTGCTTTGTGGCTTTTTTAAAGTAATGTATGTTTAGAATGGGGTTTGGCTGCTTTTCCCTGCTGTGTTTATGCCGCTTTACACCCTCTTGATTCACTTGCAGAGAGATATCGATACATAGGTTTTCAGATTCATACTAGTCAGATATATTCTTGTCCGGTGACTAGGGGGTGTTGAGTCCAGTTCACTGAGAAGGGAGTAGGCCATGTCTATTACATATTTGGCTTATGGAGCGGTGTCTGAGCTAATTTCAAACCCTTGTTTTATGCATCACCCCACCTCACCTTTCCGGTTAAGCAGCCATAGTGTGTCTTCTAAAGGTGTGCCTCTGTTCTGTTTTGTAATTCACTTCAAGTGTAGTGATTTTGACATTCCCTCTATAAGCGATATCTTAGGATAAGTGCCTTTTTCTGTGTGACTTATTTCACTTAGAATCATCGTACCTAAATCCACTCATCATGCTGCTAACTAGCCTTATGACATTGATTTCATGGCTGAGTGATATTCCATTGTGCCAAGTACCACCATTTCTTTATCCATTTTTCTCTTTCCTGGGATATTGAAGGTGTACCGAAGCGGAGGTTCTTGGCAACAGAGCAGCCATAAAGTTTGGGGTGCCTGTGTCTTGTTGATTTTTAGTTTTCCCAATTTATACGCCCATTAGTGGAAGTGCCCTATGCTCTCTACGCTTTGTTTATTATTTGTTTCAGGACACACCGTACTCTTCTCCAGAGTGCCTGTTGGCAATTTACATCCCGCCCATCAGCGTAGCAAGGCTCCCATGTCTCCATGGCCTGTCCAGCTTTTCTGCTTTTTACACTTTTTTCAGCATGGCCTTTTGACCGAGGGCAAGCGAGACTTCTTTGTAGCGCTGATTTGCCATTCCGGCTTGCTTGGTTGGCCAAAAAGGGCGTATGCGTTTTTTCCTGAATATATTCAGGAAAAAACGCATACGCCCTTTTTGACCAAGGGCATCATTGTCAACGTTTTGCCGCTTTTCATGTGCTTTAAAGGCGAGTCGAATCTACCTCCTGAAATCTGTTTCCTGCAAATCTGCCTTGCTTTCAAATCCTCTTCATTGCCTTCCCTCAATATATTTGTGGACGAGAGTTCTCATTTATAACTCTGCACGTTTGTGAATTGCTGTGCCCCTGAGCTCCATTAGTCTCCTCGCTTTTTTGGGAGCTGGCCGCAAAAGCGCAGGATTGCTTCAGGCCCTATTTTGGTTTTGGGGGGCAGGCTGAGCCTGTGGTTCATTCTTCTTCCTGATGGGAAAATGGAGTGACCTGTGCCTGTCCCAACACCTAGGGCTAGTCTCTCGTTGGTTCCCCGTCTTCCCGTTCATCCTCAGGACAAATTGCAACCTGGACGAAACAGGAGGTTAAAGGTGCTGATTCTCCAAGTAGGGAGATGGTTAGTCAAGCGGCTGGAATGGCGAACCCGAGCACAAGGAGAGGAGAAATGAGGTGCGTTTTAGAAACCTTTCCCGATCTCATGGCATACCATCTTCTGGGTTTCCCATGCATGTTTTGATGTAGGAAGATGCCCTTGTACCTGGAGATTTGAGACCCATGGGGTGTGTTCCCCGCAGTGTTACTTTAAATTATCTGCGTTTGCTCACCCAACCTCAGCAATCCTCTCAGCCCCAAGAGTGTCCAGCCTTATATCTCATCCAGCTGTGGGTCTAGATATGGTCAACCCAGGTTGCATCAGAAACCCTGAACGGATTTTGTAAGAATTTCTCTCTCTTTCACTGTCTTTGCTTTGTGGCTTTTTTAAAGTAATGTATGTTTAGAATGGGGTTTGGCTGCTTTTCCCTGCTGTGTTTATGCCGCTTTACACCCTCTTGATTCACTTGCAGAGAGATATCAATACATAGGTTTTCAGATTCATACTAGTCAGATATATTCTTGTGCGGTGACTAGGGGGTGTTGAGTCCAGTTCAGTGAGCAGGGAAAAGGCCTTGTCTATTACATATTTGGCTTATGGAGCGGTGTCTGAGCTAATTTCAAACCCTTGTTTTATGCATCACCCCACCTCACCTCTCCGGTTAAGCAGCCATAGTGTGTCTTCTAAAGGTGTGCCTCTGTTCTGTTTTGTAATTCAGTTCAAGTGTAGCGATTTTGACATTCCCTCTATAAGCGATATCTTAGGATAAGTGCCTTTTTCTGTGTGACTATTTCACTTAGAATCATCGTACCTAAATCCACTCATCATGCTGCTAACTAGCCTTATGACATTGATTTCATGGCTGAGTGATATTGCATTGTGCCAAGTACCACCATTTCTTTATCCATTTTTCTCTTTCCTGGGATATTGTAGGTGTACCGAAGCGGAGGTTCTTGGCAACAGAGCAGCCGTAAAGTTTGGGGTGCCTGTGTCTTGTTGATTTTTAGTTTTCCCAATTTATACGCCCATGAGTGGAAGTGCCCTATGCTCTCAACGCTGTGTTTATTACTTGTTTCAGGACACACCGTAGTCTTCTCCAGAGTGCCTGTTGGCAATTTACATCCCACCCATCAGCGTAGCAAGGCTCCCATGTCTCCATGGCCTCTCCTGCTATTCTGGTTTTTACAGTTTGTTCAGCATGGCCCTTTTGACCGAGGGCAAGCGAGACTTCTTTGTAGCGCTGATTTGCCCTTCCGGCTTGCTTGGTTGGCCAAAAAGGGCGTATGCGTTTTTTCCTGAATATATTCAGGAAAAAGCGCATACGCCCTTTTTGGCCAAGGGCATCATTGTCAACATTTTGCCGCTTTTCATGTGCTTTAAAGGCGAGTCGAATCTACCTCCTGAAATCTGTTTCCTGCAAATCTGCCTTGCTTTCAAATCCTCTTCGTTGCCTTCCCTCAATATATTTGTGGACGAGAGTTCTCATTTATAACTCTGCACGTTTGTGAATTGCAGTGCCCCTGAGCTCCATTTGTCTCCTCGCTTTTTTGGGAGCTGGCCGCAAAAGCGCAGGATTGCTTCAGGCCCTTTTTTGGTTCTGGGGGGCAGGCTGAGCCTGTGGTTCATTCTTCTTCCTGATGTGAAAATGGAGTGACCTGTGCCTGTCCCAACACCTAGGGCTAGTCTCTCGTTGGTTCCCCGTCTTCCCGTTCATCCTCAGGACAAACTGCAACCTGGACGAAACAGGAGGTTAAAGGTGCTGATTCTCCAAGTAGGGAGATGGTTAGTCAAGCGGCTGGAATGGCGAACCCGAGCACAAGGAGAGGAGAAATGAGGTGCGTTTTAGAAACTTTTTCCGATCTCACGGCATACCATCTTCTGGGTTTCCCATGCATGTTTTGATGTACGAAGATGCCCTTGTACCTGGAGATTTGAGACCCATGGGGTGGGTACCCCGCAGTATTACTTTAAAGTATCTGCATTTGCTCACCCAACCTCACCAATCCTCTCAGCCGCAAGAGTGTCCAGCCTTATGTCTCATCCAGCTGTGGGTCTAGATATGGTCAATCCAGGTTGCATCAGAAACCCTGAACGGATTTTGTAAGAATTTCTCTCTCTTTCACTGTCTTTGCTTTGTGGCTTTTTTAAAGTAATGTATGTTTAGAATGGGGTTTGGCTGCTTTTCCCTGCTGTGTTTATGCCGCTTTACACCCTCTTGATTCACTTGCAGAGAGATATCGATACATAGGTTTTCAGATTCATACTAGTCAGATATATTCTTGTCCGGTGACTAGGGGGTGTTGAGTCCAGTTCACTGAGAAGGGAGTAGGCCATGTCTATTACATATTTGGCTTATGGAGCGGTGTCTGAGCTAATTTCAAACCCTTGTTTTATGCATCACCCCACCTCACCTTTCCGGTTAAGCAGCCATAGTGTGTCTTCTAAAGGTGTGCCTCTGTTCTGTTTTGTAATTCACTTCAAGTGTAGTGATTTTGACATTCCCTCTATAAGCGATATCTTAGGATAAGTGCCTTTTTCTGTGTGACTTATTTCACTTAGAATCATCGTACCTAAATCCACTCATCATGCTGCTAACTAGCCTTATGACATTGATTTCATGGCTGAGTGATATTCCATTGTGCCAAGTACCACCATTTCTTTATCCATTTTTCTCTTTCCTGGGATATTGAAGGTGTACCGAAGCGGAGGTTCTTGGCAACAGAGCAGCCATAAAGTTTGGGGTGCCTGTGTCTTGTTGATTTTTAGTTTTCCCAATTTATACGCCCATTAGTGGAAGTGCCCTATGCTCTCTACGCTGTGTTTATTATTTGTTTCAGGACACACCGTACTCTTCTCCAGAGTGCCTGTTGGCAATTTACATCCCGCCCATCAGCGTAGCAAGGCTCCCATGTCTCCATGGCCTGTCCAGCTTTTCTGCTTTTTACACTTTGTTCAGCATGGCCTTTTGACCGAGGGCAAGCGAGACTTCTTTGTAGCGCTGATTTGCCATTCCGGCTTGCTTGGTCGGCCAAAAAGGGCGTATGCGTTTTTTCCTGAATATATTCAGGAAAAAACGCATACGCCCTTTTTGACCAAGGGCATCATTGTCAACGTTTTGCCGCTTTTCATGTGCTTTAAAGGCGAGTCGAATCTACCTCCTGAAATCTGTTTCCTGCAAATCTGCCTTGCTTTCAAATCCTCTTCATTGCCTTCCCTCAATATATTTGTGGACGAGAGTTCTCATTTATAACTCTGCACGTTTGTGAATTGCTGTGCCCCTGAGCTCCATTAGTCTCCTCGCTTTTTTGGGAGCTGGCCGCAAAAGCGCAGGATTGCTTCAGGCCCTATTTTGGTTTTGGGGGGCAGGCTGAGCCTGTGGTTCATTCTTCTTCCTGATGGGAAAATGGAGTGACCTGTGCCTGTCCCAACACCTAGGGCTAGTCTCTCGTTGGTTCCCCGTCTTCCCGTTCATCCTCAGGACAAATTGCAACCTGGACGAAACAGGAGGTTAAAGGTGCTGATTCTCCAAGTAGGGAGATGGTTAGTCAAGCGGCTGGAATGGCGAACCCGAGCACAAGGAGAGGAGAAATGAGGTGCGTTTTAGAAACCTTTCCCGATCTCATGGCATACCATCTTCTGGGTTTCCCATGCATGTTTTGATGTAGGAAGATGCCCTTGTACCTGGAGATTTGAGACCCATGGGGTGTGTTCCCCGCAGTGTTACTTTAAATTATCTGCGTTTGCTCACCCAACCTCAGCAATCCTCTCAGCCCCAAGAGTGTCCAGCCTTATATCTCATCCAGCTGTGGGTCTAGATATGGTCAATCCAGGTTGCATCAGAAACCCTGAACGGATTTTGTAAGAATTTCTCTCTCTTTCACTGTCTTTGCTTTGTGGCTTTTTTAAAGTAACGTATGTTTAGAATGGGGTTTGGCTGCTTTTCCCTGCTGTGTTTATGCCGCTTTACACCCTCTTGATTCACTTGCAGAGAGATATCAATACATAGGTTTTCAGATTCATACTAGTCAGATATATTCTTGTGCGGTGACTAGGGGGTGTTGAGTCCAGTTCAGTGAGCAGGGAAAAGGCCTTGTCTATTACATATTTGGCTTATGGAGCGGTGTCTGAGCTAATTTCAAACCCTTGTTTTATGCATCACCCCACCTCACCTCTCCGGTTAAGCAGCCATAGTGTGTCTTCTAAAGGTGTGCCTCTGTTCTGTTTTGTAATTCAGTTCAAGTGTAGCGATTTTGACATTCCCTCTATAAGCGATATCTTAGGATAAGTGCCTTTTTCTGTGTGACTATTTCACTTAGAATCATCGTACCTAAATCCACTCATCATGCTGCTAACTAGCCTTATGACATTGATTTCATGGCTGAGTGATATTGCATTGTGCCAAGTACCACCATTTCTTTATCCATTTTTCTCTTTCCTGGGATATTGTAGGTGTACCGAAGCGGAGGTTCTTGGCAACAGAGCAGCCGTAAAGTTTGGGGTGCCTGTGTCTTGTTGATTTTTAGTTTTCCCAATTTATACGCCCATGAGTGGAAGTGCCCTATGCTCTCAACGCTGTGTTTATTACTTGTTTCAGGACACACCGTAGTCTTCTCCAGAGTGCCTGTTGGCAATTTACATCCCACCCATCAGCGTAGCAAGGCTCCCATGTCTCCATGGCCTCTCCTGCTATTCTGGTTTTTACAGTTTGTTCAGCATGGCCCTTTTGACCGAGGGCAAGCGAGACTTCTTTGTAGCGCTGATTTGCCCTTCCGGCTTGCTTGGTTGGCCAAAAAGGGCGTATGCGTTTTTTCCTGAATATATTCAGGAAAAAGCGCATACGCCCTTTTTGGCCAAGGGCATCATTGTCAACATTTTGCCGCTTTTCATGTGCTTTAAAGGCGAGTCGAATCTACCTCCTGAAATCTGTTTCCTGCAAATCTGCCTTGCTTTCAAATCCTCTTCGTTGCCTTCCCTCAATATATTTGTGGACGAGAGTTCTCATTTATAACTCTGCACGTTTGTGAATTGCAGTGCCCCTGAGCTCCATTTGTCTCCTCGCTTTTTTGGGAGCTGGCCGCAAAAGCGCAGGATTGCTTCAGGCCCTATTTTGGTTCTGGGGGGCAGGCTGAGCCTGTGGTCCATTCTTCTTCCTGATGGGAAAATGGAGTGACCTGTGCCAGTCCCAACACCTAGGGCTAGTCTCTCGTTGGTTCCCCGTCTTCCCGTTCATCCTCAGGACAAATTGCAACCTGGACGAAACAGGAGGTTAAAGGTGCTGATTCTCCAAGTAGGGAGATGTTTAGTCAAGCGGCTGGAATGGCGAACCCGAGCACAAGGAGAGGAGAAATGAGGTGCGTTTTAGAAACCTTTCCCGATCTCACGGCATACCATCTTCTGGGTTTCCCATGCATGTTTTGATGTAGGAAGATGCCCTTGTACCTGGAGATTTGAGACCCATGGGGTGTGTTCCCCGCAGTGTTACTTTAAATTATCTGCGTTTGCTCACCCAACCTCACCAATCCTCTCAGCCCCAAGAGTGTCCAGCCTTATATCTTATCCAGCTGTGGGTCTCGATATGGTCAATCCAGGTTTCATCAGAGACCCTGAACGGATTTTGTAAGAATTTCTCTCTCTTTCACTGTCTTTGCTTTGTGGCTTGTATAAAGTAATGGATGTTTAGAATGGGGTTGGGCTGCTTTTCCCTGCTGTGTTGATGCCGCTTTACACCCTCTTGATTCACTTGCAGAGAGATATCAATACATAGGTTTTCAGATTCATACTAGTCAGATATATTCTTGTGCGGTGACTAGGGGGTGTTGAGTCCAGTTCACTGAGCAGGGAGTAGGCCTTGTCTATTACATATTTGGCTTATGGAGCGGTGTCTGAGCTAATTTCAAACCCTTGTTTTATGCATCACCCCACCTCACCTTTCCGTTTAAGCAGCCATAGTGTGTCTTCTAAAGGTGTGCCTCTGTTCTATTTAGTAATTCAGTTCAAGTGTAGCGATTTTGACATTCCCTCTATAAGCGATATCTTAGGATAAGTGTCTTTTTCTGTGTGACTTATTTCACTTAGAATCATCGTACCTAAATCCACTCATCATGCTGCTAACTAGCCTTTTGTCATTGATTTCATGGCTGAGTGATATTCCATTGTGCCAAGTACCACCATTTCTTTATCCATTTTTCTCTTTCCTGGGATATTGAAGGTGTACCGAAGCGGAGGTTCTTGGCAACAGAGCAGCCGTAAAGTTTGGGGTGCCTGTGTCTTGTTGACTTTTAATTTTCCCAATTTATACGCCCATGAGTGGAAGTGCCCTATGCTCTCAACGCTGTGTTTATTACTTGTTTCAGGACACACCGTACTCTTCTCCAGAGTGCCTGTTGGGAATTTACATCCCGCCCATCAGCATAGCAAGGCTCGCATGTCTCCATGGCCTGTCCTGCTTTTCTGTTTTTTACAGTTTGTTCAGCATGGCCCTTTTGACCGAGGGCAAGCGAGACTTCTTTGTAGCGCTGATTTGCCCTTCCGGCTTGCTTGGTTGGCCAAAAAGGGCGTATGCGTTTTTTCCTGAAGGAAAAAACGCATACGCCCTTTTTCGCCAAGGGCATCATTGTCAACGTTTTGCCGCTTTTCATGTGCTTTAAAGGCGAGTCGAATCTACCTCCTGAAATCTGTTTCTTGCAAATCTGCCTTGCTTTCAAATCCTCTTCATTGCCTTCCGTCAATATATTTGTGGACGAGAGTTCTCATTAATAACTCTGCACGTTTGTGAATTGCAGTGCCCCTGAGCTCCATTTGTCTCCTCGCTTTTTTGGGAGCTGGCCGCAAAAGCGCAGGATTGCTTCAGGCCCTATTTTGGTTCTGGGGGGCAGGCTGAGCCTGTGGTTCATTCTTCTTCCTGATGGGAAAATGGAGTGACCTATGCCTGTCCCCACACCTAGGGCTCGTCTCTCATTGGTTCCACGTCTTCCCGTTCATCCTCAGGACAGATTGCAACCTGTACAATCAGGAGGTTAAAGGTGCTCATTCTCCAAATGGGGAGATGGTTAGTCAAGCAGCTGGAATGGTGAACCCGAGCACAAGGAGAGGAGAAATGAGGTGCGTTTTAGAAACCTTTCCCGATCTCATGGCATACCATATTCTGGGTTTCCCATGCATGTTTTGATGTAGGAAGATGCCCTTGTACCTGGAGATTTGAGACCCATGGGGTGTGTTCCACGCAGTGTTACTTTAAAGTATCTGCGTTTGCTCACCCAACCTCACCAATCCTCTCAGCCCCAAGAGTGTCCAGCCTTATGTCTCATCCAGCTGTGGGTCTAGATATGGTCAATCCAGGTTGCATCAGAGACCCTGAACGGATTTTGTAAGAATTTCTCTCTCTTTCACTGTCTTTGCTTTGTGGGTTTTTTAAAGTAATGTATGTTTAGAATGGGGTTTGGCTGCTTTTCCCTGCTGTGTTTATGCCGCTTTACACCCTCTTGATTCACTTGCAGAGAGATATCGATACATAGGTTTTCAGATTCATACTAGTCAGATATATTCTTGTCCGGTGACTAGGGGGTGTTGAGTCCAGTTCACTGAGAAGGGAGTAGGCCTTGTCTATTACATATTTGGCTTATGGAGCGGTGTCTGAGCTAATTTCAAAC
The DNA here is from genome assembly GCF_028564815.1 of Eubalaena glacialis. NCBI lineage: Eukaryota > Metazoa > Chordata > Mammalia > Artiodactyla > Balaenidae > Eubalaena > Eubalaena glacialis. The sequence goes on along the minus strand of NW_026871555.1, from coordinate 1,136,373 downwards.
CCTTGTTTTATGCATCACCCCACCTCACCTTTCCCGTTAAGCAGCCATAGTGTGTCTTCTAAAGGTGTGCCTCTGTTCTGTTTTGTAATTCACTTCAAGTGTAGCGATTTTGACATTCCCTCTATAAGCGATATCTTAGGATAAGTGCCTTTTTCTGTGTGACTTATTTCACTTAGAATCATCGTACCTAAATCCACTCATCATGCTGCTAACTAGCCTTATGACATTGATTTCATGGCTGAGTGATATTCCATTGTGCCAAGTACCACCATTTCTTTATCCATTTTTCTCTTTCCTGGGATATTGAAGGTGTACCGAAGCGGAGGTTCTTGGCAACAGAGCAGCCATAAAGTTTGGGGTGCCTGTGTCTTGTTGATTTTTAGTTTTCCCAATTTATACGCCCATGAGTGGAAGTGCCCTATGCTCTCTACGCTGTGTTTATTATTTGTTTCAGGACACACCGTACTCTTCTCCAGAGTGCCTGTTGGCAATTTACATCCCGCCCATCAGCGTAGCAAGGCTCCCATGTCTCCATGGCCTGTCCAGCTTTTCTGCTTTTTACACTTTGTTCAGCATGGCCTTTTGACCGAGGGCAAGCGAGACTTCTTTGTAGCGCTGATTTGCCATTCCGGCTTGCTTGGTTGGCCAAAAAGGGCGTATGCGTTTTTTCCTGAATATATTCAGGAAAAAACGCATACGCCCTTTTTGACCAAGGGCATCATTGTCAACGTTTTGCCGCTTTTCATGTGCTTTAAAGGCGAGTCGAATCTACCTCCTGAAATCTGTTTCCTGCAAATCTGCCTTGCTTTCAAATCCTCTTCATTGCCTTCCCTCAATATATTTGTGGACGAGAGTTCTCATTTATAACTCTGCACGTTTGTGAATTGCTGTGCCCCTGAGCTCCATTAGTCTCCTCGCTTTTTTGGGAGCTGGCCGCAAAAGCGCAGGATTGCTTCAGGCCCTATTTTGGTTTTGGGGGGCAGGCTGAGCCTGTGGTTCATTCTTCTTCCTGATGGGAAAATGGAGTGGCCTGTGCCTGTCCCAACACCTAGGGCTAGTCTCTCGTTGGTTCCCCGTCTTCCCGTTCATCCTCAGGACAAATTGCAACCTGGACGAAACAGGAGGTTAAAGGTGCTGATTCTCCAAGTAGGGAGATGGTTAGTCAAGCGGCTGGAATGGCGAACCCGAGCACAAGGAGAGGAGAAATGAGGTGCGTTTTAGAAACCTTTCCCGATCTCATGGCATACCATCTTCTGGGTTTCCCATGCATGTTTTGATGTAGGAAGATGCCCTTGTACCTGGAGATTTGAGACCCATGGGGTGTGTTCCCCGCAGTGTTACTTTAAATTATCTGCGTTTGCTCACCCAACCTCAGCAATCCTCTCAGCCCCAAGAGTGTCCAGCCTTATATCTCATCCAGCTGTGGGTCTAGATATGGTCAATCCAGGTTGCATCAGAAACCCTGAACGGATTTTGTAAGAATTTCTCTCTCTTTCACTGTCTTTGCTTTGTGGCTTTTTAAAGTAATGTATGTTTAGAATGGGGTTTGGCTGCTTTTCCCTGCTGTGTTTATGCCGCTTTACACCCTCTTGATTCACTTGCAGAGAGATATCAATACATAGGTTTTCAGATTCATACTAGTCAGATATATTCTTGTGCGGTGACTAGGGGGTGTTGAGTCCAGTTCAGTGAGCAGGGAAAAGGCCTTGTCTATTACATATTTGGCTTATGGAGCGGTGTCTGAGCTAATTTCAAACCCTTGTTTTATGCATCACCCCACCTCACCTCTCCGGTTAAGCAGCCATAGTGTGTCTTCTAAAGGTGTGCCTCTGTTCTGTTTTGTAATTCAGTTCAAGTGTAGCGATTTTGACATTCCCTCTATAAGCGATATCTTAGGATAAGTGCCTTTTTCTGTGTGACTATTTCACTTAGAATCATCGTACCTAAATCCACTCATCATGCTGCTAACTAGCCTTATGACATTGATTTCATGGCTGAGTGATATTGCATTGTGCCAAGTACCACCATTTCTTTATCCATTTTTCTCTTTCCTGGGATATTGTAGGTGTACCGAAGCGGAGGTTCTTGGCAACAGAGCAGCCGTAAAGTTTGGGGTGCCTGTGTCTTGTTGATTTTTAGTTTTCCCAATTTATACGCCCATGAGTGGAAGTGCCCTATGCTCTCAACGCTGTGTTTATTACTTGTTTCAGGACACACCGTAGTCTTCTCCAGAGTGCCTGTTGGCAATTTACATCCCACCCATCAGCATAGCAAGGCTCCCATGTCTCCATGGCCTCTCCTGCTATTCTGGTTTTTACAGTTTGTTCAGCATGGCCCTTTTGACCGAGGGCAAGCGAGACTTCTTTGTAGCGCTGATTTGCCCTTCCGGCTTGCTTGGTTGGCCAAAAAGGGCGTATGCGTTTTTTCCTGAATATATTCAGGAAAAAGCGCATACGCCCTTTTTGGCCAAGGGCATCATTGTCAACATTTTGCCGCTTTTCATGTGCTTTAAAGGCGAGTCGAATCTACCTCCTGAAATCTGTTTCCTGCAAATCTGCCTTGCTTTCAAATCCTCTTCGTTGCCTTCCCTCAATATATTTGTGGACGAGAGTTCTCATTTATAACTCTGCACGTTTGTGAATTGCAGTGCCCCTGAGCTCCATTTGTCTCCTCGCTTTTTTGGGAGCTGGCCGCAAAAGCGCAGGATTGCTTCAGGCCCTATTTTGGTTCTGGGGGGCAGGCTGAGCCTGTGGTCCATTCTTCTTCCTGATGGGAAAATGGAGTGACCTGTGCCAGTCCCAACACCTAGGGCTAGTCTCTCGTTGGTTCCCCGTCTTCCCGTTCATCCTCAGGACAAATTGCAACCTGGACGAAACAGGAGGTTAAAGGTGCTGATTCTCCAAGTAGGGAGATGTTTAGTCAAGCGGCTGGAATGGCGAACCCGAGCACAAGGAGAGGAGAAATGAGGTGCGTTTTAGAAACCTTTCCCGATCTCACGGCATACCATCTTCTGGGTTTCCCATGCATGTTTTGATGTAGGAAGATGCCCTTGTACCTGGAGATTTGAGACCCATGGGGTGTGTTCCCCGCAGTGTTACTTTAAATTATCTGCGTTTGCTCACCCAACCTCACCAATCCTCTCAGCCCCAAGAGTGTCCAGCCTTATATCTTATCCAGCTGTGGGTCTCGATATGGTCAATCCAGGTTTCATCAGAGACCCTGAACGGATTTTGTAAGAATTTCTCTCTCTTTCACTGTCTTTGCTTTGTGGCTTGTATAAAGTAATGGATGTTTAGAATGGGGTTGGGCTGCTTTTCCCTGCTGTGTTGATGCCGCTTTACACCCTCTTGATTCACTTGCAGAGAGATATCAATACATAGGTTTTCAGATTCATACTAGTCAGATATATTCTTGTGCGGTGACTAGGGGGTGTTGAGTCCAGTTCAGTGAGCAGGGAAAAGGCCTTGTCTATTACATATTTGGCTTATGGAGCGGTGTCTGAGCTAATTTCAAACCCTTGTTTTATGCATCACCCCACCTCACCTCTCCGGTTAAGCAGCCATAGTGTGTCTTCTAAAGGTGTGCCTCTGTTCTGTTTTGTAATTCAGTTCAAGTGTAGCGATTTTGACATTCCCTCTATAAGCGATATCTTAGGATAAGTGCCTTTTTCTGTGTGACTATTTCACTTAGAATCATCGTACCTAAATCCACTCATCATGCTGCTAACTAGCCTTATGACATTGATTTCATGGCTGAGTGATATTGCATTGTGCCAAGTACCACCATTTCTTTATCCATTTTTCTCTTTCCTGGGATATTGTAGGTGTACCGAAGCGGAGGTTCTTGGCAACAGAGCAGCCGTAAAGTTTGGGGTGCCTGTGTCTTGTTGATTTTTAGTTTTCCCAATTTATACGCCCATGAGTGGAAGTGCCCTATGCTCTCAACGCTGTGTTTATTACTTGTTTCAGGACACACCGTAGTCTTCTCCAGAGTGCCTGTTGGCAATTTACATCCCACCCATCAGCATAGCAAGGCTCCCATGTCTCCATGGCCTCTCCTGCTATTCTGGTTTTTACAGTTTGTTCAGCATGGCCCTTTTGACCGAGGGCAAGCGAGACTTCTTTGTAGCGCTGATTTGCCCTTCCGGCTTGCTTGGTTGGCCAAAAAGGGCGTATGCGTTTTTTCCTGAATATATTCAGGAAAAAGCGCATACGCCCTTTTTGGCCAAGGGCATCATTGTCAACATTTTGCCGCTTTTCATGTGCTTTAAAGGCGAGTCGAATCTACCTCCTGAAATCTGTTTCCTGCAAATCTGCCTTGCTTTCAAATCCTCTTCGTTGCCTTCCCTCAATATATTTGTGGACGAGAGTTCTCATTTATAACTCTGCACGTTTGTGAATTGCAGTGCCCCTGAGCTCCATTTGTCTCCTCGCTTTTTTGGGAGCTGGCCGCAAAAGCGCAGGATTGCTTCAGGCCCTATTTTGGTTCTGGGGGGCAGGCTGAGCCTGTGGTCCATTCTTCTTCCTGATGGGAAAATGGAGTGACCTGTGCCAGTCCCAACACCTAGGGCTAGTCTCTCGTTGGTTCCCCGTCTTCCCGTTCATCCTCAGGACAAATTGCAACCTGGACGAAACAGGAGGTTAAAGGTGCTGATTCTCCAAGTAGGGAGATGTTTAGTCAAGCGGCTGGAATGGCGAACCCGAGCACAAGGAGAGGAGAAATGAGGTGCGTTTTAGAAACCTTTCCCGATCTCACGGCATACCATCTTCTGGGTTTCCCATGCATGTTTTGATGTAGGAAGATGCCCTTGTACCTGGAGATTTGAGACCCATGGGGTGTGTTCCCCGCAGTGTTACTTTAAATTATCTGCGTTTGCTCACCCAACCTCACCAATCCTCTCAGCCCCAAGAGTGTCCAGCCTTATATCTTATCCAGCTGTGGGTCTCGATATGGTCAATCCAGGTTTCATCAGAGACCCTGAACGGATTTTGTAAGAATTTCTCTCTCTTTCACTGTCTTTGCTTTGTGGCTTGTATAAAGTAATGGATGTTTAGAATGGGGTTGGGCTGCTTTTCCCTGCTGTGTTGATGCCGCTTTACACCCTCTTGATTCACTTGCAGAGAGATATCAATACATAGGTTTTCAGATTCATACTAGTCAGATATATTCTTGTGCGGTGACTAGGGGGTGTTGAGTCCAGTTCACTGAGCAGGGAGTAGGCCTTGTCTATTACATATTTGGCTTATGGAGCGGTGTCTGAGCTAATTTCAAACCCTTGTTTTATGCATCACCCCACCTCACCTTTCCGTTTAAGCAGCCATAGTGTGTCTTCTAAAGGTGTGCCTCTGTTCTATTTAGTAATTCAGTTCAAGTGTAGCGATTTTGACATTCCCTCTATAAGCGATATCTTAGGATAAGTGTCTTTTTCTGTGTGACTTATTTCACTTAGAATCATCGTACCTAAATCCACTCATCATGCTGCTAACTAGCCTTTTGTCATTGATTTCATGGCTGAGTGATATTCCATTGTGCCAAGTACCACCATTTCTTTATCCATTTTTCTCTTTCCTGGGATATTGAAGGTGTACCGAAGCGGAGGTTCTTGGCAACAGAGCAGCCGTAAAGTTTGCGGTGCCTGTGTCTTGTTGACTTTTAGTTTTCCCAATTTATACGCCCATGAGTGGAAGTGCCCTATGCTCTCAACGCTGTGTTTATTACTTGTTTCAGGACACACCGTACTCTTCTCCAGAGTGCCTGTTGGGAATTCACATCCCGCCCATCAGCATAGCAAGGCTCGCATGTCTCCATGGCCTGTCCTGCTTTTCTGTTTTTTACACTTTGTTCAGCATGGCCCTTTTGACCGAGGGCAAGCGAGACTTCTTTGTAGCGCTGATTTGCCCTTCCGGCTTGCTTGGTTGGCCAAAAAGGGCGTATGCGTTTTTTCCTGAAGGAAAAAACGCATACGCCCTTTTTGGCCAAGGGCATCATTGTCAACGTTTTGCCGCTTTTCATGTGCTTTAAAGGCGAGTCGAATCTACCTCCTGAAATCTGTTTCTTGCAAATCTGCCTTGCTTTCAAATCCTCTTCATTGCCTTCCGTCAATATATTTGTGGACGAGAGTTCTCATTAATAACTCTGCACGTTTGTGAATTGCAGTGCCCCTGAGCTCCATTTGTCTCCTCGCTTTTTTGGGAGCTGGCCGCAAAAGCGCAGGATTGCTTCAGGCCCTATTTTGGTTCTGGGGGGCAGGCTGAGCCTGTGGTTCATTCTTCTTCCTGATGGGAAAATGGAGTGACCTATGCCTGTCCCCACACCTAGGGCTCGTCTCTCATTGGTTCCACGTCTTCCCGTTCATCCTCAGGACAGATTGCAACCTGTACAATCAGGAGGTTAAAGGTGCTCATTCTCCAAATGGGGAGATGGTTAGTCAAGCAGCTGGAATGGTGAACCCGAGCACAAGGAGAGGAGAAATGAGGTGCGTTTTAGAAACCTTTCCCGATCTCATGGCATACCATATTCTGGGTTTCCCATGCATGTTTTGATGTAGGAAGATGCCCTTGTACCTGGAGATTTGAGACCCATGGGGTGTGTTCCACGCAGTGTTACTTTAAAGTATCTGCGTTTGCTCACCCAACCTCACCAATCCTCTCAGCCCCAAGAGTGTCCAGCCTTATGTCTCATCCAGCTGTGGGTCTAGATATGGTCAATCCAGGTTGCATCAGAGACCCTGAACGGATTTTGTAAGAATTTCTCTCTCTTTCACTGTCTTTGCTTTGTGGGTTTTTTAAAGTAATGTATGTTTAGAATGGGGTTTGGCTGCTTTTCCCTGCTGTGTTTATGCCGCTTTACACCCTCTTGATTCACTTGCAGAGAGATATCGATACATAGGTTTTCAGATTCATACTAGTCAGATATATTCTTGTCCGGTGACTAGGGGGTGTTGAGTCCAGTTCACTGAGAAGGGAGTAGGCCTTGTCTATTACATATTTGGCTTATGGAGCGGTGTCTGAGCTAATTTCAAACCCTTGTTTTATGCATCACCCCACCTCACCTTTCCGGTTAAGCAGCCGTAGTGTGTCTTCTAAAGGTGTGCCTCTGTTCTGTTTTGTAATTCACTTCAAGTGTAGCGATTTTGACATTCCCTCTATAAGCGATATCTTAGGATAAGTGCCTTTTTCTGTGTGACTTATTTCACTTAGAATCATCGTACCTAAATCCACTCATCATGCTGCTAACTAGCCTTATGACATTGATTTCATGGCTGAGTGATATTCCATTGTGCCAAGTACCACCATTCCTTTATCCATTTTTCTCTTTCCTGGGATATTGAAGGTGTACCGAAGCGGAGGTTCTTGGCAACAGAGCAGCCATAAAGTTTGGGGTGCCTGTGTCTTGTTGATTTTTAGTTTTCCCAATTTATACGCCCATGAGTGGAAGTGCCCTATGCTCTCTACGCTGTGTTTATTATTTGTTTCAGGACACACCGTACTCTTCTCCAGAGTGCCTGTTGGCAATTTACATCCCGCCCATCAGCGTAGCAAGGCTCCCATGTCTCCATGGCCTGTCCAGCTTTTCTGCTTTTTACACTTTGTTCAGCATGGCCTTTTGACCGAGGGCAAGCGAGACTTCTTTGTAGCGCTGATTTGCCATTCCGGCTTGCTTGGTTGGCCAAAAAGGGCGTATGCGTTTTTTCCTGAATATATTCAGGAAAAAACGCATACGCCCTTTTTGACCAAGGGCATCATTGTCAACGTTTTGCCGCTTTTCATGTGCTTTAAAGGCGAGTCGAATCTACCTCCTGAAATCTGTTTCCTGCAAATCTGCCTTGCTTTCAAATCCTCTTCATTGCCTTCCCTCAATATATTTGTGGACGAGAGTTCTCATTTATAACTCTGCACGTTTGTGAATTGCAGTGCCCCTGAGCTCCATTAGTCTCCTCGCTTTTTTGGGAGCTGGCCGCAAAAGCGCAGGATTGCTTCAGGCCCTATTTTGGTTCTGGGGGGCAGGCTGAGCCTGTGGTTCATTCTTCTTCCTGATGGGAAAATGGAGTGACCTGTGCCTGTCCCAACACCTAGGGCTAGTCTCTCGTTGGTTCCCCGTCTTCCCGTTCATCCTCAGGACAAATTGCAACCTGGACGAAACAGGAGGTTAAAGGTGCTGATTCTCCAAGTAGGGAGATGGTTAGTCAAGCGGCTGGAATGGCGAACCCGAGCACAAGGAGAGGAGAAATGAGGTGCGTTTTAGAAACCTTTCCCGATCTCATGGCATACCATCTTCTGGGTTTCCCATGCATGTTTTGATGTAGGAAGATGCCCTTGTACCTGGAGATTTGAGACCCATGGGGTGTGTTCCCCGCAGTGTTACTTTAAATTATCTGCGTTTGCTCACCCAACCTCACCAATCCTCTCAGCCCCAAGAGTGTCCAGCCTTATATCTTATCCAGCTGTGGGTCTCGATATGGTCAATCCAGGTTTCATCAGAGACCCTGAACGGATTTTGTAAGAATTTCTCTCTCTTTCACTGTCTTTGCTTTGTGGCTTGTATAAAGTAATGGATGTTTAGAATGGGGTTGGGCTGCTTTTCCCTGCTGTGTTGATGCCGCTTTACACCCTCTTGATTCACTTGCAGAGAGATATCAATACATAGGTTTTCAGATTCATACTAGTCAGATATATTCTTGTGCGGTGACTAGGGGGTGTTGAGTCCAGTTCACTGAGCAGGGAGTAGGCCTTGTCTATTACATATTTGGCTTATGGAGCGGTGTCTGAGCTAATTTCAAACCCTTGTTTTATGCATCACCCCACCTCACCTTTCCGTTTAAGCAGCCATAGTGTGTCTTCTAAAGGTGTGCCTCTGTTCTATTTTGTAATTCAGTTCAAGTGTAGCGATTTTGACATTCCCTCTATAAGCGATATCTTAGGATAAGTGTCTTTTTCTGTGTGACTTATTTCACTTAGAATCATCGTACCTAAATCCACTCATCATGCTGCTAACTAGCCTTTTGTCATTGATTTCATGGCTGAGTGATATTCCATTGTGCCAAGTACCACCATTTCTTTATCCATTTTTCTCTTTCCTGGGATATTGAAGGTGTACCGAAGCGGAGGTTCTTGGCAACAGAGCAGCCGTAAAGTTTGGGGTGCCTGTGTCTTGTTGACTTTTAGTTTTCCCAATTTATACGCCCATGAGTGGAAGTGCCCTATGCTCTCAACGCTGTGTTTATTACTTGTTTCAGGACACACCGTACTCTTCTCCAGAGTGCCTGTTGGGAATTTACATCCCGCCCATCAGCATAGCAAGGCTCGCATGTCTCCATGGCCTCTCCTGCTTTTCTGTTTTTTACACTTTGTTCAGCATGGCCCTTTTGACCGAGGGCAAGCGAGACTTCTTTGTAGCGCTGATTTGCCCTTCCGGCTTGCTTGGTTGGCCAAAAAGGGCGTATGCGTTTTTTCCTGAATATATTCAGGAAAAAACGCATACGCCCTTTTTGACCAAGGGCATCATTGTCAACGTTTTGCCGCTTTTCATGTGCTTTAAAGGCGAGTCGAATCTACCTCCTGAAATCTGTTTCCTGCAAATCTGCCTTGCTTTCAAATCCTCTTCGTTGCCTTCCCTCAATATATTTGTGGACGAGAGTTCTCATTTATAACTCTGCACGTTTGTGAATTGCAGTGCCCCTGAGCTCGATTTGTCTCCTCGCTTTTTTGGAGCTGGCCGCAAAAGCGCAGGATTGCTTCAGGCCCTATTTTGGTTCTGGGGGGCAGGCTGAGCCTGTGGTTCATTCTTCTTCCTGATGGGAAAATGGAGTGACCTATGCCTGTCCCAACACCTAGGGCTCGTCTCTCATTGGTTCCACGTATTCCCGTTCATCCTCAGGACAGATTGCAACCTGTACAATCAGGAGGTTAAAGGTGCTCATTCTCCAAATAGGGAGATGGTTAGTCAAGCAGCTGGAATGGTGAACCCGAGCACAAGGAGAGGAGAAATGAGGTGCGTTTTAGAAACCTTTCCCGATCTCATGGCATACCATCTTCTGGGTTTCCCATGCATGTTTTGATGTAGGAAGATGCCCTTGTACCTGGAGATTTGAGACCCATGGGGTGTGTTCCCCGCAGTGTTACTTTAAAGTATCTGCGTTTGCTCACCCAACCTCACCAATCCTCTCAGCCCCAAGAGTGTCCAGCCTTATGTCTCATCCAGCTGTGGGTCTAGATATGGTCAATCCAGGTTGCATCAGAGACCCTGAACGGATTTTGTAAGAATTTCTCTCTCTTTCAGTGTCTTGGTTTTGTGGGTTTTTTAAGTAATTTATGTTTAGAATCGGGCTTGGCTGCTTTTCCCTGCTGTGTTGATGCCGCTTTACACCCTCTTGATTCACTTGCAGGGAGATATCCATACATAGGTTTTCAGATTCTTACTAGTCAGATATATTCTTGTGTGGTGACTAGGGTGTGTTGAGTCCAGTTCACTGAGCAGGGAGTAGGCCTTGTCTATTACATATTAGGCTCATGGAGCGGTCTCTGAGCTAATTTCAAACCCTTGTTTTATGCATCACCCCACCTCACCTTTCCTGTTAAGCAGCCATAGTGTGTCTTCTAAAGGTGTGACTCTGTTCTGTTTTGTAATTCAGTTCAAGTGTAGCGATTTTGACATTCCCTCTATAAGCGATATCTTAGGATAAGTGTCTTTTTCTGTGTGACTTATTTCACTTAGAATCATCGTACCTAAATCCACTCATCATGCTGCTAACTAGCCTTATGACATTGATTTCATGGCTGAGTGATATTCCATTGTGCCAAGTACCACCATTTCTTTATCCATTTTTCTCTTTCCTGGGATATTGAAGGTGTACCGAAGCAGAGATTCTTGGCAACAGAGCAGCCGTAAACTTTAGGGTGCCTGTGTCTTGTTGATTTTTAGTTTTCCCAATTTATACGCCCATGAGTGGAAGTGCCCTATGCTCTCTACGCTGTGTTTATTACTTGTTTCAGGACACACCGTACTCTTCTCCAGAGTGCCTGTTGGCAATTTACATCCCGCCCATCAGCGTAGCAAGGCTCCCCTGTCTCCATGGCCTGTCCTGCTTTTCTGGTTTTTACACTTTGTTCAGCATGGCCCTTTTGACCGAGGGCAAGCGAGACTTCTTTGTAGCGCTGATTTGCCCTTCTGGCTTGCTTGGTTGGCCAAAAAGCGCGTATGCGTTTTTTCCTGAATATATTCAGGAAAAAACGCATACGCCCTTTTTGGCCAAGGGCATCATTGTCAACGTTTTGCCGCTTTTCATGTGCTTTAAAGGCGAGTCGAATCTACCTCCTGAAATCTGTTTCCTGCAAATCTGCCTTGCTTTCAAATCCTCTTCGTTGCCTTCCCTCAATATATTTGTGGACGAGAGTTCTCATTTATAACTCTGCACGTTTGTGAATTGCAGTGCCCCTGAGCTCCATTTGTCTCCTCGCTTTCTTGGGAGCTGGCCGCAAAAGCGCAGGATTGCTTCAGGCCCTATTTTGGTTCTGGGGGGCAGGCTGAGCCTGTGGTTCATTCTTCTTCCTGATGGGAAAATGGAGTGACCTGTGCCTGTCCCAACACCTAGGGCTCGTCTCTCATTGGTTCCCCGTCTTCCCGTTCATCCTCAGGACAAATTGCAACCTGGACGAAACAGGAGGTTAAAGGTGCTGATTCTCCAAGTAGGGAGATGGTTAGTCAAGCGGCTGGAATGGCGAACCCGAGCACAAGGAGAGGAGAAATGAGGTGCGTTTTAGAAACCTTTCCCGATCTCACGGCATACCATCCTCTGCGTTTCCCATGCATGTTTTGATGTAGGAAGATGCCCTTGTACCTGGAGATTTGAGACCCATGGGGTGGGTACCCCGCGGTGTTACTTTAAAGTATCTGGGTTTGCTCACCCAACCTCACCAATCCTCTCAGCCCCAAGAGTGTCCAGCCTTATGTCTCATCCAGCTGTGGGTCTAGATATGGTCAATCCAGGTTGCATCATAGACCCTGAATGGATTTTGTAAGAATTTCTCTCTCTTTAACTGTCTTTGTTTTGTGGGTTTTTTAAAGTAATTTATGTTTAGAATCGGGCTAGGCTGATTTTCCCTGCTGTGTTGATGCCGCTTTACACCCTCTTGATTCACTTGCAGAGAGATATCGATACATAGGTTTTCATATTCTTATTAGTCAAATATATTCTTGTGTGGTGACTAGGGTGTGTTGACTGCAGTTCACTGAGCAGGGAGTAGGCCTTGTCTATTACATATTTGGCTTATGGAGCGGTCTCTGAGCTAATTTCAAACCCTTGTTTTATGCATCACCCCACCTCACCTTTCCCGTTAAGCAGCCATAGTGTGTCTTCTAAAGGTGTGACTCTGTTCTCTTTTGTAATTCAGTTCAAGTGTAGCGATTTTGACATTCCCTCTATAAGCGATATCTTAGGATAAGTGTCTTTTTCTGTGTGACTTATTTCACTTAGAATCATCGTACCTAAATCCACTCATCATGCTGCTAACTAGCCTTATGACATTGATTTCATGGCTGAGTGATATTCCATTGTGCCAAGTACCACCATTTCTTTATCCATTTTTCTCTTTCCTGGGATATTGAAGGTGTACCGAAGCGGAGGTTCTTGGAAACAGAGCAGCCGTAAACTTTAGGGTGCCTGTGTCTTGTTGATTTTTAGTTTTCCCAATTTATATGCCCATGAGTGGAAGTGCCCTATGCTCTCTATGCTGTGTTTATTACTTGTTTCAGGACACACCTTACTCTTCTCCAGAGTGCCTGTTGGCAATTTACATCCCGCCCATCAGCGTAGCAAGGCTCCCATGTCTCCATGGCCTGTCCTGCTTTTCTGGTTTTTACACTTTGTTCAGCATGGCCCTTTTGACCGAGGGCAAGCGAGACTTCTTTGTAGCGCTGATTTGCCCTTCCGGCTTGCTTGGTTGGCCAAAAAGGGCGTATGCGTTTTTTCCTGAATATATTCAGGAAAAAACGCATACGCCCTTTTTGGCCAAGGGCATCATTGTCAACGTTTTGCCGCTTTTCATGTGCTTTAAAGGCGAGTCGAATCTACCTCCTGAAATCTGTTTCCTGCAAATCTGCCTTGCTTTCAAATCCTCTTCGTTGCCTTCCGTCAATATATTTGTGCACGAGAGTTCTCATTTATAACTCTGCACGTTTGTGAATTGCAGTGCCCCTGAGCTCCATTTGTCTCCTGGCTTTTTTGGGAGCTGGCCGCAAAAGCGGAGGATTGCTTCAGGCCCTATTTTGGTTCTGGGGGGCAGGCTGAGCCTGTGGTTCATTCTTCTTCCTGATGGGAAAATGGAGTGACCTATGCCTGTCCCAACACCTAGGGCTCGTCGCTCGTTGGTTCCGCGTCTTCCCGTTCATCCTCAGGAGAAATTGCAACCTGTACAATCAGGAGGTTAAAGGTGCTGATTCTTCAAGTAGGGAGATGGTTAGTCAAGCGGCTGGAATGGCGAACCCGAGCACAAGGAGAGGAGAAATGAGGTGCGTTTTAGAAACCTTTCCCGATCTCATGGCATACCATCTTCTGGGTTTCCCATGCATGTTTTGATGTAGGAAGATGCCCTTGTACCTGGAGATTTGAGACCCATGGGGTGTGTTCCCAGCAGTGTTACTTTAAAGTATCTGCATTTCTCACACAACCTCACCAATCCGCTCAGCCCCAAGAGTGTCCAGCCTTATGTCTCATCCAGCTGTGGGTCTAGATATGGTCAATCCAGGTTGCATCAGAGACCCTGAATGGATTTTGTAAGAATTTCTCTCTCTTTAACTGTCTTTGTTTTGTGGGTTTTTAAAAGTAATTTATGTTTAGAATCGGGCTTGGCTGCTTTTCCCTGCTGCGTTGATGCTGCTTTACACCCTCTTGATTCACTTGCAGAGAGATATCGATACATAGGTTTTCAGATTCTTACTAGTCAGATATATTCTTGTGTGGTGACTAGGGTGTGTTGAGTCCAGTTCACTGAGCAGGGAGTAGGCCTTGTCTATTACATATTTGGCTTATGGAGAGGTCTCTGAGCTAATTTCAAACCCTTGTTTTATGCATCACCCCACCTCACCTTTCCCGTTAAGCAGCCATAGTGTGTCTTCTAAAGGTGTGACTCTGTTCTGTTTTGTAATTCAGTTCAAGTGTAGCGATTTTGACATTCCCTCTATAAGCGATATCTTAGGATAAGGGCCTTTTTCTGTGTGACTTATTTCACTTAGAATCATCGCACCTAAATCCACTCATCATGCTGCTAACTAGCCTTATGACATTGATTTCATGGCTGAGTGATATTCCATTGTGCCAAGTACCACCATTTCTTTATCCATTTTTCTCTTTCCTGGGATATTGAAGGTGTACCGAAGTGGAGGTTCTTGGAAACAGAGCAGCCGTAAACTTTAGGGTGCCTGTGTCTTGTTGATTTTTAGTTTTCCCAATTTATACGCCCATGAGTGGAAGTGCCCTATGCTCTCTACGCTGTGTTTATTACTTGTTTCAGGACACACCGTACTCTTCTCCAGAGTGCCTGTTGGCAATTTACATCCCGCCCATCAGCGTAGCAAGGCTCCCATGTCTCCATGGCCTGTCCTGCTTTTCTGGTTTTTACACTTTGTTCAGCATGGCCCTTTTGACCGAGGGCAAGCGAGACTTCTTTGTAGCGCTGATTTGCCCTTCCGGCTTGCTTGGTTGGCCAAAAAGGGCGTATGCGTTTTTTCCTGAATATATTCAGGAAAAAACGCATACGCCCTTTTTGGCCAAGGGCATCATTGTCAACGTTTTGCCGCTTTTCATGTGCTTTAAAGGCGAGTCGAATCTACCTCCTGAAATCTCTTTCCTGCAAATCTGCCTTGCTTTCAAATCCTCTTCGTTGCCTTCCCTCAATATATTTGTGGACGAGAGTTCTCATTTATAACTCTGCACGTTTGTGAATTGCAGTGCCCCTGAGCTCCATTTGTCTCCTCGCTTTTTTGGGAGCTGGCCGCAAAAGCGCAGGATTGCTTCAGGCCCTAATTTGGTTCTGGGGGGCAGGCTGAGCCTGTGGTTCATTCTTCTTCCTGATGGGAAAATGGAGTGACCTATGCCTGTCCCAACACCTAGGGCTAGTCTCTCATTGGTTCCGCGTCTTCCCGTTCATCCTCAGGACAAATTGCAACCTGGAAGAAACAGGAGGTTAAAGGTCCTCATTCTCCAAGTAGGGAGATGGTTAGTCAAGCGGCTGGAATGGCGAACCCGAGCACAAGGAGAGGAGAAATGAGGTGCGTTTTAGAAACCATTCCCGATCTCACGGCATACCATCTTCTGGGTTTCCCATGCATGTTTTGATGTAGGAAGATTCCCTTGTACCTGGAGATTTGAGACCCATGGGGTGGGTACCCCGCGGTATTACTTTAAAGTATCTGCATTTGCTCACCCAACCTCACCAATCCTCTCAGCCCCAAGAGTGTCCAGCCTTATGTCTCATCCAGCTGTGGGTCTAGATATGATCAATCCAGGTTGCATCAGAGACCCTGAACGGATTTTGTAAGAATTTCTCTCTCTTTCACTGTCTTTGCTTTGTGGGTTTTTTAAAGTAATGTATGTTTAGAATGGGGTTTGGCTGCTTTTCCCTGCTGTGTTTATGCCGCTTTACACCCTCTTGATTCACTTGCAGAGAGATATCGATACATAGGTTTTCAGATTCATACTAGTCAGATATATTCTTGTGCGGTGACTAGGGGGTGTTGAGTCCAATTCACTGAGCAGGGAGTAGGCCTTGTCTAGTACATATTTGGCTTAAGGAGCGGTGTCTGAGCTAATTTCAAACCCTTGATTTATGCATCACCCCACCTCACCTTTCCCGTTAAGCAGCCATAGTGTGTCTTCTAAAGGTGTGCCTCTGTTCTGTTTTGTAATTCAGTTCAAGTGTAGCGATTTTGACATTCCCTCTATAAGCGATATCTTAGGATAAGGGCCTTTTTCTGTGTGACTTATTTCACTTAGAATCATCGTACCTAAATCCACTCATCATGCTGCTAAGTAGCCTTATGACATTGATTTCATGGCTGAGTGATATTCCATTGTGCCAAGTACCACCATTTCTTTATCCATTTTTCTCTTTCCTGGGATATTGAAGGTGTACCGAAGTGGAGGTTCTTGGAAACAGAGCAGCCGTAAACTTTAGGGTGCCTGTGTCTTGTTGATTTTTAGTTTTCCCAATTTATACGCCCATGAGTGGAAGTGCCCTATGCTCTCTACGCTGTGTTTATTACTTGTTTCAGGACACACCGTACTCTTCTCCAGAGTGCCTGTTGGCAATTTACATCCCGCCCATCAGCGTAGCAAGGCTCCCATGTCTCCATGGCCTGTCCTGCTTTTCTGGTTTTTACACTTTGTTCAGCATGGCCCTTTTGACCGAGGGCAAGCGAGACTTCTTTGTAGCGCTGATTTGCCCTTCCGGCTTGCTTGGTTGGCCAAAAAGGGCGTATGCGTTTTTTCCTGAATATATTCAGGAAAAAACGCATACGCCCTTTTTGGCCAAGGGCATCATTGTCAACGTTTTGCCGCTTTTCATGTGCTTTAAAGGCGAGTCGAATCTACCTCCTGAAATCTCTTTCCTGCAAATCTGCCTTGCTTTCAAATCCTCTTCGTTGCCTTCCCTCAATATATTTGTGGACGAGAGTTCTCATTTATAACTCTGCACGTTTGTGAATTGCAGTGCCCCTGAGCTCCATTTGTCTCCTCGCTTTTTTGGGAGCTGGCCGCAAAAGCGCAGGATTGCTTCAGGCCCTAATTTGGTTCTGGGGGGCAGGCTGAGCCTGTGGTTCATTCTTCTTCCTGATGGGAAAATGGAGTGACCTATGCCTGTCCCAACACCTAGGGCTCGTCTCTCATTGGTTCCGCGTCTTCCCGTTCATCCTCAGGACAAATTGCAACCTGGAAGAAACAGGAGGTTAAAGGTCCTCATTCTCCAAGTAGGGAGATGGTTAGTCAAGCGGCTGGAATGGCGAACCCGAGCACAAGGAGAGGAGAAATGAGGTGCGTTTTAGAAACCTTTCCCGATCTCACGGCATACCATCTTCTGGGTTTCCCATGCATGTTTTGATGTAGGAAGATTCCCTTGTACCTGGAGATTTGAGACCCATGGGGTGGGTACCCCGCGGTATTACTTTAAAGTATCTGCATTTGCTCACCCAACCTCACCAATCCTCTCAGCCCCAAGAGTGTCCAGCCTTATGTCTCATCCAGCTGTGGGTCTAGATATGGTCAATCCAGGTTGCATCAGAGACCCTGAACGGATTTTGTAAGAATTTCTCTCTCTTTCACTGTCTTTGCTTTGTGGGTTTTTTAAAGTAATGTATGTTTAGAATGGGGTTTGGCTGCTTTTCCCTGCTGTGTTTATGCCGCTTTACACCCTCTTGATTCACTTGCAGAGAGATATCGATACATAGGTTTTCAGATTCATACTAGTCAGATATATTCTTGTGCGGTGACTAGGGGGTGTTGAGTCCAGTTCACTGAGCAGGGAGTAGGCCTTGTCTAGTACATATTTGGCTTATGGAGCGGTGTCTGAGCTAATTTCAAACCCTTGTTTTATGCATCACCCCACCTCACCTTTCCGGTTAAGCAGCCATAGTGTGTCTTCTAAAGGTGTGCCTCTGTTCTGTTTTGTAATTCAGTTCAAGTGTAGCGATTTTGACATTCCCTCTATAAGCGATATCTTAGGATAAGTGTCTTTTTCTGTGTGACTTATTTCACTTAGAATCATCGTACCTAAATCCACTCATCATGCTTCTAACTAGCCTTATGACATTGATTTCATGGCTGAGTGATATTCCATTGTGCCAAGTACCACCATTTCTTTATCCATTTTTCTCTTTCCTGGGATATTGAAGGTGTACCGAAGCGGAGATTCTTGGAAACAGAGCAGCCGTAAACTTTAGGGTGCCTGTGTCTTGTTGATTTTTAGTTTTCCCAATTTATACGCCCATGAGTGGAAGTGCCCTATGCTCTCTACGCTGTGTTTATTACTTGTTTCAGGACACACCGTACTCTTCTCCAGAGTGCCTGTTGGCAATTTACATCCCGCCCATCAGCGTAGCAAGGCTCCCATGTCTCCATGGCCTGTCCTGCTTTTCTGGTTTTTACAGTTTGTTCAGCATGGCCCTTTTGACCGAGGGCAAGCGAGACTTCTTTGTAGCGCTGATTTGCCCTTCTGGCTTGCTTGGTTGTCCAAAAAGGGCGTATGCGTTTTTTCCTGAATATATTCAGGAAAAAACGCATACGCCCTTTTTGGCCAAGGGCATCATTGTCAACGTTTTGCCGCTTTTCATGTGCTTTAAAGGCGAGTCGAATCTACCTCCTGAAATCTGTTTCCTGCAAATCTGCCTTGCTTTCAAATCCTCTTCGTTGCCTTCCCTCAATATATTTGTGGACGAGAGTTCTCATTTATAACTCTGCACGTTTGTGAATTGCAGTGCCCCTGAGCTCCATTTGTCTCCTCGCTTTTTTGGGAGCAGGCCGCAAAAGCGCAGGATTGCTTCAGGCCCTATTTTGGTTCTGGGGGGCAGGCTGAGCCTGTGGTTCATTCTTCTTCCTGATGGGAAAATGGAGTGACCTATGCCTGTCCCAACACCTAGGGCTCGTCTCTCGTTGGTTCTGGGTCTTCCCGTTCATCCTCAGGACAAATTGCAACCAGTACAATCAGGAGGTTAAAGGTGCTGATTCTCCAAGTAGGGAGATGGTTAGTCAAGCGGCTGGAATGGCGAACCCGAGCACAAGGAGAGGAGAAATGAGGTGCGTTTTAGAAACCTTTCCCGATCTCATGGCATACCATCTTCTGGGTTTCCCATGCATGTTTTGATGTAGGAAGATGCCCTTGTACCTGGAGATTTGAGACCCATGGGGTGTGTTCCCAGCAGTGTTACTTTAAAGTATCTGGGTTTGCTCACCCAACCTCACCAATCCTCTCAGCCCCAAGAGTGTCCAGCCTTATGTCTCATCCAGCTGTGGGTCTAGATATGGTCAATCCAGGTTGCATCATAGACCCTGAATGGATTTTGTAAGAATTTCTCTCTCTTTCACTGTCTTTGTTTTGTGGGTTTTTTAAAGTAATTTATGTTTAGAATCGGGCTTGGCTGCTTTTCCCTGCTGCGTTGATGCTGCTTTACACCCTCTTGATTCACTTGCAGAGAGGTATCGATACATAGGTTTTCAGATTCTTACTAGTCAGATATATTCTTGTGTGGTGACTAGGGTGTGTTGAGTCCAGTTCACTGAGCAGGGAGTAGGCCTTGTCTATTACATATTTGGCTTATGGAGCGGTCTCTGAGCTAATTTCAAACCCTTGTTTTATGCATCACCCCACCTCACCTTTCCCGTTAAGCAGCCATAGTGTGTCTTCTAAAGGTGTGACTCTGTTCTGTTTTGTAATTCAGTTCAAGTGTAGCGATTTTCACATTCCCTCTATAAGCGATATCTTAGGATAAGTGTCTTTTTCTGTGTGACTTATTTCACTTAGAATCATCGTACCTAAATCCACACATCATGCTGCTAACTAGCCTTATGACATTGATTTCATGGCTGAGTGATATTCCATTGTGCCAAGTACCACCATTTCTTTATCCATTTTTCTCTTTCCTGGGATATTGAAGGTGTACCGAAGCGGAGGTTCTTGGAAACAGAGCAGCCGTAAATTTTAGGGTGCCTGTGTCTTGTTGATTTTTAGTTTTCCCAATTTATACGCCCATGAGTGGAAGTGCCCTATGCTCTCTACGCTGTGTTTATTACTTGTTTCAGGACACACCGTACTCTTCTCCAGAGTGCCTGTTGGCAATTTACATCCCGCCCATCAGCGTAGCAAGGCTCCCATGTCTCCATGGCCTGTCCTGCTTTTCTGGTTTTTACACTTTGTTCAGCATGGCCCTTTTGACCGAGGGCAAGCGAGACTTCTTTGTAGCGCTGATTTGCCCTTCCGGCTTGCTTGGTTGGCCAAAAAGGGCGTATGCGTTTTTTCCTGAATATATTCAGGAAAAAACGCATACGCCCTTTTTGGCCAAGGGCATCATTGTCAACGTTTTGCCGCTTTTCATGTGGTTTAAAGGCGAGTCGAATCTACCTCCTGAAATCTGTTTCCTGCAAATCTGCCTTGCTTTCAAATCCTCTTCGTTGCCTTCCCTCAATATATTTGTGGACGAGAGTTCTCATTTATAACTCTGCACGTTTGTGAATTGCAGTGCCCCTGAGCTCCATTTGTCCCCTCGCTTTTTTGGGAGCTGGCCGCAAAAGCGCAGGATTGCTTCAGGCCCTATTTTGGTTCTGGGGGGCAGGCTGAGCCTGTGGTTCATTCTTCTTCCTGATGGGAAAATGGAGTGACCTATGCCTGTCCCAACACCTAGGGCTCGTCTCTCGTTGGTTCTGCGTCTTCCCATTCATCCTCAGGACAAATTGCAACCTGTACAATCAGGAGGTTAAAGGTGCTGATTCTCCAAGTAGGGAGATGGTTAGTCAAGCGGCTGGAATGGCGAACCCGAGCACAAGGAGAGGAGAAATGAGGTGCGTTTTAGAAACCTTTCCCGATCTCACGGCATACCATCTTCTGGGTTTCCCATGCATGTTTTGATGTAGGAAGATTCCCTTGTACCTGGAGATTTGAGACCCATGGGGTGTGTACCCCGCAGTGTTACTTTAAAGTATCTGCGTTTGCTCACCCTACCTCACCAATCCTCTCAGCCCCAAGAGTGTCCAGCCTTATGTCTCATCCAGCTGTGGGTCTAGATATGGTCAATCCAGGTTGCATCATAGACCCTGAATGGATTTTGTAAGAATTTCTCTCTCTTTAACTGTCTTTGTTTTGTGGGTTTTTTAAAGTAATTTATGTTTAGAATGGGGCTTGACTGCTTTTCCCTGCTGTGTTTATGCCGCTTTACACCCTCTTGATTCACTTGCAGAAAGATATCGATACATAGGTTTTCAGATTCTTACTAGTCAGATATATTCTTGTGTGGTGACTAGGATGTGTTGAGTCCAGTTCACTGAGCAGGGAGTAGGCTTTGTCTATTACATATTTGGCTTATGGAGCGGTCTCTGAGCTAATTTCAAACCCTTGTTTTATGCATCACCCCACCTCACCTTTCCCGTTAAGCAGCCATAGTGTGTCTTCTAAAGGTGTGACTCTGTTCTGTTTTGTAATTCATTTCAAGTGTAGCGATTTTGACATTCCCTCTATAAGTGATATCTTAGGATAAGGGCCTTTTTCTGTGTGACTTATTTCACTTAGAATCATCGTACCTAAATGCACTCATCATGCTGCTAACTAGCCTTATGACATTGATTTCATGGCTGAGTGATATTCCATTGTGCCAAGTACCACCATTTCTTTATCCAGTTTTCTCTTTCCTGGGATATTGAAGGTGTACCGAAGCGGAGGTTCTTGGAAACAGAGCAGCCGTAAACTTTAGGGTGCCTGTGTCTTGTTGATTTTTAGTTTTCCCAATTTATACGCCCATGAGTGGAAGTGCCCTATGCTCTCTACGCTGTGTTTATTACTTGTTTCAGGACACACCGTACTCTTCTCCAGAGTGCCTGTTGGCAATTTACATCCCGCCCATCAGCGTAGCAAGGCTCCCATGTCTCCATGGCCTGTCCTGCTTTTCTGGTTTTTACACTTTGTTGAGCATGGCCCTTTTGACCGAGGGCAAGCGAGACTTCTTTGTAGCGCTGATTTGCCCTTCCGGCTTGCTTGGTTGGCCAAAAAGGGCGTATGCGTTTTTTCCTGAATATATTCAGGAAAAAACGCATACGCCCTTTTTGGCCAAGGGCATCATTGTCAACGTTTTGCCGCTTTTCATGTGCTTTAAAGGCGAGTCGAATCTACCTCCTGAAATCTGTTTCCTGCAAATCTGCCTTGCTTTCAAATCCTCTTCGTTGCCTTCCCTCAATATATTTGTGGACGAGAGTTCTCATTTATAACTCTGCACGTTTGTGAATTGCAGTGCCCCTGAGCTCCATTTGTCTCCTCGCTTTTTTGGGAGCTGGCCGCAAAAGCGCAGGATTGCTTCAGGCCCTATTTTGGTTCTGGGGGGCAGGCTGAGCCTGTGGTTCATTCTTCTTCCTGATGGGAAAATGGAGTGACCTATGCTTGTCCCAACACCTAGGGCTCGTCTCTCGTTGGTTCCGCGTCTTCCCGTTCATCCTCAGGACAAATTGCAACCTGTACAATCAGGAGGTTAAAGGTGCTGATTCTCCAAGTAGGGAGATGGTTAGTCAAGCGGCTGGAATGGCGAACCCGAGCACAAGGAGAGGAGAAATGAGGTGCGTTTTAGAAACCTTTCCCGACCTCATGGCATACCATCTTCTGGGTTTCCCATGCATGTTTTGATGTAGGAAGATTCCCTTGTACCTGGAGATTTGAGACCCATGGGGTGTGTTCCCCGCAGTGTTACTTTAAAGTATCTGGGTTTGCTCACCCAACCTCACCAATCCTCTCAGCCCCAAGAGTGTCCAGCCTTATGTCTCATCCAGCTGTGGGTCTAGATATGGACAATCCAGGTTGCATCATAGACCCTGAATGGATTTTGTAAGAATTTCTCTCTCTTTAACTGTCTTTGTTTTGTGGGTTTTTTAAAGTAATTTATGTTTAGAATCGGGCTTGGCTGCTTTTCCCTGCAGCGTTGATGCCGCTTTACACCCACTTGATTCACTTGCAGAGAGATATCGATACATAGGTTTTCAGATTCTTACTAGTCAGATATATTCTTGTGTGGTGACTAGGGTGTGTTAAGTCCAGTTCACTGAGCAGGGAGTAGGCCTTGTCTATTACATATTTGGCTTATGGAGCGGTCTCTGAGCTAATTACAAACCCTTGTTTTATGCATCACCCCACCTCACCTTTCCCGTTAAGCAGCCATAGTGTGTCTTCTAAAGGTGTGACTCTGTTTTGTTTTGTAATTCAGCTCAAGTGTAGCGATTTTGACATTCCCTCTATAAGCGATATCTTAGGATAAGTGTCTTTTTCTGTGTGACTTATTTCAATTAGAATCATCGTACCTAAATCCACACATCATGCTGCTAACTAGCCTTATGACATTGATTTCATGGCTGAGTGATATTCCATTGTGCCAAGTACCACCATTTCTTTATCCATTTTTCTCTTTCCTGGGATACTGAAGGTGTACCGAAGTGGAGGTTCTTGGAAACAGAGCAGCCGTAAACTTTAGGGTGCCTGTGTCTTGTTGATTTTTAGTTTTCCCAATTTATACGCCCATGAGTGGAAGTGCCCTATGCTCTCTACGCTGTGTTTATTACTTGTTTCAGGACACACCGTACTCTTCTCCAGAGTGCCTGTTGGCAATTTACATCCCGCCCATCAGCGTAGCAAGGCTCCCATGTCTCCATGGCCTGTCCTGCTTTTCTGGTTTTTACACTTTGTTCAGCATGGTCCTTTTGACCGAGGGCAAGCGAGACTTCTTTGTAGCACTGATTTGCCCTTCCGGCTTGCTTGGTTGGCCAAAAAGGGCGTATGCGTTTTTTCCTGAATATATTCAGGAAAAAACGCATACGCCCTTTTTGGCCAAGGGCTTCATTGTCAACGTTTTGCCGCTTTTCATGTGCTTTAAAGAAGAGTCGAATCTACCTCCTGAAATCTGTTTCCTGCAAATCTGCCTTGCTTTCAAATCCTCTTCGTTGCCTTCCCTCAATATATTTGTGGACGAGAGTTCTCATTTATAACTCTGCACGTTTGTGAATTGCAGTGCCCCTGAGCTCCATTTGTCTCCTCGCTTTTTTGGGAGCTGGCCGCAAAAGCGCAGGATTGCTTCAGGCCCTATTTTGGTTCTGGGGGGCAGGCTGAGCCTGTGGTTCATTCTTCTTCCTGATGGGAAAATGGAGTGACCTATGCCTGTCCCAACACCTAGGGCTCGTCTCTCGTTGGTTCCGCGTCTTCCCGTTCATCCTCAGGACAGATTGCAACCTGTACAATCAGGAGGTTAAAGGTGCTGATTCTCCAAGTAGGGAGATGGTTAGTCAAGCGGCTGGAATGGCGAACCCGAGCACAAGGAGAGGAGAAATGAGGTGCGTTTTAGAAACCTTTCCCGACCTCATGGCATACCATCTTCTGGGTTTCCCATGCATGTTTTGATGTAGGAAGATGCCCTTGTACCTGGAGATTTGAGACCCATGGGGTGTGTTCCCCGCAGTGTTACTTTAAAGTATCTGGGTTTGCTCACCCAACCTCACCAATCCTCTGAGCCCCAAGAGTGTCCAGCCTTATGTCTCATCCAGCTGTGGGTCTAGATATGGTCAATCCAGGTTGCATCATAGACCCTGAATGGATTTTGTAAGAATTTCTCTCTCTTTAACTGTCTTTGTTTTCTGGGTTTTTTAAAGTAATTTATGTTTAGAATCGGGCTTGGCTGCTTTTCCCTGCAGCGTGGATGCTGCTTTACACCCTCTTGATTCACTTGCAGAGAGATATCGATACATAGGTTTTCAGATTCTTACTAGTCAGATATATTCTTGTGTGGTGACTAGGGTGTGTTGAGTCCAGTTCACTGAGCAGGGAGTAGGCCTTGTCTATTACATATTTGGCTTATGGAGCGGTCTCTGAGCTAATTTCAAACCCTTGTTTTATGCATCACCCCACCTCACCTTTCCCGTTAAGCAGCCATAGTGTGTCTTCTAAAGGTGTGACTCTGTTCTGTTTTGTAATTCAGTTCAAGTGTAGCGATTTTCACATTCCTTCTATAAGCGATATCTTAGGATAAGTGTCTTTTTCTGTGTGACTTATTTCAATTAGAATCATCGTACCTAAATCCACACATCATGCTGCTAACTAGCCTTATGACATTGATTTCATGGCTGAGTGATATTCCATTGTGCCAAGTACCACCATTTCTTTATCCATTTTTCTCTTTCCTGGGATACTGAAGGTGTACCGAAGTGGAGGTTCTTGGAAACAGAGCAGCCGTAAACTTTAGGGTGCCTGTGTCTTGTTGATTTTTAGTTTTCCCAATTTATACGCCCATGAGTGGAAGTGCCCTATGCTCTCTACGCTGTGTTTATTACTTGTTTCAGGACACACCGTACTCTTCTCCAGAGTGCCTGTTGGCAATTTACATCCCGCCCATCAGCGTAGCTAGGCTCCCATGTCTCCCTGGCCTGTCCTGCTTTTCTGGTTTTTACACTTTGTTCAGCAGGGCCCCTTTGACCGAGGGCAAGCGAGACTTCTTTGTAGCGCTGATTTGCCCTTCCGGCTTGCATGGTTGGCCAAAAAGGGCGTATGCGTTTTTTCCTGAATATATTCAGGAAAAAACGCATACGCCCTTTTTGGCCAAGGGCATCATTATCAACGTTTTGCCGCTTTTCATGTGCTTTAAAGGCGAATCGAATCTACCTCCTGAAATCTGTTTCCTGCAAATCTGCCTTGCATTCAAATCCTCTTCGTTGCCTTCCGTCAATATATTTGTGGACGAGAGTTCTCATTTATAACTCTGCACGTTTGTGAATTGCAGTGCCCCTGAGCTCCATTTGTCTCCTCGCTTTTTTGGGAGCTGGCCGCAAAAGCGCAGGATTGCTTCAGGCCCTATTTTGGTTCTGGGGGGCAGGCTGAGCCTGTGGTTCATTCTTCTTCCTGATGGGAAAATGGAGTGACCTGTGCCTGTCCCAACACCTAGGGCTAGTCTCTCGTTGGTTCCCCGTCTTCCCGTTTATCTTCAGGACAAATTGCAACCTGGACGAAACAGGAGGTTAAAGGTGCTGATTCTCCAAGTAGGGAGATGGTTAATCAAGCGGCTGGAATGGCGAACCCGAGCACAAGGAGAGGAGAAATGAGGTGCGTTTTAGAAACCTTTCCCGATCTCATGGCATACCATCTTCTGGGTTTCCCATGCATGTTTTGATGTAGGAAGATGCCCTTGTACCTGGAGATTTGAGACCCATGGGGTGTGTTCCCAGCAGTGTTACTTTAAAGTATCTGGGTTTGCTCACCCAACCTCACCAATCCTCTCAGCCCCAAGAGTGTCCAGCCTTATGTCTCATCCAGCTGTGGGTGTAGATATGGTCAATCCAGGTTGCATCATAGACCCTGAATGGATTTTGTAAGAATTTCTCTCTCTTTAACTGTCTTTGTTTTGTGGGTTTTTTAAAGTAATTTATGTTTAGAATCGGGCTTGGCTGCTTTTCCCTGCTGTGTTGATGCTGCTTTACACCCTCTTGATTCACTTGCAGAGAGATATCGATACATAGGTTTTCAGATTCTTACTAATCAGATATATACTTGTGTGGTGACTAGGGTGTGTTGAGTCCAGTTCACTGAGCAGGGAGTAGGCCTTGTCTATTACATATTTGCCTTATGGAGCGGTCTCTGAGCTAATTTCAAACCCTTGTTTTATGCATCACCCCACCTCACCTTTCCCGTTAAGCAGCCATAGTGTGTCTTCTAAAGGTGTGACTCTGTTCTGTTTTGTAATTCAGTTCAAGTGTAGCGATTTTGACATTCCCTCTATAAGCGATATCTTAGGATAAGGGCCTTTTTCTGTGTGACTTATTTCACTTAGAGTCATCGTACCTAAATCCACTCATCATGCTGCTAACTAGCCTTATGACATTGATTTCATGGCTGAGTGATATTCCATTATGCCAAGTACCACCATTTCTTTATCCATTTTTCTCTTTCCTGGGATATTGAAGGTGTACCGAAGCAGAGGTTCTTGGCAAAAGAACAGCCGTAAAGTTTGGGGTGCCGGTGTCTTGTTGAATTTTAGTTTTCCCAATTTATACGCCCATGAGTGGAAGTGCCCTATGCTCTCTACGCTGTGTTTATTACTTGTTTCAGGACACACTGTACTCTTCTCCAGAGTGCCTGTTGGCAATTTACATCCCGCCCATCAGCGTAGCAAGGCTCCCATGTCTCCATGGCCTGTCTTGCTTTTCTGGTTTTTACACTTTTTTCAGCATGGCCCTTTTGACCGAGGGCAAGCGAGACTTCTTTGTAGCGCTGATTTGCCCTTCGGCTTGCTTGGTTGGCCAAAAAGGGCGTATGCGTTTTTTCCTGAATATATTCAGGAAAAAACGCATACGCCCTTTTTGGCCAAGGGCATCATTGTCAACGTTTTTCCGCTTTTCATGTGCTTTAAAGGCGAGTCGAATCTACCTCCTGAAATCTGTTTCCTGCAAATCTGCCTTGCTTTCAAATCCTCTTCGTTGCCTTCCCTCAATATATTTGTGGACGAGAGTTCTCATTTATAACTCTGCACGTTTGTGAATTGCAGTGCCCCTGAGTTCCATTTGTCTCCTCGCTTTTTTGGGAGCTGGCCGCAAAAGCGCAGGATTGCTTCAGGCCCTATTTTGGTTCTGGGGGGCAGGCTGAGCCTGTGGTTCATTCTTCTTCCTGATGGGAAAATGGAGTGACCTATGCCTGTCCCAACACCTAGGGCTCGTCTCTCGTTGGTTCTGCGTCTTCCCATTCATCCTCAGGACAAATTGCAACCTGTACAATCAGGAGGTTAAAGGTGCTGATTCTCCAAGTAGGGAGATGGTTAGTCAAGCGGCTGGAATGGCGAACCCGAGCACAAGGAGAGGAGAAATGAGGTGCGTTTTAGAAACCTTTCCCGATCTCATGGCATACCATCTTCTGGGTTTCCCATGCATGTTTTGATGTAGGAAGATGCCCTTGTACCTGGAGATTTGAGACCCATGGGGTGTGTTCCCAGCAGTGTTACTTTAAAGTATCTGGGTTTGCTCACCCAACCTCACCAATCCTCTCAGCCCCAAGAGTGTCCAGCCTTATGTCTCATCCAGCTGTGGGTCTAGATATGGTCAATCCAGGTTGCATCATAGACCCTGAACGGATTTTGTAAGAATTTCTCTCTCTTTAACTGTCTTTGTTTTGTGGGTTTTTTAAAGTAATTTATGTTTAGAATCGGGCTTGGCTGCTTTTCCCTGCTGTGTTGATGCTGCTTTACACCCTCTTGATTCACTTGCAGAGAGATATCGATACATAGGTTTTCAGATTCTTACTAGTCAGATATATTCTTGTGTGGTGACTAGGGTGTGTTGAGTCCAGTTCACTGAGCAGGGAGTAGGCCTTGTCTATTACATATTTGGCTTATGGAGCGGTGTCTGAGCTAATTTCAAACCCTTGTTTTATGCATCACCCCACCTCACCTTTCCCGTTAAGCAGCCATAGTGTGTCTTCTAAAGGTGTGACTCTGTTTTGTTTTGTAATTCAGCTCATGTGTAGCGATTTTGACATTCCCTCTATAAGCGATATCTTAGGATAAGTGTCTTTTTCTGTGTGACTTATTTCACTTAGAATCATCGTACCTAAATCCACTCATCATGCTGCTAAGTAGCCTTATGAGATTGATTTCATGGCTGAGTGATATTCCATTGTGCCAAGTACCACCATTTCTTTATCCATTTTTCTCTTTCCTGGGATATTGAAGGTGTACCGAAGCGGAGGTTCTTGGAAACAGAGCAGCCGTAAAGTTTGGGGTGCCTGTGTCTTGTTGATTTTTAGTTTTCCCAATTTATACGCCCATGAGTGGAAGTGCCCTATGCTCTCTACGCTGTGTTTATTACTTGTTTCAGGACACACCGTACTCTTCTCCAGAGTGCCTGTTGGCAATTTACATCCCGCCCATCAGCGTAGCAAGGCTCCCATGTCTCCATGGCCTGTCCTGCTTTTCTGGTTTTTACACTTTGTTCAGCATGGCCCTTTTGATCGAGGGCAAGTGAGACTTCTTTGTAGCGCTGATTTGCCCTTCCGGCTTGCTTGGTTGGCCAAAAAGGGCGTATGCGTTTTTTCCTGAATATATTCAGGAAAAAACGCATACGCCCTTTTTGGCCAAGGGCATCATTGTCAACGTTTTGCCGCTTTTCATGTGCTTTAAAGGCGAGTCGAATCTACCTCCTGAAATCTGTTTCCTGCAAATCTGCCTTGCTTTCAAATCCTCTTCGTTGCCTTCCCTCAATATATTTGTGGACGAGAGTTCTCATTTATAACTCTGCACGTTTGTGAATTGCAGTGCCCCTGAGCTCCATTTGTCTCCTCGCTTTTTTGGGAGCTGGCCGCAAAAGCGCAGGATTGCTTCAGGCCCTATTTTGGTTCTGGGGGGCAGGCTGAGCCTGTGGTTCATTCTTCTTCCTGATGGGAAAATGGAGTGACCTGTGCCTGTCCCAAAACCTAGGGCTAGTCTCTCGTTGGTTCCCCGTCTTCCCGTTCATCCTCAGGACAAATTGCAACCTGGACGAAACAGGAGGTTAAAGGTGCTGATTCTCCAAGTAGGGAGATGGTTAGTCAAGCGGCTGGAATGGCGAACCCGAGCACAAGGAGAGGAGAAATGAGGTGCGTTTTAGAAACCTTTCCCGATCTCACGGCATACCATCTTCTGGGTTTCCCATGCATGTTTTGATGTAGGAAGATGCCCTTGTACCTGGAGATTTGAGACCCATGGGGTGTGTACCCCGCGGTGTTACTTTAAAGTATCTGCGTTTGCTCACCCAACCTCACCAATCCTCTCAGCCCCAAGAGTGTCCAGCCTTATGTCTCATCCAGCTGTGGGTGTAGATATGGTCAATCCAGGTTGCATCAGAGACCCTGAACGGATTTTGTAAGAATTTCTCTCGCTTTCACTGTCTTTGTTTTGTGGGTTTTTTAAAGTAATTTATGTTTAGAATCGGGCTTGGCTGCTTTTCCCTGCTGTGTTGATGCCGCTTTACACCCTCTTGATTCACTTGCAGAGAGATATCGATACATAGGTTTTCAGATTTTTACTAGTCAGATATATTCTTGTGTGGTGACTAGGGTGTGTTGACTCCAGTTCACTGAGCAGGGAGTAGGCCTTGTCTATTACATATTAGACTTATGGAGCGGTGTCTGAGCTAATTTCAAACCCTTGTTTTATGCATCACCCCACCTCACCTTTCCCGTTAAGCAGCCATAGTGTGTCTTCTAAAGGTGTGACTCTGTTCTGTTTTGTAATTCAGTTCAAGTGTAGCGATTTTGACATTCCCTCTATAAGCGATATCTTAGGATAAGTGTCTTTTTCTGTGTGACTTATTTCAATTAGAATCATCGTACCTAAATCCACTCATCATGCTGCTAACTAGCCTTATGACATTGATTTCATGGCTGAGTGATATTCCATTGTGTCAAGTACCACCATTTCTTTATCCATTTTTCTCTTTCCTGGGATACTGAAGGTGTACCGAAGTGGAGGTTCTTGGAAACAGAGCAGCCGTAAACTTTAGGGTGCCTGTGTCTTGTTGATTTTTAGTTTTCCCAATTTATACGCCCATGAGTGGAAGTGCCCTATGCTCTCTACGCTGTGTTTATTACTTGTTTCAGGACACACCGTATTCTTCTCCAGAGTGCCTGTTGGCAATTTACATCCCGCCCATCAGCGAAGCTAGGCTCCCATGTCTCCATGGCCTGTCCTGCTTTTCTGGTTTTTACACTTTGTTCAGCATGGCCCTTTTGACCGAGGGCAAGCGAGACTTCTTTGTAGCGCTGATTTGCCCTTCCGGCTTGCTTGGTTGGCCAAAAAGGGCGTATGCGTTTTTTCCTGAATATATTCAGGAAAAAACGCATACGCCCTTTTTGGCCAAGGGCATCAGTATCAACGTTTTGCCGCTTTTGATGTGCTTTAAAGGCGAATCAAATCTACCTCCTGAAATCTGTTTCCTGCAAATCTGCCTTGCATTCAAATCCTCTTCGTTGCCTTCCCTCAATATATTTGTGGACGAGAGTTCTCATTTATAACTCTGCACGTTTGTGAATTGCAGTGCCCCTGAGCTCCATTTGTCTCCTCGCTCTTTTGGGAGCTGGCCGCAAAAGCGCAGGATTGCTTCAGGCCCTATTTTGGTTCTGGGGGGCAGGCTGAGCCTGTGGTTCATTCTTCTTCCTGATGGGAAAATGGAGTGACCTGTGCCTGTCCCAACACCTAGGGCTAGTCTCTCGTTGGTTCCCCGTCTTCCCGTTTATCTTCAGGACAAATTGCAACCTGGACGAAACAGGAGGTTAAAGGTGCTGATTCTCCAAGTAGGGAGATGGTTAGTCAAGCGGCTGGAATGGCGAACCCGAGCACAAGGAGAGGAGAAATGAGGTGCGTTTTAGAAACCTTTCCCGATCTCATGGCATACCATCTTCTGGGTTTCCCATGCATGTTTTGATGTAGGAAGATTCCCTTGTACCTGGAGATTTGAGACCCATGGGGTGTGTTCCCCGCAGTGTTACTTTAAATTATCTGCATTTGCTCACCCAACCTCACCAATCCTCTCAGCCCCAAGAGTGTCCAGCCTTATGTCTCATCCAGCTGTGGGTCTAGATATGGTCAATCCAGGTTGCATCAGAGACCCTGAACGGATTTTGTAAGAATTTCTCTCTCTTTCACTGTCTTTGTTTTGTGGGTTTTTTAAAGTAATTTATGTTTAGAATCGGGCTTGGCTGCTTTTCCCTGCTGTGTTGATGCCGCTTTACACCCTCTTGATTCACTTGCAGAGAGATATCGATACATAGGTTTTCAGATTCTTACTAATCAGATATATTCTTGTGTGGTGACTAGGGTGTGTTGAATCCAGTTCACTGAGCAGGGAGTAGGCCTTGTCTATTACATATTTGCCTTATGGAGCGGTCTCTGAGCTAATTTTAAACCCTTGTTTTATGCATCACCCCACCTCACCTTTCCCGTTAAGCAGCCATAGTGTGTCTTCTAAAGGTGTGACTCTGTTCTGTTTTGTAATTCAGTTCAAGTGTAGCGATTTTGACATTCCCTCTATAAGCGATATCTTAGGATAAGTGTCTTTTTCTGTGTGACTTATTTCACTTAGAATCATCGTACCTAAATCCACTCATCATGCTGCTAAGTAGCCTTATGAGATTGATTTCATGGCTGAGTGATATTCCATTGTGCCAAGTACCACCATTTCTTTATCCATTTTTCTCTTTCCTGGGATATTGAAGGTGTACCGAAGCGGAGGTTCTTGGAAACAGAGCAGCCGTAAAGTTTGGGGTGCCTGTGTCTTGTTGATTTTTAGTTTTCCCAATTTATACGCCCATGAGTGGAAGTGCCCTATGCTCTCTACGCTGTGTTTATTACTTGTTTCAGGACACACCGTACTCTTCTCCAGAGTGCCTGTTGGCAATTTACATCCCGCCCATCAGCGTAGCAAGGCTCCCATGTCTCCATGGCCTGTCCTGCTTTTCTGGTTTTTACACTTTGTTCAGCATGGCCCTTTTGACCGAGGGCAAGCGAGACTTCTTTGTAGCGCTGATTTGCCCTTCCGGCTTGCTTGGTTGGCCAATAAGGGCGTATGCGTTTTTTCCTGAATATATTCAGGAAAAAACGCATACGCCCTTATTGGCCAAGGGCATCATTGTCAACGTTTTGCCACTTTTCATGTGCTTTAAAGGCGAGTCGAATCTACCTCCTGAAATCTGTTTCCTGCAAATCTGCCTTGCTTTCAAATCCTCTTCGTTGCCTTCCCTCAATATATTTGTGGACGAGAGTTCTCATTTATAACTCTGCACGTTTGTGACTTGCAGTGCCCCTGAGCTCCATTTGTCTCCTCGCTTTTTTGGGAGCTGGCCGCAAAAGCGCAGGATTGCTTCAGGCCCTATTTTGGTTCTGGGGGGCAGGCTGAGCCTGTGGTTCATTCTTCTTCCTGATGGGAAAATGGAGTGACCTATGCTTGTCCCAACACCTAGGGCTCGTCTCTCGTTGGTTCCGCGTCTTCCCGTTCATCCTCAGGACAAATTGCAACCTGTACAATCAGGAGGTTAAAGGTGCTGATTCTCCAAGTAGGGAGATGGTTAGTCAAGCGGCTGGAATGGCGAACCCGAGCACAAGGAGAGGAGAAATGAGGTGCGTTTTAGAAACCTTTACTGATCTCACGGCATACCATCTTCTGGGTTTCCCATGCATGTTTTGATGTAGGAAGATGCCCTTGTACCTGGAGATTTGAGACCCATGGGGTGTGTACCCCGCGGTGTTACTTTAAAGTATCTGCGTTTGCTCACCCAACCTCACCAATCCTCTCAGCCCCAAGAGTGTCCAGCCTTATGTCTCATCCAGCTGTGGGTGTAGATATGGTCAATCCAGGTTGCATCAGAGACCCTGAACGGATTTTGTAAGAATTTCTCTCTCTTTCACTGTCTTTGTTTTGTGGGTTTTTTAAAGTAATTTATGTTTAGAATCGGGCTTGGCTGCTTTTCCCTGCTGTGTTGATGCCGCTTTACACCCTCTTGATTCACTTGCAGAGAGATATCGATACATAGGTTTTCAGATTCTTACTAGTCAGATATATTCTTGTGTGGTGACTAGGGTGTGTTGAGTCCAGTTCACTGAGCAGGGAGTAGGCCTTGTCTATTACATATTTGACTTATGGAGCGGTGTCTGAGCTAATTTCAAACCCTTGTTTTATGCATCACCCCACCTCACCTTTCCCGTTAAGCAGCCATAGTGTGTCTTCTAAAGGTGTGACTCTGTTCTGTTTTGTAATTCAGTTCAAGTGTAGCGATTTTGACATTCCCTCTATAAGCGATATCTTAGGATAAGTGTCTTTTTCTGTGTGACTTATTTCAATTAGAATCATCGTACCTAAATCCACTCATCATGCTGCTAACTAGCCTTATGACATTGATTTCATGGCTGAGTGATATTCCATTGTGTCAAGTACCACCATTTCTTTATCCATTTTTCTCTTTCCTGGGATACTGAAGGTGTACCGAAGTGGAGGTTCTTGGAAACAGAGCAGCCGTAAACTTTAGGGTGCCTGTGTCTTGTTGATTTTTAGTTTTCCCAATTTATACGCCCATGAGTGGAAGTGCCCTATGCTCTCTACGCTGTGTTTATTACTTGTTTCAGGACACACCGTATTCTTCTCCAGAGTGCCTGTTGGCAATTTACATCCCGCCCATCAGCGAAGCTAGGCTCCCATGTCTCCATGGCCTGTCCTGCTTTTCTGGTTTTTACACTTTGTTCAGCATGGCCCTTTAGACCGAGGGCAAGCGAGACTTCTTTGTAGCGCTGATTTGCCCTTCCGGCTTGCTTGGTTGGCCAAAAAGGGCGTATGCGTTTTTTCCTGAATATATTCAGGAAAAAACGCATACGCCCTTTTTGGCCAAGGGCATCATTATCAACGTTTTGCCGCTTTTCATGTGCTTTAAAGGCGAATCAAATCTACCTCCTGAAATCTGTTTCCTGCAAATCTGCCTTGCATTCAAATCCTCTTCGTTGCCTTCCCTCAATATATTTGTGGACGAGAGTTCTCATTTATAACTCTGCACGTTTGTGAATTGCAGTGCCCCTGAGCTCCATTTGTCTCCTCGCTCTTTTGGGAGCTGGCCGCAAAAGCGCAGGATTGCTTCAGGCCCCATTTTGGTTCTGGGGGGCAGGCTGATCCTGTGGTTCATTCTTCTTCCTGATGGGAAAATGGAGTGACCTGTGCCTGTCCCAACACCTAGGGCTAGTCTCTCGTTGGTTCCCCGTCTTCCCGTTTATCTTCAGGACAAATTGCAACCTGGACGAAACAGGAGGTTAAAGGTGCTGATTCTCCAAGTAGGGAGATGGTTAGTCAAGCGGCTGGAATGGCGAACCCGAGCACAAGGAGAGGAGAAATGAGGTGCGTTTTAGAAACCTTTCCCGATCTCACGGCATACCATCTTCTGGGTTTCCCATGCATGTTTTGATGTAGGAAGATTCCCTTGTACCTGGAGATTTGAGACCCATGGGGTGTGTTCCCCGCAGTGTTACTTTAAATTATCTGCATTTGCTCACCCAACCTCACCAATCCTCTCAGCCCCAAGAGTGTCCAGCCTTATGTCTCATCCAGCTGTGGGTCTAGATATGGTCAATCCAGGTTGCATCAGAGACCCTGAACGGATTTTGTAAGAATTTCTCTCTCTTTCACTGTCTTTGTTTTGTGGGTTTTTTAAAGTAATTTATGTTTAGAATCGGGCTTGGCTGCTTTTCCCTGCTGTGTTGATGCCGCTTTACACCCTCTTGATTCACTTGCAGAGAGATATCGATACATAGGTTTTCAGATTCTTACTAATCAGATATATTCTTGTGTGGTGACTAGGGTGTGTTGAATCCAGTTCACTGAGCAGGGAGTAGGCCTTGTCTATTACATATTTGCCTTATGGAGCGGTCTCTGAGCTAATTTTAAACCCTTGTTTTATGCATCACCCCACCTCACCTTTCCCGTTAAGCAGCCATAGTGTGTCTTCTAAAGGTGTGACTCTGTTCTGTTTTGTAATTCAGTTCAAGTGTAGCGCTTTTGACATTCCCTCTATAAGCGATATCTTAGGATAAGGGCCTTTTTCTGTGTGACTTATATCACTTAGAATCATCGTACCTAAATCCACTCATCATGCTGCTAACAAGCCTTATGACATTGATTTCATGGCTGAGTGATATTCCATTGTGCCAAGTACCACCATTTCTTTATCCATTTTTCTCTTTCCTGGGATATTGAAGGTGTACCGAAGCGGAGGTTCTTGGAAACAGAGCAGCCGTAAACTTTAGGGTGCCTGTGTCTTGTTGATTTTTAGTTTTCCCAATTTATACGCCCATGAGTGGAAGTGCCCTATGCTCTCTACGCTGTGTTTATTACTTGTTTCAGGACACACCGTACTCATCTCCAGAGTGCCTGTTGGCAATTTACATCCCGCCCGTCAGCGTAGCAAGGCTCCCATGTCTCCATGGCCTGTCCTGCTTTTCTGGTTTTTACACTTTGTTCAGCATGGCCCTTTTGACCGAGGGCAAGCGAGACTTCTTTGTAGCGCTGATTTGCCCTTACGGCTTGCTTGGTTGGCCAAAAAGGGCGTATGCGTTTTTTCCTGAATATATTCAGGAAAAAACGCATACGCCCTTTTTGGCCAAGGGCATCATTGTCAACGTTTTGCCGCTTTTCATGTGCTTTAAAGGCGAGTCGAATCTACCTCCTGAAATCTGTTTCCTGCAAATCTGCCTTGCTTTCAAATCCTCTTCGTTGCCTTCCCTCAATATATTTGTGGACGAGAGTTATCATTTATAACTCTGCACGTTTGTGAATTGCAGTGTCCCTGAGCTCCATTTGTCTACTCGCTTTTTTGGGAGCTGGCCGCAAAAGCACAGGATTGCTTCAGGCCCTATTTTGGTTCTGGGGGTCAGGCTGAGCCTGTGGTTCATTCTTCTTCCTGATGGGAAAATGGAGTGGCCTGTGCCTGTCCCAACACCTAGGGCTAGTCTCTCGTTTGTTGCCCGTCTTCCCGTTCATCCTCAGGACAAATTGCAACCTGTACGAAACAGGAGGTTAAAGGTACTGATTCTCCAAGTAGGGAGATGGTTAGTCAAGCGGCTGGAATGGCGAACCCGAGCACAAGGAGAGGAGAAATGAGGTGCGTTTTAGAAACCTTTCCTGATCTCACAGCATACCATCTTCTGGGTTTCCCATGCATGTTTTGATGTAGGAAGATGCCCTTGTACCTGGAGATTTGAGACCCATGGGGTGTGTACCCCGCGGTGTTACTTTAAAGTATCTGCGTTTGCTCACCCAACCTCACCAATCCTCTCAGCCCCAAGAGTGTCCAGCCTTATGTCTCATCCAGCTGTGGGTCTAGATATGGTCAATCCAGGTTGCATCATACACCCTGAACGGATTTTGTAAGAATTTCTCTCTCTTTCACTGTCTTTGTTTTGTGGGTTTTTTAAAGTAATTTATGTTTAGAATCGGGCTTGGCTGCTTTTCCCTGCTGTGTTGATGCCGCTTTACACCCTCTTGATTCACTTGCAGAGAGATATCGATACATAGGTTTTCAGATTCATACTAGTCAGATATATTCTTGTGCGGTGACTAGGGGGTGTTGAGTCCAGTTCACTGAGCAGGGAGTAGGCCTTGTCTATTACATATTTGGCTTATGGAGCGGTGTCTGAGCTAATTTCAAACCCTTGTTTTATGCATCACCCCACCTCACCTTTCCGGTTAAGCAGCCATAGTTTGTCTTCTAAAGGTGTGACTCTGTTCTGTTTTGTAATTCAGTTCAAGGGTAGCGATTTTGACATTCCCTCTATAAGCGATATCTTAGGATAAGTGTCTTTTTCTGTGTGACTTATTTCACTTAGAATCATCGTACCTAAATCCACTCATCATGCTGCTAACTAGCCTTATGACATTGATTTCATGGCTGAGTGATATTCCATTGTGCCAAGTACCACCATTTCTTTATCCATTTTTCTCTTTCCTGGGATATTGAAGGTGTACCGAAGCGGAGGTTCTTGGCAACAGAGCAGCCGTAAACTTTAGGGTGCCTGTGTCTTGTTGATTTTTACTTTTCCCAATTTATACGCCCTTGAGTGGAAGTGCCCTATGCTCTCAACGCTGTGTTTATTACTTGTTTCAGGACACACCGTACTCTTCTCCAGAGTGCCTGTTGGCAATTTACATCCCGCCCATCAGCGTAGCAAGGCTCCCATGTCTCCATGGCCTGTCCTGCTTTTCTGGTTTTTACACTTTGTTCAGCATGGCCCTTTTGACCGAGGGCAAGCGAGACTTCTTTGTAGCGCTGATTTGCCCTTCCGGCTTGCTTGGTTGGCCAAAAAGGGCGTATGCGTTTTTTCCTGAATATATTCAGGAAAAAACGCATACGCCCTTTTTGGCCAAGGGCATCATTGTCAACGTTTTGCCGCTTTTCATGTGCTTTAAAGGCGAGTCGAATCTACCTCCTGAAATCTGTTTCCTGCAAATCTGCCTTGCTTTCAAATCCTCTTCGTTGCCTTCCCTCAATATATTTGTGGACGAGAGTTCTCATTTATAACTCTGCACGTTTGTGAATTGCAGTGCCCCTGAGCTCCATTTGTCTCCTCGCTTTTTTGGGAGCTGGCCGCAAAAGCGCAGGATTGCTTCAGGCCCTATTTTGGTTCTGGGGGGCAGGCTGAGCCTGTGGTTCATTCTTCTTCCTGATGGGAAAATGGAGTGACCTATGCCTGTCCCAACACCTAGGGCTTGTCTCTCGTTGGTTCCGCGTCTTCCCGTTCATCCTCAGGACAAATTGCAACCTGTACAATCAGGAGGTTAAAGGTGCTGATTCTCCAAGTAGGGAGATGGTTAGTCAAGCGGCTGGAATGGCGAACCCGAGCACAAGGAGAGGAGAAATGGGGTGCGTTTTAGAAACCTTTCCCGATCTCATGGCATACCATCTTCTGGGTTTCCCATGCATGTTTTGATGTAGGAAGATGCCCTTGTACTTGGAGATTTGAGACCCATGGGGTGTGTTCCCCGCAGTGTTACTTTAAAGTATCTGCGTTTGCTCACCCAACCTCACCAAACCTCTCAGCCCCAAGAGTATCCAGCCTTATGTCTCATCCAGCTGTGGGTCTAGATATGGTCAATCCAGGTTGCATCATAGACCCTGAACGGATTTTGTAAGAATTTCTCTCTCTTTCACTGTCTTTGTTTTGTGGGTTTTTTAAAGTAATTTATGTTTAGAATCGGGCTTGGCTGCTTTTCCCTGCTGTGTTGATGCCGCTTTACACCCTCTTGATTCACTTGCAGAGAGATATCGATACATAGGTTTTCAGATTCTTACTAGTCAGATATATTCTTGTGTGGTGACTAGGGTGTGTTGAGTCCAGTTCACTGAGCAGGGAGTAGGCCTTGTCTATTACATATTTGGCTTATGGAGCGGTCTCTGAGCTAATTTCAAACCCTTGTTTTATGCATCACCCCACCTCACCTTTCCCGTTAAGCAGCCATAGTGTGTCTTCTAAAGGTGTGACTCTGTTCTGTTTTGTAATTCAGTTCAAGTGTAGCGATTTTGACATTCCCTCTATAAGCGATATCTTAGGATAAGTGTCTTTTTCTGTGTGACTTAATTCAATTAGAATCATCGTATCTAAATCCACTCATCATGCTGCTAACTAGCCTTATGACATTGATTTCATGGTTGAGTGATATTCCATTGTGCCAAGTACCACCATTTCTTTATCCATTTTTCTCTTTCCTGGGATATTGAAGGTGTACCGAAGTGGAGGTTCTTGGAAACAGAGCAGCCGTAAACTTTAGGGTGCCTGTGTCTTGTTGATTTTTAGTTTTCCCAATTTATACGCCCTTGAGTGGAAGTGCCCTATGCTCTCTACGATGTGTTTACTACTTGTTTCAGGACACACCGTACTCTTCTCCAGAGTGCCTGTTGGCAATTTACATCCCGCCCATCAGCGTAGCAAGGCTCCCATGTCTCCATGGCCTGTCCTGCTTTTCTGGTTTTTACTCTTTGTTCAGCAAGGCCCTTTTGACCGAGGGCAAGCGAGACTTCTTTGTAGCGCTGATTTGCCCTTCCGGCCTGCTTGGTTGGCCAAAAAGGGCGTATGCGTTTTTTCCTGAGTATATTCAGGAAAAAACGCATATGCCCTTTTTGGCCAAGGGCATCATTGTCAACGTTTTGCCGCTTTTCATGTGCTTTAAAGGCGAGTCGAATCTACCTCCTGAAATCTGTTTCCTGCAAATCTGCCTTGCTTTCAAATCCTCTTCGTTGCCTTCCCTCAATATATTTGTGGACGAGAGTTCTCATTTATAACTCTGCACGTTTGTGAATTGCAATGCCCCTGAGCTCCATTTGTCTCCTCGCTTTTTTGGGAGCTGGCCGCAAAAGCGCAGGATTGCTTCAGGCCCTATTTTGGTACTGGGGGGCAGACTGAGCCTGTGGTTCATTCTTCTTCCTGATGGGAAAATGGAGTGACCTATGCCTGTCCCAACACCTAGGGCTCGTCTCTCGTTGGTTCCGCGTCTTCCCGTTCATCCTCAGGACAAATTGCAACCTGTACAATCAGGAGGTTAAAGGTGCTGATTCTCCAAGTAGGGAGATGGTTAGTCAAGCGGCTGGAATGGCGAACCCGAGCACAAGGAGAGGAGAAATGAGGTGCGTTTTACAAACCTTTCCCGATCTCATGGCATACCATCTTCTGGGTTTCCCATGCATGTTTTGATGTAGGAAGATGCCCTTGTACCTGGAGATTTGAGACCCATGGGGTGTGTTCCCCGCAGTGTTACTTTAAAGTATCTGCGTTTGCTCACCCAACCTCACCAATCCTCTCAGCCCCAAGAGTGTCCAGCCTTATGTCTCATCCAGCTGTGGGTCTAGATATGGTCAATCCAGGTTGCATCGTAGACCCTGAACGGATTTTGTAAGAATTTCTCTCTCTTTCACTGTCTTTGTTTTGTGGGTTTTTTAAAGTACTGTATGTTTAGAATCGGGCTTGGCTGCTTTTCCCTGCTGTGTTGATGCCGCTTTACACCCTCTTGATTCACTTGCAGAGAGATATCGATACATAGGTTTTCAGATTCTTACTAGTCAGATATATTCTTGTGTGGTGTCTAGGGTGTTTTGAGTCCAGTTCACTGAGCAGGGAGTAGGCCTTGTCTATTACATATTTGGCTTATGGAGCGGTCTCTGAGCTAATTTGAAACCCTTGTTTTATGCATCACCCCACCTCACCTTTCCGGTTAAGCAGCCATAGTGTGTCTTCTAAAGGTGTGACTCTGTTCTGTTTTGTAATTCAGTTCAAGTGTAGCGATTTTGACATTCCCTCTATAAGCGATATCTTAGGATAAGTGTCTTTTTCTGTGTGACTTATTTCACTTAGAATCATCGTACCTAAATCCACTCATCATGCTGCTAACTAGCCTTATGACATTGATTTCATGGCTGAGAGATATTCCATTGTGCCAAGTACCACCATTTCTTTATCCATTTTTCTCTTTCCTGGGATATTGAAGGTGTACCGAAGCGGAGGTTCTTGGAAACAGAGCAGCCGTAAACTTTAGGGTGCCTGTGTCTTGTTGATTTTTAGTTTTCCCAATTTATACGCCCTTGAGTGGAAGTGCCCTATGCTCTCTACGCTGTGTTTATTACTTGTTTCAGGACACACCGTACTCTTCTCCAGAGTGCCTGTTGGCAATTTACGTCCCGCCCATCAGCGTAGCAAGGCTCCCATGTCTCCATGGCCTGTCCTGCTTTTCTGGTTTTTACACTTTGTTCAGCATGGCCCTTTTGACCGAGGGCAAGCGAGACTTCTTTGTAGCGCTGATTTGCCCTTCCGGCTTGCTTGGTTGGCCAAAAAGGGCGTATGCGTTTTTTCCTGAATATATTCGTAGAAAGGCTCCCATGTCTCCATGGCCTGTCCTGCTTTTCTGGTTTTTACACTTTGTTCAGCATGGCCCTTTTGACCGAGGGCAAGCGAGACTTCTTTGTAGCGCTGATTTGCCCTTCCGGCTTGCTTGGTTGGCCAAAAAGGGCGTATGCGTTTTTTCCTGAATATATTCAGGAAAAAACGCATACGCCCTTTTTGGCCAAGGGCATCATTGTCAACGTTTTGCCACTTTTCATGTGCTTTAAAGGCGAGTCGAATCTACCTCCTGAAATCTGTTTCCTGCAAATCTGCCTTGCTTTCAAATCCTCTTCGTTGCCTTCCCTCAATATATTTGTGGACGAGAGTTCTCATTTATAACTCTGCACGTTTGTGAATTGCAGTGCCCCTGAGCTCCATTTGTCTCCTCGCATTTTTGGGAGCTGGCCGCAAAAGCGCAGGATTGCTTCAGGCCCTAATTTGGTTCTGGGGGGCAGGCTGAGCCTGTGGTTCATTCTTCTTCCTGATGGGAAAATGGAGTGACCTGTGCCTGTCCCAACACCTAGGGCTAGTCTCTCGTTGGTTCCCCGTCTTCCCGTTCATCCTCAGGACAAATTGCAACCTGGACGAAACAGTAGGTTAAAGGTGCTGATTCTCCAAGTAGGGAGATGGTTAGTCCAGTGGCTGGAATGGCGAAACCGAGCACAAGGAAAGGAGAAATGATGTGCGTTTTAGAAACCTTTCCCGATCTCACGGCATACCATCTTCTGGCTTTCCCATGCATGTTTTGATGTAGGAAGATTCCCTTGTACCTTGAGATTTGAGACCCATGGGGTGTGTTCCCCGCAGTGTTACTTTAAAGTATCTGCATTTGCTCACCCAACCTCACCAATCCTCTCAGCCCCAAGAGTGTCCAGCCTTATGTCTCATCCAGCTGTGGGTCTAGATATGGTCAATCCAGGTTGCATCATAGACCCTGAACGGATTTTGTAAGAATTTCTCTCTCTTTCACTGTCTTTGTTTTGTGGGTTTTTTAAAGTAATTTATGTTTAGAATCGGGCTTGGCTGCTTTTCCCTGCTGCGTTGATGCCGCTTTACACCCTCTTGATTCACTTGCAGAGAGATATCGATACATAGGTTTTCAGATTCGTACTAGTCAGAATTATTCTTGTGCGGTGACTACGGGGTGTTGAGTCCAGTTCACTGAGCAGGGAGTAGGCCTTGTCTATTACATATTTGGCTTATGGAGCGGTCTCTGAGCTAATTTCAAACCCTTGTTTTATGCATCACCCCACCTCACCTTTCCCGTTAAGCAGCCATAGTGTGTCTTCTAAAGGTGTGACTCTGTTCTGTTTTGTAATTCAGTTCAAGTGTAGCGATTTTGACATTCCCCCTATAAGCGATATCTTAGGATAAGTGTCTTTTTCTGTGTGACTTATTTCACTTAGAATCATCGTACCTAAATCCACTCATCATGCTGCTAACTAGCCTTATGACATTGATTTCATGGCTGAGTGATATTCCATTGTGTCAAGTACCACCATTTCTTTATCCATTTTTCTCTTTCCTGGCATATTGAAGGTGTTCCGAAGCAGAGGTTCTTGGAAACAGAGCAGCCGTAAACTTTAGGGTGCCTGTGTCTTGTTGATTTTTAGTTTTCCCAATTTATACGCCCATGAGTGGAAGTGCCCTATGCTCTCTACGCTGTGTTTATTACTTGTTTCAGGACACACCGTACTCTTCTCCAGAGTGCCTGTTGGCAATTTATATCCCGCCCATCAGCGTAGCAAGGCTCCCATGTCTCCATGGCCTGTCCTGCTTTTCTGGTTTTTACTGTTTGTTCAGCATGGCCC
This sequence comes from Eubalaena glacialis, assembly GCF_028564815.1. NCBI lineage: Eukaryota > Metazoa > Chordata > Mammalia > Artiodactyla > Balaenidae > Eubalaena > Eubalaena glacialis. The sequence goes on along the minus strand of NW_026871555.1, from coordinate 1,093,432 downwards.
TTTTGACCGAGGGCAAGCGAGACTTCTTTGTAGCGCTGATTTGCCCTTCCGGCTTGCTTGGTTGGCCAAAAAGGGCGTATGCGTTTTTTCCTGAATATATTCAGGAAAAAACGCATACGCCCTTTTTGGCCAAGGGCAACATTGTCAACGTTTTGCCGCTTTTCATGTGCTTTAAAGGCGAGTCGAATCTACCTCCTGAAATCTGTTTCCTGCAAATCTGCCTTGCTTTCAAATCCTCTTCGTTGCCTTCCCTCAATATATTTGTGGACGAGAGTTCTCATTTATAACTCTGCACGTTTGTGAATTGCAGTGCCCCTGAGCTCCATTTGTCTCCTCGCTTTTTTGGGAGCTGGCCGCAAAAGCGCAGGATTGCTTCAGGCCCTATTTTGGTTCTGGGGGGCAGGCTGAGCCTGTGGTTCATTCTTCTTCCTGATGGGAAAATGGAGTGACCTATGCCTGTCCCAACACCTAGGGCTCGTCTCTCGTTGGTTCCGCGTCTTCCCGTTCATCCTCAGGACAAATTGCAACCTGTACAATCAGGAGGTTAAAGGTGCTGATTCTCCAAGTAGGGAGATGGTTAGTCAAGCGGCTGGAATGGCGAACCCGAGCACAAGGAGAGGATAAATGAGGTGCGTTTTAGAAACCTTTCCCGATCTGATGGCATACCATCTTCTGGCTTTCCCATGCATGTTTTGATGTAGGAAGATGCCCTTGTACCTGGAGATTTGAGACCCATGGGGTGTGTTCCCCGCAGTGTTACTTTAAAGTATCTGCGTTTGCTCACCCAACCTCACCAATCCTCTCAGCCCCAAGAGTGTCCAGCCTTATGTCTCATCCAGCTGTGGGTCTAGATATGGTCAATCCAGGTTGCATCATAGACCCTGAACGGATTTTGTAAGAATTTCTCTCTCTTTCACTGTCTTTGTTTTGTGGGTTTGTTAAAGTAATTTATGTTTAGAATCGGGCTTGGCTGCTTTTCCCTGCTGTATTGATGCCGCTTTACACCCTCTTGATTCACTTGCAGAGAGATATCGATACATAGGTTTTCAGATTCTTACTAGTCAGATATATTCTTGTGTGGTGACTAGGGTGTGTTGAGTCCAGTTCACTGAGCAGGGAGTAGGCCTTGTCTATTACATATTTGGCTTATGGAGCGGTCTCTGAGCTAATTTCAAACCCTTGTTTTATGCATCACCCCACCTCACCTTTCCCGTTAAGCAGCCATAGTGTGTCTTCTAAAGGTGTGACTCTGTTCTGTTTTGTAATTCAGTTCAAGTGTAGCGATTTTGACATTCCCTCTATAAGCGATATCTTAGGATAAGTGTCTTTTTCTGTGTGACTTATTTCACTTAGAATCATCGTATCTAAATCCACTCATCATGCTGCTAACTAGCCTTATGACATTGATTTCATGGCTGAGTGATATTCCATTGTGCCAAGTACCACCATTTCTTTATCCATTTTTCTCTTTCCTGGGATATTGAAGGTGTACCGAAGCGGAGGTTCTTGGAAACAGAGCAGCCGTAAACTTTAGGGTGCCTGTGTCTTGTTGATTTTTACTTTTTCCAATTTATACGCCCTTGAGTGGAAGTGCCCTATGCTCTCTACGCTGTGTTTATTACTTGTTTCAGGACACACCATACTCTTCTCCAGAGTGCCTGTTGGCAATTTACATCCCGCCCATCAGCGTAGCAAGGCTCCCATGTCTCCATGGCCTGTCCTGCTTTTCTGGTTTTTACACTTTGTTCAGCATGGCCCTTTTGACCGAGGGCAAGCGAGACTTCTTTGTAGCGCTGATTTGCCCTTCCGGCTTGCTTGGTTGGCCAAAAAGGGCGTATGCGTTTTTTCCTGAATATATTCAGGAAAAAACGCATACGCCCTTTTTGGCCAAGGGCATCATTGTCAACGTTTTGCCGCTTTTCATGTGCTTTAAAGGCGAGTCGAATCTACCACCTGAAATCTGTTTCCTGCAAATCTGCCTTGCTTTCAAATCCTCTTCGTTGCCTTCCCTCAATATATTTGTGGACGAGAGTTCTCATTTATAACTCTGCACGTTTGTGAATTGCAGTGCCCCTGAGCTCCATTTGTCTCCTCGCTTTTTTGGGAGCTGGCCGCAAAAGCGCAGGATTGCTTCAGGCCCTATTTTGGTTCTGGGGGGCAGGCTGAGCCTGTGGTTCATTCTTCTTCCTGATGGGAAAATGGAGTGACCTGTGCCTGTCCCAACACCTAGGGCTAGTCTTTCGTTGGTTCCCCGTCTTCCCGTTCATCCTCAGGACAAATTGCAACCTGGACGAAACAGTAGGTTAAAGGTGCTGATTCTCCAAGTAGGGAGATGGTTAGTCAAGTGGCTGGAATGGCGAACCCAAGCACAAGGAGAGGAGAAATGAGGTGCGTTTTAGAAACCTTTCCCGATCTCACGGCATACCATCTTCTGGGTTTCCCATGCATGTTTTGATGTAGGAAGATTCCCTTGTACCTGGAGATTTGAGACCCATGGGGTGGGTACCCCGCGGTATTACTTTAAAGTATCTGCATTTGCTCACCCAACCTCACCAATCCTCTCAGCCCCAAGAGTGTCCAGCCTTATGTCTCATCCAGCTGTGGGTCTAGATATGGTCAATCCAGGTTGCATCAGAGACCCTAAACGGATTTTGTAAGAATTTCTCTCTCTTTCACTGTCTTTGCTTTGTGGGTTTTTTAAAGTACTGTATGTTTAGAATCGGACTTGGCTGCTTTTCCCTGCTGTGTTGATGCCGCTTTACACCCTCTTGATTCACTTGCAGAGAGATATCGATACATAGGTTTTCAGATTCTTACTAGTCAGATATATTCTTGTGTGGTGTCTAGGGTGTTTTGAGTCCAGTTCACTGAGCAGGGAGTAGGCCTTGTCTATTACATATTTGGCTTATGGAGCGGTCTCTGAGCTAATTTCAAACACTTGTTTTATGCATCACCCCACCTCACCTTTCCCGTTAAGCAGCCATAGTGTGTCTTCTAAAGGTGTGACTCTGTTCTGTTTTGTAATTCAGTTCAAGTGTAGCGATTTTGACATTCCCTCTATAAGCGATATCTTAGGATAAGTGTCTTTTTCTGTGTGACTTATTTCACTTAGAATCATCGTACCTAAATCCACTCATCATGCTGCTAACTAGCCTTATGACATTGATTTCATGGCTGAGAGATATTCCATTGTGCCAAGTACCACCATTTCTTTATCCATTTTTCTCTTTCCTGGGATATTGAAGGTGTACCGAAGCGGAGGTTCTTGGAAACAGAGCAGCCGTAAACTTTAGGGTGCCTGTGTCTTGTTGATTTTTAGTTTTCCCAATTTATACGCCCTTGAGTGGAAGTGCCCTATGCTCTCTACGCTGTGTTTATTACTTGTTTCAGGACACACCGTACTCTTCTCCAGAGTGCCTGTTGGCAATTTACGTCCCGCCCATCAGCGTAGCAAGGCTCCCATGTCTCCATGGCCTGTCCTGCTTTTCTGGTTTTTACACTTTGTTCAGCATGGCCCTTTTGACCGAGGGCAAGCGAGACTTCTTTGTAGCGCTGATTTGCCCTTCCGGCCTGCTTGGTTGGCCAAAAAGGGCGTATGCGTTTTTTCCTGAGTATATTCAGGAAAAAACGCATACGCCCTTTTTGGCCAAGGGCATCATTGTCAACGTTTTGCCGCTTTTCATGTGCTTTAAAGGCGAGTCGAATCTACCTCCTGAAATCTGTTTCCTGCAAATCTGCCTTGCTTTCAAATCCTCTTCGTTGCCTTCCCTCAATATATTTGTGGACGAGAGTTCTCATTTATAACTCTGCACGTTTGTGAATTGCAATGCCCCTGAGCTCCATTTGTCTCCTCGCTTTTTTGGGAGCTGGCCGCAAAAGCGCAGGATTGCTTCAGGCCCTATTTTGGTACTGGGGGGCAGACTGAGCCTGTGGTTCATTCTTCTTCCTGATGGGAAAATGGAGTGACCTATGCCTGTCCCAACACCTAGGGCTCGTCTCTCGTTGGTTCCGCGTCTTCCCGTTCATCCTCAGGACAAATTGCAACCTGTACAATCAGGAGGTTAAAGGTGCTGATTCTCCAAGTAGGGAGATGGTTAGTCAAGCGGCTGGAATGGCGAACCCGAGCACAAGGAGAGGAGAAATGAGGTGCGTTTTACAAACCTTTCCCGATCTCATGGCATACCATCTTCTGGGTTTCCCATGCATGTTTTGATGTAGGAAGATGCCCTTGTACCTGGAGATTTGAGACCCATGGGGTGTGTTCCCCGCAGTGTTACTTTAAAGTATCTGCGTTTGCTCACCCAACCTCACCAATCCTCTCAGCCCCAAGAGTGTCCAGCCTTATGTCTCATCCAGCTGTGGGTCTAGATATGGTCAATCCAGGTTGCATCGTAGACCCTGAACGGATTTTGTAAGAATTTCTCTCTCTTTCACTGTCTTTGTTTTGTGGGTTTTTTAAAGTACTGTATGTTTAGAATCGGGCTTGGCTGCTTTTCCCTGCTGTGTTGATGCCGCTTTACACCCTCTTGATTCACTTGCAGAGAGATATCGATACATAGGTTTTCAGATTCTTACTAGTCAGATATATTCTTGTGTGGTGTCTAGGGTGTTTTGAGTCCAGTTCACTGAGCAGGGAGTAGGCCTTGTCTATTACATATTTGGCTTATGGAGCGGTCTCTGAGCTAATTTCAAACACTTGTTTTATGCATCACCCCACCTCACCTTTCCCGTTAAGCAGCCATAGTGTGTCTTCTAAAGGTGTGACTCTGTTCTGTTTTGTAATTCAGTTCAAGTGTAGCGATTTTGACATTCCCTCTATAAGCGATATCTTAGGATAAGTGTCTTTTTCTGTGTGACTTATTTCACTTAGAATCATCGTACCTAAATCCACTCATCATGCTGCTAACTAGCCTTATGACATTGATTTCATGGCTGAGAGATATTCCATTGTGCCAAGTACCACCATTTCTTTATCCATTTTTCTCTTTCCTGGGATATTGAAGGTGTACCGAAGCGGAGGTTCTTGGAAACAGAGCAGCCGTAAACTTTAGGGTGCCTGTGTCTTGTTGATTTTTAGTTTTCCCAATTTATACGCCCTTGAGTGGAAGTGCCCTATGCTCTCTACGCTGTGTTTATTACTTGTTTCAGGACACACCGTACTCTTCTCCAGAGTGCCTGTTGGCAATTTACGTCCCGCCCATCAGCGTAGCAAGGCTCCCATGTCTCCATGGCCTGTCCTGCTTTTCTGGTTTTTACACTTTGTTCAGCATGGCCCTTTTGACCGAGGGCAAGCGAGACTTCTTTGTAGCGCTGATTTGCCCTTCCGGCTTGCTTGGTTGGCCAAAAAGGGCGTATGCGTTTTTTCCTGAATATATTCGTAGAAAGGCTCCCATGTCTCCATGGCCTGTCCTGCTTTTCTGGTTTTTACACTTTGTTCAGCATGGCCCTTTTGACCGAGGGCAAGCGAGACTTCTTTGTAGCGCTGATTTGCCCTTCCGGCTTGCTTGGTTGGCCAAAAAGGGCGTATGCGTTTTTTCCTGAATATATTCAGGAAAAAACGCATACGCCCTTTTTGGCCAAGGGCATCATTGTCAACGTTTTGCCACTTTTCATGTGCTTTAAAGGCGAGTCGAATCTACCTCCTGAAATCTGTTTCCTGCAAATCTGCCTTGCTTTCAAATCCTCTTCGTTGCCTTCCCTCAATATATTTGTGGACGAGAGTTCTCATTTATAACTCTGCACGTTTGTGAATTGCAGTGCCCCTGAGCTCCATTTGTCTCCTCGCATTTTTGGGAGCTGGCCGCAAAAGCGCAGGATTGCTTCAGGCCCTAATTTGGTTCTGGGGGGCAGGCTGAGCCTGTGGTTCATTCTTCTTCCTGATGGGAAAATGGAGTGACCTGTGCCTGTCCCAACACCTAGGGCTAGTCTCTCGTTGGTTCCCCGTCTTCCCGTTCATCCTCAGGACAAATTGCAACCTGGACGAAACAGTAGGTTAAAGGTGCTGATTCTCCAAGTAGGGAGATGGTTAGTCCAGTGGCTGGAATGGCGAAACCGAGCACAAGGAAAGGAGAAATGATGTGCGTTTTAGAAACCTTTCCCGATCTCACGGCATACCATCTTCTGGCTTTCCCATGCATGTTTTGATGTAGGAAGATTCCCTTGTACCTTGAGATGTGAGACCCATGGGGTGTGTTCCCCGCAGTGTTACTTTAAAGTATCTGCATTTGCTCACCCAACCTCACCAATCCTCTCAGCCCCAAGAGTGTCCAGCCTTATGTCTCATCCAGCTGTGGGTCTAGATATGGTCAATCCAGGTTGCATCATAGACCCTGAACGGATTTTGTAAGAATTTCTCTCTCTTTCACTGTCTTTGTTTTGTGGGTTTTTTAAAGTAATTTATGTTTAGAATCGGGCTTGGCTGCTTTTCCCTGCTGCGTTGATGCCGCTTTACACCCTCTTGATTCACTTGCAGAGAGATATCGATACATAGGTTTTCAGATTCGTACTAGTCAGAATTATTCTTGTGCGGTGACTACGGGGTGTTGAGTCCAGTTCACTGAGCAGGGAGTAGGCCTTGTCTATTACATATTTGGCTTATGGAGCGGTCTCTGAGCTAATTTCAAACCCTTGTTTTATGCATCACCCCACCTCACCTTTCCCGTTAAGCAGCCATAGTGTGTCTTCTAAAGGTGTGACTCTGTTCTGTTTTGTAATTCAGTTCAAGTGTAGCGATTTTGACATTCCCTCTATAAGCGATATCTTAGGATAAGTGTCTTTTTCTGTGTGACTTATTTCACTTAGAATCATCGTATCTAAATCCACTCATCATGCTGCTAACTAGCCTTATGACATTGATTTCATGGCTGAGTGATATTCCATTGTGCCAAGTACCACCATTTCTTTATCCATTTTTCTCTTTCCTGGGATATTGAAGGTGTACCGAAGCGGAGGTTCTTGGAAACAGAGCAGCCGTAAACTTTAGGGTGCCTGTGTCTTGTTGATTTTTACTTTTCCCAATTTATACGCCCTTGAGTGGAAGTGCCCTATGCTCTCTACGCTGTGTTTATTACTTGTTTCAGGACACACCATACTCTTCTCCAGAGTGCCTGTTGGCAATTTACATCCCGCCCATCAGCGTAGCAAGGCTCCCATGTCTCCATGGCCTGTCCTGCTTTTCTGGTTTTTACACTTTGTTCAGCATGGCCCTTTTGACCGAGGGCAAGCGAGACTTCTTTGTAGCGCTGATTTGCCCTTCCGGCTTGCTTGGTTGGCCAAAAAGGGCGTATGCGTTTTTTCCTGAATATATTCAGGAAAAAACGCATACGCCCTTTTTGGCCAAGGGCATCATTGTCAACGTTTTGCCGCTTTTCATGTGCTTTAAAGGCGAGTCGAATCTACCTCCTGAAATCTGTTTCCTGCAAATCTGCCTTGCTTTCAAATCCTCTTCGTTGCCTTCCCTCAATATATTTGTGGACGAGAGTTCTCATTTATAACTCTGCACGTTTGTGAATTGCAGTGCCCCTGAGCTCCATTTGTCTCCTCGCTTTTTTGGGAGCTGGCCGCAAAAGCGCAGGATTGCTTCAGGCCCTATTTTGGTTCTGGGGGGCAGGCTGAGCCTGTGGTTCATTCTTCTTCCTGATGGGAAAATGGAGTGACCTGTGCCTGTCCCAACACCTAGGGCTAGTCTTTCGTTGGTTCCCCGTCTTCCCGTTCATCCTCAGGACAAATTGCAACCTGGACGAAACAGTAGGTTAAAGGTGCTGATTCTCCAAGTAGGGAGATGGTTAGTCAAGTGGCTGGAATGGCGAACCCGAGCACAAGGAGAGGAGAAATGAGGTGCGTTTTAGAAACCTTTCCCGATCTCACGGCATACCATCTTCTGGGTTTCCCATGCATGTTTTGATGTAGGAAGATGCCCTTGTACCTTGAGATTTGAGACCCATGGGGTGTGTTCCCCGCAGTGTTACTTTAAAGTATCTGCGTTTGCTCACCCAACCTCACCAATCCTCTCAGCCCCAAGAGTGTCCAGCCTTATGTCTCATCTAGCTGTGTGTCTAGATATGGTCAATCCAGGTTGCATCGTAGACCCTGAACGGATTTTGTAAGAATTTCTCTCTCTTTCACTGTCTTTGTTTTGTGGGTTTTTTAAAGTACTGTATGTTTAGAATCGGACTTGGCTGCTTTTCCCTGCTGTGTTGATGCCGCTTTACACCCTCTTGATTCACTTGCAGAGAGATATCGATACATAGGTTTTCAGATTCTTACTAGTCAGATATATTCTTGTGTGGTGTCTAGGGTGTTTTGAGTCCAGTTCACTGAGCAGGGAGTAGGCCTTGTCTATTACATATTTGGCTTATGGAGCGGTCTCTGAGCTAATTTCAAACACTTGTTTTATGCATCACCCCACCTCACCTTTCCCGTTAAGCAGCCATAGTGTGTCTTCTAAAGGTGTGACTCTGTTCTGTTTTGTAATTCAGTTCAAGTGTAGCGATTTTGACATTCCCTCTATAAGCGATATCTTAGGATAAGTGTCTTTTTCTGTGTGACTTATTTCACTTAGAATCATCGTACCTAAATCCACTCATCATGCTGCTAACTAGCCTTATGACATTGATTTCATGGCTGAGAGATATTCCATTGTGCCAAGTACCACCATTTCTTTATCCATTTTTCTCTTTCCTGGGATATTGAAGGTGTACCGAAGCGGAGGTTCTTGGAAACAGAGCAGCCGTAAACTTTAGGGTGCCTGTGTCTTGTTGATTTTTAGTTTTCCCAATTTATACGCCCTTGAGTGGAAGTGCCCTATGCTCTCTACGCTGTGTTTATTACTTGTTTCAGGACACACCGTACTCTTCTCCAGAGTGCCTGTTGGCAATTTACGTCCCGCCCATCAGCGTAGCAAGGCTCCCATGTCTCCATGGCCTGTCCTGCTTTTCTGGTTTTTACACTTTGTTCAGCATGGCCCTTTTGACCGAGGGCAAGCGAGACTTCTTTGTAGCGCTGATTTGCCCTTCCGGCTTGCTTGGTTGGCCAAAAAGGGCGTATGCGTTTTTTCCTGAATATATTCAGGAAAAAACGCATACGCCCTTTTTGGCCAAGGGCATCATTGTCAACGTTTTGCCGCTTTTCATGTGCTTTAAAGGCGAGTCGAATCTACCTCCTGAAATCTGTTTCCTGCAAATCTGCCTTGCTTTCAAATCCTCTTCGTTGCCTTCCCTCAATATATTTGTGGACGAGAGTTCTCATTTATAACTCTGCACGTTTGTGAATTGCAGTGCCCCTGAGCTCCATTTGTCTCCTCGCTTTTTTGGGAGCTGGCCGCAAAAGCGCAGGATTGCTTCAGGCCCTATTTTGGTTCTGGGGGGCAGGCTGAGCCTGTGGTTCATTCTTCTTCCTGATGGGAAAATGGAGTGACCTATGCCTGTCCCAACACCTAGGGCTCGTCTCTCGTTGGTTCCGCGTCTTCCCGTTCATCCTCAGGACAAATTGCAACCTGTACAATCAGGAGGTTAAAGGTGCTGATTCTCCAAGTAGGGAGATGATTAGTCAAGCGGCTGGAATGGCGAACCCGAGCACAAGGAGAGGAGAAATGAGGTGCGTTTTAGAAACCTTTCCCGATCTCATGGCATACCATCTTCTGGGTTTCCCATGCATGTTTTGATGTAGGAAGATGCCCTTGTACCTGGAGATTTGAGACCCATGGGGTGTGTTCCCCGCAGTGTTACTTTAAAGTATCTGCGTTTGCTCACCCAACCTCACCAATCCTCTCAGCCCCAAGAGTGTCCAGCCTTATGTCTCATCCAGCTGTGGGTCTAGATATGGTCAATCCAGGTTGCATCAGAGACCCTGAACGGATTTTGTAAGAATTTCTCTCTCTTTCACTGTCTTTGTTTTGTTGGTTTTTTAAAGTAATTTATGTTTAGAATCGGGCTTGGCTGCTTTTCCCTGCTGTGTTGATGCCGCTTTACACCCTCTTGATTCACTTGCAGAGAGATATCGATACATAGGTTTTCAGATTCTTACTAGTCAGATATATTCTTGTGTGGTGTCTAGGGTGTGTTGAGTCCAGTTCACTGAGCAGGGAGTAGGCCTTGTCTATTACATATTTGGCTTATGGAGCGGTCTCTGAGCTAATTTCAAACCCTTGTTTTATGCATCACCCCACCTCACCTTTCCCGTTAAGCAGCCATAGTGTGTCTTCTACAGGTGTGACTGTGTTCTGTTTTGTAATTCAGTTCAAGTGTAGCGATTTTGACATTCCCTCTATAAGCGATATCTTAGGATAAGTGTCTTTTTCTGTGTGACTTATTTCACTTAGAATCATCGTATCTAAATCCACTCATCATGGTGCTAACTAGCCTTATGACATTGATTTCATGGCTGAGTGATATTCCATTGTGCCAAGTACCACCATTTCTTTATCCATTTTTCTCTTTCCTGGGATATTGAAGGTGTACCGAAGCGGAGGTTCTTGGAAACAGAGCAGCCGTAAACTTTAGGGTGCCTGTGTCTTGTTGATTTTTACTTTTCCCAATTTATACGCCCTTGAGTGGAAGTGCCCTATGCTCTCTACGCTGTGTTTATTACTTGTTTCAGGACACACCGTACTCTTCTCCAGAGTGCCTGTTGGCAATTTACATCCCGCCCATCAGCGTAGAAAGGCTCCCATGTCTCCATGGCCTGTCCTGCTTTTCTGGTTTTTACACTTTGTTCAGCATGGCCCTTTTGACCGAGGGCAAGCGAGACTTCTTTGTAGCGCTGATTTGCCCTTCCGGCTTGCTTGGTTGGCCAAAAAGGGCGTATGCGTTTTTTCCTGAATATATTCAGGAAAAAACGCATACGCCCTTTTTGGCCAAGGGCATCATTGTCAACGTTTTGCCACTTTTCATGTGCTTTAAAGGCGAGTCGAATCTACCTCCTGAAATCTGTTTCCTGCAAATCTGCCTTGCTTTCAAATCCTCTTCGTTGCCTTCCCTCAATATATTTGTGGACGAGAGTTCTCATTTATAACTCTGCACGTTTGTGAATTGCAGTGCCCCTGAGCTCCATTTGTCTCCTCGCATTTTTGGGAGCTGGCCGCAAAAGCGCAGGATTGCTTCAGGCCCTAATTTGGTTCTGGGGGGCAGGCTGAGCCTGTGGTTCATTCTTCTTCCTGATGGGAAAATGGAGTGACCTGTGCCTGTCCCAACACCTAGGGCTAGTCTCTCGTTGGTTCCCCGTCTTCCCGTTCATCCTCAGGACAAATTGCAACCTGGACGAAACAGTAGGTTAAAGGTGCTGATTCTCCAAGTAGGGAGATGGTTAGTCCAGTGGCTGGAATGGCGAAACCGAGCACAACGAAAGGAGAAATGATGTGCGTTTTAGAAATCTTTCCCGATCTCACGGCATACCATCTTCTGGCTTTCCCATGCATGTTTTGATGTAGGAAGATTCCCTTGTACCTTGAGATTTGAGACCCATGGGGTGTGTTCCCCGCAGTGTTACTTTAAAGTATCTGCATTTGCTCACCCAACCTCACCAATCCTCTCAGCCCCAAGAGTGTCCAGCCTTATGTCTCATCCAGCTGTGGGTCTAGATATGGTCAATCCAGGTTGCATCATAGACCCTGAACGGATTTTGTAAGAATTTCTCTCTCTTTCACTGTCTTTGTTTTGTGGGTTTTTTAAAGTAATTTATGTTTAGAATCGGGCTTGGCTGCTTTTCCCTGCTGCGTTGATGCCGCTTTACACCCTCTTGATTCACTTGCAGAGAGATATCGATACATAGGTTTTCAGATTCGTACTAGTCAGAATTATTCTTGTGCGGTGACTACGGGGTGTTGAGTCCAGTTCACTGAGCAGGGAGTAGGCCTTGTCTATTACATATTTGGCTTATGGAGCAGTCTCTGAGCTAATTTCAAACCCTTGTTTTATGCATCACCCCACCTCACCTTTCCCGTTAAGCAGCCATAGTGTGTCTTCTAAAGGTGTGACTCTGTTCTGTTTTGTAATTCAGTTCAAGTGTAGCGATTTTGACATTCCCTCTATAAGCGATATCTTAGGATAAGTGTCTTTTTCTGTGTGACTTATTTCACTTAGAATCATCGTCGCTAAATCCACTCATCATGCTGCTAACTAGCCTTATGACATTGATTTCATGGCTGAGTGATATTCCATTGTGCCAAGTACCACCATTTCTTTATCCATTTTTCTCTTTCCTGGGATATTGAAGGTGTACCGAAGCGGAGGTTCTTGGAAACAGAGCAGCCGTAAACTTTAGGGTGCCTGTGTCTTGTTGATTCTTAGTTTTCCCAATTTATATGCCCATGAGTGGAAGTGCCCTATGCTCTCTACGCTGTGTTTATTACTTGTTTCAGGACACACCGTACTCTTCTCCAGAGTGCCTGTTGGCAATTTACATCCCGCCCATCAGCGTAGCAAGGCTCCCATGTCTCCATGGCCTGTCCTGCTTTTCTGGTTTTTACACTTTGTTCAGCATGGCCCTTTTGACCGAGGGCAAGCGAGACTTCTTTGTAGCGCTGATTTGCCCTTCCGGCTTGCTTGGTTGGCCAAAAAGGGCGTATGCGTTTTTTCCTGAATATATTCAGGAAAAAACGCATACGCCCTTTTTGGCCAAGGGCATCATTGTCAACGTTTTGCCGCTTTTCATGTGCTTTAAAGGCGAGTCGAATCTACCTCCTGAAATCTGTTTCCTGCAAATCTGCCTTGCTTTCAAATCCTCTTCGTTGCCTTCCCTCAATATATTTGTGGACGAGAGTTATCATTTATAACTCTGCACGTTTGTGAATTGCAGTGTCCCTGAGCTCCATTTGTCTCCTCGCTTTTTTGGGAGCTGGCCGCAAAAGCACAGGATTGCTTCAGGCCCTATTTTGGTTCTGGGGGTCAGGCTGAGCCTGTGGTTCATTCTTCTTCCTGATGGGAAAATGGAGTGGCCTGTGCCTGTCCCAACACCTAGGGCTAGTCTCTCGTTGGTTGCCCGTCTTCCCGTTCATCCTCAGGACAAATTGCAACCTGTACGAAACAGGAGGTTAAAGGTGCTGATTCTCCAAGTAGGGAGATGGTTAGTCAAGCGGCTGGAATGGCGAACCCGAGCACAAGGAGAGGAGAAATGAGGTGCGTTTTAGAAACCTTTCCTGATCTCACGGCATACCATCTTCTGGGTTTCCCATGCATGTTTTGATGTAGGAAGATGCCCTTGTACCTGGAGATTTGAGACCCATGGGGTGTGTACCCCGCAGTGTTACTTTAAAGTATCTGCGTTTGCTCACCCAACCTCACCAATCCTCTCAGCCCCAAGAGTGTCCAGCCTTATGTCTCATCCAGCTGTGGGTCTAGATATGGTCAATCCAGGTTGCATCATAGACCCTGAACGGATTTTGTAAGAATTTCTCTCTCTTTCACTGTCTTTGTTTTGTGGGTTTTTTAAAGTAATTTATGTTTAGAATCGGGCTTGGCTGCTTTTCCCTGCTGTGTTGATGCCGCTTTACACCCTCTTGATTCACTTGCAGAGAGATATCGATACATAGGTTTTCAGATTCTTACTAGTCAGATATATTCTTGTGCGGTGACTAGGGGGTGTTGAGTCCAGTTCACTGAGCAGGGAGTAGGCCTTGTCTATTACATATTTGGCTTATGGAGCGGTGTCTGAGCTAATTTCAAACCCTTGTTTTATGCATCACCCCACCTCACCTTTCCCGTTAAGCAGCCATAGTGTGTCTTCTAAAGGTGTGACTCTGTTCTGTTTTGTAATTCAGTTCAAGTGTAGCGATTTTGACATTCCCTCTATAAGCGATATCTTAGGATAAGTGTCTTTTTCTGTGTGACTTATTTCACTTAGAATCATCGTACCTAAATCCACTCATCATGCTGCTAACTAGCCTTATGACATTGATTTCATGGCTGAGTGATATTCCATTGTGCCAAGTACCACCATTTCTTTATCCATTTTTCTCTTTCCTGGGATATTGAAGGTGTACCGAAGCGGAGGTTCTTGGAAACAGAGCAGCCGTAAACTTTAGGGTGCCTGTGTCTTGTTGATTTTTACTTTTCCCAATTTATACGCCCATGAGTGGAAGTGCCCTATGCTCTCTACGCTGTGTTTATTACTTGTTTCAGGACACACCGTACTCTTCTCCAGAGTGCCTGTTGGCAATTTACATCCCGCCCATCAGCGTAGCAAGGCTCCCATGTCTCCATGGCTTGTCCTGCTTTTCTGGTTTTTACTGTTTGTTCAGCATGGCCCTTTTGACCGAGGGCAAGCGAGACTTCTTTGTAGCACTGATTTGCCCTTCCGGCTTGCTTGGTTGGCCAAAAAGGGCGTATGCGTTTTTTCCTGAATATATTCAGGAAAAAACGCATACGCCCTTTTTGGCCAAGGGCATCATTGTCAACGTTGTGCCGCTTTTCATGTGCTTTAAAGGCGAGTCGAATCTACCTCCTGAAATCTGTTTCCTGCAAATCTGCCTTGCTTTCAAATCCTCTTCGTTGCCTTCCCTCAATATATTTGTGGACGAGAGTTCTCATTTATAACTCTGCACGTTTGTGAATTGCAGTGACCCTGAGCTCCATTTGTCTCCTCGCTTTTTTGGGAGCTGGCCGCAAAAGCGCAGGATTGCTTCAGGCCCTATTTTGGTTGTGGGGGGCAGGCTGAGCCTGTGGTTCATTCTTCTTCCTGATGGGAAAATGGAGTGACCTATGCCTGTCCCAACACCTAGGACTCGTCTCTCGTTGGTTCCGCGTCTTCCCGTTCATCCTCAGGACAAATTGCAACCTGTACAATCAGGAGGTTAAAGGTGCTGATTCTCCAAGTAGGGAGATGGTTAGTCAAGCGGCTGGAATGGCGAACTCGAGCACAAGGAGAGGAGAAATGAGGTGCGTTTTAGAAACCTTTCCCGATCTCATGGCATACCATCTTCTGGGTTTCCCATGCATGTTTTGATGTAGGAAGATGCCCTTGTACCTGGAGATTTGAGACCCATGGTGTGTGTTCCCCGCAGTGTTACTTTAAAGTATCTGCGTTTGCTCACCCAACCTCACCAAACCTCTCAGCCCCAAGAGTATCCAGCCTTATGTCTCATCCAGCTGTGGGTCTAGATATGGTCAATCCAGGTTGCATCATAGTCCCTGAACGGATTTTGTAAGAATTTCTCTCTCTTTCACTGTCTTTGTTTTGTGGGTTTTTTTAAAGTAATTTATGTTTAGAATCGGGCTTGGCTGCTCTTGCCTGCTGTGTTGATGCCGCTTTACACCCTCTTGATTCACTTGCAGAGAGATATTGATACATAGGTTTTCAGATTCTTACTAGTCAGATATATTCTTGTGTGGTGACTAGGGTGTGTTGAGTCCAGTTCACTGAGCAGGGAGTAGGCCTTGTCTATTACATACTTGGCTTATGGAGCGGTCTCTGAGCTAATTTCAAACCCTTGTTTTATGCATCACCCCACCTCACCTTTCCCGTTAAGCAGCCATAGTGTGTCTTCTAAAGGTGTGACTCTGTTTTGTTTTGTAATTCAGTTCAAGTGTAGCGATTTTGACATTCCCTCTATAAGCGAAATCTTAGGATAAGTGTCTTTTTCTGTGTGACTTATTTCACTTAGAATCATCGTATCTAAATCCACTCATCATGCTGCTAACTAGCCTTATGACATTGATTTCATGGCTGAGTGATATTCCATTGTGCCAAGTACCACCATTTCTTTATCCATTTTTCTCTTTCCTGGGATATTGAAGGTGTACCGAAGCGGAGGTTCTTGGAAACAGAGCAGCCGTAAACTTTAGGGTGCCTGTGTCTTGTTGATTCTTAGTTTTCCCAATTTATACGCCCATGAGTGGAAGTGCCCTATGCTCTCTACGCAGTGTTTATTACTTGTTTCAGGACACACCGTACTCTTCTCCAGAGTGCCTGTTGGCAATTTACATCCCGCCCATCAGCGTAGCAAGGCTCCCATGTCTCCATGGCCTGTCCTGCTTTTCTGGTTTTTACACTTTGTTCAGCATGGCCCTTTTGACCGAGGGCAAGCGAGACATCTTTGTAGCGCTGATTTGCCCTTCCGGCTTGCTTGGTTGGCCAAAAAGGGCGTATGCGTTTTTTCCTGAATATATTCAGGAAAAAACGCATACGCCCTTTTTGGCCAAGGGCATCATTGTCAACGTTTTGCCGCTTTTCATGTGCTTTAAAGGCGAGTCGAATCTACCTCCTGAAATCTGTTTCCTGCAAATCTGCCTTGCTTTCAAATCCTCTTCGTTGCCTTCCCTCAATATATTTGTGGACGAGAGTTCTCATTTATAACTCTGCACGTTTGTGAATTGCAGTGCCCCTGAGCTCCATTTGTCTCCTCGCTTTTTTGGGAGCTGGCCGCAAAAGCGCAGGATTGCTTCAGGCCTTATTTTGGTTCTGGGGGGCAGGCTGAGCCTGTGGTTCATTCTTCTTCCTGATGGGAAAATGGAGTCACCTATGCCTGTCCCAACACCTAGGGCTCGTCTCTCGTTGGTTCCACGTCTTCCCGTTCATCCTCAGGACAAATTGCAACCTGTAAGAAACAGGAGGTTAAAGGTGCTGATTCTCCAAGTAGGGAGATGGTTAGTCAAGCGGCTGGAATGGCGAACCCGAGCACAAGGAGAGGATAAATGAGGTGCGTTTTAGAAACCTTTCCCGATCTGATGGCATACCATCTTCTGGCTTTCCCATGCATGTTTTGATGTAGGAAGATGCCCTTGTACCTGGAGATTTGAGACCCATGGGGTGTGTTCCCCGCAGTGTTACTTTAAAGTATCTGCGTTTGCTCACCCAACCTCACCAATCCTCTCAGCCCCAAGAGTGTCCAGCCTTATGTCTCATCCAGCTGTGGGTCTAGATATGGTCAATCCAGGTTGCATCATAGACCCTGAACGGATTTTGTAAGAATTTCTCTCTCTTTCACTGTCTTTGTTTTGTGGGTTTGTTAAAGTAATTTATGTTTAGAATCGGGCTTGGCTGCTTTTCCCTGCTGTATTGATGCCGCTTTACACCCTCTTGATTCACTTGCAGAGAGATATCGATACATAGGTTTTCAGATTCTTACTAGTCAGATATATTCTTGTGTGGTGACTAGGGTGTGTTGAGTCCAGTTCACTGAGCAGGGAGTAGGCCTTGTCTATTACATATTTGGCTTATGGAGCGGTCTCTGAGCTAATTTCAAACCCTTGTTTTATGCATCACCCCACCTCACATTTCCCGTTAAGCAGCCATAGTGTGTCTTCTAAAGGTGTGACTCTGTTCTGTTTTCTAATTCAGTTCAAGTGTAGCGATTTTGACATTCCCTCTATAAGCGATATCTTAGGATAAGTGTCTTTTTCTGTGTGACTTATTTCACTTAGAATCATCGTATCTAAATCCACTCATCATGGTGCTAACTAGCCTTATGACATTGATTTCATGGCTGAGTGATATTCCATTGTGCCAAGTACCACCATTTCTTTATCCATTTTTCTCTTTCCTGGGATATTGAAGGTGTACCGAAGCGGAGGTTCTTGGAAACAGAGCAGCCGTAAACTTTAGGGTGCCTGTGTCTTGTTGATTTTTAGTTTTCCCAATTTATACGCCCTTGAGTGGAAGTGCCCTATGCTCTCTACGCTGTGTTTATTACTTGTTTCAGGACACACCATACTCTTCTCCAGAGTGCCTGTTGGCAATTTACATCCCGCCCATCAGCGTAGCAAGGCTCCCATGTCTCCATGGCCTGTCCTGCTTTTCTGGTTTTTACACTTTGTTCAGCATGGCCCTTTTGACCGAGGGCAAGCGAGACTTCTTTGTAGCGCTGATTTGCCCTTCCGGCTTGCTTGGTTGGCCAAAAAGGGCGTATGCGTTTTTTCCTGAATATATTCAGGAAAAAACGCATACGCCCTTTTTGGCCAAGGGCATCATTGTCAACGTTTTGCCGCTTTTCATGTGCTTTAAAGGCGAGTCGAATCTACCTCCTGAAATCTGTTTCCTGCAAATCTGCCTTGCTTTCAAATCCTCTTCGTTGCCTTCCCTCAATATATTTGTGGACGAGAGTTCTCATTTATAACTCTGCACGTTTGTGAATTGCAGTGCCCCTGAGCTCCATTTGTCTCCTCGCTTTTTTGGGAGCTGGCCGCAAAAGCGCAGGATTGCTTCAGGCCCTATTTTGGTTCTGGGGGGCAGGCTGAGCCTGTGGTTCATTCTTCTTCCTGATGGGAAAATGGAGTGACCTGTGCCTGTCCCAACACCTAGGGCTAGTCTTTCGTTGGTTCCCCGTCTTCCCGTTCATCCTCAGGACAAATTGCAACCTGGACGAAACAGTAGGTTAAAGGTGCTGATTCTCCAAGTAGGGAGATGGTTAGTCAAGTGGCTGGAATGGCGAACCCGAGCACAAGGAGAGGAGAAATGAGGTGCGTTTTAGAAACCTTTCCCGATCTCACGGCATACCATCTTCTGGGTTTCCCATGCATGTTTTGATGTAGGAAGATTCCCTTGTACCTGGAGATTTGAGACCCATGGGGTGGGTACCCCGCGGTATTACTTTAAAGTATCTGCATTTGCTCACCCAACCTCACCAATCCTCTCAGCCCCAAGAGTGTCCAGCCTTATGTCTCATCCAGCTGTGGGTCTAGATATGGTCAATCCAGGTTGCATCAGAGACCCTAAACGGATTTTGTAAGAATTTCTCTCTCTTTCACTGTCTTTGCTTTGTGGGTTTTTTAAAGTAATGTATGTTTAGAATGGGGTTTGGCTGCTTTTCCCTGCTGTGTTTATGCCGCTTTACACCCTCTTGATTCACTTGCAGAGAGATATCGATACATAGGTTTTCAGATTCTTACTAGTCAGATATATTCTTGTGTGGTGACTAGGGTGTGTTGAGTCCAGTTCACTGAGCAGGGAGTAGGCCTTGTCTATTACATATTTGGCTTATGGAGCGGTCTCTGAGCTAATTTCAAACCCTTGTTTTATGCATCACCCCACCTCACCTTTCCCATTAAGCAGCCATAGTGTGTCTTCTAAAGGTGTGACTCTGTTCTGTTTTGTAATTCAGTTCAAGTGTAGCGATTTTGACATTCCATCTATAAGCGATATCTTAGGATAAGTGTCTTTTTCTGTGTGACTTATTTCACTTAGAATCATCGTATCTAAATCCACTCATCATGGTGCTAACTAGCCTTATGACATTGATTTCATGGCTGAGTGATATTCCATTGTGCCAAGTACCACCATTTCTTTATCCATTTTTCTCTTTCCTGGGATATTGAAGGTGTACCGAAGCGGAGGTTCTTGGAAACAGAGCAGCCGTAAACTTTAGGTTGCCTGTGTCTTGTTGATTTTTACTTTTCCCAATTTATACGCCCTTGAGTGGAAGTGCCCTATGCTCTCTACGCTGTGTTTATTACTTGTTTCAGGACACACCGTACTCTTCTCCAGAGTGCCTGTTGGCAATTTACATCCCGCCCATCAGCGTAGCAAGGCTCCCATGTCTCCATGGCCTGTCCTGCTTTTCTGGTTTTTACACTTTGTTCAGCATGGCCCTTTTGACCGAGGGCAAGCGAGACTTCTTTGTAGCGCTGATTTGCCCTTCCGGCTTGCTTGGTTGGCCAAAAAGGGCGTATGCGTTTTTTCCTGAATATATTCAGGAAAAAACGCATACGCCCTTTTTGGCCAAGGGCATCATTGTCAACGTTTTGCCGCTTTTCATGTGCTTTAAAGGCGAGTCGAATCTACCTCCTGAAATCTGTTTCCTGCAAATCTGCCTTGCTTTCAAATCCTCTTCGTTGCCTTCCCTCAATATATTTGTGGACGAGAGTTCTCATTTATAACTCTGCACGTTTGTGAATTGCAATGCCCCTGAGCTCCATTTGTCTCCTCGCTTTTTTGGGAGCTGGCCGCAAAAGCGCAGGATTGCTTCAGGCCCTATTTTGGTACTGGGGGGCAGACTGAGCCTGTGGTTCATTCTTCTTCCTGATGGGAAAATGGAGTGACCTATGCCTGTCCCAACACCTAGGGCTCGTTTCTCGTTGGTTCCGCGTCTTCCCGTTCATCCTCAGGACAAATTGCAACCTGTACAATCAGGAGGTTAAAGGTGCTGATTCTCCAAGTAGGGAGATGGTTAGTCAAGCGGCTGGAATGGCGAACCCGAGCACAAGGAGAGGAGAAATGAGGTGCGTTTTACAAACCTTTCCCGATCTCATGGCATACCATCTTCTGGGTTTCCCATGCATGTTTTGATGTAGGAAGATGCCCTTGTACCTGGAGATTTGAGACCCATGGGGTGTGTTCCCCGCAGTGTTACTTTAAAGTATCTGCGTTTGCTCACCCAACCTCACCAATCCTCTCAGCCCCAAGAGTGTCCAGCCTTATGTCTCATCCAGCTGTGTGTCTAGATATGGTCAATCCAGGTTGCATCGTAGACCCTGAACGGATTTTGTAAGAATTTCTCTCTCTTTCACTGTCTTTGTTTTGTGGGTTTTTTAAAGTACTGTATGTTTAGAATCGGACTTGGCTGCTTTTCCCTGCTGTGTTGATGCCGCTTTACACCCTCTTGATTCACTTGCAGAGAGATATCGATACATAGGTTTTCAGATTCTTACTAGTCAGATATATTCTTGTGTGGTGTCTAGGGTGTTTTGAGTCCAGTTCACTGAGCAGGGAGTAGGCCTTGTCTATTACATATTTGGCTTATGGAGCGGTCTCTGAGCTAATTTGAAACCCTTGTTTTATGCATCACCCCACCTCACCTTTCCGGTTAAGCAGCCATAGTGTGTCTTCTAAAGGTGTGACTCTGTTCTGTTTTGTAATTCAGTTCAAGTGTAGCGATTTTGACATTCCCTCTATAAGCGATATCTTAGGATAAGTGTCTTTTTCTGTGTGACTTATTTCACTTAGAATCATCGTACCTAAATCCACTCATCATGCTGCTAACTAGCCTTATGACATTGATTTCATGGCTGAGAGATATTCCATTGTGCCAAGTACCACCATTTCTTTATCCATTTTTCTCTTTCCTGGGATATTGAAGGTGTACCGAAGCGGAGGTTCTTGGAAACAGAGCAGCCGTAAACTTTAGGGTGCCTGTGTCTTGTTGATTTTTAGTTTTCCCAATTTATACGCCCTTGAGTGGAAGTGCCCTATGCTCTCTACGCTGTGTTTATTACTTGTTTCAGGACACACCGTACTCTTCTCCAGAGTGCCTGTTGGCAATTTACGTCCCGCCCATCAGCGTAGCAAGGCTCCCATGTCTCCATGGCCTGTCCTGCTTTTCTGGTTTTTACACTTTGTTCAGCATGGCCCTTTTGACCGAGGGCAAGCGAGACTTCTTTGTAGCGCTGATTTGCCCTTCCGGCTTGCTTGGTTGGCCAAAAAGGGCGTATGCGTTTTTTCCTGAATATATTCAGGAAAAAACGCATACGCCCTTTTTGGCCAAGGGCATCATTGTCAACGTTTTGCCGCTTTTCATGTGCTTTAAAGGCGAGTCGAATCTACCTCCTGAAATCTGTTTCCTGCAAATCTGCCTTGCTTTCAAATCCTCTTCGTTGCCTTCCCTCAATATATTTGTGGACGAGAGTTCTCATTTATAACTCTGCACGTTTGTGAATTGCAGTGCCCCTGAGCTCCATTTGTCTCCTCGCTTTTTTGGGAGCTGGCCGCAAAAGCGCAGGATTGCTTCAGGCCCTATTT
The DNA here is from genome assembly GCF_028564815.1 of Eubalaena glacialis. Classification (NCBI taxonomy): domain Eukaryota; kingdom Metazoa; phylum Chordata; class Mammalia; order Artiodactyla; family Balaenidae; genus Eubalaena; species Eubalaena glacialis. The sequence goes on along the minus strand of NW_026871555.1, from coordinate 1,071,769 downwards.
TGGTTCTGGGGGGCAGGCTGAGCCTGTGGTTCATTCTTCTTCCTGATGGGAAAATGGAGTGACCTATGCCTGTCCCAACACCTAGGGCTCGTCTCTCGTTGGTTCCGCGTCTTCCCGTTCATCCTCAGGACAAATTGCAACCTGTACAATCAGGAGGTTAAAGGTGCTGATTCTCCAAGTAGGGAGATGATTAGTCAAGCGGCTGGAATGGCGAACCCGAGCACAAGGAGAGGAGAAATGAGGTGCGTTTTAGAAACCTTTCCCGATCTCATGGCATACCATCTTCTGGGTTTCCCATGCATGTTTTGATGTAGGAAGATTCCCTTGTACCTGGAGATTTGAGACCCATGGGGTGTGTTCCCCGCAGTGTTACTTTAAAGTATCTGCGTTTGCTCACCCAACCTCACCAATCCTCTCAGCCCCAAGAGTGTCCAGCCTTATGTCTCATCCAGCTGTGGGTCTAGATATGGTCAATCCAGGTTGCATCAGAGACCCTGAACGGATTTTGTAAGAATTTCTCTCTCTTTCACTGTCTTTGTTTTCTTGGTTTTTTAAAGTAATTTATGTTTAGAATCGGGCTTGGCTGCTTTTCCCTGCTGTGTTGATGCCGCTTTACACCCTCTTGATTCACTTGCAGAGAGATATCGATACATAGGTTTTCAGATTCTTACTAGTCAGATATATTCTTGTGTGGTGTCTAGGGTGTGTTGAGTCCAGTTCACTGAGCAGGGAGTAGGCCTTGTCTATTACATATTTGGCTTATGGAGCGGTCTCTGAGCTAATTTCAAACCCTTGTTTTATGCATCACCCCACCTCACCTTTCCCGTTAAGCAGCCATAGTGTGTCTTCTACAGGTGTGACTGTGTTCTGTTTTGTAATTCAGTTCAAGTGTAGCGATTTTGACATTCCCTCTATAAGCGATATCTTAGGATAAGTGTCTTTTTCTGTGTGACTTATTTCACTTAGAATCATCGTATCTAAATCCACTCATCATGGTGCTAACTAGCCTTATGACATTGATTTCATGGCTGAGTGATATTCCATTGTGCCAAGTACCACCATTTCTTTATCCATTTTTCTCTTTCCTGGGATATTGAAGGTGTACCGAAGCGGAGGTTCTTGGAAACAGAGCAGCCGTAAACTTTAGGGTGCCTGTGTCTTGTTGATTTTTACTTTTCCCAATTTATACGCCCTTGAGTGGAAGTGCCCTATGCTCTCTACGCTGTGTTTATTACTTGTTTCAGGACACACCGTACTCTTCTCCAGAGTGCCTGTTGGCAATTTACATCCCGCCCATCAGCGTAGAAAGGCTCCCATGTCTCCATGGCCTGTCCTGCTTTTCTGGTTTTTACACTTTGTTCAGCATGGCCCTTTTGACCGAGGGCAAGCGAGACTTCTTTGTAGCGCTGATTTGCCCTTCCGGCTTGCTTGGTTGGCCAAAAAGGGCGTATGCGTTTTTTCCTGAATATATTCAGGAAAAAACGCATACGCCCTTTTTGGCCAAGGGCATCATTGTCAACGTTTTGCCACTTTTCATGTGCTTTAAAGGCGAGTCGAATCTACCTCCTGAAATCTGTTTCCTGCAAATCTGCCTTGCTTTCAAATCCTCTTCGTTGCCTTCCCTCAATATATTTGTGGACGAGAGTTCTCATTTATAACTCTGCACGTTTGTGAATTGCAGTGCCCCTGAGCTCCATTTGTCTCCTCGCATTTTTGGGAGCTGGCCGCAAAAGCGCAGGATTGCTTCAGGCCCTAATTTGGTTCTGGGGGGCAGGCTGAGCCTGTGGTTCATTCTTCTTCCTGATGGGAAAATGGAGTGACCTGTGCCTGTCCCAACACCTAGGGCTAGTCTCTCGTTGGTTCCCCATCTTCCCGTTCATCCTCAGGACAAATTGCAACCTGGACGAAACAGTAGGTTAAAGGTGCTGATTCTCCAAGTAGGGAGATGGTTAGTCCAGTGGCTGGAATGGCGAAACCGAGCACAAGGAAAGGAGAAATGATGTGCGTTTTAGAAATCTTTCCCGATCTCACGGCATACCATCTTCTGGCTTTCCCATGCATGTTTTGATGTAGGAAGATTCCCTTGTACCTTGAGATTTGAGACCCATGGGGTGTGTTCCCCACAGTGTTACTTTAAAGTATCTGCATTTGCTCACCCAACCTCACCAATCCTCTCAGCCCCAAGAGTGTCCAGCCTTATGTCTCATCCAGCTGTGGGTCTAGATATGGTCAATCCAGGTTGCATCATAGACCCTGAACGGATTTTGTAAGAATTTCTCTCTCTTTCACTGTCTTTGTTTTGTGGGTTTTTTAAAGTAATTTATGTTTAGAATCGGGCTTGGCTGCTTTTCCCTGCTGCGTTGATGCCGCTTTACACCCTCTTGATTCACTTGCAGAGAGATATCGATACATAGGTTTTCAGATTCGTACTAGTCAGAATTATTCTTGTGCGGTGACTACGGGGTGTTGAGTCCAGTTCACTGAGCAGGGAGTAGGCCTTGTCTATTACATATTTGGCTTATGGAGCAGTCTCTGAGCTAATTTCAAACCCTTGTTTTATGCATCACCCCACCTCACCTTTCCCGTTAAGCAGCCATAGTGTGTCTTCTAAAGGTGTGACTCTGTTCTGTTTTGTAATTCAGTTCAAGTGTAGCGATTTTGACATTCCCTCTATAAGCGATATCTTAGGATAAGTGTCTTTTTCTGTGTGACTTATTTCACTTAGAATCATCGTACCTAAATCCACTCATCATTCTGCTAACTAGCCTTATGACATTGATTTCATGGCTGAGTGATATTCCATTGTGTCAAGTACCACCATTTCTTTATCCATTTTTCTCTTTCCTGGCATATTGAAGGTGTTCCGAAGCAGAGGTTCTTGGAAACAGAGCAGCCGTAAACTTTAGGGTGCCTGTGTCTTGTTGATTTTTAGTTTTCCCAATTTATACGCCCATGAGTGGAAGTGCCCTATGCTCTCTACGCTGTGTTTATTACTTGTTTCAGGACACACCGTACTCTTCTCCAGAGTGCCTGTTGGCAATTTATATCCCGCCCATCAGCGTAGCAAGGCTCCCATGTCTCCATGGCCTGTCCTGCTTTTCTGGTTTTTACTGTTTGTTCAGCATGGCCCTTTTGACCGAGGGCAAGCGAGACTTCTTTGTAGCCCTGATTTGCCCTTCCGGCTTGCTTGGTTGGCCAAAAAGGGCGTATGCGTTTTTTCCTGAATATATTCAGGAAAAAACGCATACGCCCTTTTTGGCCAAGGGCAACATTGTCAACGTTTTGCCGCTTTTCATGTGCTTTAAAGGCGAGTCGAATCTACCTCCTGAAATCTGTTTCCTGCAAATCTGCCTTGCTTTCAAATCCTCTTCGTTGCCTTCCCTCAATATATTTGTGGACGAGAGTTCTCATTTATAACTCTGCACGTTTGTGAATTGCAGTGCCCCTGAGCTCCATTTGTCTCCTCGCTTTTTTGGGAGCTGGCCGCAAAAGCGCAGGATTGCTTCAGGCCCTATTTTGGTTCTGGGGGGCAGGCTGAGCCTGTGGTTCATTCTTCTTCCTGATGGGAAAATGGAGTGACCTATGCCTGTCCCAACACCTAGGGCTCGTCTCTCGTTGGTTCCGCGTCTTCCCGTTCATCCTCAGGACAAATTGCAACCTGTACAATCAGGAGGTTAAAGGTGCTGATTCTCCAAGTAGGGAGATGGTTAGTCAAGCGGCTGGAATGGCGAACCCGAGCACAAGGAGAGGATAAATGAGGTGCGTTTTAGAAACCTTTCCCGATCTCACGGCATACCATCTTCTGGGTTTCCCATGCATGTTTTGATGTAGGAAGATTCCCTTGTACCTGGAGATTTGAGACCCATGGGGTGGGTACCCCGCGGTATTACTTTAAAGTATCTGCATTTGCTCACCCAACCTCACCAATCCTCTCAGCCCCAAGAGTGTCCAGCCTTATGTCTCATCCAGCTGTGGGTCTAGATATGGTCAATCCAGGTTGCATCAGAGACCCTAAACGGATTTTGTAAGAATTTCTCTCTCTTTCACTGTCTTTGCTTTGTGGGTTTTTTAAAGTAATGTATGTTTAGAATGGGGTTTGGCTGCTTTTCCCTGCTGTGTTTATGCCGCTTTACACCCTCTTGATTCACTTGCAGAGAGATATCGATACATAGGTTTTCAGATTCTTACTAGTCAGATATATTCTTGTGTGGTGACTAGGGTGTGTTGAGTCCAGTTCACTGAGCAGGGAGTAGGCCTTGTCTATTACATATTTGGCTTATGGAGCGGTCTCTGAGCTAATTTCAAACCCTTGTTTTATGCATCACCCCACCTCACCTTTCCCATTAAGCAGCCATAGTGTGTCTTCTAAAGGTGTGACTCTGTTCTGTTTTGTAATTCAGTTCAAGTGTAGCGATTTTGACATTCCATCTATAAGCGATATCTTAGGATAAGTGTCTTTTTCTGTGTGACTTATTTCACTTAGAATCATCGTATCTAAATCCACTCATCATGCTGCTAACTAGCCTTATGACATTGATTTCATGGCTGAGTGATATTCCATTGTGCCAAGTACCACCATTTCTTTATCCATTTTTCTCTTTCCTGGGATATTGAAGGTGTACCGAAGTGGAGGTTCTTGGAAACAGAGCAGCCGTAAACTTTAGGGTGCCTGTGTATTGTTGATTTTTAGTTTTCCCAATTTATACGCCCTTGAGTGGAAGTGCCCTATGCTCTCTAGGCTGTGTTTATTACTTGTTTCAGGACACACAGTACTCTTCTCCAGAGTGCCTGTTGGCAATTTACCTCCCGCCCATCAGCGTAGCAAGGCTCCCATGTCTCCATGGCCTGTCCTGCTTTTCTGGTTTTTACACTTTGTTCAGCATGGCCCTTTTGACCGAGGGCAAGCGAGACTTCTTTTTAGCGCTGATTTGCCCTTCCGGCTTGCTTGGTTGGCCATAAAGGGCGTATGCGTTTTTTCCTGAATATATTCAGGAAAAAACGCATACGCCCTTTTTGGCCAAGGGCATCATTGTCAACGTTTTGCCACTTTTCATGTGCTTTAAAGGCGAGTTGAATCTACCTCCTGAAATCTGTTTCCTGCAAATCTGCCTTGCTTTCAAATCCTCTTCGTTGCCTTCCCTCAATATATTTGTGGACGAGAGTTCTCATTTACTCTGCACGTTTGTGAATTGCAGTGCCCCTGAGCTCCATTTGTCTCCTCGCTTTTTTGGGAGCTGGCCGCAAAAGCGCAGGATTGCTTCAGGCCCTATTTTGGTTCTGGGGGGCAGGCTGAGCCTGTGGTTCATTCTTCTTCCTGATGGGAAAATGGAGTGACCTGTGCCTGTCCCAACACCTAGGGCTAGTCTGTCGTTGGTTCCCCGTCTTCCCGTTCATCCTCAGGACAAATTGCAACCTGGACGAAACTGTAGGTTAAAGGTGCTGATTCTCCGATTAGGGAGATGGTTAGTCAAGCGGCTGGAATGGCGAACCCGAGCACAAGGAGAGGAGAAATGAGGTGCGTTTTAGAAACCTTTCCCGATCTCATGGCATACCATCTTCTGGGTTTCCCATGCATGTTTTGATGTAGGAAGATGCCCTTGTACCTGGAGATTTGAGACCCATGGGGTGTGTTCCCCGCAGTGTTACTTTAAAGTATCTGCGTTTGCTCACCCAACCTCACCAATCCTCTCAGCCCCAAGAGTGTCCAGCCTTATGTCTCATCCAGCTGTGGGTCTAGATATGGTCAATCCAGGTTGCATCATAGACCCTGAACGGATTTTGTAAGAATTTCTCTCTCTTTCACTGTCTTTGTTTTGTGGGTTTTTTAAAATAATTTATGTTTAGAATCGGGCTTGGCTGCTTTTCCCTGCTGTGTTGATGCCGCTTTACACCCTCTTGATTCACTTGCAGAGAGATATCGATACATAGGTTTTCAGATTCTTACTAGTCAGATATATTCTTGTGTGGTGTCTAGGGTGTGTTGAGTCCAGTTCACTTAGCAGGGAGTAGGCCTTGTCTATTACATATTTGGCTTATGGAGCGGTCTCTGAGCTAATTTCAAACCCTTGTTTTATGCATCACCCCACCTCACCTTTCCCGTTAAGCAGCCATAGTGTGTCTTCTAAAGGTGTGACTCTGTTCTGTTTTGTAATTCAGTTCAAGTGTAGCGATTTTGACATTCCCTCTATAAGCGATATCTTAGGATAAGTGTCTTTTTCTGTGTGACTTATTTCACTTAGAATCATCGTATCTAAATCCACTCATCATGCTGCTAACTAGCCTTATGACATTGATTTCATGGCTGAGTGATATTCCATTGTGCCAAGTACCACCATTTCTTTATCCATTTTTCTCTTTCCTGGGATATTGAAGGTGTACCGAAGCGGAGGTTCTTGGAAACAGAGCAGCCGTAAACTTTAGGGTGCCTGTGTCTTGTTGATTTTTACTTTTCCCAATTTATACGCCCTTGAGTGGAAGTGCCCTATGCTCTCTACGCTGTGTTTATTACTTGTTTCAGGACACACCATACTCTTCTCCAGAGTGCCTGTTGGCAATTTACATCCCGCCCATCAGCGTAGCAAGGCTCCCATGTCTCCATGGCCTGTCCTGCTTTTCTGGTTTTTACACTTTGTTCAGCATGGCCCTTTTGACCGAGGGCAAGCGAGACTTCTTTGTAGCGCTGATTTGCCCTTCCGGCTTGCTTGGTTGGCCAAAAAGGGCGTATGCGTTTTTTCCTGAATATATTCAGGAAAAAACGCATACGCCCTTTTTGGCCAAGGGCATCATTGTCAACGTTTTGCCGCTTTTCATGTGCTTTAAAGGCGAGTCGAATCTACCTCCTGAAATCTGTTTCCTGCAAATCTGCCTTGCTTTCAAATCCTCTTCGTTGCCTTCCCTCAATATATTTGTGGACGAGAGTTCTCATTTATAACTCTGCACGTTTGTGAATTGCAGTGCCCCTGAGCTCCATTTGTCTCCTCGCTTTTTTGGGAGCTGGCCGCAAAAGCGCAGGATTGCTTCAGGCCCTATTTTGGTTCTGGGGGGCAGGCTGAGCCTGTGGTTCATTCTTCTTCCTGATGGGAAAATGGAGTGACCTGTGCCTGTCCCAACACCTAGGGCTAGTCTTTCGTTGGTTCCCCGTCTTCCCGTTCATCCTCAGGACAAATTGCAACCTGGACGAAACAGTAGGTTAAAGGTGCTGATTCTCCAAGTAGGGAGATGGTTAGTCAAGTGGCTGGAATGGCGAACCCGAGCACAAGGAGAGGAGAAATGAGGTGCGTTTTAGAAACCTTTCCCGATCTCACGGCATACCATCTTCTGGGTTTCCCATGCATGTTTTGATGTAGGAAGATTCCCTTGTACCTGGAGATTTGAGACCCATGGGGTGGGTACCCCGCGGTATTACTTTAAACTATCTGCATTTGCTCACCCAACCTCACCAATCCTCTCAGCCCCAAGAGTGTCCAGCCTTATGTCTCATCCAGCTGTGGGTCTAGATATGGTCAATCCAGGTTGCATCAGAGACCCTAAACGGATTTTGTAAGAATTTCTCTCTCTTTCACTGTCTTTGCTTTGTGGGTTTTTTAAAGTAATGTATGTTTAGAATGGGGTTTGGCTGCTTTTCCCTGCTGTGTTTATGCCGCTTTACACCCTCTTGATTCACTTGCAGAGAGATATCGATACATAGGTTTTCAGATTCTTACTAGTCAGATATATTCTTGTGTGGTGACTAGGGTGTGTTGAGTCCAGTTCACTGAGCAGGGAGTAGGCCTTGTCTATTACATATTTGGCTTATGGAGCGGTCTCTGAGCTAATTTCAAACCCTTGTTTTATGCATCACCCCACCTCACCTTTCCCATTAAGCAGCCATAGTGTGTCTTCTAAAGGTGTGACTCTGTTCTGTTTTGTAATTCAGTTCAAGTGTAGCGATTTTGACATTCCATCTATAAGCGATATCTTAGGATAAGTGTCTTTTTCTGTGTGACTTATTTCACTTAGAATCATCGTATCTAAATCCACTCATCATGCTGCTAACTAGCCTTATGACATTGATTTCATGGCTGAGTGATATTCCATTGTGCCAAGTACCACCATTTCTTTATCCATTTTTCTCTTTCCTGGGATATTGAAGGTGTACCGAAGTGGAGGTTCTTGGAAACAGAGCAGCCGTAAACTTTAGGGTGCCTGTGTCTTGTTGATTTTTAGTTTTCCCAATTTATACGCCCTTGAGTGGAAGTGCCCTATGCTCTCTAGGCTGTGTTTATTACTTGTTTCAGGACACACAGTACTCTTCTCCAGAGTGCCTGTTGGCAATTTACCTCCCGCCCATCAGCGTAGCAAGGCTCCCATGTCTCCATGGCCTGTCCTGCTTTTCTGGTTTTTACACTTTGTTCAGCATGGCCCTTTTGACCGAGGGCAAGCGAGACTTCTTTGTAGCGCTGATTTGCCCTTCCGGCTTGCTTGGTTGGCCATAAAGGGCGTATGCGTTTTTTCCTGAATATATTCAGGAAAAAACGCATACGCCCTTTTTGGCCAAGGGCATCATTGTCAACGTTTTGCCACTTTTCATGAGCTTTAAAGGCGAGTTGAATCTACCTCCTGAAATCTGTTTCCTGCAAATCTGCCTTGCTTTCAAATCCTCTTCGTTGCCTTCCCTCAATATATTTGTGGACGAGAGTTCTCATTTACTCTGCACGTTTGTGAATTGCAGTGCCCCTGAGCTCCATTTGTCTCCTCGCTTTTTTGGGAGCTGGCCGCAAAAGCGCAGGATTGCTTCAGGCCCTATTTTGGTTCTGGGGGGCAGGCTGAGCCTGTGGTTCATTCTTCTTCCTGATGGGAAAATGGAGTGACCTGTGCCTGTCCCAACACCTAGGGCTAGTCTGTCGTTGGTTCCCCGTCTTCCCGTTCATCCTCAGGACAAATTGCAACCTGGACGAAACTGTAGGTTAAAGGTGCTGATTCTCCAAGTAGGGAGATGGTTAGTCAAGCGCCTAGAATGGCGAACCCGAGCACAAGGAGAGGAGAAATGAGCTGCGTTTTAGAAGCCTTTCCCGATCTCACGGCATACAATTCTCTGGGTTTCCCATGCATGTTTGGATGTAGGAAGATTCCCTTGTACCTGGAGATTTGAGACCCATGGGGTGTGTTCCCCGCAGTGTTACTTTAAAGTATCTGGGTTTGCTCACCCAACCTCACCAATCCTCTCAGCCCCAAGAGTGTCCAGCCTTATGTCTCATCCAGCTGTGGGTCTAGATATGGTCAATCCAGGTTGCATCATAGACCCTGAACGGATTTTGTAAGAATTTCTCTCTCTTTCACTGTCTTTGTTTTGTGGGTTTTTTAAAGTAATTTATGTTTAGAATCGGGCTTGGCTGCTTTTCCCTGCTGTGTTGATGCCGCTTTACACCCTCTTGATTCACTTGCAGAGAGATATCGATACATAGGTTTTCAGATTCGTACTAGTCAGAATTATTCTTGTGCGGTGACTACGGGGTGTTGAGTCCAGTTCACTGAGCAGGGAGTAGGCCTTGTCTATTACATATTTGGCTTATGGAGCGGTCTCTGAGCTAATTTCAAACCCTTGTTTTATGCATCACCCCACCTCACCTTTCCCGTTAAGCAGCCATAGTGTGTCTTCTAAAGGTGTGACTCTGTTCTGTTTTGTAATTCAGTTCAAGTGTAGCGATTTTGACATTCCCTCTATAAGCGATATCTTAGGATAAGTGTCTTTTTCTGTGTGACTTATTTCACTTAGAATCATCGTATCTAAATCCACTCATCATGCTGCTAACTAGCCTTATGACATTGATTTCATGGCTGAGTGATATTCCATTGTGTCAAGTACCACCATTTCTTTATCCATTTTTCTCTTTCCTGGGATATTGAAGGTGTACCGAAGTGGAGGTTCTTGGAAACACAGCAGCCGTAAACTTTAGGGTGCCTGTGTCTTGTTGATTTTTAGTTTTCCCAATTTATACGCCCTTGAGTGGAAGTGCCCTATGCTCTCTACGCTGTGTTTATTACTTGTTTCAGGACACACCGTACTCTTCTCCAGAGTGCCTGTTGGCAATTTACATCCCGCCCATCAGCGTAGCAAGGCTCCCATGTCTCCATGGCCTGTCCTGCTTTTCTGGTTTTTACACTTTGTTCAGCATGGCCCTTTTGACCGAGGGCAAGCGAGACTTCTTTGTAGCGCTGATTTGCCCTTCCGGCTTGCTTGCTTGGCCTAAAAGGGCGTATGCGTTTTTTCCTGAATATATTCAGGAAAAAACGCATACGCCCTTTTTGGCAAAGGGCATCATTGTCAACGTTTTGCCGCTTTCATGTGCTTTAAAGGCGAGTCGAATCTACCTCCTGAAATCTGTTTCCTGCAAATCTGCCTTGCTTTCAAATCCTCTTCGTTGCCTTCCCTCAATATATTTGTGGACGAGAGTTCTCATTTATAACTCTGCACGTTTGTGAATTGCAGTGCCCCTGAGCTCCATTTGTGTCCTCGCTTTTTTGGGAGCTGGCCGCAAAAGCGCAGGATTGCTTCAAGCCCTATTTTGGTTCTGGGGGGCAGGCTGAGCCTGTGGTTCATTCTTCTTCCTGATGGGAAAATGGAGTGACCTGTGCCTGTCCCAACACCTAGGGCTAGTCTTTCATTGGTTCCCCGTCTTCCCGTTCATCCTCAGGACAAATTGCAACCTGTTCAATCAGGAGGTTAAAGGTGCTGATTCTCCAAGTAGGGAGATGGTTAGTCAAGCGGCTGGAATGGCGAACCCGAGCACAAGGAGAGGAGAAATGAGGTGCGTTTTAGAAACCTTTCCCGATCTCATGGCATACCATCTTCTGGGTTTCCCATGCATGTTTTGATGTAGGAAGATGCCCTTGTACCTGGAGATTTGAGACCCATGGGGTGTGTTCCCCGCAGTGTTACTTTAAAGTATCTGCGTTTGCTCACCCAACCTCACCAATCCTCTCAGCCCCAAGAGTGTCCAGCCTTATGTCTCATCCAGCTGTGGGTCTAGATATGGTCAATCCAGGTTGCATCATAGACCCTGAACGGATTTTGTAAGAATTTCTCTCTCTTTCACTGTCTTTGTTTTGTGGGTTTTTTAAAATAATTTATGTTTAGAATCGGGCTTGGCTGCTTTTCCCTGCTGTGTTGATGCCGCTTTACACCCTCTTGATTCACTTGCAGAGAGATATCGATACATAGGTTTTCAGATTCTTACTAGTCAGATATATTCTTGTGTGGTGTCTAGGGTGTGTTGAGTCCAGTTCACTTAGCAGGGAGTAGGCCTTGTCTATTACATATTTGGCTTATGGAGCGGTCTCTGAGCTAATTTCAAACCCTTGTTTTATGCATCACCCCACCTCACCTTTCCCGTTAAGCAGCCATAGTGTGTCTTCTAAAGGTGTGACTCTGTTCTGTTTTGTAATTCAGTTCAAGTGTAGCGATTTTGACATTCCCTCTATAAGCGATATCTTAGGATAAGTGTCTTTTTCTGTGTGACTTATTTCACTTAGAATCATCGTCGCTAAATCCACTCATCATGCTGCTAACTAGCCTTATGACATTGATTTCATGGCTGAGTGATATTCCTTTGTGCCAAGTACCACCATTTCTTTATCCATTTTTCTCTTTCCTGGGATATTGAAGGTGTTCCGAAACGGAGGTTCTTGGAAACAGAGCAGCCGTAAACTTTCGGGTGCCTGTGTCTTGTTTATTTTTAGTTTTGCCAATTTATACGCCCATGAGTGGAAGTGCCCTATGCTCTCTACACTGTGTTTATTACTTGTTTCAGGACACACCGTACTTTTCTCCAGAGTGCCTGTTGGCAATTTATATCCCGCCCATCAGCGTAGCAAGGCTCCCATGTCTCCATGGCCTCTCCTGCTTTTCTGGTTTTTACACTTTGTTCAGCATGGCCCTTTTGACCGAGGGCAAGCGAGACTTCTTTGTAGCGCTGATTTGCCCTTCCGGCTTGCTTGGTTGGCCATAAAGGGCGTATGCGTTTTTTCCTGAATATATTCAGGAAAAAACGCATACGCCCTTTTTGGCCAAGGGCATCATTGTCAACCTTTTGCCGCTTTTCATGTGCTTTAAAGGCGAGTCGAATCTACCTCCTGAAATCTGTTTCCTGCAAATCTGCCTTGCTTTCAAATCCTCTTCGTTGCCTTCCCTCAATATATTTGTGGACGAGAGTTCTCATTTATAACTCTGCACGTTTGTGAATTGCAGTGCCCCTGAGCTCCATTTGTCTCCTCGCTTTTTTGGGAGCTGGCCGCAAATGCGCAGGATTGCTTCAGGCCCTATTTTGATTCTGGGGGGCAGGCTGAGCCTGTGGTTCATTCTTCTTCCTGATGGGAAAATGGAGTGACCTCTGCCTGTCCCACCACCTAGGGCTAGTCTTTCGTTGGTTCCCCGTCTTCCCGTTCATCCTCAGGACAAATTGCAACCTGGACGAAACAGTAGGTTAAAGGTGCTGATTCTCCAAGTAGGGAGATGGTTAGTCAAGCGGCTGGAATGGTGAACCCGAGCACAAGGAGAGGAGAAATGAGGTGCGTTTTAGAAACCTTTCCTGATCTCACGGCATACCATCTTCTGGCTTTCCCATGCATGTTTTGATGTAGGAAGATTCCCTTGTACCTGGAGATTTGAGACCCATGGGGTGTGTTCCCCGCAGTGTTACTTTAAAGTATCTGCGTTTGCTCACCCAACCTCACCAATCCTCTCAGCCCCAAGAGTGTCCAGCCTTATGTCTCATCCAGCTGTGGGTCTAGATATGGTCAATCCAGGTTGCATCATAGACCCTGAACGGATTTTGTAAGAATTTCTCTCTCTTTCACTGTCTTTGTTTTGTGGGTTTTTTAAAGTAATTTATGTTTAGAATCGGGCTTGGCTGCTTTTCCCTGCTGTGTTGATGCCGCTTTACACCCTCTTGATTCACTTGCAGAGAGATATCGATACATCGGTTTTCCGATTCGTATTAGTCAGAATTATTCTTGTGCGGTGACTAGGGGGTGTTGAGTCCAGTTCACTGAGCAGGGAATAGGCCTTGTCTACTACATATTTGGCTTATGGAGCGGTCTCTGAGCTAATTTCAAACCCTTGTTTTATGTATCACCCCACCTCAGCTTTCCCGTTAAGCAGCCATAGTGTGTCTTCTACAGGTGTGACTCTGTTCTGTTTTGTAATTCAGTTCAAGTGTAGCGATTTTGACATTCCCTCTATAAGCGATATCTTAGGATAAGTGTCTTTTTCTGTGTGACTTATTTCACTTAGAATCATCGTACCTAAATCCACTCATCATGCTGCTAACTAGCCTTATGACATTGATTTCATGGCTGAGTGATATTCCATTGTGCCAAGTACCACCATTTCTTTATCCATTTTTCTCTTTCCTGGGATATTGAAGGTGTACCGAAGTGGAGGTTCTTGGAAACAGAGCAGCCGTAAACTTTAGGGTGCCTGTGTCTTGTTGATTTTTAGTTTTCCCAATTTATACGCCCTTGAGTGGAAGTGCCCTATGCTCTCTACACTGTGTTTATTACTTGTTTCAGGACACACCGTACTCTTCTCCAGAGTGCCTGTTGGCAATTTATATCCCGCCCATCAGCATAGCAAGGCTCCCATGTCTCCATGGCCTGTCCTGCTTTTCTGGTTTTTACACTTTGTTCAGCATGGCCCTTTTGACCGAGGGCAAGCGAGACTTCTTTGTAGCGCTGATTTGCCCTTCCGGCTTGCTTGGTTGGCCATAAAGGGCGTATGCGTTTTTTCCTGAATATATTCAGGAAAAAACGCATACGCCCTTTTTGGCCAAGGGCATCATTGTCAACGTTTTGCCGCTTTTCATGTGCTTTAAAGGCGAGTCGAATCTACCTCCTGAAATCTGTTTCCTGCAAATCTGCCTTGCTTTCAAATCCTCTTCGTTGCCTTCCCTCAATATATTTGTGGACGAGAGTTCTCATTTATAACTCTGCACGTTTGTGAATTGCAGTGCCCCTGAGCTCCATTTGTCTCCTCGCTTTTTTGGGAGCTGGCCGCAAAAGCGCAGGATTGCTTCAGGCCCTATTTTGATTCTGGGGGGCAGGCTGAGCCTGTGGTTCATTCTTCTTCCTGATGGGAAAATGGAGTGACCTGTGCCTGTCCCACCACCTAGGGCTAGTCTTTCGTTGGTTCCCCGTCTTCCCGTTCATCCTCAGGACAAATTGCAACCTGGACGAAACAGTAGGTTAAAGGTGCTGTTTCTCCAAGTAGGGAGATGGTTAGTCAAGCGGCTGGAATGGTGAACCCGAGCACAAGGAGAGGAGAAATGAGGTGCGTTTTAGAAACCTTTCCCGATCTCACGGCATACCATCTTCTGGCTTTCCCATGCATGTTTTGATGTAGGAAGATTCCCTTGTACCTGGAGATTTGAGACCCATGGGGTGGGTACCCCGCGGTATTACTTTAAACTATCTGCATTTGCTCACCCAACCTCACCAATCCTCTCAGCCCCAAGAGTGTCCAGCCTTATGTCTCATCCAGCTGTGGGTCTAGATATGGTCAATCCAGTTTGCATCAGAGACCCTGAACGGATTTTGTAAGAATTTCTCTCTCTTTCACTGTCTTTGCTTTGTGGGTTTTTTAAAGTAATGTATTTTTAGAATGGGGTTTGCCTGCTTTTCCCTGCTGTGTTTATGCCGCTTTACACCCTCTTGATTCACTTGCAGAGAGATATCAATACATAGGTTTTCAGATTCATACTAGTCAGATATATTCTTGTGCGGTGACTAGGGGGTGTTGAGTCCAGTTCACTGAGCAGGGAGTAGGCCTTGTCTATTACATATTTGGCTTATGGAGCGGTGTCTGAGCTAATTTCAAACCCTTGTTTTATGCATCACCCCACCTCACCTTTCCGGTTAAGCAGCCATAGTGTGTCTTCTAAAGGTGTGACTCTGTTCTGTTTTGTAATTCAGTTCAAGTGTAGCGATTTTGACATTCCCTCTATAAGCGATATCTTAGGATAAGTGTCTTTTTCTGTGTGACTTATTTCACTTAGAATCATCGTACCTAAATCCACTCATCATGCTGCTAACTAGCCTTATGACATTGATTTCATGGCTGAGTGATATTCCATTGTGCCAAGTACCACCATTTCTTTATCCATTTTTCTCTTTCCTGGGATATTGAAGGTGTACCGAAGTGGAGGTTCTTGGAAACAGAGCAGCCGTAAACTTTAGGGTGCCTGTGTCTTGTTGATTTTTAGTTTTCCCAATTTATACGCCCTTGAGTGGAAGTGCCCTATGCTCTCTACACTGTGTTTATTACTTGTTTCAGGACACACCGTACTCTTCTCCAGAGTGCCTGTTGGCAATTTATATCCCGCCCATCAGCATAGCAAGGCTCCCATGTCTCCATGGCCTGTCCTGCTTTTCTGGTTTTTACACTTTGTTCAGCATGGCCCTTTTGACCGAGGGCAAGCGAGACTTCTTTGTAGCGCTGATTTGCCCTTCCGGCTTGCTTGGTTGGCCATAAAGGGCGTATGCGTTTTTTCCTGAATATATTCAGGAAAAAACGCATACGCCCTTTTTGGCCAAGGGCATCATTGTCAACGTTTTGCCGCTTTTCATGTGCTTTAAAGGCGAGTCGAATCTACCTCCTGAAATCTGTTTCCTGCAAATCTGCCTTGCTTTCAAATCCTCTTCGTTGCCTTCCCTCAATATATTTGTGGACGAGAGTTCTCATTTATAACTCTGCACGTTTGTGAATTGCAGTGCCCCTGAGCTCCATTTGTCTCCTCGCTTTTTTGGGAGCTGGCCGCAAAAGCGCAGGATTGCTTCAGGCCCTATTTTGATTCTGGGGGGCAGGCTGAGCCTGTGGTTCATTCTTCTTCCTGATGGGAAAATGGAGTGACCTGTGCCTGTCCCACCACCTAGGGCTAGTCTTTCGTTGGTTCCCCGTCTTCCCGTTCATCCTCAGGACAAATTGCAACCTGGACGAAACAGTAGGTTAAAGGTGCTGATTCTCCAAGTAGGGAGATGGTTAGTCAAGCGGCTGGAATGGTGAACCCGAGCACAAGGAGAGGAGAAATGAGGTGCGTTTTAGAAACCTTTCCCGATCTCACGGCATACCATCTTCTGGCTTTCCCATGCATGTTTTGATGTAGGAAGATTCCCTTGTACCTGGAGATTTGAGACCCATGGGGTGGGTACCCCGCGGTATTACTTTAAACTATCTGCATTTGCTCACCCAACCTCACCAATCCTCTCAGCCCCAAGAGTGTCCAGCCTTATGTCTCATCCAGCTGTGGGTCTAGATATGGTCAATCCAGTTTGCATCAGAGACCCTGAACGGATTTTGTAAGAATTTCTCTCTCTTTCACTGTCTTTGCTTTGTGGGTTTTTTAAAGTAATGTATTTTTAGAATGGGGTTTGCCTGCTTTTCCCTGCTGTGTTTATGCCGCTTTACACCCTCTTGATTCACTTGCAGAGAGATATCAATACATAGGTTTTCAGATTCATACTAGTCAGATATATTCTTGTGCGGTGACTAGGGGGTGTTGAGTCCAGTTCACTGAGCAGGGAGTAGGCCTTGTCTATTACATATTTGGCTTATGGAGCGGTGTCTGAGCTAATTTCAAACCCTTGTTTTATGCATCACCCCACCTCACCTTTCCGGTTAAGCAGCCATAGTGTGTCTTCTAAAGGTGTGATTCTGTTCTGTTTTGTAATTCAGTTCAAGTGTAGCGATTTTGACATTCCCTCTATAAGCGATATCTTAGGATAAGTGTCTTTTTCTGTGTGACTTATTTCACTTAGAATCATCGTACCTAAATCCACTCATCATGCTGCTAACTAGCCTTATGACATTGATTTCATGGCTGAGTGATATTCCATTGTGCCAAGTACCACCATTTCTTTATCCATTTTTCTCTTTCCTGGGATATTGAAGGTGTACCGAAGCGGAGGTTCTTGGAAACAGAGCAGCCGTAAACTTTAGGGTGCCTGTGTCTTGTTGATTTTTAGTTTTGCCAATTTATACGCCCATGAGTGGAAGTGCCCTATGCTCTCTACGCTGTGTTTATTACTTGTTTCAGGACACACCGTACTCTTCTCCAGAGTGCCTGTTGGTAATTTATATCCTGCCCATCAGCGTAGCAAGGCTCCCATGTCTCCATGGCCTGTCCTGCTTTTCTGGTTTTTACACTTTGTTCAGCATGGCCCTTTTGACCGAGGGCAAGCGAGACTTCTTTGTAGCGCTGATTTGCCCTTCCGGCTTGCTTGGTTGGCCAAAAAGGGCGTATGCGTTTTTTCCTGAATATATTCAGGAAAAAACGCATACGCCCTTTTTGGCCAAGGGCATCATTGTCAACGTTTTGCCGCTTTTCATGTGCTTTAAAGGCGAGTCGAATCTACCTCCTGAAATCTGTTTCCTGCAAATCTGCCTTGCTTTCAAATCCTCTTCGTTGCCTTCCCTCAATATATTTGTGGACGAGAGTTCTCATTTATAACTCTGCACGTTTGTGAATTGCAGTGCCCCTGAGCTCCATTTGTCTCCTCGCTTTTTTGGGAGCTGGCCGCAAAAGCGCAGGATTGCTTCAGGCCCTATTTTGGTTCTGGGGGGCAGGCTGAGCCTGTGGTTCATTCTTCTTCCTGATGGGAAAATGGAGTGACCTATGCCTGTCCCAACACCTAGGGCTCGTCTCTCGTTGGTTCCGCGTCTTCCCGTTCATCCTCAGGACAAATTGCAACCTGTACAATCAGGAGGTTAAAGGTGCTGATTCTCCAAGTAGGGAGATGGTTAGTCAAGCGGCTGGAATGGCGAACCCGAGCACAAGGAGAGGAGAAATGAGGTGCGTTTTAGAAACCTTTCCCGATCTCATGGCATACCATCTTCTGGGTTTCCCATGCATGTTTTGATGTAGGAAGATGCCCTTGTACCTGGAGATTTGAGACCCATGGGGTGTGTTCCCCGCAGTGTTACTTTAAAGTATCTGCGTTTGCTCACCCAACCTCACCAATCCTCTCAGCCCCAAGAGTGTCCAGCCTTATGTCTCATCCAGCTGTGGGTCTAGATATGGTCAATCCAGTTTGCATCATAGACCCTGAACAGATTTTGTAAGAATTTCTCTCTCTTTCACTGTCTTTGTTTTGTGGGTTTTTTAAAGTAATTTATGTTTAGAATCGGGCTTGGCTGCTTTTCCCTGCTGTGTTGATGCCGCTTTACACCCTCTTGATTCACTTGCAGAGAGATATCGATACATCGGTTTTCAGATTCGTATTAGTCAGAATTATTCTTGTGCGGTGACTAGGGGGTGTTGAGTCCAGTTCACTGAGCAGGGAATAGGCCTTGTCTATTACATATTTGGCTTATGGAGCGGTCTCTGAGCTAATTTCAAACCCTTGTTTTAAGTATCACCCCACCTCAGCTTTCCCGTTAAGCAGCCATAGTTTGTCTTCTACAGGTGTGACTCTGTTCTGTTTTGTAATTCAGTTCAAGTGTAGCGATTTTGACATTCCCTCTATAAGCGATATCTTAGGATAAGTGTCTTTTTCTGTGTGACTTATTTCACTTAGAATCATCGTACCTAAATCCACTCATCATGCTGCTAACTAGCCTTATGACATTGATTTCATGGCTGAGTGATATTCCATTGTGCCAAGTACCACCATTTCTTTATCCATTTTTCTCTTTCCTGGGATATTGAAGGTGTACCGAAGTGGAGGTTCTTGGAAACAGAGCAGCCGTAAACTTTAGGGTGCCTGTGTCTTGTTGATTTTTAGTTTTCCCAATTTATACGCCCTTGAGTGGAAGTGCCCTATGCTCTCTACACTGTGTTTATTACTTGTTTCAGGACACACCGTACTCTTCTCCAGAGTGCCTGTTGGCAATTTATATCCCGCCCATCAGCATAGCAAGGCTCCCATGTCTCCATGGCCTGTCCTGCTTTTCTGGTTTTTACACTTTGTTCAGCATGGCCCTTTTGACCGAGGGCAAGCGAGACTTCTTTGTAGCGCTGATTTGCCCTTCCGGCTTGCTTGGTTGGCCATAAAGGGCGTATGCGTTTTTTCCTGAATATATTCAGGAAAAAACGCATACGCCCTTTTTGGCCAAGGGCATCATTGTCAACGTTTTGCCGCTTTTCATGTGCTTTAAAGGCGAGTCGAATCTACCTCCTGAAATCTGTTTCCTGCAAATCTGCCTTGCTTTCAAATCCTCTTCGTTGCCTTCCCTCAATATATTTGTGGACGAGAGTTCTCATTTATAACTCTGCACGTTTGTGAATTGCAGTGCCCCTGAGCTCCATTTGTCTCCTCGCTTTTTTGGGAGCTGGCCGCAAAAGCGCAGGATTGCTTCAGGCCCTATTTTGATTCTGGGGGGCAGGCTGAGCCTGTGGTTCATTCTTCTTCCTGATGGGAAAATGGAGTGACCTGTGCCTGTCCCACCACCTAGGGCTAGTCTTTCGTTGGTTCCCCGTCTTCCCGTTCATCCTCAGGACAAATTTCAACCTGGACGAAACAGTAGGTTAAAGGTGCTGATTCTCCAAGTAGGGAGATGGTTAGTCAAGCGGCTGGAATGGTGAACCCGAGCACAAGGAGAGGAGAAATGAGGTGCGTTTTAGAAACCTTTCCCGATCTCACGGCATACCATCTTCTGGCTTTCCCATGCATGTTTTGATGTAGGAAGATTCCCTTGTACCTGGAGATTTGAGACCCATGGGGTGGGTACCCCGCGGTATTACTTTAAACTATCTGCATTTGCTCACCCAACCTCACCAATCCTCTCAGCCCCAAGAGTGTCCAGCCTTATGTCTCATCCAGCTGTGGGTCTAGATATGGTCAATCCAGTTTGCATCAGAGACCCTGAACGGATTTTGTAAGAATTTCTCTCTCTTTCACTGTCTTTGCTTTGTGGGTTTTTTAAAGTAATGTATTTTTAGAATGGGGTTTGCCTGCTTTTCCCTGCTGTGTTTATGCCGCTTTACACCCTCTTGATTCACTTGCAGAGAGATATCAATACATAGGTTTTCAGATTCATACTAGTCAGATATATTCTTGTGCGGTGACTAGGGGGTGTTGAGTCCAGTTCACTGAGCAGGGAGTAGGCCTTGTCTATTACATATTTGGCTTATGGAGCGGTGTCTGAGCTAATTTCAAACCCTTGTTTTATGCATCACCCCACCTCACCTTTCCGGTTAAGCAGCCATAGTGTGTCTTCTAAAGGTGTGACTCTGTTCTGTTTTGTAATTCAGTTCAAGTGTAGCGATTTTGACATTCCCTCTATAAGCGATATCTTAGGATAAGTGTCTTTTTCTGTGTGACTTATTTCACTTAGAATCATCGTACCTAAATCCACTCATCATGCTGCTAACTAGCCTTATGACATTGATTTCATGGCTGAGTGATATTCCATTGTGCCAAGTACCACCATTTCTTTATCCATTTTTCTCTTTCCTGGGATATTGAAGGTGTACCGAAGTGGAGGTTCTTGGAAACAGAGCAGCCGTAAACTTTAGGGTGCCTGTGTCTTGTTGATTTTTAGTTTTCCCAATTTATACGCCCTTGAGTGGAAGTGCCCTATGCTCTCTACACTGTGTTTATTACTTGTTTCAGGACACACCGTACTCTTCTCCAGAGTGCCTGTTGGCAATTTATATCCCGCCCATCAGCATAGCAAGGCTCCCATGTCTCCATGGCCTGTCCTGCTTTTCTGGTTTTTACACTTTGTTCAGCATGGCCCTTTTGACCGAGGGCAAGCGAGACTTCTTTGTAGCGCTGATTTGCCCTTCCGGCTTGCTTGGTTGGCCATAAAGGGCGTATGCGTTTTTTCCTGAATATATTCAGGAAAAAACGCATACGCCCTTTTTGGCCAAGGGCATCATTGTCAACGTTTTGCCGCTTTTCATGTGCTTTAAAGGCGAGTCGAATCTACCTCCTGAAATCTGTTTCCTGCAAATCTGCCTTGCTTTCAAATCCTCTTCGTTGCCTTCCCTCAATATATTTGTGGACGAGAGTTCTCATTTATAACTCTGCACGTTTGTGAATTGCAGTGCCCCTGAGCTCCATTTGTCTCCTCGCTTTTTTGGGAGCTGGCCGCAAAAGCGCAGGATTGCTTCAGGCCCTATTTTGATTCTGGGGGGCAGGCTGAGCCTGTGGTTCATTCTTCTTCCTGATGGGAAAATGGAGTGACCTGTGCCTGTCCCACCACCTGGGGCTAGTCTTTCGTTGGTTCCCCGTCTTCCCGTTCATCCTCAGGACAAATTGCAACCTGGACGAAACAGTAGGTTAAAGGTGCTGATTCTCCAAGTAGGGAGATGGTTAGTCAAGCGGCTGGAATGGTGAACCCGAGCACAAGGAGAGGAGAAATGAGGTGCGTTTTAGAAACCTTTCCCGATCTCACGGCATACCATCTTCTGGCTTTCCCATGCATGTTTTGATGTAGGAAGATTCCCTTGTACCTGGAGATTTGAGACCCATGGGGTGGGTACCCCGCGGTATTACTTTAAACTATCTGCATTTGCTCACCCAACCTCACCAATCCTCTCAGCCCCAAGAGTGTCCAGCCTTATGTCTCATCCAGCTGTGGGTCTAGATATGGTCAATCCAGTTTGCATCAGAGACCCTGAACGGATTTTGTAAGAATTTCTCTCTCTTTCACTGTCTTTGCTTTGTGGGTTTTTTAAAGTAATGTATTTTTAGAATGGGGTTTGCCTGCTTTTCCCTGCTGTGTTTATGCCGCTTTACACCCTCTTGATTCACTTGCAGAGAGATATCAATACATAGGTTTTCAGATTCATACTAGTCAGATATATTCTTGTGCGGTGACTAGGGGGTGTTGAGTCCAGTTCACTGAGCAGGGAGTAGGCCTTGTCTATTACATATTTGGCTTATGGAGCGGTGTCTGAGCTAATTTCAAACCCTTGTTTTATGCATCACCCCACCTCACCTTTCCGGTTAAGCAGCCATAGTGTGTCTTCTAAAGGTGTGATTCTGTTCTGTTTTGTAATTCAGTTCAAGTGTAGCGATTTTGACATTCCCTCTATAAGCGATATCTTAGGATAAGTGTCTTTTTCTGTGTGACTTATTTCACTTAGAATCATCGTACCTAAATCCACTCATCATGCTGCTAACTAGCCTTATGACATTGATTTCATGGCTGAGTGATATTCCATTGTGCCAAGTACCACCATTTCTTTATCCATTTTTCTCTTTCCTGGGATATTGAAGGTGTACCGAAGCGGAGGTTCTTGGAAACAGAGCAGCCGTAAACTTTAGGGTGCCTGTGTCTTGTTGATTTTTAGTTTTGCCAATTTATACGCCCATGAGTGGAAGTGCCCTATGCTCTCTACGCTGTGTTTATTACTTGTTTCAGGACACACCGTACTCTTCTCCAGAGTGCCTGTTGGTAATTTATATCCTGCCCATCAGCGTAGCAAGGCTCCCATGTCTCCATGGCCTGTCCTGCTTTTCTGGTTTTTACACTTTGTTCAGCATGGCCCTTTTGACCGAGGGCAAGCGAGACTTCTTTGTAGCGCTGATTTGCCCTTCCGGCTTGCTTGGTTGGCCAAAAAGGGCGTATGCGTTTTTTCCTGAATATATTCAGGAAAAAACGCATACGCCCTTTTTGGCCAAGGGCATCATTGTCAACGTTTTGCCGCTTTTCATGTGCTTTAAAGGCGAGTCGAATCTACCTCCTGAAATCTGTTTCCTGCAAATCTGCCTTGCTTTCAAATCCTCTTCGTTGCCTTCCCTCAATATATTTGTGGACGAGAGTTCTCATTTATAACTCTGCACGTTTGTGAATTGCAGTGCCCCTGAGCTCCATTTGTCTCCTCGCTTTTTTGGGAGCTGGCCGCAAAAGCGCAGGATTGCTTCAGGCCCTATTTTGGTTCTGGGGGGCAGGCTGAGCCTGTGGTTCATTCTTCTTCCTGATGGGAAAATGGAGTGACCTATGCCTGTCCCAACACCTAGGGCTCGTCTCTCGTTGGTTCCGCGTCTTCCCGTTCATCCTCAGGACAAATTGCAACCTGTACAATCAGGAGGTTAAAGGTGCTGATTCTCCAAGTAGGGAGATGGTTAGTCAAGCGGCTGGAATGGCGAACCCGAGCACAAGGAGAGGAGAAATGAGGTGCGTTTTAGAAACCTTTCCCGATCTCATGGCATACCATCTTCTGGGTTTCCCATGCATGTTTTGATGTAGGAAGATGCCCTTGTACCTGGAGATTTGAGACCCATGGGGTGTGTTCCCCGCAGTGTTACTTTAAAGTATCTGCGTTTGCTCACCCAACCTCACCAATCCTCTCAGCCCCAAGAGTGTCCAGCCTTATGTCTCATCCAGCTGTGGGTCTAGATATGGTCAATCCAGTTTGCATCATAGACCCTGAACAGATTTTGTAAGAATTTCTCTCTCTTTCACTGTCTTTGTTTTGTGGGTTTTTTAAAGTAATTTATGTTTAGAATCGGGCTTGGCTGCTTTTCCCTGCTGTGTTGATGCCGCTTTACACCCTCTTGATTCACTTGCAGAGAGATATCGATACATAGGTTTTCAGATTCTTACTAGTCAGATATATTCTTGTGTGGTGACTAGGGTGTGTTGAGTCCAGTTCACTGAGCAGGGAGTAGGCCTTGTCTATTACATATTTGGCTTATGGAGCGGTCTCTGAGCTAATTTCAAACCCTTGTTTTATGCATCACCCCACCTCACCTTTCCCGTTAAGCAGCCATAGTGTGTCTTCTAAAGGTGTGACTCTGTTCTGTTTTGTAATTCAGTTCAAGTGTAGCGATTTTGACATTCCCTCTATAAGCGATATCTTAGGATAAGTGTCTTTTTCTGTGTGACTTATTTCACTTAGAATCATCGTACCTAAATCCACTCATCATGCTGCTAACTAGCCTTATGACATTGATTTCATGGCTGAGTGATATTCCATTGTGCCAAGTACCACCATTTCTTTATCCATTTTTCTCTTTCCTGGGATATTGAAGGTGTACCGAAGTGGAGGTTCTTGGAAACAGAGCAGCCGTAAACTTTAGGGTGACTGTGTCTTGTTGATTTTTAGTTTTCCCAATTTATACGCCCTTGAGTGGAAGTGCCCTATGCTCTCTACGCTGTGTTTATTACTTGTTTCAGGACACACCGTACTCTTCTCCAGAGTGCCTGTTGGCAATTTATATCCCGCCCATCAGCATAGCAAGGCTCCCATGTCTCCATGGCCTGTCCTGCTTTTCTGGTTTTTACTGTTTGTTCAGCATGGCCCTTTTGACCGAGGGCAAGCGAGACTTCTTTGTAGCGCTGATTTGCCCTTCCGGCTTGCTTGGTTGGCCAAAAAGGGCGTATGCGTTTTTTCCTGAATATATTCAGGAAAAAACGCATACGCCCTTTTTGGCCAAGGGCATCATTGTCAACGTTTTGCCGCTTTTCATGTGCTTTAAAGGCGAGTCGAATCTACCTCCTGAAATCTGTTTCCTGCAAATCTGCCTTGCTTTCAAATCCTCTTCGTTGCCTTCCCTCAATATATTTGTGGACGAGAGTTCTCATTTATAACTCTGCACGTTTGTGAATTGCAGTACCCCTGAGCTCCATTTGTCTCCTCGCTTTTTTGGGAGCTGACCGCAAAAGCGCAGGATTGCTTCAGGCCCTATTTTGGTTCTGGGGGGCAGGCTGAGCCTGTGGTTCATTCTTCTTCCTGATGGGAAAATGGAGTGACCTATGCCTGTCCCAACACCTAGGGCTCGTCTCTCGTTGGTTCCGCGTCTTCCCGTTCATCCTCAGGACAAATTGCAACCTGTACAATCAGGAGGTTAAAGGTGCTGATTCTCCAAGTAGGGAGAGGGTTAGTCAAGCGGCTGGAATGGCGAACCCGAGCACAAGGAGAGGAGAAATGAGGTGCGTTTTAGAAACCTTTCCCGATCTCATGGCATACCATCTTCTGGCTTTCCCATGCATGTTTTGATATAGGAAGATGCCCTTGTACCTTGAGATTTGAGACCCATGGGGTGTGTTCCCCGCAGTGTTACTTTAAACTATCTGCGTTTGCTCACCCAACCTCACCAATCCTCTCAGCCCCAAGAGTGTCCAACCTTATGTCTCATCCAGCTGTGGGTCTAGATATGGTCAATCCAGGTTGCATCATAGACCCTGAACGGATTTTGTAAGAATTTCTCTCTCTTTCACTGTCTTTGTTTTGAAGGTTTTTTAAAGTAATTTATGTTTAGAATCGGGCTTGGCTGCTTTTCCCTGCTGTGTTGATGCCGCTTTACACCCTCTTGATTCACTTGCAGAGAGATATCGATACATAGGTTTTCAGATTCGTACTAGTCAGAATTATTCTTGTGCGGTGACTAGGGGGTGTTGAGTCCAGTTCACTGAGCAGGGAGTAGGCCTTGTCTATTACATATTTGGCTTATGGAGTGGTCTCTGAGCTAATTTCAAACCCTTGTTTTATGCATCACCCCACCTCAGCTTTCCCGTTAAGCAGCCATAGTGTGTCTTCTACAGGTGTGACTCTGTTCTGTTTTGTAATTCAGTTCAAGTGTAGCGATTTTGACATTCCCTCTATAAGCGATATCTTAGGATAAGTGTCTTTTTCTGTGTGACTTATTTCACTTAGAATCTTCGTACCTAAATCCACTCATCATGCTGCTAACTAGCCTTATGACATTGATTTCATGGCTGAGTGATATTCCATTGTGCCAAGTACCACCATTTCTTTATCCATTTTTCTCTTTCCTGGGATATTGAAGGTGTACCGAAGTGGAGGTTCTTGGAAACAGAGCAGCCGTAAACTTTAGGGTGCCTGTGTCTTGTTGATTTTTAGTTTTCCCAATTTATACGCCCTTGAGTGGAAGTGCCCTATGCTCTCTACACTGTGTTTATTACTTGTTTCAGGACACACCGTACTTTTCTCCAGAGTGCCTGTTGGCAATTTATATCCCGCCCGTCAGCGTAGCAAGGCTCCCATGTCTCCATGGCCTCTCCTGCTTTTCTGGTTTTTACACTTTGTTCAGCATGGCCCTTTTGACCGAGGGCAAGCGAGACTTCTTTGTAGCGCTGATTTGCCCTTCCGGCTTGCTTGGTTGGCCATAAAGGGCGTATGCGTTTTTTCCTGAATATATTCAGGAAAAAACGCATACGCCCTTTTTGGCCAAGGGCATCATTGTCAACGTTTTGCCGCTTTTCATGTGCTTTAAAGGCGAGTCGAATCTACCTCCTGAAATCTGTTTCCTGCAAATCTGCCTTGCTTTCAAATCCTCTTCGTTGCCTTCCCTCAATATATTTGTGGACGAGAGTTCTCATTTATAACTCTGCACGTTTGTGAATTGCAGTGCCCCTGAGCTCCATTTGTCTCCTCGCTTTTTTGGGAGCTGGCCGCAAAAGCGCAGGATTGCTTCAGGCCCTATTTTGATTCTGGGGGGCAGGCTGAGCCTGTGGTTCATTCTTCTTCCTGATGGGAAAATGGAGTGACCTGTGCCTGTCCCACCACCTAGGGCTAGTCTTTCGTTGGTTCCCCGTCTTCCCGTTCATCCTCAGGACAAATTGCAACCTGGACGAAACAGTAGGTTAAAGGTGCTGATTCTCCAAGTAGGGAGATGGTTAGTCAAGCGGCTGGAATGGTGAACCCGAGCACAAGGAGAGGAGAAATGAGGTGCGTTTTAGAAACCTTTCCCGATCTCACGGCATACCATCTTCTGGCTTTCCCATGCATGTTTTGATGTAGGAAGATTCCCTTGTACCTGGAGATTTGAGACCCATGGGGTGTGTTCCCCGCAGTGTTACTTTAAAGTATCTGCGTTTGCTCACCCAACCTCACCAATCCTCTCAGCCCCAAGAGTGTCCAGCCTTATGTCTCATCCAGCTGTGGGTCTAGATATGGTCAATCCAGGTTGCATCATAGACCCTGAACGGATTCTGTAAGAATTTCTCTCTCTTTCACTGTCTTTGTTTTGTGGGTTTTTTAAAGTAATGTATGTTTAGAATCGGGCTTGGCTGCTTTTCCCTGCTGTGTTGATGCCGCTTTACACCCTCTTGATTCACTTGCAGAGAGATATCGATACATCGGTTTTCAGATTCGTACTAGTCAGAATTATTCTTGTGCGGTGACTAGGGGGTGTTGAGTCCAGTTCACTGAGCAGGGAGTAGGCCTTGTCTATTACATATTTGGCTTATGGAGCGGTGTCTGAGCTAATTTCAAACCCTTGTTTTATGCATCACCCCACCTCACCTTTCCCGTTAAGCAGCCATAGTGTGTCTTCTAAAGGTGTGACTCTGTTCTGTTTTGTAATTCAGTTCAAGTGTAGCGATTTTGACATTCCCTCTATAAGCGATATCTTAGGATAAGTGTCTTTTTCTGTGTGACTTATTTCACTTAGAATCATCGTACCTAAATCCACACATCATGCTGCTAACTAGCCTTATGACATTGATTTCATGGCTGAGTGATATTCCATTGTGCCAAGTACCACCATTTCTTTATCCATTTTTCTCTTTCCTGGGATATTGAAGGTGTACCGAAGCGGAGGTTCTTGGAAACAGAGCAGCCGTAAACTTTAGGGTGCCTGTGTCTTGTTGATTTTTAGTTTTCCCAATTTATACGCCCATGAGTGGAAGTGCCCTATGCTCTCTACGCTGTGTTTATTACTTGTTCCAGGACACACCGTACTCTTCTCCAGAGTGCCTGTTGGCAATTTATATCCCGCCCATCAGCGTAGCAAGGCTCCCATGTCTCCATGGCCTGTCCTGCTTTTCTGGTTTTTACACTTTGTTCAGCATGGCCCTTTTGACCGAGGGCAAGCGAGACTTCTTTGTAGCGCTGATTTGCCCTTCCGGCTTGCTTGGTTGGCCAAAAAGGGCGTATGCGTTTTTTCCTGAATATATTCAGGAAAAAACGCATACGCCCTTTTTGGGCAAGGGCATCATTGTCAACGTTTTGCCGCTTTTCATGTGCTTTAAAGGCGAGTCGAATCTACCTCCTGAAATCTGTTTCCTGCAAATCTGCCTTGCTTTCAAATCCTCTTCGTTGCCTTCCCTCAATATATTTGTGGACGAGAGTTCTCATTTATAACTCTGCACGTTTGTGAATTGCAGTGCCCCTGAGCTCCATTTGTCTCCTCGCTTTTTGGGGAGCTGGCCGCAAAAGCGCAGGATTGCTTCAGGCCCTATTTTGGTTCTGGGGGGCAGGCTGAGCCTGTGGTTCATTCTTCTTCCTGATGGGAAAATGGAGTGACCTATGCCTGTCCCAACACCTAGGGCTCGTCTCTAGTTTGTTCCGCGTCTTCCCGTTCATCCTCAGGACAAATTGCAACTTGTACAATCAGGAGGTTAAAGGGGCTGATTCTCCAAGTAGGGAGATGGTTAGTCAAGCGGCTGGAATGGCGAACCCGAGCACAAGGAGAGGAGAAATGAGGTGCGTTTTAGAAACCTTTCCCGATCTCATGGCATACCATCTTCTGGGTTTCCCATGCATGTTTTGATGTAGGAAGATTCCCTTGTACCTGGAGATTTGAGACCCATGGGGTGTGTTCCCCGCAGTGTTACTTTAAAGTATCTGCGTTTGCTCACCCAACCTCACCAATCCTCTCAGCCCCAAGAGTGTCCAGCCTTATGTCTCATCCAGCTGTGGGTCTAGATATGGTCAATCCAGGTTGCATCATAGACCCTGAACGGATTTTGTAAGAATTTCTCTCTCTTTCACTGTCTTTGTTTTGTGGGTTTTTTAAAGTAATTTATGTTTAGAATCGGGCTTGGCTGCTTTTCCCTGCTGTGTTGATGCCGCTTTACACCCTCTTGATACACTTGCAGAGAGATATCGATACATAGGTTTTCAGATTCTTACTAGTCAGATATATTCTTGTGTGGTGACTAGGGTGTGTTGAGTCCAGTTCACTGAGCAGGGAGTAGGCCTTGTCTATTACATATTTGGCTTATGGAGCGGTCTCTGAGCTTATTTCAAACCCTTGTTTTATGCATCACCCCACCTCAGCTTTCCCGTTAAGCAGCCATAGTGTGTCTTCTACAGGTGTGACTCTGTTCTGTTTTGTAATTCAGTTCAAGTGTAGCGATTTTGACATTCCCTCTATAAGCGATATCTTAGGATAAGTGTCTTTTTCTGTGTGACTTATTTCACTTAGAATCATCGTACCTAAATCCACTCATCATGCTGCTAACTAGCCTTATGACATTGATTTCATGGCTGAGTGATATTCCATTGTGCCAAGTACCACCATTTCTTTATCCATTTTTCTCTTTCCTGGGATATTGAAGGTGTTCCGAAGCGGAGGTTCTTGGAAACAGAGCAGCCGTAAACTTTAGGGTGCCTGTGTCTTGTTGATTTTTAGTTTTCCCAATTTATATGCCCATGAGTGGAAGTGCCCTATGCTCTCTACGCTGTGTTTATTACTTGTTTCAGGACACACCGTACTCTTCTCCAGAGTGCCTGTTGGCAATTTATATCCCGCCCATCAGCGTAGCAAGGCTCCCATGTCTCCATGGCCTGTCCTGCTTTTCTGGTTTTTACTGTTTGTTCAGCATGGCCCTTTTGACCGAGGGCATGCGAGACTTCTTTGTAGCGCTGATTTGCCCTTCCGGCTTGCTTGGTTGGCCAAAAAGGGCGTATGCGTTTTTTCCTGAATATATTCAGGAAAAAACGCATACGCCCTTTTTGGCCAAGGGCATCATTGTCAACGTTTTGCCGCTTTTCATGTGCTTTAAAGGCGAGTCGAATCTACCTCCTGAAATCTGTTTCCTGCAAATCTGCCTTGCTTTCAAATCCTCTTCGTTGCCTTCCCTCAATATATTTGTGGACGAGAGTTCTCATTTATAACTCTGCACGTTTGTGAATTGCAGTGCCCCTGAGCTCCATTTGTCTCCTCGCTTTTTTGGGAGCTGGCCGCAAAAGCGCAGGATTGCTTCAGGCCCTATTTTGGTTCTGGGGGGCAGGCTGAGCCTGTGGTTCATTCTTATTCCTGATGGGAAAATGGAGTGACCTATGCCTGTCCCAACACCTAGGGCTCGTCTCTCGTTGGTTCCGCGTCTTCCCGTTCATCCTCAGGACAAATTGCAACCTGTACAATCAGGAGGTTAAAGGTGCTGATTCTCCAAGTAGGGAGATGGTTAGTCAAGCGGCTGGAATGGCGAACCCGAGCACAAGGAGAGGAGAAATGAGGTGCGTTTTAGAAACCTTTCCCGATCTCATGGCATACCATCTTCTGGGTTTCTCATGCATGTTTTGATGTAGGAAGATGCCCTTTTACCTGGAGATTTGAGACCCATGGGCTGTGTTCCCCGCAGTGTTACTTTAAAGTATCTGCGTTTGCTCACCCAACCTCACCAAACCTCTCAGCCCTAAGAGTGTCCAGCCTTATGTCTCATCCAGCTGTGGGTCTAGATATGGTCAATCCAGGTTGCATCAGAGACCCTGAACGGATTTTGTAAGAATTTCTCTCTCTTTCACTGTCTTTGTTTTGTGCGTTTTTTAAAGTAATTTATGTTTAGAATCGGGCTTGGCTGCTTTTCCCTGCTGTGTTGATGCCGCTTTACACCCTCTTGATTCACTTGCAGAGAGATATCGATACATAGGTTTTCAGATTCTTACTAGTCAGATATCTTCTTGTGTGGTGACTAGGGTGTGTTGAGTCCAGTTCACTGAGCAGGGAGTAGGCCTTGTCTATTACATATTTGGCTTATGGAGCGGTCTCTGAGCTAATTTCAAACACTTGTTTTATGCATCACCCCACCTCACCTTTCCCGTTAAGCAGCCATAGTGTGTCTTCTAAAGGTGTGACTCTGTTCTGTTTTGTAATTCAGTTCAAGCGTAGCGATTTTGACATTCCCTCTATAAGCGATATCTTAGGATAAGTGTCTTTTTCTGAGTGACTTATTTCACTTAGAATCATCGTCGCTAAATCCACTCATCATGCTGCTAACTAGCCTTAGGACATTGATTTCATGGCTGAGTGATATTCCATTGTGCCAAGTACCACCATTTCTTTATCCATTTTTCTCTTTCCTGGGATATTGAAGGTGTTCCGAAGCGGAGGTTCTTGGAAACAGAGCAGCCGTAAACTTTAGGGTGCCTGTGTCTTGTTGATTTTTACTTTTCCCAATTTATACGCCCATGAGTGGAAGTGCCCTATGCTCTCTACGCTGTGTTTATTACTTGTTTCAGGACACACCGTACTCTTCTCCAGAGTGCCTGTTGGCAATTTATATCCCGCCC
The DNA here is from genome assembly GCF_028564815.1 of Eubalaena glacialis. Lineage (NCBI taxonomy): Eukaryota > Metazoa > Chordata > Mammalia > Artiodactyla > Balaenidae > Eubalaena > Eubalaena glacialis. The sequence continues at coordinate 1,040,585 of NW_026871555.1, read as the reverse complement.
ATCAGCGTAGCAAGGCTCCCATGTCTCCATGGCCTGTCCTGCTTTTCTGGTTTTTACTGTTTGTTCAGCATGGCCCTTTTGACCGAGGGCAAGCGAGACTTCTTTGTAGCGCTGATTTGCCCTTCCGGCTTGCTTGGTTGGCCAAAAAGGGCGTATGCGTTTTTTCCTGAATATATTCAGGAAAAAACGCATACGCCCTTTTTGGCCAAGGGCATCATTGTCAACGTTTTGCCGCTTTTCATGTGCTTTAAAGGCGAGTCGAATCTACCTCCTGAAATCTGTTTCCTGCAAATCTGCCTTGCTTTCAAATCCTCTTCGTTGCCTTCCCTCAATATATTTGTGGACGAGAGTTCTCATTGATAACTCTGCACGTTTGTGAATTGCAGTGCCCCTGAGCTCCATTTGTCTCCTCGCTTTTTTGGGAGCTGGCCGCAAAAGCGCAGGATTGCTTCAGGCCCTATTTTGGTTCTGGGGGGCAGGCCGAGCCTGTGGTTCATTCTTCTTCCTGATGGGAAAATGGAGTGACCTGTGCCTGTACCAACACCTAGGGCTAGTCTTTCGTTGGTTCCCCGTCTTCCCGTTCATCCTCAGGACAAATTGCAACCTGGACGAAACAGTAGGTTAAAGGTGCTGATTCTCCAAGTAGGGAGAGGGTTAGTCAAGCGGCTGGAATGGTGAACCCCAGCACAAGGAGAGGAGAAATGAGGTGCGTTTTAGAAACCTTTCCCGATCTCACGGCATACCATCTTCTGGCTTTCCCATGCATGTTTTGATGTAGGAAGATTCCCTTGTACCTGGAGATTTGAGACCCATGGGGTGTGTTCCCCGCAGTGTTACTTTAAAGTATCTGCGTTTGCTCACCCAACCTCACCAATCCTCTCAGCCCCAAGAGTGTCCAGCCTTATGTCTCATCCAGCTGTGGGTCTAGATATGGTCAATCCAGGTTGCATCATAGACCCTGAACGGATTTTGTAAGAATTTCTCTCTCTTTCACTGTCTTTGTTTTGTGGGTTTTTTAAAGTAATTTATGTTTAGAATCGGGCTTGGCTGCTTTTCCCTGCTGTGTTGATGCCGCTTTACACCCTCTTGATTCACTTGCAGAGAGATATCGATACATAGGTTTTCAGATTCGTACTAGTCAGAATTATTCTTGTGCGGTGACTAGGGGGTGTTGAGTCCAGTTCACTGAGCAGGGAGTAGGCCTTGTCTATTACATATTTGGCTTATGGAGCGGTCTCTGAGCTAATTTCAAACCCTTGTTTTATGCATCACCCCACCTCACCTTTCCCGTTAAGCAGCCATAGTGTGTCTTCTACAGGTGTGACTGTGTTCTGTTTTGTAATTCAGTTCAAGTGTAGCGATTTTGACATTCCCTCTATAAGCGATATCTTAGGATAAGTGTCTTTTTCTGTGTGACTTATTTCACTTAGAATCATCGTACCTAAATCCACACATCATGCTGCTAACTAGCCTTATGACATTGATTTCATGGCTGAGTGATATTCCATTGTGCCAAGTACCACCATTTCTTTATCCATTTTTCTCTTTCCTGGGATATTGAAGGTGTACCGAAGCGGAGGTTCTTGGAAACAGAGCAGCCGTAAACTTTAGGGTGCCTGTGTCTTGTTGATTTTTAGTTTTCCCAATTTATACGCCCATGAGTGGAAGTGCCCTATGCTCTCTACGCTGTGTTTATTACTTGTTCCAGGACACACCGTACTCTTCTCCAGAGTGCCTGTTGGCAATTTATATCCCGCCCATCAGCGTAGCAAGGCTCCCATGTCTCCATGGCCTGTCCTGCTTTTCTGGTTTTTACACTTTGTTCAGCATGGCCCTTTTGACCGAGGGCAAGCGAGACTTCTTTGTAGCGCTGATTTGCCCTTCCGGCTTGCTTGGTTGGCCAAAAAGGGCGTATGCGTTTTTTCCTGAATATATTCAGGAAAAAACGCATACGCCCTTTTTGGGCAAGGGCATCATTGTCAACGTTTTGCCGCTTTTCATGTGCTTTAAAGGCGAGTCGAATCTACCTCCTGAAATCTGTTTCCTGCAAATCTGCCTTGCTTTCAAATCCTCTTCGTTGCCTTCCCTCAATATATTTGTGGACGAGAGTTCTCATTTATAACTCTGCACGTTTGTGAATTGCAGTGCCCCTGAGCTCCATTTGTCTCCTCGCTTTTTGGGGAGCTGGCCGCAAAAGCGCAGGATTGCTTCAGGCCCTATTTTGGTTCTGGGGGGCAGGCTGAGCCTGTGGTTCATTCTTCTTCCTGATGGGAAAATGGAGTGACCTATGCCTGTCCCAACACCTAGGGCTCGTCTCTAGTTTGTTCCGCGTCTTCCCGTTCATCCTCAGGACAAATTGCAACTTGTACAATCAGGAGGTTAAAGGGGCTGATTCTCCAAGTAGGGAGATGGTTAGTCAAGCGGCTGGAATGGCGAACCCGAGCACAAGGAGAGGAGAAATGAGGTGCGTTTTAGAAACCTTTCCCGATCTCATGGCATACCATCTTCTGGGTTTCCCATGCATGTTTTGATGTAGGAAGATTCCCTTGTACCTGGAGATTTGAGACCCATGGGGTGTGTTCCCCGCAGTGTTACTTTAAAGTATCTGCGTTTGCTCACCCAACCTCACCAATCCTCTCAGCCCCAAGAGTGTCCAGCCTTATGTCTCATCCAGCTGTGGGTCTAGATATGGTCAATCCAGGTTGCATCATAGACCCTGAACGGATTTTGTAAGAATTTCTCTCTCTTTCACTGTCTTTGTTTTGTGGGTTTTTTAAAGTAATTTATGTTTAGAATCGGGCTTGGCTGCTTTTCCCTGCTGTGTTGATGCCGCTTTACACCCTCTTGATACACTTGCAGAGAGATATCGATACATAGGTTTTCAGATTCTTACTAGTCAGATATATTCTTGTGTGGTGACTAGGGTGTGTTGAGTCCAGTTCACTGAGCAGGGAGTAGGCCTTGTCTATTACATATTTGGCTTATGGAGCGGTCTCTGAGCTTATTTCAAACCCTTGTTTTATGCATCACCCCACCTCAGCTTTCCCGTTAAGCAGCCATAGTGTGTCTTCTACAGGTGTGACTCTGTTCTGTTTTGTAATTCAGTTCAAGTGTAGCGATTTTGACATTCCCTCTATAAGCGATATCTTAGGATAAGTGTCTTTTTCTGTGTGACTTATTTCACTTAGAATCATCGTACCTAAATCCACTCATCATGCTGCTAACTAGCCTTATGACATTGATTTCATGGCTGAGTGATATTCCATTGTGCCAAGTACCACCATTTCTTTATCCATTTTTCTCTTTCCTGGGATATTGAAGGTGTTCCGAAGCGGAGGTTCTTGGAAACAGAGCAGCCGTAAACTTTAGGGTGCCTGTGTCTTGTTGATTTTTAGTTTTCCCAATTTATATGCCCATGAGTGGAAGTGCCCTATGCTCTCTACGCTGTGTTTATTACTTGTTTCAGGACACACCGTACTCTTCTCCAGAGTGCCTGTTGGCAATTTATATCCCGCCCATCAGCGTAGCAAGGCTCCCATGTCTCCATGGCCTGTCCTGCTTTTCTGGTTTTTACTGTTTGTTCAGCATGGCCCTTTTGACCGAGGGCATGCGAGACTTCTTTGTAGCGCTGATTTGCCCTTCCGGCTTGCTTGGTTGGCCAAAAAGGGCGTATGCGTTTTTTCCTGAATATATTCAGGAAAAAACGCATACGCCCTTTTTGGCCAAGGGCATCATTGTCAACGTTTTGCCGCTTTTCATGTGCTTTAAAGGCGAGTCGAATCTACCTCCTGAAATCTGTTTCCTGCAAATCTGCCTTGCTTTCAAATCCTCTTCGTTGCCTTCCCTCAATATATTTGTGGACGAGAGTTCTCATTTATAACTCTGCACGTTTGTGAATTGCAGTGCCCCTGAGCTCCATTTGTCTCCTCGCTTTTTTGGGAGCTGGCCGCAAAAGCGCAGGATTGCTTCAGGCCCTATTTTGGTTCTGGGGGGCAGGCTGAGCCTGTGGTTCATTCTTATTCCTGATGGGAAAATGGAGTGACCTATGCCTGTCCCAACACCTAGGGCTCGTCTCTCGTTGGTTCCGCGTCTTCCCGTTCATCCTCAGGACAAATTGCAACCTGTACAATCAGGAGGTTAAAGGTGCTGATTCTCCAAGTAGGGAGATGGTTAGTCAAGCGGCTGGAATGGCGAACCCGAGCACAAGGAGAGGAGAAATGAGGTGCGTTTTAGAAACCTTTCCCGATCTCATGGCATACCATCTTCTGGGTTTCTCATGCATGTTTTGATGTAGGAAGATGCCCTTTTACCTGGAGATTTGAGACCCATGGGCTGTGTTCCCCGCAGTGTTACTTTAAAGTATCTGCGTTTGCTCACCCAACCTCACCAAACCTCTCAGCCCTAAGAGTGTCCAGCCTTATGTCTCATCCAGCTGTGGGTCTAGATATGGTCAATCCAGGTTGCATCAGAGACCCTGAACGGATTTTGTAAGAATTTCTCTCTCTTTCACTGTCTTTGTTTTGTGCGTTTTTTAAAGTAATTTATGTTTAGAATCGGGCTTGGCTGCTTTTCCCTGCTGTGTTGATGCCGCTTTACACCCTCTTGATTCACTTGCAGAGAGATATCGATACATAGGTTTTCAGATTCTTACTAGTCAGATATCTTCTTGTGTGGTGACTAGGGTGTGTTGAGTCCAGTTCACTGAGCAGGGAGTAGGCCTTGTCTATTACATATTTGGCTTATGGAGCGGTCTCTGAGCTAATTTCAAACACTTGTTTTATGCATCACCCCACCTCACCTTTCCCGTTAAGCAGCCATAGTGTGTCTTCTAAAGGTGTGACTCTGTTCTGTTTTGTAATTCAGTTCAAGCGTAGCGATTTTGACATTCCCTCTATAAGCGATATCTTAGGATAAGTGTCTTTTTCTGAGTGACTTATTTCACTTAGAATCATCGTCGCTAAATCCACTCATCATGCTGCTAACTAGCCTTAGGACATTGATTTCATGGCTGAGTGATATTCCATTGTGCCAAGTACCACCATTTCTTTATCCATTTTTCTCTTTCCTGGGATATTGAAGGTGTTCCGAAGCGGAGGTTCTTGGAAACAGAGCAGCCGTAAACTTTAGGGTGCCTGTGTCTTGTTGATTTTTACTTTTCCCAATTTATACGCCCATGAGTGGAAGTGCCCTATGCTCTCTACGCTGTGTTTATTACTTGTTTCAGGACACACCGTACTCTTCTCCAGAGTGCCTGTTGGCAATTTATATCCCGCCCATCAGCGTAGCAAGGCTCCCATGTCTCCATGGCCTGTCCTGCTTTTCTGGTTTTTACTGTTTGTTCAGCATGGCCCTTTTGACCGAGGGCAAGCGAGACTTCTTTGTAGCGCTGATTTGCCCTTCCGGCTTGCTTGGTTGGCCAAAAAGGGCGTATGCGTTTTTTCCTGAATATATTCAGGAAAAAACGCATACGCCCTTTTTGGCCAAGGGCATCATTGTCAACGTTTTGCCGCTTTTCATGTGCTTTAAAGGCGAGTCGAATCTACCTCCTGAAATCTGTTTCCTGCAAATCTGCCTTGCTTTCAAATCCTCTTCGTTGCCTTCCCTCAATATATTTGTGGACGAGAGTTCTCATTGATAACTCTGCACGTTTGTGAATTGCAGTGCCCCTGAGCTCCATTTGTCTCCTCGCTTTTTTGGGAGCTGGCCGCAAAAGCGCAGGATTGCTTCAGGCCCTATTTTGGTTCTGGGGGGCAGGCCGAGCCTGTGGTTCATTCTTCTTCCTGATGGGAAAATGGAGTGACCTGTGCCTGTACCAACACCTAGGGCTAGTCTTTCGTTGGTTCCCCGTCTTCCCGTTCATCCTCAGGACAAATTGCAACCTGGACGAAACAGTAGGTTAAAGGTGCTGATTCTCCAAGTAGGGAGAGGGTTAGTCAAGCGGCTGGAATGGTGAACCCCAGCACAAGGAGAGGAGAAATGAGGTGCGTTTTAGAAACCTTTCCCGATCTCACGGCATACCATCTTCTGGCTTTCCCATGCATGTTTTGATGTAGGAAGATTCCCTTGTACCTGGAGATTTGAGACCCATGGGGTGTGTTCCCCGCAGTGTTACTTTAAAGTATCTGCGTTTGCTCACCCAACCTCACCAATCCTCTCAGCCCCAAGAGTGTCCAGCCTTATGTCTCATCCAGCTGTGGGTCTAGATATGGTCAATCCAGGTTGCATCATAGACCCTGAACGGATTTTGTAAGAATTTCTCTCTCTTTCACTGTCTTTGTTTTGTGGGTTTTTTAAAGTAATTTATGTTTAGAATCGGGCTTGGCTGCTTTTCCCTGCTGTGTTGATGCCGCTTTACACCCTCTTGATTCACTTGCAGAGAGATATCGATACATAGGTTTTCAGATTCGTACTAGTCAGAATTATTCTTGTGCGGTGACTAGGGGGTGTTGAGTCCAGTTCACTGAGCAGGGAGTAGGCCTTGTCTATTACATATTTGGCTTATGGAGCGGTCTCTGAGCTAATTTCAAACCCTTGTTTTATGCATCACCCCACCTCACCTTTCCCGTTAAGCAGCCATAGTGTGTCTTCTACAGGTGTGACTGTGTTCTGTTTTGTAATTCAGTTCAAGTGTAGCGATCTTGACGTTCCCTCTATAAGCGATATATTAGGATAAGTGTCTTTTTCTGTGTGACTTATTTCACTTAGAATCATCGTACCTACATCCACTCATCATGCTGCTAACTAGCTTTATGACATTGATTTCATGGCTGAGTGATATTCCATTGTGCCAAGTACCACCATTTCTTTATCCATTTTTCTCTTTCCTGGGATATTGAAGGTGTACCGAAGTGGAGGTTCTTGGAAACAGAGCAGCCGTAAACTTTAGGGTGCCTGTGTCTTGTTGATTTTTAGTTTTCCCAATTTATACGCCCTTGAGTGGAAGTGCCCTATGCTCTCTACGCTGTGTTTATTACTTGTTTCAGGACACACCGTACTCTTCTCCAGAGTGCCTGTTGGCAATTTATATCCCGCCCATCAGCATAGCAATGCTCCCATGTCTCCATGGCCTGTCCTGCTTTTCTGGTTTTTACTGTTTGTTCAGCATGGCCCTTTTGACCGAGGGCAAGCGAGACTTCTTTGTAGCGCTGATTTGCCCTTCCGGCTTGCTTGGTTGGCCAAAAAGGGCGTATGCGTTTTTTCCTGAATATATTCAGGAAAAAACGCATACGCCCTTTTTGGCCAAGGGCATCATTGTCAACGTTTTGCCGCTTTTCATGTGCTTTAAAGGCGAGTCGAATCTACCTCCTGAAATCTGTTTCCTGCAAATCTGCCTTGCTTTCAAATCCTCTTCGTTGCCTTCCCTCAATATATTTGTGGACGAGAGTTCTCATTTATAACTCTGCACGTTTGTGAATTGCAGTACCCCTGAGCTCCATTTGTCTCCTCGCTTTTTTGGGAGCTGACCGCAAAAGCGCAGGATTGCTTCAGGCCCTATTTTGGTTCTGGGGGGCAGGCTGAGCCTGTGGTTCATTCTTCTTCCTGATGGGAAAATGGAGTGACCTATGCCTGTCCCAACACCTAGGGCTCGTCTCTCGTTGGTTCCGCGTCTTCCCGTTCATCCTCAGGACAAATTGCAACCTGTACAATCAGGAGGTTAAAGGTGCTGATTCTCCAAGTAGGGAGATGGTTAGTCAAGCGGCTGGAATGGCGAACCCGAGCACAAGGAGAGGAGAAATGAGGTGCGTTTTAGAAACCTTTCCCGATCTCATGGCATACCATCTTCTGGCTTTCCCATGCATGTTTTGATATAGGAAGATGCCCTTGTACCTTGAGATTTGAGACCCATGGGGTGTGTTCCCCGCAGTGTTACTTTAAACTATCTGCGTTTGCTCACCCAACCTCACCAATCCTCTCAGCCCCAAGAGTGTCCAACCTTATGTCTCATCCAGCTGTGGGTCTAGATATGGTCAATCCAGGTTGCATCATAGACCCTGAACGGATTTTGTAAGAATTTCTCTCTCTTTCACTGTCTTTGTTTTGAAGGTTTTTTAAAGTAATTTATGTTTAGAATCGGGCTTGGCTGCTTTTCCCTGCTGTGTTGATGCCGCTTTACACCCTCTTGATTCACTTGCAGAGAGATATCGATACATAGGTTTTCAGATTCGTACTAGTCAGAATTATTCTTGTGCGGTGACTAGGGGGTGTTGAGTCCAGTTCACTGAGCAGGGAGTAGGCCTTGTCTATTACATATTTGGCTTATGGAGTGGTCTCTGAGCTAATTTCAAACCCTTGTTTTATGCATCACCCCACCTCAGCTTTCCCGTTAATCAGCCATAGTGTGTCTTCTACAGGTGTGACTCTGTTCTGTTTTGTAATTCAGTTCAAGTGTAGCGATTTTGACATTCCCTCTATAAGCGATATCTTAGGATAAGTGTCTTTTTCTGTGTGACTTATTTCACTTAGAATCTTCGTACCTAAATCCACTCATCATGCTGCTAACTAGCCTTATGACATTGATTTCATGGCTGAGTGATATTCCATTGTGCCAAGTACCACCATTTCTTTATCCATTTTTCTCTTTCCTGGGATATTGAAGGTGTACCGAAGTGGAGGTTCTTGGAAACAGAGCAGCCGTAAACTTTAGGGTGCCTGTGTCTTGTTGATTTTTAGTTTTCCCAATTTATACGCCCTTGAGTGGAAGTGCCCTATGCTCTCTACACTGTGTTTATTACTTGTTTCAGGACACACCGTACTTTTCTCCAGAGTGCCTGTTGGCAATTTATATCCCGCCCGTCAGCGTAGCAAGGCTCCCATGTCTCCATGGCCTCTCCTGCTTTTCTGGTTTTTACACTTTGTTCAGCATGGCCCTTTTGACCGAGGGCAAGCGAGACTTCTTTGTAGCGCTGATTTGCCCTTCCGGCTTGCTTGGTTGGCCATAAAGGGCGTATGCGTTTTTTCCTGAATATATTCAGGAAAAAACGCATACGCCCTTTTTGGCCAAGGGCATCATTGTCAACGTTTTGCCGCTTTTCATGTGCTTTAAAGGCGAGTCGAATCTACCTCCTGAAATCTGTTTCCTGCAAATCTGCCTTGCTTTCAAATCCTCTTCGTTGCCTTCCCTCAATATATTTGTGGACGAGAGTTCTCATTTATAACTCTGCACGTTTGTGAATTGCAGTGCCCCTGAGCTCCATTTGTCTCCTCGCTTTTTTGGGAGCTGGCCGCAAAAGCGCAGGATTGCTTCAGGCCCTATTTTGATTCTGGGGGGCAGGCTGAGCCTGTGGTTCATTCTTCTTCCTGATGGGAAAATGGAGTGACCTGTGCCTGTCCCACCACCTAGGGCTAGTCTTTCGTTGGTTCCCCGTCTTCCCGTTCATCCTCAGGACAAATTGCAACCTGGACGAAACAGTAGGTTAAAGGTGCTGATTCTCCAAGTAGGGAGATGGTTAGTCAAGCGGCTGGAATGGTGAACCCGAGCACAAGGAGAGGAGAAATGAGGTGCGTTTTAGAAACCTTTCCCGATCTCACGGCATACCATCTTCTGGCTTTCCCATGCATGTTTTGATGTAGGAAGATTCCCTTGTACCTGGAGATTTGAGACCCATGGGGTGTGTTCCCCGCAGTGTTACTTTAAAGTATCTGCGTTTGCTCACCCAACCTCACCAATCCTCTCAGCCCCAAGAGTGTCCAGCCTTATGTCTCATCCAGCTGTGGGTCTAGATATGGTCAATCCAGGTTGCATCATAGACCCTGAACGGATTCTGTAAGAATTTCTCTCTCTTTCACTGTCTTTGTTTTGTGGGTTTTTTAAAGTAATGTATGTTTAGAATCGGGCTTGGCTGCTTTTCCCTGCTGTGTTGATGCCGCTTTAAACCCTCTTGATTCACTTGCAGAGAGATATCGATACATCGGTTTTCAGATTCGTACTAGTCAGAATTATTCTTGTGCGGTGACTAGGGGGTGTTGAGTCCAGTTCACTGAGCAGGGAGTAGGCCTTGTCTATTACATATTTGGCTTATGGAGCGGTGTCTGAGCTAATTTCAAACCCTTGTTTTATGCATCACCCCACCTCACCTTTCCCGTTAAGCAGCCATAGTGTGTCTTCTAAAGGTGTGACTCTGTTCTGTTTTGTAATTCAGTTCAAGTGTAGCGATTTTGACATTCCCTCTATAAGCGATATCTTAGGATAAGTGTCTTTTTCTGTGTGACTTATTTCACTTAGAATCATCGTACCTAAATCCACACATCATGCTGCTAACTAGCCTTATGACATTGATTTCATGGCTGAGTGATATTCCATTGTGCCAAGTACCACCATTTCTTTATCCATTTTTCTCTTTCCTGGGATATTGAAGGTGTACCGAAGCGGAGGTTCTTGGAAACAGAGCAGCCGTAAACTTTAGGGTGCCTGTGTCTTGTTGATTTTTAGTTTTCCCAATTTATACGCCCATGAGTGGAAGTGCCCTATGCTCTCTACGCTGTGTTTATTACTTGTTCCAGGACACACCGTACTCTTCTCCAGAGTGCCTGTTGGCAATTTATATCCCGCCCATCAGCGTAGCAAGGCTCCCATGTCTCCATGGCCTGTCCTGCTTTTCTGGTTTTTACACTTTGTTCAGCATGGCCCTTTTGACCGAGGGCAAGCGAGACTTCTTTGTAGCGCTGATTTGCCCTTCCGGCTTGCTTGGTTGGCCAAAAAGGGCGTATGCGTTTTTTCCTGAATATATTCAGGAAAAAACGCATACGCCCTTTTTGGGCAAGGGCATCATTGTCAACGTTTTGCCGCTTTTCATGTGCTTTAAAGGCGAGTCGAATCTACCTCCTGAAATCTGTTTCCTGCAAATCTGCCTTGCTTTCAAATCCTCTTCGTTGCCTTCCCTCAATATATTTGTGGACGAGAGTTCTCATTTATAACTCTGCACGTTTGTGAATTGCAGTGCCCCTGAGCTCCATTTGTCTCCTCGCTTTTTGGGGAGCTGGCCGCAAAAGCGCAGGATTGCTTCAGGCCCTATTTTGGTTCTGGGGGGCAGGCTGAGCCTGTGGTTCATTCTTCTTCCTGATGGGAAAATGGAGTGACCTATGCCTGTCCCAACACCTAGGGCTCGTCTCTAGTTTGTTCCGCGTCTTCCCGTTCATCCTCAGGACAAATTGCAACTTGTACAATCAGGAGGTTAAAGGGGCTGATTCTCCAAGTAGGGAGATGGTTAGTCAAGCGGCTGGAATGGCGAACCCGAGCACAAGGAGAGGAGAAATGAGGTGCGTTTTAGAAACCTTTCCCGATCTCATGGCATACCATCTTCTGGGTTTCCCATGCATGTTTTGATGTAGGAAGATTCCCTTGTACCTGGAGATTTGAGACCCATGGGGTGTGTTCCCCGCAGTGTTACTTTAAAGTATCTGCGTTTGCTCACCCAACCTCACCAATCCTCTCAGCCCCAAGAGTGTCCAGCCTTATGTCTCATCCAGCTGTGGGTCTAGATATGGTCAATCCAGGTTGCATCATAGACCCTGAACGGATTTTGTAAGAATTTCTCTCTCTTTCACTGTCTTTGTTTTGTGGGTTTTTTAAAGTAATTTATGTTTAGAATCGGGCTTGGCTGCTTTTCCCTGCTGTGTTGATGCCGCTTTACACCCTCTTGATACACTTGCAGAGAGATATCGATACATAGGTTTTCAGATTCTTACTAGTCAGATATATTCTTGTGTGGTGACTAGGGTGTGTTGAGTCCAGTTCACTGAGCAGGGAGTAGGCCTTGTCTATTACATATTTGGCTTATGGAGCGGTCTCTGAGCTTATTTCAAACCCTTGTTTTATGCATCACCCCACCTCAGCTTTCCCGTTAAGCAGCCATAGTGTGTCTTCTACAGGTGTGACTCTGTTCTGTTTTGTAATTCAGTTCAAGTGTAGCGATTTTGACATTCCCTCTATAAGCGATATCTTAGGATAAGTGTCTTTTTCTGTGTGACTTATTTCACTTAGAATCATCGTACCTAAATCCACTCATCATGCTGCTAACTAGCCTTATGACATTGATTTCATGGCTGAGTGATATTCCATTGTGCCAAGTACCACCATTTCTTTATCCATTTTTCTCTTTCCTGGGATATTGAAGGTGTTCCGAAGCGGAGGTTCTTGGAAACAGAGCAGCCGTAAACTTTAGGGTGCCTGTGTCTTGTTGATTTTTAGTTTTCCCAATTTATATGCCCATGAGTGGAAGTGCCCTATGCTCTCTACGCTGTGTTTATTACTTGTTTCAGGACACACCGTACTCTTCTCCAGAGTGCCTGTTGGCAATTTATATCCCGCCCATCAGCGTAGCAAGGCTCCCATGTCTCCATGGCCTGTCCTGCTTTTCTGGTTTTTACTGTTTGTTCAGCATGGCCCTTTTGACCGAGGGCATGCGAGACTTCTTTGTAGCGCTGATTTGCCCTTCCGGCTTGCTTGGTTGGCCAAAAAGGGCGTATGCGTTTTTTCCTGAATATATTCAGGAAAAAACGCATACGCCCTTTTTGGCCAAGGGCATCATTGTCAACGTTTTGCCGCTTTTCATGTGCTTTAAAGGCGAGTCGAATCTACCTCCTGAAATCTGTTTCCTGCAAATCTGCCTTGCTTTCAAATCCTCTTCGTTGCCTTCCCTCAATATATTTGTGGACGAGAGTTCTCATTTATAACTCTGCACGTTTGTGAATTGCAGTGCCCCTGAGCTCCATTTGTCTCCTCGCTTTTTTGGGAGCTGGCCGCAAAAGCGCAGGATTGCTTCAGGCCCTATTTTGGTTCTGGGGGGCAGGCTGAGCCTGTGGTTCATTCTTATTCCTGATGGGAAAATGGAGTGACCTATGCCTGTCCCAACACCTAGGGCTCGTCTCTCGTTGGTTCCGCGTCTTCCCGTTCATCCTCAGGACAAATTGCAACCTGTACAATCAGGAGGTTAAAGGTGCTGATTCTCCAAGTAGGGAGATGGTTAGTCAAGCGGCTGGAATGGCGAACCCGAGCACAAGGAGAGGAGAAATGAGGTGCGTTTTAGAAACCTTTCCCGATCTCATGGCATACCATCTTCTGGGTTTCTCATGCATGTTTTGATGTAGGAAGATGCCCTTTTACCTGGAGATTTGAGACCCATGGGCTGTGTTCCCCGCAGTGTTACTTTAAAGTATCTGCGTTTGCTCACCCAACCTCACCAAACCTCTCAGCCCTAAGAGTGTCCAGCCTTATGTCTCATCCAGCTGTGGGTCTAGATATGGTCAATCCAGGTTGCATCAGAGACCCTGAACGGATTTTGTAAGAATTTCTCTCTCTTTCACTGTCTTTGTTTTGTGCGTTTTTTAAAGTAATTTATGTTTAGAATCGGGCTTGGCTGCTTTTCCCTGCTGTGTTGATGCCGCTTTACACCCTCTTGATTCACTTGCAGAGAGATATCGATACATAGGTTTTCAGATTCTTACTAGTCAGATATCTTCTTGTGTGGTGACTAGGGTGTGTTGAGTCCAGTTCACTGAGCAGGGAGTAGGCCTTGTCTATTACATATTTGGCTTATGGAGCGGTCTCTGAGCTAATTTCAAACACTTGTTTTATGCATCACCCCACCTCACCTTTCCCGTTAAGCAGCCATAGTGTGTCTTCTAAAGGTGTGACTCTGTTCTGTTTTGTAATTCAGTTCAAGCGTAGCGATTTTGACATTCCCTCTATAAGCGATATCTTAGGATAAGTGTCTTTTTCTGAGTGACTTATTTCACTTAGAATCATCGTCGCTAAATCCACTCATCATGCTGCTAACTAGCCTTAGGACATTGATTTCATGGCTGAGTGATATTCCATTGTGCCAAGTACCACCATTTCTTTATCCATTTTTCTCTTTCCTGGGATATTGAAGGTGTTCCGAAGCGGAGGTTCTTGGAAACAGAGCAGCCGTAAACTTTAGGGTGCCTGTGTCTTGTTGATTTTTACTTTTCCCAATTTATACGCCCATGAGTGGAAGTGCCCTATGCTCTCTACGCTGTGTTTATTACTTGTTTCAGGACACACCGTACTCTTCTCCAGAGTGCCTGTTGGCAATTTATATCCCGCCCATCAGCGTAGCAAGGCTCCCATGTCTCCATGGCCTGTCCTGCTTTTCTGGTTTTTACTGTTTGTTCAGCATGGCCCTTTTGACCGAGGGCAAGCGAGACTTCTTTGTAGCGCTGATTTGCCCTTCCGGCTTGCTTGGTTGGCCAAAAAGGGCGTATGCGTTTTTTCCTGAATATATTCAGGAAAAAACGCATACGCCCTTTTTGGCCAAGGGCATCATTGTCAACGTTTTGCCGCTTTTCATGTGCTTTAAAGGCGAGTCGAATCTACCTCCTGAAATCTGTTTCCTGCAAATCTGCCTTGCTTTCAAATCCTCTTCGTTGCCTTCCCTCAATATATTTGTGGACGAGAGTTCTCATTGATAACTCTGCACGTTTGTGAATTGCAGTGCCCCTGAGCTCCATTTGTCTCCTCGCTTTTTTGGGAGCTGGCCGCAAAAGCGCAGGATTGCTTCAGGCCCTATTTTGGTTCTGGGGGGCAGGCCGAGCCTGTGGTTCATTCTTCTTCCTGATGGGAAAATGGAGTGACCTGTGCCTGTACCAACACCTAGGGCTAGTCTTTCGTTGGTTCCCCGTCTTCCCGTTCATCCTCAGGACAAATTGCAACCTGGACGAAACAGTAGGTTAAAGGTGCTGATTCTCCAAGTAGGGAGAGGGTTAGTCAAGCGGCTGGAATGGTGAACCCCAGCACAAGGAGAGGAGAAATGAGGTGCGTTTTAGAAACCTTTCCCGATCTCACGGCATACCATCTTCTGGCTTTCCCATGCATGTTTTGATGTAGGAAGATTCCCTTGTACCTGGAGATTTGAGACCCATGGGGTGTGTTCCCCGCAGTGTTACTTTAAAGTATCTGCGTTTGCTCACCCAACCTCACCAATCCTCTCAGCCCCAAGAGTGTCCAGCCTTATGTCTCATCCAGCTGTGGGTCTAGATATGGTCAATCCAGGTTGCATCATAGACCCTGAACGGATTTTGTAAGAATTTCTCTCTCTTTCACTGTCTTTGTTTTGTGGGTTTTTTAAAGTAATTTATGTTTAGAATCGGGCTTGGCTGCTTTTCCCTGCTGTGTTGATGCCGCTTTACACCCTCTTGATTCACTTGCAGAGAGATATCGATACATAGGTTTTCAGATTCGTACTAGTCAGAATTATTCTTGTGCGGTGACTAGGGGGTGTTGAGTCCAGTTCACTGAGCAGGGAGTAGGCCTTGTCTATTACATATTTGGCTTATGGAGCGGTCTCTGAGCTAATTTCAAACCCTTGTTTTATGCATCACCCCACCTCACCTTTCCCGTTAAGCAGCCATAGTGTGTCTTCTACAGGTGTGACTGTGTTCTGTTTTGTAATTCAGTTCAAGTGTAGCGATCTTGACGTTCCCTCTATAAGCGATATATTAGGATAAGTGTCTTTTTCTGTGTGACTTATTTCACTTAGAATCATCGTACCTACATCCACTCATCATGCTGCTAACTAGCTTTATGACATTGATTTCATGGCTGAGTGATATTCCATTGTGCCAAGTACCACCATTTCTTTATCCATTTTTCTCTTTCCTGGGATATTGAAGGTGTTCCGAAGCGGAGGTTCTTGGAAACAGAGCAGCCGTAAACTTTAGGGTGCCTGTGTCTTGTTGATTTTTACTTTTCCCAATTTATACGCCCATGAGTGGAAGTGCCCTATGCTCTCTACGCTGTGTTTATTACTTGTTTCAGGACACACCGTACTCTTCTCCAGAGTGCCTGTTGGCAATTTATATCCCGCCCATCAGCGTAGCAAGGCTCCCATGTCTCCATGGCCTGTCCTGCTTTTCTGGTTTTTACACTTTGTTCAGCATGGCCCTTTTGACCGAGGGCAAGCGAGACTTCTTTGTAGCGCTGATTTGCCCTTCCGGCTTGCTTGGTTGGCCAAAAAGGGCGTATGCGTTTTTTCCTGAATATATTCAGGAAAAAACGCATACGCCCTTTTTGGCCAAGTGCCTCATTGTCAACGTTTTGCCGCTTTTCATGTGCTTTAAAGGCGAGTCGAATCTACCTCCTGAAATCTGTTTCCTGCAAATCTGCCTTGCTTTCAAATCCTCTTCGTTGCCTTCCCTCAATATATTTGTGGACGAGAGTTCTCATTTATAACTCTGCACGTTTGTGAATTGCAGTGCCCCTGAGCTCCATTTGTCTCCTCGCTTTTTTGGGAGCTGGCCGCAAAAGCGCAGGATTGCTTCAGGCCCTATTTTGGTTCTGGGGGGCAGGCTGAGCCTGTGGTTCATTCTTATTCCTGATGGGAAAATGGAGTGACCTATGCCTGTCCCAACACCTAGGGCTCGTCTCTCGTTGGTTCCGCGTCTTCCCGTTCATCCTCAGGACAAATTGCAACCTGTACAATCAGGAGGTTAAAGGTGCTGATTCTCCAAGTAGGGAGATGGTTAGTCAAGCGGCTGGAATGGCGAACCCGAGCACAAGGAGAGGAGAAATGAGGTGCGTTTTAGAAACCTTTCCCGATCTCATGGCATACCATCTTCTGGGTTTCTCATGCATGTTTTGATGTAGGAAGATGCCCTTTTACCTGGAGATTTGAGACCCATGGGCTGTGTTCCCCGCAGTGTTACTTTAAAGTATCTGCGTTTGCTCACCCAACCTCACCAAACCTCTCAGCCCTAAGAGTGTCCAGCCTTATGTCTCATCCAGCTGTGGGTCTAGATATGGTCAATCCAGGTTGCATCAGAGACCCTGAACAGATTTTGTAAGAATTTCTCTCTCTTTCACTGTCTTTGTTTTGTGCGTTTTTTAAAGTAATTTATGTTTAGAATCGGGCTTGGCTGCTTTTCCCTGCTGTGTTGATGCCGCTTTACACCCTCTTGATTCACTTGCAGAGAGATATCGATACATAGGTTTTCAGATTCTTACTAGTCAGATATCTTCTTGTGTGGTGACTAGGGTGTGTTGAGTCCAGTTCACTGAGCAGGGAGTAGGCCTTGTCTATTACATATTTGGCTTATGGAGCGGTCTCTGAGCTAATTTCAAACACTTGTTTTATGCATCACCCCACCTCACCTTTCCCGTTAAGCAGCCATAGTGTGTCTTCTAAAGGTGTGACTCTGTTCTGTTTTGTAATTCAGTTCAAGCGTAGCGATTTTGACATTCCCTCTATAAGCGATATCTTAGGATAAGTGTCTTTTTCTGAGTGACTTATTTCACTTAGAATCATCGTCGCTAAATCCACTCATCATGCTGCTAACTAGCCTTAGGACATTGATTTCATGGCTGAGTGATATTCCATTGTGCCAAGTACCACCATTTCTTTATCCATTTTTCTCTTTCCTGGGATATTGAAGGTGTTCCGAAGCGGAGGTTCTTGGAAACAGAGCAGCCGTAAACTTTAGGGTGCCTGTGTCTTGTTGATTTTTACTTTTCCCAATTTATACGCCCATGAGTGGAAGTGCCCTATGCTCTCTACGCTGTGTTTATTACTTGTTTCAGGACACACCGTACTCTTCTCCAGAGTGCCTGTTGGCAATTTATATCCCGCCCATCAGCGTAGCAAGGCTCCCATGTCTCCATGGCCTGTCCTGCTTTTCTGGTTTTTACTGTTTGTTCAGCATGGCCCTTTTGACCGAGGGCAAGCGAGACTTCTTTGTAGCGCTGATTTGCCCTTCCGGCTTGCTTGGTTGGCCAAAAAGGGCGTATGCGTTTTTTCCTGAATATATTCAGGAAAAAACGCATACGCCCTTTTTGGCCAAGGGCATCATTGTCAACGTTTTGCCGCTTTTCATGTGCTTTAAAGGCGAGTCGAATCTACCTCCTGAAATCTGTTTCCTGCAAATCTGCCTTGCTTTCAAATCCTCTTCGTTGCCTTCCCTCAATATATTTGTGGACGAGAGTTCTCATTGATAACTCTGCACGTTTGTGAATTGCAGTGCCCCTGAGCTCCATTTGTCTCCTCGCTTTTTTGGGAGCTGGCCACAAAAGCGCAGGATTGCTTCAGGCCCTATTTTGGTTCTGGGGGGCAGGCCGAGCCTGTGGTTCATTCTTCTTCCTGATGGGAAAATGGAGTGACCTGTGCCTGTACCAACACCTAGGGCTAGTCTTTCGTTGGTTCCCCGTCTTCCCGTTCATCCTCAGGACAAATTGCAACCTGGACGAAACAGTAGGTTAAAGGTGCTGATTCTCCAAGTAGGGAGAGGGTTAGTCAAGCGGCTGGAATGGTGAACCCCAGCACAAGGAGAGGAGAAATGAGGTGCGTTTTAGAAACCTTTCCCGATCTCACGGCATACCATCTTCTGGCTTTCCCATGCATGTTTTGATGTAGGAAGATTCCCTTGTACCTGGAGATTTGAGACCCATGGGGTGTGTTCCCCGCAGTGTTACTTTAAAGTATCTGCGTTTGCTCACCCAACCTCACCAATCCTCTCAGCCCCAAGAGTGTCCAGCCTTATGTCTCATCCAGCTGTGGGTCTAGATATGGTCAATCCAGGTTGCATCATAGACCCTGAACGGATTTTGTAAGAATTTCTCTCTCTTTCACTGTCTTTGTTTTGTGGGTTTTTTAAAGTAATTTATGTTTAGAATCGGGCTTGGCTGCTTTTCCCTGCTGTGTTGATGCCGCTTTACACCCTCTTGATTCACTTGCAGAGAGATATCGATACATAGGTTTTCAGATTCGTACTAGTCAGAATTATTCTTGTGCGGTGACTAGGGGGTGTTGAGTCCAGTTCACTGAGCAGGGAGTAGGCCTTGTCTATTACATATTTGGCTTATGGAGCGGTCTCTGAGCTAATTTCAAACCCTTGTTTTATGCATCACCCCACCTCACCTTTCCCGTTAAGCAGCCATAGTGTGTCTTCTACAGGTGTGACTGTGTTCTGTTTTGTAATTCAGTTCAAGTGTAGCGATCTTGACGTTCCCTCTATAAGCGATATATTAGGATAAGTGTCTTTTTCTGTGTGACTTATTTCACTTAGAATCATCGTACCTACATCCACTCATCATGCTGCTAACTAGCTTTATGACATTGATTTCATGGCTGAGTGATATTCCATTGTGCCAAGTACCACCATTTCTTTATCCATTTTTCTCTTTCCTGGGATATTGAAGGTGTTCCGAAGCGGAGGTTCTTGGAAACAGAGCAGCCGTAAACTTTAGGGTGCCTGTGTCTTGTTGATTTTTACTTTTCCCAATTTATACGCCCATGAGTGGAAGTGCCCTATGCTCTCTACGCTGTGTTTATTACTTGTTTCAGGACACACCGTACTCTTCTCCAGAGTGCCTGTTGGCAATTTATATCCCGCCCATCAGCGTAGCAAGGCTCCCATGTCTCCATGGCCTGTCCTGCTTTTCTGGTTTTTACACTTTGTTCAGCATGGCCCTTTTGACCGAGGGCAAGCGAGACTTCTTTGTAGCGCTGATTTGCCCTTCCGGCTTGCTTGGTTGGCCAAAAAGGGCGTATGCGTTTTTTCCTGAATATATTCAGGAAAAAACGCATACGCCCTTTTTGGCCAAGTGCCTCATTGTCAACGTTTTGCCGCTTTTCATGTGCTTTAAAGGCGAGTCGAATCTACCTCCTGAAATCTGTTTCCTGCAAATCTGCCTTGCTTTCAAATCCTCTTCGTTGCCTTCCCTCAATATATTTGTGGACGAGAGTTCTCATTTATAACTCTGCACGTTTGTGAATTGCAGTGCCCCTGATCTCCATTTGTCTCCTCGCTTTTTTGGGAGCTGGCCGCAAAAGCGCAGGATTGCTTCAGGCCCTATTTTGGTTCTGGGGGGCAGGCTGAGCCTGTGGTTCATTCTTCTTCCTGATGGGAAAATGGAGTGACCTGTGCCTGTCCCAATACCTAGGGCTAGTCTTTCGTTGGTTCCCCGTCTTCCCGTTCATCCTCAGGACAAATTGCAACCTGGACGAAACAGTAGGTTAAAGGTGCTGATTCTCCAAGTAGGGAGAGGGTTAGTCAAGCGGCTGGAATGGTGAACCCGAGCACAAGGAGAGGAGAAATGAGGTGCGTTTTAGAAACCTTTCCCGATCTCACGGCATACCATCTTCTGGCTTTCCCATGCATGTTTTGATGTAGGAAGATTCCCTTGTACCTGGAGATTTGAGACCCATGGGGTGTGTTCCCCGCAGTGTTACTTTAAAGTATCTGCGTTTGCTCACCCAACCTCACCAATCCTCTCAGCCCCAAGAGTGTCCAGCCTTATGTCTCATCCAGCTGTGGGTCTAGATATGGTCAATCCAGGTTGCATCATAGACCCTGAACGGATTTTGTAAGAATTTCTCTCTCTTTCACTGTCTTTGTTTTGTGGGTTTTTTAAAGTAATTTATGTTTAGAATCGGGCTTGGCTGCTTTTCCCTGCTGTGTTGATGCCGCTTTACACCCTCTTGATTCACTTGCAGAGAGATATCGATACATAGGTTTTCAGATTCGTACTAGTCAGAATTATTCTTGTGCGGTGACTAGGGGGTGTTGAGTCCAGTTCACTGAGCAGGGAGTAGGCCTTGTCTATTACATATTTGGCTTATGGAGCGGTCTCTGAGCTAATTTCAAACCCTTGTTTTATGCATCACCCCACCTCACCTTTCCCGTTAAGCAGCCATAGTGTGTCTTCTACAGGTGTGACTGTGTTCTGTTTTGTAATTCAGTTCAAGTGTAGCGATTTTGACGTTCCCTCTATAAGCGATATATTAGGATAAGTGTCTTTTTCTGAGTGACTTATTTCACTTAGAATCATCGTACCTACATCCACTCATCATGCTGCTAACTAGCCTTAGGACATTGATTTCATGGCTGAGTGATATTCCATTGTGCCAAGTACCACCATTTCTTTATCCATTTTTCTCTTTCCTGGGATATTGAAGGTGTTCCGAAGCGGAGGTTCTTGGAAACAGAGCAGCCGTAAACTTTAGGGTGCCTGTGTCTTGTTGATTTTTACTTTTCCCAATTTATACGCCCATGAGTGGAAGTGCCCTATGCTCTCTACGCTGTGTTTATTACTTGTTTCAGGACACACCGTACTCTTCTCCAGAGTGCCTGTTGGCAATTTATATCCCGCCCATCAGCGTAGCAAGGCTCCCATGTCTCCATGGCCTGTCCTGCTTTTCTGGTTTTTACACTTTGTTCAGCATGGCCCTTTTGACCGAGGGCAAGCGAGACTTCTTTGTAGCGCTGATTTGCCCTTCCGGCTTGCTTGGTTGGCCAAAAAGGGCGTATGCGTTTTTTCCTGAATATATTCAGGAAAAAACGCATACGCCCTTTTTGGCCAAGTGCCTCATTGTCAACGTTTTGCCGCTTTTCATGTGCTTTAAAGGCGAGTCGAATCTACCTCCTGAAATCTGTTTCCTGCAAATCTGCCTTGCTTTCAAATCCTCTTCGTTGCCTTCCCTCAATATATTTGTGGACGAGAGTTCTCATTTATAACTCTGCACGTTTGTGAATTGCAGTGCCCCTGATCTCCATTTGTCTCCTCGCTTTTTTGGGAGCTGGCCGCAAAAGCGCAGGATTGCTTCAGGCCCTATTTTGGTTCTGGGGGGCAGGCTGAGCCTGTGGTTCATTCTTCTTCCTGATGGGAAAATGGAGTGACCTGTGCCTGTCCCAATACCTAGGGCTAGTCTTTCGTTGGTTCCCCGTCTTCCCGTTCATCCTCAGGACAAATTGCAACCTGGACGAAACAGTAGGTTAAAGGTGCTGATTCTCCAAGTAGGGAGAGGGTTAGTCAAGCGGCTGGAATGGTGAACCCGAGCACAAGGAGAGGAGAAATGAGGTGCGTTTTAGAAACCTTTCCTGATCTCACGGCATACCATCTTCTGGCTTTCCCATGCATGTTTTGATGTAGGAAGATTCCCTTGTACCTGGAGATTTGAGACCCATGGGGTGTGTTCCCCGCAGTGTTACTTTAAAGTATCTGCGTTTGCTCACCCAACCTCACCAATCCTCTCAGCCCCAAGAGTGTCCAGCCTTATGTCTCATCCAGCTGTCGGTCTAGATATGGTCAATCCAGGTTGCATCATAGACCCTGAACGGATTTTGTAAGAATTTCTCTCTCTTTCACTGTCTTTGTTTTGTGGGTTTTTTAAAGTAATTTATGTTTAGAATCGGGCTTGGCTGCTTTTCCCTGCTGTGTTGATGCCGCTTTACACCCTCTTGATTCACTTGCAGAGAGATATCGATACATAGGTTTTCAGATTCGTACTAGTCAGAATTATTCTTGTGCGGTGACTAGGGGGTGTTGAGTCCAGTTCACTGAGCAGGGAGTAGGCCTTGTCTATTACATATTTGGCTTATGGAGCGGTCTCTGAGCTAATTTCAAACCCTTGTTTTATGCATCACCCCACCTCACCTTTCCCGTTAAGCAGCCATAGTGTGTCTTCTACAGGTGTGACTGTGTTCTGTTTTGTAATTCAGTTCAAGTGTAGCGATTTTGACGTTCCCTCTATAAGCGATATATTAGGATAAGTGTCTTTTTCTGTGTGACTTATTTCACTTAGAATCATCGTACCTACATCCACTCATCATGCTGCTAACTAGCCTTATGACATTGATTTCATGGCTGAGTGATATTCCATTGTGCCAAGTCCCACTATTTCTTTATCCATTTTTCTCTTTCCTGGGATATTGAAGGTGTTCCGAAGCGGAGGTTCTTGGAAACAGAGCAGCCGTAAACTTTAGGGTGCCTGTGTCTTGTTGATTTTTACTTTTCCCAATTTATACGCCCATGAGTGGAAGTGCCCTATGCTCTCTACGCTGTGTTTATTACTTGTTTCAGGACACACCGTACTCTTCTCCAGAGTGCCTGTTGGCAATTTATATCCCGCCCATCAGCGTAGCAAGGCTCCCATGTCTCCATGGCCTGTCCTGCTTTTCTGGTTTTTACTGTTTGTTCAGCATGGCCCTTTTGACCGAGGGCAAGCGAGACTTCTTTGTAGCGCTGATTTGCCCTTCCGGCTTGCTTGGTTGGCCAAAAAGGGCGTATGCGTTTTTTCCTGAATATATTCAGGAAAAAACGCATACGCCCTTTTTGGCCAAGGGCATCATTGTCAACGTTTTGCCGCTTTTCATGTGCTTTAAAGGCGAGTCGAATCTACCTCCTGAAATCTGTTTCCTGCAAATCTGCCTTGCTTTCAAATCCTCTTCGTTGCCTTCCCTCAATATATTTGTGGACGAGAGTTCTCATTTATAACTCTGCACGTTTGTGAATTGCAGTGCCCCTGAGCTCCATTTGTCTCCTCGCTTTTTTGGGAGCTGGCCGCAAAAGCGCAGGATTGCTTCAGGCCCTATTTTGGTTCTGGGGGGCAGGCTGAGCCTGTGGTTCATTCTTCTTCCTGATGGGAAAATGGAGTGACCTGTGCCTGTCCCAATACCTAGGGCTAGTCTTTCGTTGGTTCCCCGTCTTCCCGTTCATCCTCAGGACAAATTGCAACCTGGACGAAACAGTAGGTTAAAGGTGCTGATTCTCCAAGTAGGGAGAGGGTTAGTCAAGCGGCTGGAATGGTGAACCCGAGCACAAGGAGAGGAGAAATGAGGTGCGTTTTAGAAACCTTTCCCGATCTCACGGCATACCATCTTCTGGCTTTCCCATGCATGTTTTGATGTAGGAAGATTCCCTTGTACCTGGAGATTTGAGACCCATGGGGTGTGTTCCCCGCAGTGTTACTTTAAAGTATCTGCGTTTGCTCACCCAACCTCACCAATCCTCTCAGCCCCAAGAGTGTCCAGCCTTATGTCTCATCCAGCTGTGGGTCTAGATATGGTCAATCCAGGTTGCATCATAGACCCTGAACGGATTTTGTAAGAATTTCTCTCTCTTTCACTGTCTTTGTTTTGTGGGTTTTTTAAAGTAATTTATGTTTAGAATCGGGCTTGGCTGCTTTTCCCTGCTGTGTTGATGCCGCTTTACACCCTCTTGATTCACTTGCAGAGAGATATCGATACATAGGTTTTCAGATTCGTACTAGTCAGAATTATTCTTGTGCGGTGACTAGGGGGTGTTGAGTCCAGTTCACTGAGCAGGGAGTAGGCCTTGTCTATTACATATTTGGCTTATGGAGCGGTCTCTGAGCTAATTTCAAACCCTTGTTTTATGCATCACCCCACCTCACCTTTCCCGTTAAGCAGCCATAGTGTGTCTTCTACAGGTGTGACTGTGTTCTGTTTTGTAATTCAGTTCAAGTGTAGCGATTTTGACGTTCCCTCTATAAGCGATATATTAGGATAAGTGTCTTTTTCTGAGTGACTTATTTCACTTAGAATCATCGTACCTACATCCACTCATCATGCTGCTAACTAGCCTTAGGACATTGATTTCATGGCTGAGTGATATTCCATTGTGCCAAGTACCACCATTTCTTTATCCATTTTTCTCTTTCCTGGGATATTGAAGGTGTTCCGAAGCGGAGGTTCTTGGAAACAGAGCAGCCGTAAACTTTAGGGTGCCTGTGTCTTGTTGATTTTTACTTTTCCCAATTTATACGCCCATGAGTGGAAGTGCCCTATGCTCTCTACGCTGTGTTTATTACTTGTTTCAGGACACACCGTACTCTTCTCCAGAGTGCCTGTTGGCAATTTATATCCCGCCCATCAGCGTAGCAAGGCTCCCATGTCTCCATGGCCTGTCCTGCTTTTCTGGTTTTTACTGTTTGTTCAGCATGGCCCTTTTGACCGAGGGCAAGCGAGACTTCTTTGTAGCGCTGATTTGCCCTTCCGGCTTGCTTGGTTGGCCAAAAAGGGCGTATGCGTTTTTTCCTGAATATATTCAGGAAAAAACGCATACGCCCTTTTTGGCCAAGGGCATCATTGTCAACGTTTTGCCGCTTTTCATGTGCTTTAAAGGCGAGTCGAATCTACCTCCTGAAATCTGTTTCCTGCAAATCTGCCTTGCTTTCAAATCCTCTTCGTTGCCTTCCCTCAATATATTTGTGGACGAGAGTTCTCATTTATAACTCTGCACGTTTGTGAATTGCAGTGCCCCTGAGCTCCATTTGTCTCCTCGCTTTTTTGGGAGCTGGCCGCAAAAGCGCAGGATTGCTTCAGGCCCTATTTTGGTTCTGGGGGGCAGGCTGAGCCTGTGGTTCATTCTTCTTCCTGATGGGAAAATGGAGTGACCTGTGCCTGTCCCAACACCTAGGGCTAGTCCTTCGTTGGTTCCCCGTCTTCCCGTTCATCCTCAGGACAAATTGCAACCTGGACGAAACAGTAGGTTAAAGGTGCTGATTCTCCAAGTAGGGAGAGGGTTAGTCAAGCGGCTGGAATGGTGAACCCGAGCACAAGGAGAGGAGAAATGAGGTGCGTTTTAGAAACCTTTCCCGATATCCTGGCATACCATCTTCTGGCTTTCCCATGCATGTTTTGATGTAGGAAGATTCCCTTGTACCTGGAGATTTGAGACCCATGGGGTGTGTTCCCCGCAGTGTTACTTTAAAGTATCTGCGTTTGCTCACCCAACCTCACCAATCCTCTCAGCCCCAAGAGTGTCCAGCCTTATGTCTCATCCAGCTGTGGGTCTAGATATGGTCAATCCAGGTTGCATCATAGACCCTGAACGGATTTTGTAAGAATTTCTCTCTCTTTCACTGTCTTTGTTTTGTGGGTTTTTTAAAGTAATTTATGTTTAGAATCGGGCTTGGCTGCTTTTCCCTGCTGTGTTGATGCCGCTTTACACCCTCTTGATTCACTTGCAGAGAGATATCGATACATAGGTTTTCAGATTCGTACTAGTCAGAATTATTCTTGTGCGGTGACTAGGGGGTGTTGAGTCCAGTTCACTGAGCAGGGAGTAGGCCTTGTCTATTACATATTTGGCTTATGGAGCGGTCTCTGAGCTAATTTTAAACCCTTGTTTTATGCATCACCCCACCTCACCTTTCCCGTTAAGCAGCCATAGTGTGTCTTCTACAGGTGTGACTGTGTTCTGTTTTGTAATTCAGTTCAAGTTTAGCGATTTTGGCATTCCCTCTATAAGCGATATATTAGGATAAGTGTCTTTTTCTGTGTGACTTATTTCACTTAGAATCATCGTACCTACATCCACTCATAATGCTGCTAACTAGCCTTATGACATTGATTTCATGGCTGAGTGATATTCCATTGTGCCAATCCCACCATTTCTTTATCCATTTTTCTCTTTCCTGGGATATTGAAGGTGTTCCGAAGCGGAGGTTCTTGGAAACAGAGCAGCCGTAAACTTTAGGGTGCCTGTGTCTTGTTGATTTTTACTTTTCCCAATTTATACGCCCATGAGTGGAAGTGCCCTATGCTCTCTACACTGTGTTTATTACTTGTTTCAGGACACACCGTACTCTTCTCCAGAGTGCCTGTTGGCAATTTATATCCCGCCCATCAGCGTAGCAAGGCTCCCATGTCTCCATGGCCTGTCCTGCTTTTCTGGTTTTTACTGTTTGTTCAGCATGGCCCTTTTGACCAAGGGCAAGCGAGACTTCTTTATAGCGCTGATTTGCCCTTCCGGCTTGCTTGGTTGGCCAAAAAGGGCGTATGCGTTTTTTCCTGAATATATTCAGGAAAAAACGCATACGCCCTTTTTGGCCAAGGGCATCATTGTCAACGTTTTGCCGCTTTTCATGTGCTTTAAAGGCGAGTCGAATCTACCTCCTGAAATCTGTTTCCTGCAAATCTGCCTTGCTTTCAAATCCTCTTCGTTGCCTTCCCTCAATATATTTGTGGACGAGAGTTCTCATTTATAACTCTGCACGTTTGTGAATTGCAGTGCCCCTGAGCTCCATTTGTCTCCTCGCTTTTTTGGGAGCTGGCCGCAAAAGCGCAGGATTGCTTCAGGCCCTATTTTGGTTCTGGGGGGCAGGCTGAGCCTGTGGTTCATTCTTCTTCCTGATGGGAAAATGGAGTGACCTGTGCCTGTCCCAATACCTAGGGCTAGTCTTTCGTTGGTTCCCCGTCTTCCCGTTCATCCTCAGGACAAATTGCAACCTGGACGAAACAGTAGGTTAAAGGTGCTGATTCTCCAAGTATGGAGATGGTTAGTCAAGCGGCTGGAATGGTGAACCCGAGCACAAGGAGAGGAGAAATGAGGTGCGTTTTGGAAACCTTTCCCGATCTCACGGCATACCATCTTCTGGCTTTCCCATGCATGTTTTGATGTAGGAAGATTCCCTTGTACCTGGAGATTTGAGACCCATGGGGTGTGTTCCCCGCAGTGTTACTTTAAAGTATCTGCGTTTGCTGACCCAACCTCACCAATCCTCTCAGCCCCAAGAGTGTCCAGCCTTATGTCTCATCCAGCTGTGGGTCTAGATATGGTCAATCCAGGTTGCATCATAGACCCTGAACGGATTTTGTAAGAATTTCTCTCTCTTTCACTGTCTTTGTTTTGTGGGTTTTTTAAAGTAATTTATGTTTAGAATCGGGCTTGGCTGCTTTTCCCTGCTGTGTTGATGCCGCTTTACACCCCCTTGATTCACTTGCAGAGAGATATCGATACATAGGTTTTCAGATTCTTACTAGTCAGATATATTCTTGTGTGGTGACTAGGGTGTGTTGAGTCCAGTTCACTGAGCAGGGAGTAGGCCTTGTCTATTACATATTTGGCTTATGGAGCGGTGTCTGAGCTAATTTCAAACCCTTGTTTTATGCATCACCCCACCTCACCTTTCCGGTTAAGCAGCCATAGTGTGTCTTCTAAAGGTGTGATTCTGTTCTGTTTTGTAATTCAGTTCAAGTGTAGCGATTTTGACATTCCCTCTATAAGCGATATCTTAGGATAAGTGTCTTTTTCTGTGTGACTTATTTCACTTAGAATCATCGTACCTAAATCCACTCATCATGCTGCTAACTAGCCTTATGACATTGATTTCATGGCTGAGTGATATTCCATTGTGCCAAGTACCATCATTTCTTTATCCATTTTTCTCTTTCCTGGGATATTGAAGGTGTACCGAAGCGGAGGTTCTTGGAAACAGAGCAGCCGTAAACTTTAGGGTGCCTGTGTCTTGTTGATTTTTAGTTTTGCCAATTTATACGCCCATGAGTGGAAGTGCCCTATGCTCTCTACGCTGTGTTTATTACTTGTTTCAGGACACACCGTACTCTTCTCCAGAGTGCCTGTTGGTAATTTATATCCTGCCCATCAGCGTAGCAAGGCTCCCATGTCTCCATGGCCTGTCCTGCTTTTCTGGTTTTTACACTTTGTTCAGCATGGCCCTTTTGACCGAGGGCAAGCGAGACTTCTTTGTAGCGCTGATTTGCCCTTCCGGCTTGCTTGGTTGGCCAAAAAGGGCGTATGCGTTTTTTCCTGAATATATTCAGGAAAAAACGCATACGCCCTTTTTGGCCAAGGGCATCATTGTCAACGTTTTGCCGCTTTTCATGTGCTTTAAAGGCGAGTCGAATCTACCTCCTGAAATCTGTTTCCTGCAAATCTGCCTTGCTTTCAAATCCTCTTCGTTGCCTTCCCTCAATATATTTGTGGACGAGAGTTCTCATTTATAACTCTGCACGTTTGTGAATTGCAGTGCCCCTGAGCTCCATTTGTCTCCTCGCTTTTTTGGGAGCTGGCCGCAAAAGCGCAGGATTGCTTCAGGCCCTATTTTGGTTCTGGGGGGCAGGCTGAGCCTGTGGTTCATTCTTCTTCCTGATGGGAAAATGGAGTGACCTATGCCTGTCCCAACACCTAGGGCTCGTCTCTCGTTGGTTCCGCGTCTTCCCGTTCATCCTCAAGACAAATTGCAACCTGTACAATCAGGAGGTTAAAGGTGCTGATTCTCCAAGTAGGGAGATGGTTAGTCAAGCGGCTGGAATGGCGAACCCGAGCACAAGGAGAGGAGAAATGAGGTGCGTTTTAGAAACCTTTCCCGATCTCATGGCATACCATCTTCTGGGTTTCCCATGCATGTTTTGATGTAGGAAGATGCCCTTGTACCTGGAGATTTGAGACCCATGGGGTGTGTTCCCCGCAGTGTTACTTTAAAGTATCTGCGTTTGCTCACCCAACCTCACCAATCCTCTCAGCCCCAAGAGTGTCCAGCCTTATGTCTCATCCAGCTGTGGGTCTAGATATGGTCAATCCAGGTTGCATCATAGACCCTGAACAGATTTTGTAAGAATTTCTCTCTCTTTCACTGTCTTTGTTTTGTGGGTTTTTTAAAGTAATTTATGTTTAGAATCGGGCTTGGCTGCTTTTCCCTGCTGTGTTGATGCCGCTTTACACCCTCTTGATTCACTTGCAGACAGATATCGATACATCGGTTTTCAGATTCGTATTAGTCAGAATTATTCTTGTGCGGTGACTAGGGGGTGTTGAGTCCAGTTCACTGAGCAGGGAATAGGCCTTGTCTATTACATATTTGGCTTATGGAGCGGTCTCTGAGCTAATTTCAAACCCTTGTTTTAAGTATCACCCCACCTCAGCTTTCCCGTTAATCAGCCATAGTGTGTCTTCTACAGGTGTGACTCTGTTCTGTTTTGTAATTCAGTTCAAGTGTAGCGATTTTGACATTCCCTCTATAAGCGATATCTTAGGATAAGTGTCTTTTTCTGTGTGACTTATTTCACTTAGAATCATCGTACCTAAATCCACTCATCATGCTGCTAACTAGCCTTATGACATTGATTTCATGGCTGAGTGATATTCCATTGTGCCAAGTACCACCATTTCTTTATCCATTTTTCTCTTTCCTGGGATATTGAAGGTGTACCGAAGCGGAGGTTCTTGGAAACAGAGCAGCCGTAAACTTTAGGGTGCCTGTGTCTTGTTGATTTTTAGTTTTCCCAATTTATACGCCCTTGAGTGGAAGTGCCCTATGCTCTCTACACTGTGTTTATTACTTGTTTCAGGACACACCGTACTCTTCTCCAGAGTGCCTGTTGGCAATTTATATCCCGCCCATCAGCATAGCAAGGCTCCCATGTCTCCATGGCCTGTCCTGCTTTTCTGGTTTTTACACTTTGTTCAGCATGGCCCTTTTGACCGAGGGCAAGCGAGACTTCTTTGTAGCGCTGATTTGCCCTTCCGGCTTGCTTGGTTGGCCATAAAGGGCGTATGCGTTTTTTCCTGAATATATTCAGGAAAAAACGCATACGCCCTTTTTGGCCAAGGGCATCATTGTCAACGTTTTGCCGCTTTTCATGTGCTTTAAAGGCGAGTCGAATCTACCTCCTGAAATCTGTTTCCTGCAAATCTGCCTTGCTTTCAAATCCTCTTCGTTGCCTTCCCTCAATATATTTGTGGACGAGAGTTCTCATTTATAACTCTGCACGTTTGTGAATTGCAGTGCCCCTGAGCTCCATTTGTCTCCTCGCTTTTTTGGGAGCTGGCCGCAAAAGCGCAGGATTGCTTCAGGCCCTATTTTGATTCTGGGGGGCAGGCTGAGCCTGTGGTTCATTCTTCTTCCTGATGGGAAAATGGAGTGACCTGTGCCTGTCCCACCACCTAGGGCTAGTCTTTCGTTGGTTCCCCGTCTTCCCGTTCATCCTCAGGACAAATTGCAACCTGGACGAAACAGTAGGTTAAAGGTGCTGATTCTCCAAGTAGGGAGATGGTTAGTCAAGCGGCTGGAATGGTGAACCCGAGCACAAGGAGAGGAGAAATGAGGTGCGTTTTAGAAACCTTTCCCGATCTCACGGCATACCATCTTCTGGCTTTCCCATGCATGTTTTGATGTAGGAAGATTCCCTTGTACCTGGAGATTTGAGACCCATGGGGTGGGTACCCCGCGGTATTACTTTAAACTATCTGCATTTGCTCACCCAACCTCACCAATCCTCTCAGCCCCAAGAGTGTCCAGCCTTATGTCTCATCCAGCTGTGGGTCTAGATATGGTCAATCCAGTTTGCATCAGAGACCCTGAACGGATTTTGTAAGAATTTCTCTCTCTTTCACTGTCTTTGCTTTGTGGGTTTTTTAAAGTAATGTATTTTTAGAATGGGGTTTGCCTGCTTTTCCCTGCTGTGTTTATGCCGCTTTACACCCTCTTGATTCACTTGCAGAGAGATATCAATACATAGGTTTTCAGATTCATACTAGTCAGATATATTCTTGTGCGGTGACTAGGGGGTGTTGAGTCCAGTTCACTGAGCAGGGAGTAGGCCTTGTCTATTACATATTTGGCTTATGGAGCGGTGTCTGAGCTAATTTCAAACCCTTGTTTTATGCATCACCCCACCTCACCTTTCCGGTTAAGCAGCCATAGTGTGTCTTCTAAAGGTGTGACTCTGTTCTGTTTTGTAATTCAGTTCAAGTGTAGCGATTTTGACATTCCCTCTATAAGCGATATCTTAGGATAAGTGTCTTTTTCTGTGAGACTTATTTCACTTAGAATCATCGTACCTAAATCCACTCATCATGCTGCTAACTAGCCTTATGACATTGATTTCATGGCTGAGTGATATTCCATTGTGCCAAGTACCACCATTTCTTTATCCATTTTTCTCTTTCCTGGGATATTGAAGGTGTACCGAAGCGGAGGTTCTTGGAAACAGAGCAGCCGTAAACTTTAGGGTGCCTGTGTCTTGTTGATTTTTAGTTTTGCCAATTTATACGCCCATGAGTGGAAGTGCCCTATGCTCTCTACGCTGTGTTTATTACTTGTTTCAGGACACACCGTACTCTTCTCCAGAGTGCCTGTTGGTAATTTATATCCTGCCCATCAGCGTAGCAAGGCTCCCATGTCTCCATGGCCTGTCCTGCTTTTCTGGTTTTTACACTTTGTTCAGCATGGCCCTTTTGACCGAGGGCAAGCGAGACTTCTTTGTAGCGCTGATTTGCCCTTCCGGCTTGCTTGGTTGGCCAAAAAGGGCGTATGCGTTTTTTCCTGAATATATTCAGGAAAAAACGCATACGCCCTTTTTGGCCAAGGGCATCATTGTCAACGTTTTGCCGCTTTTCATGTGCTTTAAAGGCGAGTCGAATCTACCTCCTGAAATCTGTTTCCTGCAAATCTGCCTTGCTTTCAAATCCTCTTCGTTGCCTTCCCTCAATATATTTGTGGACGAGAGTTCTCATTTATAACTCTGCACGTTTGTGAATTGCAGTGCCCCTGAGCTCCATTTGTCTCCTCGCTTTTTTGGGAGCTGGCCGCAAAAGCGCAGGATTGCTTCAGGCCCTATTTTGGTTCTGGGGGGCAGGCTGAGCCTGTGGTTCATTCTTCTTCCTGATGGGAAAATGGAGTGACCTATGCCTGTCCCAACACCTAGGGCTCGTCTCTCGTTGGTTCCGCGTCTTCCCGTTCATCCTCAGGACAAATTGCAACCTGTACAATCAGGAGGTTAAAGGTGCTGATTCTCCAAGTAGGGAGATGGTTAGTCAAGCGGCTGGAATGGCGAACCCGAGCACAAGGAGAGGAGAAATGAGGTGCGTTTTAGAAACCTTTCCCGATCTCATGGCATACCATCTTCTGGGTTTCCCATGCATGTTTTGATGTAGGAAGATGCCCTTGTACCTGGAGATTTGAGACCCATGGGGTGTGTTCCCCGCAGTGTTACTTTAAAGTATCTGCGTTTGCTCACCCAACCTCACCAATCCTCTCAGCCCCAAGAGTGTCCAGCCTTATGTCTCATCCAGCTGTGGGTCTAGATATGGTCAATCCAGTTTGCATCATAGACCCTGAACAGATTTTGTAAGAATTTCTCTCTCTTTCACTGTCTTTGTTTTGTGGGTTTTTTAAAGTAATTTATGTTTAGAATCGGGCTTGGCTGCTTTTCCCTGCTGTGTTGATGCCGCTTTACACCCTCTTGATTCACTTGCAGAGAGATATCGATACATAGGTTTTCAGATTCTTACTAGTCAGATATATTCTTGTGTGGTGACTAGGGTGTGTTGAGTCCAGTTCACTGAGCAGGGAGTAGGCCTTGTCTATTACATATTTGGCTTATGGAGCGGTCTCTGAGCTAATTTCAAACCCTTGTTTTATGCATCACCCCACCTCACCTTTCCCGTTAAGCAGCCATAGTGTGTCTTCTAAAGGTGTGACTCTGTTCTGTTTTGTAATTCAGTTCAAGTGTAGCGATTTTGACATTCCCTCTATAAGCGATATCTTAGGATAAGTGTCTTTTTCTGTGTGACTTATTTCACTTAGAATCATCGTACCTAAATCCACTCATCATGCTGCTAACTAGCCTTATGACATTGATTTCATGGCTGAGTGATATTCCATTGTGCCAAGTACCACCATTTCTTTATCCATTTTTCTCTTTCCTGGGATATTGAAGGTGTACCGAAGTGGAGGTTCTTGGAAACAGAGCAGCCGTAAACTTTAGGGTGCCTGTGTCTTGTTGATTTTTAGTTTTCCCAATTTATACGCCCTTGAGTGGAAGTGCCCTATGCTCTCTACGCTGTGTTTATTACTTGTTTCAGGACACACCGTACTCTTCTCCAGAGTGCCTGTTGGCAATTTATATCCCGCCCATCAGCATAGCAAGGCTCCCATGTCTCCATGGCCTGTCCTGCTTTTCTGGTTTTTACTGTTTGTTCAGCATGGCCCTTTTGACCGAGGGCAAGCGAGACTTCTTTGTAGCGCTGATTTGCCCTTCCGGCTTGCTTGGTTGGCCAAAAAGGGCGTATGCGTTTTTTCCTGAATATATTCAGGAAAAAACGCATACGCCCTTTTTGGCCAAGGGCATCATTGTCAACGTTTTGCCGCTTTTCATGTGCTTTAAAGGCGAGTCGAATCTACCTCCTGAAATCTGTTTCCTGCAAATCTGCCTTGCTTTCAAATCCTCTTCGTTGCCTTCCCTCAATATATTTGTGGACGAGAGTTCTCATTTATAACTCTGCACGTTTGTGAATTGCAGTACCCCTGAGCTCCATTTGTCTCCTCGCTTTTTTGGGAGCTGACCGCAAAAGCGCAGGATTGCTTCAGGCCCTATTTTGGTTCTGGGGGGCAGGCTGAGCCTGTGGTTCATTCTTCTTCCTGATGGGAAAATGGAGTGACCTATGCCTGTCCCAACACCTAGGGCTCGTCTCTCGTTGGTTCCGCGTCTTCCCGTTCATCCTCAGGACAAATTGCAACCTGTACAATCAGGAGGTTAAAGGTGCTGATTCTCCAAGTAGGGAGATGGTTAGTCAAGCGGCTGGAATGGCGAACCCGAGCACAAGGAGAGGAGAAATGAGGTGCGTTTTAGAAACCTTTCCCGATCTCATGGCATACCATCTTCTGGCTTTCCCATGCATGTTTTGATATAGGAAGATGCCCTTGTACCTTGAGATTTGAGACCCATGGGGTGTGTTCCCCGCAGTGTTACTTTAAACTATCTGCGTTTGCTCACCCAACCTCACCAATCCTCTCAGCCCCAAGAGTGTCCAACCTTATGTCTCATCCAGCTGTGGGTCTAGATATGGTCAATCCAGGTTGCATCATAGACCCTGAACGGATTTTGTAAGAATTTCTCTCTCTTTCACTGTCTTTGTTTTGAAGGTTTTTTAAAGTAATTTATGTTTAGAATCGGGCTTGGCTGCTTTTCCCTGCTGTGTTGATGCCGCTTTACACCCTCTTGATTCACTTGCAGAGAGATATCGATACATAGGTTTTCAGATTCGTACTAGTCAGAATTATTCTTGTGCGGTGACTAGGGGGTGTTGAGTCCAGTTCACTGAGCAGGGAGTAGGCCTTGTCTATTACATATTTGGCTTATGGAGTGGTCTCTGAGCTAATTTCAAACCCTTGTTTTATGCATCACCCCACCTCAGCTTTCCCGTTAAGCAGCCATAGTGTGTCTTCTACAGGTGTGACTCTGTTCTGTTTTGTAATTCAGTTCAAGTGTAGCGATTTTGACATTCCCTCTATAAGCGATATCTTAGGATAAGTGTCTTTTTCTGTGTGACTTATTTCACTTAGAATCTTCGTACCTAAATCCACTCATCATGCTGCTAACTAGCCTTATGACATTGATTTCATGGCTGAGTGATATTCCATTGTGCCAAGTACCACCATTTCTTTATCCATTTTTCTCTTTCCTGGGATATTGAAGGTGTACCGAAGTGGAGGTTCTTGGAAACAGAGCAGCCGTAAACTTTAGGGTGCCTGTGTCTTGTTGATTTTTAGTTTTCCCAATTTATACGCCCTTGAGTGGAAGTGCCCTATGCTCTCTACACTGTGTTTATTACTTGTTTCAGGACACACCGTACTTTTCTCCAGAGTGCCTGTTGGCAATTTATATCCCGCCCGTCAGCGTAGCAAGGCTCCCATGTCTCCATGGCCTCTCCTGCTTTTTTGGTTTTTACACTTTGTTCAGCATGGCCCTTTTGACCGAGGGCAAGCGAGACTTCTTTGTAGCGCTGATTTGCCCTTCCGGCTTGCTTGGTTGGCCATAAAGGGCGTATGCGTTTTTTCCTGAATATATTCAGGAAAAAACGCATACGCCCTTTTTGGCCAAGGGCATCATTGTCAACGTTTTGCCGCTTTTCATGTGCTTTAAAGGCGAGTCGAATCTACCTCCTGAAATCTGTTTCCTGCAAATCTGCCTTGCTTTCAAATCCTCTTCGTTGCCTTCCCTCAATATATTTGTGGACGAGAGTTCTCATTTATAACTCTGCACGTTTGTGAATTGCAGTGCCCCTGAGCTCCATTTGTCTCCTCGCTTTTTTGGGAGCTGGCCGCAAAAGCGCAGGATTGCTTCAGGCCCTATTTTGATTCTGGGGGGCAGGCTGAGCCTGTGGTTCATTCTTCTTCCTGATGGGAAAATGGAGTGACCTGTGCCTGTCCCACCACCTAGGGCTAGTCTTTCGTTGGTTCCCCGTCTTCCCGTTCATCCTCAGGACAAATTGCAACCTGGACGAAACAGTAGGTTAAAGGTGCTGATTCTCCAAGTAGGGAGATGGTTAGTCAAGCGGCTGGAATGGTGAACCCGAGCACAAGGAGAGGAGAAATGAGGTGCGTTTTAGAAACCTTTCCCGATCTCACGGCATACCATCTTCTGGCTTTCCCATGCATGTTTTGATGTAGGAAGATTCCCTTGTACCTGGAGATTTGAGACCCATGGGGTGTGTTCCCCGCAGTGTTACTTTAAAGTATCTGCGTTTGCTCACCCAACCTCACCAATCCTCTCAGCCCCAAGAGTGTCCAGCCTTATGTCTCATCCAGCTGTGGGTCTAGATATGGTCAATCCAGGTTGCATCATAGACCCTGAACGGATTCTGTAAGAATTTCTCTCTCTTTCACTGTCTTTGTTTTGTGGGTTTTTTAAAGTAATGTATGTTTAGAATCGGGCTTGGCTGCTTTTCCCTGCTGTGTTGATGCCGCTTTACACCCTCTTGATTCACTTGCAGAGAGATATCGATACATCGGTTTTCAGATTCGTACTAGTCAGAATTATTCTTGTGCGGTTACTAGGGGGTGTTGAGTCCAGTTCACTGAGCAGGGAGTAGGCCTTGTCTATTACATATTTGGCTTATGGAGCGGTGTCTGAGCTAATTTCAAACCCTTGTTTTATGCATCACCCCACCTCACCTTTCCCGTTAAGCAGCCATAGTGTGTCTTCTAAAGGTGTGACTCTGTTCTGTTTTGTAATTCAGTTCAAGTGTAGCGATTTTGACATTCCCTCTATAAGCGATATCTTAGGATAAGTGTCTTTTTCTGTGTGACTTATTTCACTTAGAATCATCGTACCTAAATCCACACATCATGCTGCTAACTAGCCTTATGACATTGATTTCATGGCTGAGTGATATTCCATTGTGCCAAGTACCACCATTTCTTTATCCATTTTTCTCTTTCCTGGGATATTGAAGGTGTACCGAAGCGGAGGTTCTTGGAAACAGAGCAGCCGTAAACTTTAGGGTGCCTGTGTCTTGTTGATTTTTAGTTTTCCCAATTTATACGCCCATGAGTGGAAGTGCCCTATGCTCTCTACGCTGTGTTTATTACTTGTTCCAGGACACACCGTACTCTTCTCCAGAGTGCCTGTTGGCAATTTATATCCCGCCCATCAGCGTAGCAAGGCTCCCATGTCTCCATGGCCTGTCCTGCTTTTCTGGTTTTTACACTTTGTTCAGCATGGCCCTTTTGACCGAGGGCAAGCGAGACTTCTTTGTAGCGCTGATTTGCCCTTCCGGCTTGCTTGGTTGGCCAAAAAGGGCGTATGCGTTTTTTCCTGAATATATTCAGGAAAAAACGCATACGCCCTTTTTGGGCAAGGGCATCATTGTCAACGTTTTGCCGCTTTTCATGTGCTTTAAAGGCGAGTCGAATCTACCTCCTGAAATCTGTTTCCTGCAAATCTGCCTTGCTTTCAAATCCTCTTCGTTGCCTTCCCTCAATATATTTGTGGACGAGAGTTCTCATTTATAACTCTGCACGTTTGTGAATTGCAGTGCCCCTGAGCTCCATTTGTCTCCTCGCTTTTTGGGGAGCTGGCCGCAAAAGCGCAGGATTGCTTCAGGCCCTATTTTGGTTCTGGGGGGCAGGCTGAGCCTGTGGTTCATTCTTCTTCCTGATGGGAAAATGGAGTGACCTATGCCTGTCCCAACACCTAGGGCTCGTCTCTAGTTTGTTCCGCGTCTTCCCGTTCATCCTCAGGACAAATTGCAACTTGTACAATCAGGAGGTTAAAGGGGCTGATTCTCCAAGTAGGGAGATGGTTAGTCAAGCGGCTGGAATGGCGAACCCGAGCACAAGGAGAGGAGAAATGAGGTGCGTTTTAGAAACCTTTCCCGATCTCATGGCATACCATCTTCTGGGTTTCCCATGCATGTTTTGATGTAGGAAGATTCCCTTGTACCTGGAGATTTGAGACCCATGGGGTGTGTTCCCCGCAGTGTTACTTTAAAGTATCTGCGTTTGCTCACCCAACCTCACCAATCCTCTCAGCCCCAAGAGTGTCCAGCCTTATGTCTCATCCAGCTGTGGGTCTAGATATGGTCAATCCAGGTTGCATCATAGACCCTGAACGGATTTTGTAAGAATTTCTCTCTCTTTCACTGTCTTTGTTTTGTGGGTTTTTTAAAGTAATTTATGTTTAGAATCGGGCTTGGCTGCTTTTCCCTGCTGTGTTGATGCCGCTTTACACCCTCTTGATACACTTGCAGAGAGATATCGATACATAGGTTTTCAGATTCTTACTAGTCAGATATATTCTTGTGTGGTGACTAGGGTGTGTTGAGTCCAGTTCACTGAGCAGGGAGTAGGCCTTGTCTATTACATATTTGGCTTATGGAGCGGTCTCTGAGCTTATTTCAAACCCTTGTTTTATGCATCACCCCACCTCAGCTTTCCCGTTAAGCAGCCATAGTGTGTCTTCTACAGGTGTGACTCTGTTCTGTTTTGTAATTCAGTTCAAGTGTAGCGATTTTGACATTCCCTCTATAAGCGATATCTTAGGATAAGTGTCTTTTTCTGTGTGACTTATTTCACTTAGAATCATCGTACCTAAATCCACTCATCATGCTGCTAACTAGCCTTATGACATTGATTTCATGGCTGAGTGATATTCCATTGTGCCAAGTACCACCATTTCTTTATCCATTTTTCTCTTTCCTGGGATATTGAAGGTGTTCCGAAGCGGAGGTTCTTGGAAACAGAGCAGCCGTAAACTTTAGGGTGCCTGTGTCTTGTTGATTTTTAGTTTTCCCAATTTATATGCCCATGAGTGGAAGTGCCCTATGCTCTCTACGCTGTGTTTATTACTTGTTTCAGGACACACCGTACTCTTCTCCAGAGTGCCTGTTGGCAATTTATATCCCGCCCATCAGCGTAGCAAGGCTCCCATGTCTCCATGGCCTGTCCTGCTTTTCTGGTTTTTACTGTTTGTTCAGCATGGCCCTTTTGACCGAGGGCATGCGAGACTTCTTTGTAGCGCTGATTTGCCCTTCCGGCTTGCTTGGTTGGCCAAAAAGGGCGTATGCGTTTTTTCCTGAATATATTCAGGAAAAAACGCATACGCCCTTTTTGGCCAAGGGCATCATTGTCAACGTTTTGCCGCTTTTCATGTGCTTTAAAGGCGAGTCGAATCTACCTCCTGAAATCTGTTTCCTGCAAATCTGCCTTGCTTTCAAATCCTCTTCGTTGCCTTCCCTCAATATATTTGTGGACGAGAGTTCTCATTTATAACTCTGCACGTTTGTGAATTGCAGTGCCCCTGAGCTCCATTTGTCTCCTCGCTTTTTTGGGAGCTGGCCGCAAAAGCGCAGGATTGCTTCAGGCCCTATTTTGGTTCTGGGGGGCAGGCTGAGCCTGTGGTTCATTCTTATTCCTGATGGGAAAATGGAGTGACCTATGCCTGTCCCAACACCTAGGGCTCGTCTCTCGTTGGTTCCGCGTCTTCCCGTTCATCCTCAGGACAAATTGCAACCTGTACAATCAGGAGGTTAAAGGTGCTGATTCTCCAAGTAGGGAGATGGTTAGTCAAGCGGCTGGAATGGCGAACCCGAGCACAAGGAGAGGAGAAATGAGGTGCGTTTTAGAAACCTTTCCCGATCTCATGGCATACCATCTTCTGGGTTTCTCATGCATGTTTTGATGTAGGAAGATGCCCTTTTACCTGGAGATTTGAGACCCATGGGCTGTGTTCCCCGCAGTGTTACTTTAAAGTATCTGCGTTTGCTCACCCAACCTCACCAAACCTCTCAGCCCTAAGAGTGTCCAGCCTTATGTCTCATCCAGCTGTGGGTCTAGATATGGTCAATCCAGGTTGCATCAGAGACCCTGAACGGATTTTGTAAGAATTTCTCTCTCTTTCACTGTCTTTGTTTTGTGCGTTTTTTAAAGTAATTTATGTTTAGAATCGGGCTTGGCTGCTTTTCCCTGCTGTGTTGATGCCGCTTTACACCCTCTTGATTCACTTGCAGAGAGATATCGATACATAGGTTTTCAGATTCTTACTAGTCAGATATCTTCTTGTGTGGTGACTAGGGTGTGTTGAGTCCAGTTCACTGAGCAGGGAGTAGGCCTTGTCTATTACATATTTGGCTTATGGAGCGGTCTCTGAGCTAATTTCAAACACTTGTTTTATGCATCACCCCACCTCACCTTTCCCGTTAAGCAGCCATAGTGTGTCTTCTAAAGGTGTGACTCTGTTCTGTTTTGTAATTCAGTTCAAGCGTAGCGATTTTGACATTCCCTCTATAAGCGATATCTTAGGATAAGTGTCTTTTTCTGAGTGACTTATTTCACTTAGAATCATCGTCGCTAAATCCACTCATCATGCTGCTAACTAGCCTTAGGACATTGATTTCATGGCTGAGTGATATTCCATTGTGCCAAGTACCACCATTTCTTTATCCATTTTTCTCTTTCCTGGGATATTGAAGGTGTTCCGAAGCGGAGGTTCTTGGAAACAGAGCAGCCGTAAACTTTAGGGTGCCTGTGTCTTGTTGATTTTTACTTTTCCCAATTTATACGCCCATGAGTGGAAGTGCCCTATGCTCTCTACGCTGTGTTTATTACTTGTTTCAGGACACACCGTACTCTTCTCCAGAGTGCCTGTTGGCAATTTATATCCCGCCCATCAGCGTAGCAAGGCTCCCATGTCTCCATGGCCTGTCCTGCTTTTCTGGTTTTTACTGTTTGTTCAGCATGGCCCTTTTGACCGAGGGCAAGCGAGACTTCTTTGTAGCGCTGATTTGCCCTTCCGGCTTGCTTGGTTGGCCAAAAAGGGCGTATGCGTTTTTTCCTGAATATATTCAGGAAAAAACGCATACGCCCTTTTTGGCCAAGGGCATCATTGTCAACGTTTTGCCGCTTTTCATGTGCTTTAAAGGCGAGTCGAATCTACCTCCTGAAATCTGTTTCCTGCAAATCTGCCTTGCTTTCAAATCCTCTTCGTTGCCTTCCCTCAATATATTTGTGGACGAGAGTTCTCATTGATAACTCTGCACGTTTGTGAATTGCAGTGCCCCTGAGCTCCATTTGTCTCCTCGCTTTTTTGGGAGCTGGCCGCAAAAGCGCAGGATTGCTTCAGGCCCTATTTTGGTTCTGGGGGGCAGGCCGAGCCTGTGGTTCATTCTTCTTCCTGATGGGAAAATGGAGTGACCTGTGCCTGTACCAACACCTAGGGCTAGTCTTTCGTTGGTTCCCCGTCTTCCCGTTCATCCTCAGGACAAATTGCAACCTGGACGAAACAGTAGGTTAAAGGTGCTGATTCTCCAAGTAGGGAGAGGGTTAGTCAAGCGGCTGGAATGGTGAACCCCAGCACAAGGAGAGGAGAAATGAGGTGCGTTTTAGAAACCTTTCCCGATCTCACGGCATACCATCTTCTGGCTTTCCCATGCATGTTTTGATGTAGGAAGATTCCCTTGTACCTGGAGATTTGAGACCCATGGGGTGTGTTCCCCGCAGTGTTACTTTAAAGTATCTGCGTTTGCTCACCCAACCTCACCAATCCTCTCAGCCCCAAGAGTGTCCAGCCTTATGTCTCATCCAGCTGTGGGTCTAGATATGGTCAATCCAGGTTGCATCATAGACCCTGAACGGATTTTGTAAGAATTTCTCTCTCTTTCACTGTCTTTGTTTTGTGGGTTTTTTAAAGTAATTTATGTTTAGAATCGGGCTTGGCTGCTTTTCCCTGCTGTGTTGATGCCGCTTTACACCCTCTTGATTCACTTGCAGAGAGATATCGATACATAGGTTTTCAGATTCGTACTAGTCAGAATTATTCTTGTGCGGTGACTAGGGGGTGTTGAGTCCAGTTCACTGAGCAGGGAGTAGGCCTTGTCTATTACATATTTGGCTTATGGAGCGGTCTCTGAGCTAATTTCAAACCCTTGTTTTATGCATCACCCCACCTCACCTTTCCCGTTAAGCAGCCATAGTGTGTCTTCTACAGGTGTGACTGTGTTCTGTTTTGTAATTCAGTTCAAGTGTAGCGATCTTGACGTTCCCTCTATAAGCGATATATTAGGATAAGTGTCTTTTTCTGTGTGACTTATTTCACTTAGAATCATCGTACCTACATCCACTCATCATGCTGCTAACTAGCTTTATGACATTGATTTCATGGCTGAGTGATATTCCATTGTGCCAAGTACCACCATTTCTTTATCCATTTTTCTCTTTCCTGGGATATTGAAGGTGTTCCGAAGCGGAGGTTCTTGGAAACAGAGCAGCCGTAAACTTTAGGGTGCCTGTGTCTTGTTGATTTTTACTTTTCCCAATTTATACGCCCATGAGTGGAAGTGCCCTATGCTCTCTACGCTGTGTTTATTACTTGTTTCAGGACACACCGTACTCTTCTCCAGAGTGCCTG
This sequence comes from Eubalaena glacialis, assembly GCF_028564815.1. NCBI lineage: Eukaryota > Metazoa > Chordata > Mammalia > Artiodactyla > Balaenidae > Eubalaena > Eubalaena glacialis. The sequence goes on along the minus strand of NW_026871555.1, from coordinate 998,402 downwards.
TTGGCAATTTATATCCCGCCCATCAGCGTAGCAAGGCTCCCATGTCTCCATGGCCTGTCCTGCTTTTCTGGTTTTTACACTTTGTTCAGCATGGCCCTTTTGACCGAGGGCAAGCGAGACTTCTTTGTAGCGCTGATTTGCCCTTCCGGCTTGCTTGGTTGACCAAAAAGGGCGTATGCGTTTTTTCCTGAATATATTCAGGAAAAAACGCATACGCCCTTTTTGGCCAAGTGCCTCATTGTCAACGTTTTGCCGCTTTTCATGTGCTTTAAAGGCGAGTCGAATCTACCTCCTGAAATCTGTTTCCTGCAAATCTGCCTTGCTTTCAAATCCTCTTCGTTGCCTTCCCTCAATATATTTGTGGACGAGAGTTCTCATTTATAACTCTGCACGTTTGTGAATTGCAGTGCCCCTGATCTCCATTTGTCTCCTCGCTTTTTTGGGAGCTGGCCGCAAAAGCGCAGGATTGCTTCAGGCCCTATTTTGGTTCTGGGGGGCAGGCCGAGCCTGTGGTTCATTCTTCTTCCTGATGGGAAAATGGAGTGACCTGTGCCTGTACCAACACCTAGGGCTAGTCTTTCGTTGGTTCCCCGTCTTCCCGTTCATCCTCAGGACAAATTGCAACCTGGACGAAACAGTAGGTTAAAGGTGCTGATTCTCCAAGTAGGGAGAGGGTTAGTCAAGCGGCTGGAATGGTGAACCCGAGCACAAGGAGAGGAGAAATGAGGTGCGTTTTAGAAACCTTTCCCGATCTCACGGCATACCATCTTCTGGCTTTCCCATGCATGTTTTGATGTAGGAAGATTCCCTTGTACCTGGAGATTTGAGACCCATGGGGTGTGTTCCCCGCAGTGTTACTTTAAAGTATCTGCGTTTGCTCACCCAACCTCACCAATCCTCTCAGCCCCAAGAGTGTCCAGCCTTATGTCTCATCCAGCTGTGGGTCTAGATATGGTCAATCCAGGTTGCATCATAGACCCTGAACGGATTTTGTAAGAATTTCTCTCTCTTTCACTGTCTTTGTTTTGTGGGTTTTTTAAAGTAATTTATGTTTAGAATCGGGCTTGGCTGCTTTTCCCTGCTGTGTTGATGCCGCTTTACACCCTCTTGATTCACTTGCAGAGAGATATCGATACATAGGTTTTCAGATTCGTACTAGTCAGAATTATTCTTGTGCGGTGACTAGGGGGTGTTGAGTCCAGTTCACTGAGCAGGGAGTAGGCCTTGTCTATTACATATTTGGCTTATGGAGCGGTCTCTGAGCTAATTTCAAACCCTTGTTTTATGCATCACCCCACCTCACCTTTCCCGTTAAGCAGCCATAGTGTGTCTTCTACAGGTGTGACTGTGTTCTGTTTTGTAATTCAGTTCAAGTGTAGCGATTTTGACGTTCCCTCTATAAGCGATATATTAGGATAAGTGTCTTTTTCTGAGTGACTTATTTCACTTAGAATCATCGTACCTACATCCACTCATCATGCTGCTAACTAGCCTTAGGACATTGATTTCATGGCTGAGTGATATTCCATTGTGCCAAGTACCACCATTTCTTTATCCATTTTTCTCTTTCCTGGGATATTGAAGGTGTTCCGAAGCGGAGGTTCTTGGAAACAGAGCAGCCGTAAACTTTAGGGTGCCTGTGTCTTGTTGATTTTTACTTTTCCCAATTTATACGCCCATGAGTGGAAGTGCCCTATGCTCTCTACGCTGTGTTTATTACTTGTTTCAGGACACACCGTACTCTTCTCCAGAGTGCCTGTTGGCAATTTATATCCCGCCCATCAGCGTAGCAAGGCTCCCATGTCTCCATGGCCTGTCCTGCTTTTCTGGTTTTTACACTTTGTTCAGCATGGCCCTTTTGACCGAGGGCAAGCGAGACTTCTTTGTAGCGCTGATTTGCCCTTCCGGCTTGCTTGGTTGGCCAAAAAGGGCGTATGCGTTTTTTCCTGAATATATTCAGGAAAAAACGCATACGCCCTTTTTGGCCAAGTGCCTCATTGTCAACGTTTTGCCGCTTTTCATGTGCTTTAAAGGCGAGTCGAATCTACCTCCTGAAATCTGTTTCCTGCAAATCTGCCTTGCTTTCAAATCCTCTTCGTTGCCTTCCCTCAATATATTTGTGGACGAGAGTTCTCATTTATAACTCTGCACGTTTGTGAATTGCAGTGCCCCTGATCTCCATTTGTCTCCTCGCTTTTTTGGGAGCTGGCCGCAAAAGCGCAGGATTGCTTCAGGCCCTATTTTGGTTCTGGGGGGCAGGCTGAGCCTGTGGTTCATTCTTCTTCCTGATGGGAAAATGGAGTGACCTGTGCCTGTCCCAATACCTAGGGCTAGTCTTTCGTTGGTTCCCCGTCTTCCCGTTCATCCTCAGGACAAATTGCAACCTGGACGAAACAGTAGGTTAAAGGTGCTGATTCTCCAAGTAGGGAGAGGGTTAGTCAAGCGGCTGGAATGGTGAACCCGAGCACAAGGAGAGGAGAAATGAGGTGCGTTTTAGAAACCTTTCCTGATCTCACGGCATACCATCTTCTGGCTTTCCCATGCATGTTTTGATGTAGGAAGATTCCCTTGTACCTGGAGATTTGAGACCCATGGGGTGTGTTCCCCGCAGTGTTACTTTAAAGTATCTGCGTTTGCTCACCCAACCTCACCAATCCTCTCAGCCCCAAGAGTGTCCAGCCTTATGTCTCATCCAGCTGTCGGTCTAGATATGGTCAATCCAGGTTGCATCATAGACCCTGAACGGATTTTGTAAGAATTTCTCTCTCTTTCACTGTCTTTGTTTTGTGGGTTTTTTAAAGTAATTTATGTTTAGAATCGGGCTTGGCTGCTTTTCCCTGCTGTGTTGATGCCGCTTTACACCCTCTTGATTCACTTGCAGAGAGATATCGATACATAGGTTTTCAGATTCGTACTAGTCAGAATTATTCTTGTGCGGTGACTAGGGGGTGTTGAGTCCAGTTCACTGAGCAGGGAGTAGGCCTTGTCTATTACATATTTGGCTTATGGAGCGGTCTCTGAGCTAATTTCAAACCCTTGTTTTATGCATCACCCCACCTCACCTTTCCCGTTAAGCAGCCATAGTGTGTCTTCTACAGGTGTGACTGTGTTCTGTTTTGTAATTCAGTTCAAGTGTAGCGATTTTGACGTTCCCTCTATAAGCGATATATTAGGATAAGTGTCTTTTTCTGTGTGACTTATTTCACTTAGAATCATCGTACCTACATCCACTCATCATGCTGCTAACTAGCCTTATGACATTGATTTCATGGCTGAGTGATATTCCATTGTGCCAAGTCCCACTATTTCTTTATCCATTTTTCTCTTTCCTGGGATATTGAAGGTGTTCCGAAGCGGAGGTTCTTGGAAACAGAGCAGCCGTAAACTTTAGGGTGCCTGTGTCTTGTTGATTTTTACTTTTCCCAATTTATACGCCCATGAGTGGAAGTGCCCTATGCTCTCTACGCTGTGTTTATTACTTGTTTCAGGACACACCGTACTCTTCTCCAGAGTGCCTGTTGGCAATTTATATCCCGCCCATCAGCGTAGCAAGGCTCCCATGTCTCCATGGCCTGTCCTGCTTTTCTGGTTTTTACTGTTTGTTCAGCATGGCCCTTTTGACCGAGGGCAAGCGAGACTTCTTTGTAGCGCTGATTTGCCCTTCCGGCTTGCTTGGTTGGCCAAAAAGGGCGTATGCGTTTTTTCCTGAATATATTCAGGAAAAAACGCATACGCCCTTTTTGGCCAAGGGCATCATTGTCAACGTTTTGCCGCTTTTCATGTGCTTTAAAGGCGAGTCGAATCTACCTCCTGAAATCTGTTTCCTGCAAATCTGCCTTGCTTTCAAATCCTCTTCGTTGCCTTCCCTCAATATATTTGTGGACGAGAGTTCTCATTTATAACTCTGCACGTTTGTGAATTGCAGTGCCCCTGAGCTCCATTTGTCTCCTCGCTTTTTTGGGAGCTGGCCGCAAAAGCGCAGGATTGCTTCAGGCCCTATTTTGGTTCTGGGGGGCAGGCTGAGCCTGTGGTTCATTCTTCTTCCTGATGGGAAAATGGAGTGACCTGTGCCTGTCCCAACACCTAGGGCTAGTCCTTCGTTGGTTCCCCGTCTTCCCGTTCATCCTCAGGACAAATTGCAACCTGGACGAAACAGTAGGTTAAAGGTGCTGATTCTCCAAGTAGGGAGAGGGTTAGTCAAGCGGCTGGAATGGTGAACCCGAGCACAAGGAGAGGAGAAATGAGGTGCGTTTTAGAAACCTTTCCCGATATCCTGGCATACCATCTTCTGGCTTTCCCATGCATGTTTTGATGTAGGAAGATTCCCTTGTACCTGGAGATTTGAGACCCATGGGGTGTGTTCCCCGCAGTGTTACTTTAAAGTATCTGCGTTTGCTCACCCAACCTCACCAATCCTCTCAGCCCCAAGAGTGTCCAGCCTTATGTCTCATCCAGCTGTGGGTCTAGATATGGTCAATCCAGGTTGCATCATAGACCCTGAACGGATTTTGTAAGAATTTCTCTCTCTTTCACTGTCTTTGTTTTGTGGGTTTTTTAAAGTAATTTATGTTTAGAATCGGGCTTGGCTGCTTTTCCCTGCTGTGTTGATGCCGCTTTACACCCTCTTGATTCACTTGCAGAGAGATATCGATACATAGGTTTTCAGATTCGTACTAGTCAGAATTATTCTTGTGCGGTGACTAGGGGGTGTTGAGTCCAGTTCACTGAGCAGGGAGTAGGCCTTGTCTATTACATATTTGGCTTATGGAGCGGTCTCTGAGCTAATTTTAAACCCTTGTTTTATGCATCACCCCACCTCACCTTTCCCGTTAAGCAGCCATAGTGTGTCTTCTACAGGTGTGACTGTGTTCTGTTTTGTAATTCAGTTCAAGTTTAGCGATTTTGGCATTCCCTCTATAAGCGATATATTAGGATAAGTGTCTTTTTCTGTGTGACTTATTTCACTTAGAATCATCGTACCTACATCCACTCATAATGCTGCTAACTAGCCTTATGACATTGATTTCATGGCTGAGTGATATTCCATTGTGCCAATCCCACCATTTCTTTATCCATTTTTCTCTTTCCTGGGATATTGAAGGTGTTCCGAAGCGGAGGTTCTTGGAAACAGAGCAGCCGTAAACTTTAGGGTGCCTGTGTCTTGTTGATTTTTACTTTTCCCAATTTATACGCCCATGAGTGGAAGTGCCCTATGCTCTCTACACTGTGTTTATTACTTGTTTCAGGACACACCGTACTCTTCTCCAGAGTGCCTGTTGGCAATTTATATCCCGCCCATCAGCGTAGCAAGGCTCCCATGTCTCCATGGCCTGTCCTGCTTTTCTGGTTTTTACTGTTTGTTCAGCATGGCCCTTTTGACCAAGGGCAAGCGAGACTTCTTTATAGCGCTGATTTGCCCTTCCGGCTTGCTTGGTTGGCCAAAAAGGGCGTATGCGTTTTTTCCTGAATATATTCAGGAAAAAACGCATACGCCCTTTTTGGCCAAGGGCATCATTGTCAACGTTTTGCCGCTTTTCATGTGCTTTAAAGGCGAGTCGAATCTACCTCCTGAAATCTGTTTCCTGCAAATCTGCCTTGCTTTCAAATCCTCTTCGTTGCCTTCCCTCAATATATTTGTGGACGAGAGTTCTCATTTATAACTCTGCACGTTTGTGAATTGCAGTGCCCCTGAGCTCCATTTGTCTCCTCGCTTTTTTGGGAGCTGGCCGCAAAAGCGCAGGATTGCTTCAGGCCCTATTTTGGTTCTGGGGGGCAGGCTGAGCCTGTGGTTCATTCTTCTTCCTGATGGGAAAATGGAGTGACCTGTGCCTGTCCCAATACCTAGGGCTAGTCTTTCGTTGGTTCCCCGTCTTCCCGTTCATCCTCAGGACAAATTGCAACCTGGACGAAACAGTAGGTTAAAGGTGCTGATTCTCCAAGTATGGAGATGGTTAGTCAAGCGGCTGGAATGGTGAACCCGAGCACAAGGAGAGGAGAAATGAGGTGCGTTTTGGAAACCTTTCCCGATCTCACGGCATACCATCTTCTGGCTTTCCCATGCATGTTTTGATGTAGGAAGATTCCCTTGTACCTGGAGATTTGAGACCCATGGGGTGTGTTCCCCGCAGTGTTACTTTAAAGTATCTGCGTTTGCTGACCCAACCTCACCAATCCTCTCAGCCCCAAGAGTGTCCAGCCTTATGTCTCATCCAGCTGTGGGTCTAGATATGGTCAATCCAGGTTGCATCATAGACCCTGAACGGATTTTGTAAGAATTTCTCTCTCTTTCACTGTCTTTGTTTTGTGGGTTTTTTAAAGTAATTTATGTTTAGAATCGGGCTTGGCTGCTTTTCCCTGCTGTGTTGATGCCGCTTTACACCCCCTTGATTCACTTGCAGAGAGATATCGATACATAGGTTTTCAGATTCTTACTAGTCAGATATATTCTTGTGTGGTGACTAGGGTGTGTTGAGTCCAGTTCACTGAGCAGGGAGTAGGCCTTGTCTATTACATATTTGGCTTATGGAGCGGTCTCTGAGCTAATTTCAAACCCTTGTTTTATGCATCACCCCACCTCACCTTTCCCGTTAAGCAGCCATAGTGTGTCTTCTAAAGGTGTGACTCTGTTCTGTTTTGTAATTCAGTTCAAGTGTAGCGATTTTGACATTCCCTCTATAAGCGATATCTTAGGATAAGTGTCTTTTTCTGTGTGACTTATTTCACTTAGAATCATCGTACCTAAATCCACTCATCATGCTGCTAACTAGCCTTATGACATTGATTTCATGGCTGAGTGATATTCCATTGTGCCAAGTACCACCATTTCTTTATCCATTTTTCTCTTTCCTGGGATATTGAAGGTGTACCGAAGTGGAGGTTCTTGGAAACAGAGCAGCCGTAAACTTTAGGGTGCCTGTGTCTTGTTGATTTTTAGTTTTCCCAATTTATACGCCCTTGAGTGGAAGTGCCCTATGCTCTCTATGCTGTGTTTATTACTTGTTTCAGGACACACCGTACTCTTCTCCAGAGTGCCTGTTGGCAATTTACATCCCTCCCATCAGCGTAGCAAGGCTCCCATGTCTCCATGGCCTGTCCTGCTTTTCTGGTTTTTACACTTTTTTCAGCATGGCCCTTTTGACCGAGGGCAAGCGAGACTTCTTTGTAGCGCTGATTTGCCCTTCCGGCTTGCTTGGTTGGCCAAAAAGGGCGTATGCGTTTTTTCCTGAATATATTCAGGAAAAATCGCATACGCCCTTTTTGGCCAAGGGCATCATTGTCAACGTTTTGCCGCTTTTCATGTGCTTTAAAGGCGAGTCGAATCTACCTCCTGAAATCTGTTTCCTGCAAATCTGCCTTGCTTTCAAATCCTCTTCGTTGCCTTCCCTCAATATATTTGTGGACGAGAGTTCTCATTTATAACTCTGCACGTTTGTGAATTGCAGTGCCCCTGAGCTCCATTTGTCTCCTCGCTTTTTTGGGAGCTGGCCGCAAAAGCGCAGGATTGCTTCAGGCCCTATTTTGGTTCTGGGGGGCAGGCTGAGCCTGTGGTTCATTCTTCTTCCTGATGGGAAAATGGAGTGACCTATGCCTGTCCCAACACCTAGGGCTCGTCTCTCGTTGGTTCCGCGTCTTCCCGTTCATCCTCAGGACAAATTGCAACTTGTACAATCAGGAGGTTAAAGGTGCTGATCCTCCAAGTAGGGAGAGGGTTAGTCAAGCGGCTGGAATGGCGAACCCGAGCACAAGGAGAGGAGAAATGAGGTGCGTTTTAGAAACCTTTCCCGATCTCATGGCATACCATCTTCTGGGTTTCCCATGCATGTTTTGATGTAGGAAGATTCCCTTGTACCTGGAGATTTGAGACCCATGGGGTGTGTTCCCCGCAGTGTTACTTTAAAGTATCTGCGTTTGCTCACCCAACCTCACCAATCCTCTCAGCCCCAAGAGTGTCCAGCCTTATGTCTCATCCAGCTGTGGGTCTAGATATGGTCAATCCAGGTTGCATCAGAGACCCTGAACGGATTTTGTAAGAATTTCTCTCTCTTTCACTGTCTTTGTTTTGTGGGTTTGTTAAAGTAATTTATGTTTAGAATCGGGCTTGGCTGCTTTTCCCTGCTGTATTGATGCCGCTTTACACCCTCTTGATTCACTTGCAGAGAGATATCGATACATAGGTTTTCAGATTCATACTAGTCAGATATATTCTTGTGCGGTGAATAGGGGGTGTTGAGTCCAGTTCACTGAGCAGGGAGTAGGCCTTGTCTATTACATATTTGGCTTATGGAGCGGTGTCTGAGCTAATTTCAAACCCTTGTTTTATGCATCACCCCACCTCACCTTTCCCGTTAAGCAGCCATAGTGTGTCTTCTACAGGTGTGACTGTGTTCTGTTTTGTAATTCAGTTCAAGTGTAGCGATTTTGACATTCCCTCTATAAGCGATATCTTAGGATAAGTGTCTTTTTCTGTGTGACTTATTTCACTTAGAATCATCGTCGCTAAATCCACTCATCATGCTGCTAACTAGCCTTATGACATTGATTTCATGGCTGAGTGATATTCCATTGTGCCAAGTACCACCATTTCTTTATCCATTTTTCTCTTTCCTGGGATATTGAAGGTGTACCGAAGTGGAGGTTCTTGGAAACAGAGCAGCCGTAAACTTTAGGGTGCCTGTGTCTTGTTGATTTTTAGTTTTCCCAATTTATACGCCCTTGAGTGGAAGTGCCCTATGCTCTCTATGCTGTGTTTATTACTTGTTTCAGGACACACCGTACTCTTCTCCAGAGTGCCTGTTGGCAATTTACATCCCTCCCATCAGCGTAGCAAGGCTCCCATGTCTCCATGGCCTGTCCTGCTTTTCTGGTTTTTACACTTTTTTCAGCATGGCCCTTTTGACCGAGGGCAAGCGAGACTTCTTTGTAGCGCTGATTTGCCCTTCCGGCTTGCTTGGTTGGCCAAAAAGGGCGTATGCGTTTTTTCCTGAATATATTCAGGAAAAATCGCATACGCCCTTTTTGGCCAAGGGCATCATTGTCAACGTTTTGCCGCTTTTCATGTGCTTTAAAGGCGAGTCGAATCTACCTCCTGAAATCTGTTTCCTGCAAATCTGCCTTGCTTTCAAATCCTCTTCGTTGCCTTCCCTCAATATATTTGTGGACGAGAGTTCTCATTTATAACTCTGCACGTTTGTGAATTGCAGTGCCCCTGAGCTCCATTTGTCTCCTCGCTTTTTTGGGAGCTGGCCGCAAAAGCGCAGGATTGCTTCAGGCCCTATTTTGGTTCTGGGGGGCAGGCTGAGCCTGTGGTTCATTCTTCTTCCTGATGGGAAAATGGAGTGACCTATGCCTGTCCCAACACCTAGGGCTCGTCTCTCGTTGGTTCCGCGTCTTCCCGTTCATCCTCAGGACAAATTGCAACTTGTACAATCAGGAGGTTAAAGGTGCTGATTCTCCAAGTAGGGAGAGGGTTAGTCAAGCGGCTGGAATGGCGAACCCGAGCACAAGGAGAGGAGAAATGAGGTGCGTTTTAGAAACCTTTCCCGATCTCATGGCATACCATCTTCTGGGTTTCCCATGCATGTTTTGATGTAGGAAGATTCCCTTGTACCTGGAGATTTGAGACCCATGGGGTGTGTTCCCCGCAGTGTTACTTTAAAGTATCTGCGTTTGCTCACCCAACCTCACCAATCCTCTCAGCCCCAAGAGTGTCCAGCCTTATGTCTCATCCAGCTGTGGGTCTAGATATGGTCAATCCAGGTTGCATCATAGACCCTGAACGGATTTTGTAAGAATTTCCCTCTCTTTCACTGTCTTTGTTTTGTGGGTTTTTTAAAGTAATTTATGTTTAGAATCGGGCTTGGCTGCTTTTCCCTGCTGTGTTGATGCCGCTTTACACCCTCTTGATACACTTGCAGAGAGATATCGATACATAGGTTTTCAGATTCTTACTAGTCAGATATATTCTTGTGTGGTGACTAGGGTGTGTTGAGTCCAGTTCACTGAGCAGGGAGTAGGCCTTGTCTATTACATATTTGGCTTATGGAGAGGTCTCTGAGCTAATTTCAAACCCTTGTTTTATGCATCACCCCACCTCACCTTTCCCGTTAAGCAGCCATAGTGTGTCTTCTAAAGGTGTGACTCTGTTCTGATTTGTAATTCAGTTCAAGTGTAGCGATTTTGACATTCCCTCTATAAGCGATATATTAGGATAAGTGTCTTTTTCTGTGTGACTTATTTCACTTAGAATCATCGTATCTAAATCCACTCATCATGCTGCTAACTAGCCTTATGACATTGATTTCATGGCTGAGTCATATTCCATTGTGCCAAGTACCACCATTTCTTTATCCATTTTTCTCTTTCCTGGGATATTGAAGGTGTTCCAAAGCGGAGGTTCTTGAAAACAGAGCAGCCGTAAACTTTAGGGTGCCTGTGTCTTGTTGATTTTAATTTTCCCAATTTATACGCCCATGAGTGGAAGTGCCCTATGCTCTCTACGCTGTGTTTATTACTTGTTTCAGGACACACCGTACTCTTCTCCAGAGTGCCTGTTGGCAATTTATATCCCGCCCATCAGCGTAGCAAGGCTCCCATGTCTCCATGGCCTGTCCTGCTTTTCTGGTTTTTACTGTTTGTTCAGCATGGCCGTTTTGACCGAGGGCAAGCGAGACATCTTTGTAGCGCTGATTTGCCCTTCCGGCTTGCTTGGTTGGCCAAAAAGGGCGTATGCGTTTTTTCCTGAATATATTCAGGAAAAAACGCATACGCCCTTTTTGGCCAAGGGCATCATTGTCAACGTTTTGCCGCTTTTCATGTGCTTTAAAGGCGAGTCGAATCTGCCTCCTGAAATCTGTTTCCTGCAAATCTGCCTTGCTTTCAAATCCTCTTCGTTGCCTTCCCTCAATATATTTGTGGACGAGAGTTCTCATTTATAACTCTGCACGTTTGTGAATTGCAGTGCCCCTGAGCTCCATTTGTCTCCTCGCTCTTTTGGGAGCTGGCCGCAAAAGCGCAGGATTGCTTCAGGCCCTATTTTGGTTCTGGGGGGCAGGCTGAGCCTGTGGTTCATTCTTCTTCCTGATGGGAAAATGGAGTGACCTGTGCCTGTCCCAACACCTAGGGCTAGTCTTTCGTTGGTTCCCCGTCTTCCCGTTCATCCTCAGGACAAATTGCAACCTGGACGAAACAGTAGGTTAAAGGTGCTGATTCTCCAAGTAGGGAGAGGGTTAGTCAAGCGGCTGGAATGGTGAACCCGAGCACAAGGAGAGGAGAAATGAGGTGCGTTTTAGAAACCTTTCCCGATATCCTGGCATACCATCTTCTGGCTTTCCCATGCATGTTTTGATGTAGGAAGATTCCCTTGTACCTGGAGATTTGAGACCCATGGGGTGTGTTCCCCGCAGTGTTACTTTAAAGTATCTGCGTTTGCTCACCCAACCTCACCAATCCTCTCAGCCCCAAGAGTGTCCAGCCTTATGTCTCATCCAGTTGTGGGTCTAGATATGGTCAATCCAGGTTGCATCATAGACCCTGAACGGATTTTGTAAGAATTTCTCTCTCTTTCACTGTCTTTGTTTTGTGGGTTTTTTAAAGTAATTTATGTTTAGAATCGGGCTTGGCTGCTTTTCCCTGCTGTGTTGATGCCGCTTTACACCCTCTTGATTCACTTGCAGAGAGATATCGATACATAGGTTTTCAGATTCGTACTAGTCAGAATTATTCTTGTGCGGTGACTAGGGGGTGTTGAGTCCAGTTCACTGAGCAGGGAGTAGGCCTTGTCTATTACATATTTGGCTTATGGAGCGGTCTCTGAGCTAATTTCAAACCCTTGTTTTATGCATCACCCCACCTCACCTTTCCCGTTAAGCAGCCATAGTGTGTCTTCTACAGGTGTGACTGTGTTCTGTTTTGTAATTCAGTTCAAGTGTAGCGATTTTGACGTTCCCTCTATAAGCGATATATTAGGATAAGTGTCTTTTTCTGTGTGACTTATTTCACTTAGAATCATCGTACCTACATCCACTCATAATGCTGCTAACTAGCCTTATGACATTGATTTCATGGCTGAGTGATATTCCATTGTGCCAATCCCACCATTTCTTTATCCATTTTTCTCTTTCCTGGGATATTGAAGGTGTTCCGAAGCGGAGGTTCTTGGAAACAGAGCAGCCGTAAACTTTAGGGTGCCTGTGTCTTGTTGATTTTTAGTTTTCCCAATTTATACGCCCATGAGTGGAAGTGCCCTATGCTCTCTACACTGTGTTTATTACTTGTTTCAGGACACACCGTACTCTTCTCCAGAGTGCCTGTTGGCAATTTATATCCCGCCCATCAGCGTAGCAAGGCTCCCATGTCTCCATGGCCTGTCCTGCTTTTCTGGTTTTTACTGTTTGTTCAGCATGGCCCTTTTGACCAAGGGCAAGCGAGACTTCTTTATAGCGCTGATTTGCCCTTCCGGCTTGCTTGGTTGGCCAAAAAGGGCGTATGCGTTTTTTCCTGAATATATTCAGGAAAAAACGCATACGCCCTTTTTGGCCAAGGGCATCATTGTCAACGTTTTGCCGCTTTTCATGTGCTTTAAAGGCGAGTCGAATCTACCTCCTGAAATCTGTTTCCTGCAAATCTGCCTTGCTTTCAAATCCTCTTCGTTGCCTTCCCTCAATATATTTGTGGACGAGAGTTCTCATTTATAACTCTGCACGTTTGTGAATTGCAGTGCCCCTGAGCTCCATTTGTCTCCTCGCTTTTTTGGGAGCTGGCCGCAAAAGCGCAGGATTGCTTCAGGCCCTATTTTGGTTCTGGGGGGCAGGCTGAGCCTGTGGTTCATTCTTCTTCCTGATGGGAAAATGGAGTGACCTGTGCCTGTCCCAATACCTAGGGCTAGTCTTTCGTTGGTTCCCCGTCTTCCCGTTCATCCTCAGGACAAATTGCAACCTGGACGAAACAGTAGGTTAAAGGTGCTGATTCTCCAAGTATGGAGATGGTTAGTCAAGCGGCTGGAATGGTGAACCCGAGCACAAGGAGAGGAGAAATGAGGTGCGTTTTGGAAACCTTTCCCGATCTCACGGCATACCATCTTCTGGCTTTCCCATGCATGTTTTGATGTAGGAAGATTCCCTTGTACCTGGAGATTTGAGACCCATGGGGTGTGTTCCCCGCAGTGTTACTTTAAAGTATCTGCGTTTGCTCACCCAACCTCACCAATCCTCTCAGCCCCAAGAGTGTCCAGCCTTATGTCTCATCCAGCTGTGGGTCTAGATATGGTCAATCCAGGTTGCATCATAGACCCTGAACGGATTTTGTAAGAATTTCTCTCTCTTTCACTGTCTTTGTTTTGTGGGTTTTTTAAAGTAATTTATGTTTAGAGTCGGGCTTGGCTGCTTTTCCCTGCTGTGTTGATGCCGCTTTACACCCCCTTGATTCACTTGCAGAGAGATATCGATACATAGGTTTTCAGATTCTTACTAGTCAGATATATTCTTGTGTGGTGACTAGGGTGTGTTGAGTCCAGTTCACTGAGCAGGGAGTAGGCCTTGTCTATTACATATTTGGCTTATGGAGCGGTCTCTGAGCTAATTTCAAACCCTTGTTTTATGCATCACCCCACCTCACCTTTCCCGTTAAGCAGCCATAGTGTGTCTTCTAAAGGTGTGACTCTGTTCTGTTTTGTAATTCAGTTCAAGTGTAGCGATTTTGACATTCCCTCTATAAGCGATATCTTAGGATAAGTGTCTTTTTCTGTGTGACTTATTTCACTTAGAATCATCGTATCTAAATCCACTCATCATGCTGCTAACTAGCCTTATGACATTGATTTCATGGCTGAGTGATATTCCATTGTGCCAAGTACCACCATTTCTTTATCCATTTTTCTCTTTCCTGGGATATTGAAGGTGTACCGAAGTGGAGGTTCTTGGAAACAGAGCAGCCGTAAACTTTAGGGTGCCTGTGTCTTGTTGATTTTTAGTTTTCCCAATTTATACGCCCTTGAGTGGAAGTGCCCTATGCTCTCTATGCTGTGTTTATTACTTGTTTCAGGACACACCGTACTCTTCTCCAGAGTGCCTGTTGGCAATTTACATCCCTCCCATCAGCGTAGCAAGGCTCCCATGTCTCCATGGCCTGTCCTGCTTTTCTGGTTTTTACACTTTTTTCAGCATGGCCCTTTTGACCGAGGGCAAGCGAGACTTCTTTGTAGCGCTGATTTGCCCTTCCGGCTTGCTTGGTTGGCCAAAAAGGGCGTATGCGTTTTTTCCTGAATATATTCAGGAAAAATCGCATACGCCCTTTTTGGCCAAGGGCATCATTGTCAACGTTTTGCCGCTTTTCATGTGCTTTAAAGGCGAGTCGAATCTACCTCCTGAAATCTGTTTCCTGCAAATCTGCCTTGCTTTCAAATCCTCTTCGTTGCCTTCCCTCAATATATTTGTGGACGAGAGTTCTCATTTATAACTCTGCACGTTTGTGAATTGCAGTGCCCCTGAGCTCCATTTGTCTCCTCGCTTTTTTGGGAGCTGGCCGCAAAAGCGCAGGATTGCTTCAGGCCCTATTTTGGTTCTGGGGGGCAGGCTGAGCCTGTGGTTCATTCTTCTTCCTGATGGGAAAATGGAGTGACCTATGCCTGTCCCAACACCTAGGGCTCGTCTCTCGTTGGTTCCGCGTCTTCCCGTTCATCCTCAGGACAAATTGCAACTTGTACAATCAGGAGGTTAAAGGTGCTGATTCTCCAAGTAGGGAGAGGGTTAGTCAAGCGGCTGGAATGGCGAACCCGAGCACAAGGAGAGGAGAAATGAGGTGCGTTTTAGAAACCTTTCCCGATCTCATGGCATACCATCTTCTGGGTTTCCCATGCATGTTTTGATGTAGGAAGATTCCCTTGTACCTGGAGATTTGAGACCCATGGGGTGTGTTCCCCGCAGTGTTACTTTAAAGTATCTGCGTTTGCTCACCCAACCTCACCAATCCTCTCAGCCCCAAGAGTGTCCAGCCTTATGTCTCATCCAGCTGTGGGTCTAGATATGGTCAATCCAGGTTGCATCATAGACCCTGAACGGATTTTGTAAGAATTTCTCTCTCTTTCACTGTCTTTGTTTTGTGGGTTTTTTAAAGTGATTTATGTTTAGAATCGGGCTTGGCTGCTTTTCCCTGCTGTGTTGATGCCGCTTTACACCCTCTTGATTCACTTGCAGAGAGATATCGATACATAGGTTTTCAGATTCGTACTAGTCAGAATTATTCTTGTGCGGTGACTAGGGGGTGTTGAGTCCAGTTCACTGAGCAGGGAGTAGGCCTTGTCTATTACATATTTGGCTTATGGAGCGGTCTCTGAGCTAATTTCAAACCCTTGTTTTATGCATCACCCCACCTCACCTTTCCCGTTAAGCAGCCATAGTGTGTCTTCTAAAGGTGTGACTCTGTTCTGTTTTGTAATTCAGTTCAAGTGTAGCGATTTTGACATTCCCTCTATAAGCGATATCTTAGGATAAGTGTCTTTTTCTGTGTGACTTATTTCACTTAGAATCATCGTATCTAAATCCACTCATCATGCTGCTAACTAGCCTTATGACATTGATTTCATGGCTGAGTGATATTCCATTGTGCCAAGTACCACCATTTCTTTATCCATTTTTCTCTTTCCTGGGATATTGAAGGTGTACCGAAGTGGAGGTTCTTGGAAACAGAGCAGCCGTAAACTTTAGGGTGCCTGTGTCTTGTTGATTTTTAGTTTTCCCAATTTATACGCCCTTGAGTGGAAGTGCCCTATGCTCTCTACGCTGTGTTTATTACTTGTTTCAGGACACACCGTACTCTTCTCCAGAGTGCCTGTTGGCAATTTACATCCCTCCCATCAGCGTAGCAAGGCTCCCATGTCTCCATGGCCTGTCCTGCTTTTCTGGTTTTTACACTTTGTTCAGCATGGCCCTTTTGACCGAGGGCAAGCGAGACTTCTTTGTAGCGCTGATTTGCCCTTCCGGCTTGCTTGGTTGGCCAAAAAGGGCGTATGCGTTTTTTCCTGAATATATTCAGGAAAAATCGCATACGCCCTTTTTGGCCAAGGGCATCATTGTCAACGTTTTGCCGCTTTTCATGTGCTTTAAAGGCGAGTCGAATCTACCTCCTGAAATCTGTTTCCTGCAAATCTGCCTTGCTTTCAAATCCTCTTCGTTGCCTTCCCTCAATATATTTGTGGACGAGAGTTCTCATTTATAACTCTGCACGTTTGTGAATTGCAGTGCCCCTGAGCTCCATTTGTCTCCTCGCTTTTTTGGGAGCTGGCCGCAAAAGCGCAGGATTGCTTCAGGCCCTATTTTGGTTCTGGGGGGCAGGCTGAGCCTGTGGTTCATTCTTCTTCCTGATGGGAAAATGGAGTGACCTGTGCCTGTCCCAACACCTAGGGCTAGTCTTTCGTTGGTTCCCCGTCTTCCCGTTCATCCTCAGGACAAATTGCAACCTGGACGAAACAGTAGGTTAAAGGTGCTGATTCTCCAAGTAGGGAGAGGGTTAGTCAAGCGGCTGGAATGGTGAACCCGAGCACAAGGAGAGGAGAAATGAGGTGCGTTTTAGAAACCTTTCCCGATATCCTGGCATACCATCTTCTGGCTTTCCCATGCATGTTTTGATGTAGGAAGATTCCCTTGTACCTGGAGATTTGAGACCCATGGGGTGTGTTCCCCGCAGTGTTACTTTAAAGTATCTGCGTTTGCTCACCCAACCTCACCAATCCTCTCAGCCCCAAGAGTGTCCAGCCTTATGTCTCATCCAGCTGTGGGTCTAGATATGGTCAATCCAGGTTGCATCATAGACCCTGAACGGATTTTGTAAGAATTTCTCTCTCTTTCACTGTCTTTGTTTTGTGGGTTTTTTAAAGTAATTTATGTTTAGAATCGGGCTTGGCTGCTTTTCCCTGCTGTGTTGATGCCGCTTTACACCCTCTTGATTCACTTGCAGAGAGATATCGATACATAGGTTTTCAGATTCGTACTAGTCAGAATTATTCTTGTGCGGTGACTAGGGGGTGTTGAGTCCAGTTCACTGAGCAGGGAGTAGGCCTTGTCTATTACATATTTGGCTTATGGAGCGGTCTCTGAGCTAATTTCAAACCCTTGTTTTATGCATCACCCCACCTCACCTTTCCCGTTAAGCAGCCATAGTGTGTCTTCTACAGGTGTGACTGTGTTCTGTTTTGTAATTCAGTTCAAGTGTAGCGATTTTGACGTTCCCTCTATAAGCGATATATTAGGATAAGTGTCTTTTTCTGTGTGACTTATTTCACTTAGAATCATCGTACCTACATCCACTCATAATGCTGCTAACTAGCCTTATGACATTGATTTCATGGCTGAGTGATATTCCATTGTGCCAATCCCACCATTTCTTTATCCATTTTTCTCTTTCCTGGGATATTGAAGGTGTTCCGAAGCGGAGGTTCTTGGAAACAGAGCAGCCGTAAACTTTAGGGTGCCTGTGTCTTGTTGATTTTTAGTTTTCCCAATTTATACGCCCATGAGTGGAAGTGCCCTATGCTCTCTACACTGTGTTTATTACTTGTTTCAGGACACACCGTACTCTTCTCCAGAGTGCCTGTTGGCAATTTATATCCCGCCCATCAGCGTAGCAAGGCTCCCATGTCTCCATGGCCTGTCCTGCTTTTCTGGTTTTTACTGTTTGTTCAGCATGGCCCTTTTGACCAAGGGCAAGCGAGACTTCTTTATAGCGCTGATTTGCCCTTCCGGCTTGCTTGGTTGGCCAAAAAGGGCGTATGCGTTTTTTCCTGAATATATTCAGGAAAAAACGCATACGCCCTTTTTGGCCAAGGGCATCATTGTCAACGTTTTGCCGCTTTTCATGTGCTTTAAAGGCGAGTCGAATCTACCTCCTGAAATCTGTTTCCTGCAAATCTGCCTTGCTTTCAAATCCTCTTCGTTGCCTTCCCTCAATATATTTGTGGACGAGAGTTCTCATTTATAACTCTGCACGTTTGTGAATTGCAGTGCCCCTGAGCTCCATTTGTCTCCTCGCTTTTTTGGGAGCTGGCCGCAAAAGCGCAGGATTGCTTCAGGCCCTATTTTGGTTCTGGGGGGCAGGCTGAGCCTGTGGTTCATTCTTCTTCCTGATGGGAAAATGGAGTGACCTGTGCCTGTCCCAATACCTAGGGCTAGTCTTTCGTTGGTTCCCCGTCTTCCCGTTCATCCTCAGGACAAATTGCAACCTGGACGAAACAGTAGGTTAAAGGTGCTGATTCTCCAAGTATGGAGATGGTTAGTCAAGCGGCTGGAATGGTGAACCCGAGCACAAGGAGAGGAGAAATGAGGTGCGTTTTGGAAACCTTTCCCGATCTCACGGCATACCATCTTCTGGCTTTCCCATGCATGTTTTGATGTAGGAAGATTCCCTTGTACCTGGAGATTTGAGACCCATGGGGTGTGTTCCCCGCAGTGTTACTTTAAAGTATCTGCGTTTGCTCACCCAACCTCACCAATCCTCTCAGCCCCAAGAGTGTCCAGCCTTATGTCTCATCCAGCTGTGGGTCTAGATATGGTCAATCCAGGTTGCATCATAGACCCTGAACGGATTTTGTAAGAATTTCTCTCTCTTTCACTGTCTTTGTTTTGTGGGTTTTTTAAAGTAATTTATGTTTAGAATCGGGCTTGGCTGCTTTTCCCTGCTGTGTTGATGCCGCTTTACACCCCCTTGATTCACTTGCAGAGAGATATCGATACATAGGTTTTCAGATTCTTACTAGTCAGATATATTCTTGTGTGGTGACTAGGGTGTGTTGAGTCCAGTTCACTGAGCAGGGAGTAGGCCTTGTCTATTACATATTTGGCTTATGGAGCGGTCTCTGAGCTAATTTCAAACCCTTGTTTTATGCATCACCCCACCTCACCTTTCCCGTTAAGCAGCCATAGTGTGTCTTCTAAAGGTGTGACTCTGTTCTGTTTTGTAATTCAGTTCAAGTGTAGCGATTTTGACATTCCCTCTATAAGCGATATCTTAGGATAAGTGTCTTTTTCTGTGTGACTTATTTCACTTAGAATCATCGTATCTAAATCCACTCATCATGCTGCTAACTAGCCTTATGACATTGATTTCATGGCTGAGTGATATTCCATTGTGCCAAGTACCACCATTTCTTTATCCATTTTTCTCTTTCCTGGGATATTGAAGGTGTACCGAAGTGGAGGTTCTTGGAAACAGAGCAGCCGTAAACTTTAGGGTGCCTGTGTCTTGTTGATTTTTAGTTTTCCCAATTTATACGCCCTTGAGTGGAAGTGCCCTATGCTCTCTATGCTGTGTTTATTACTTGTTTCAGGACACACCGTACTCTTCTCCAGAGTGCCTGTTGGCAATTTACATCCCTCCCATCAGCGTAGCAAGGCTCCCATGTCTCCATGGCCTGTCCTGCTTTTCTGGTTTTTACACTTTTTTCAGCATGGCCCTTTTGACCGAGGGCAAGCGAGACTTCTTTGTAGCGCTGATTTGCCCTTCCGGCTTGCTTGGTTGGCCAAAAAGGGCGTATGCGTTTTTTCCTGAATATATTCAGGAAAAATCGCATACGCCCTTTTTGGCCAAGGGCATCATTGTCAACGTTTTGCCGCTTTTCATGTGCTTTAAAGGCGAGTCGAATCTACCTCCTGAAATCTGTTTCCTGCAAATCTGCCTTGCTTTCAAATCCTCTTCGTTGCCTTCCCTCAATATATTTGTGGACGAGAGTTCTCATTTATAACTCTGCACGTTTGTGAATTGCAGTGCCCCTGAGCTCCATTTGTCTCCTCGCTTTTTTGGGAGCTGGCCGCAAAAGCGCAGGATTGCTTCAGGCCCTATTTTGGTTCTGGGGGGCAGGCTGAGCCTGTGGTTCATTCTTCTTCCTGATGGGAAAATGGAGTGACCTATGCCTGTCCCAACACCTAGGGCTCGTCTCTCGTTGGTTCCGCGTCTTCCCGTTCATCCTCAGGACAAATTGCAACTTGTACAATCAGGAGGTTAAAGGTGCTGATTCTCCAAGTAGGGAGAGGGTTAGTCAAGCGGCTGGAATGGCGAACCCGAGCACAAGGAGAGGAGAAATGAGGTGCGTTTTAGAAACCTTTCCCGATCTCATGGCATACCATCTTCTGGGTTTCCCATGCATGTTTTGATGTAGGAAGATTCCCTTGTACCTGGAGATTTGAGACCCATGGGGTGTGTTCCCCGCAGTGTTACTTTAAAGTATCTGCGTTTGCTCACCCAACCTCACCAATCCTCTCAGCCCCAAGAGTGTCCAGCCTTATGTCTCATCCAGCTGTGGGTCTAGATATGGTCAATCCAGGTTGCATCATAGACCCTGAACGGATTTTGTAAGAATTTCTCTCTCTTTCACTGTCTTTGTTTTGTGGGTTTTTTAAAGTGATTTATGTTTAGAATCGGGCTTGGCTGCTTTTCCCTGCTGTGTTGATGCCGCTTTACACCCTCTTGATTCACTTGCAGAGAGATATCGATACATAGGTTTTCAGATTCGTACTAGTCAGAATTATTCTTGTGCGGTGACTAGGGGGTGTTGAGTCCAGTTCACTGAGCAGGGAGTAGGCCTTGTCTATTACATATTTGGCTTATGGAGCGGTCTCTGAGCTAATTTCAAACCCTTGTTTTATGCATCACCCCACCTCACCTTTCCCGTTAAGCAGCCATAGTGTGTCTTCTAAAGGTGTGACTCTGTTCTGTTTTGTAATTCAGTTCAAGTGTAGCGATTTTGACATTCCCTCTATAAGCGATATCTTAGGATAAGTGTCTTTTTCTGTGTGACTTATTTCACTTAGAATCATCGTATCTAAATCCACTCATCATGCTGCTAACTAGCCTTATGACATTGATTTCATGGCTGAGTGATATTCCATTGTGCCAAGTACCACCATTTCTTTATCCATTTTTCTCTTTCCTGGGATATTGAAGGTGTACCGAAGTGGAGGTTCTTGGAAACAGAGCAGCCGTAAACTTTAGGGTGCCTGTGTCTTGTTGATTTTTAGTTTTCCCAATTTATACGCCCTTGAGTGGAAGTGCCCTATGCTCTCTACGCTGTGTTTATTACTTGTTTCAGGACACACCGTACTCTTCTCCAGAGTGCCTGTTGGCAATTTACATCCCTCCCATCAGCGTAGCAAGGCTCCCATGTCTCCATGGCCTGTCCTGCTTTTCTGGTTTTTACACTTTGTTCAGCATGGCCCTTTTGACCGAGGGCAAGCGAGACTTCTTTGTAGCGCTGATTTGCCCTTCCGGCTTGCTTGGTTGGCCAAAAAGGGCGTATGCGTTTTTTCCTGAATATATTCAGGAAAAATCGCATACGCCCTTTTTGGCCAAGGGCATCATTGTCAACGTTTTGCCGCTTTTCATGTGCTTTAAAGGCGAGTCGAATCTACCTCCTGAAATCTGTTTCCTGCAAATCTGCCTTGCTTTCAAATCCTCTTCGTTGCCTTCCCTCAATATATTTGTGGACGAGAGTTCTCATTTATAACTCTGCACGTTTGTGAATTGCAGTGCCCCTGAGCTCCATTTGTCTCCTCGCTTTTTTGGGAGCTGGCCGCAAAAGCGCAGGATTGCTTCAGGCCCTATTTTGGTTCTGGGGGGCAGGCTGAGCCTGTGGTTCATTCTTCTTCCTGATGGGAAAATGGAGTGACCTATGCCTGTCCCAACACCTAGGGCTCGTCTCTCGTTGGTTCCGCGTCTTCCCGTTCATCCTCAGGACAAATTGCAACTTGTACAATCAGGAGGTTAAAGGTGCTGATTCTCCAAGTAGGGAGAGGGTTAGTCAAGCGGCTGGAATGGCGAACCCGAGCACAAGGAGAGGAGAAATGAGGTGCGTTTTAGAAACCTTTCCCGATCTCATGGCATACCATCTTCTGGGTTTCCCATGCATGTTTTGATGTAGGAAGATTCCCTTGTACCTGGAGATTTGAGACCCATGGGGTGTGTTCCCCGCAGTGTTACTTTAAAGTATCTGCGTTTGCTCACCCAACCTCACCAATCCTCTCAGCCCCAAGAGTGTCCAGCCTTATGTCTCATCCAGCTGTGGGTCTAGATATGGTCAATCCAGGTTGCATCATAGACCCTGAACGGATTTTGTAAGAATTTCTCTCTCTTTCACTGTCTTTGTTTTGTGGGTTTTTTAAAGTAATTTATGTTTAGAATCGGGCTTGGCTGCTTTTCCCTGCTGTGTTGATGCCGCTTTACACCCTCTTGATTCACTTGCAGAGAGATATCGATACATAGGTTTTCAGATTCGTACTAGTCAGAATTATTCTTGTGCGGTGACTAGGGGGTGTTGAGTCCAGTTCACTGAGCAGGGAGTAGGCCTTGTCTATTACATATTTGGCTTATGGAGCGGTCTCTGAGCTAATTTCAAATCCTTGTTTTATGCATCACCCCACCTCACCTTTCCCGTTAAGCAGCCATAGTGTGTCTTCTACAGGTGTGACTGTGTTCTGTTTTGTAATTCAGTTCAAGTGTAGCGATTTTGACGTTCCCTCTATAAGCGATATATTAGGATAAGTGTCTTTTTCTGTGTGACTTATTTCACTTAGAATCATCGTACCTACATCCACTCATAATGCTGCTAACAAGCCTTATGACATTGATTTCATGGCTGAGTGATATTCCATTGTGCCAAGTCCCACCATTTCTTTATCCATTTTTCTCTTTCCTGGGATATAGAAGGTGTTCCGAAGCGGAGGTTCTTGGAAACAGAGCAGCCGTAAACTTTAGGGTGCCTGTGTCTTGTTGATTTTTAGTTTTCCCAATTTATACGCCCATGAGTGGAAGTGCCCTATGGTCTCTACGCTGTGTTTATTACTTGTTTCAGGACACACCGTACTCTTCTCCAGAGTGCCTGTTGGCAATTTATATCCCGCCCATCAGCGTAGCAAGGCTCCCATGTCTCCATGGCCTGTCCTGCTTTTCTGGTTTTTACTGTTTGTTCAGCATGGCCCTTTTGACCAAGGGCAAGCGAGACTTCTTTGTAGCGCTGATTTGCCCTTCCGGCTTGCTTGGTTGGCCAAAAAGGGCGTATGCGTTTTTTCCTGAATATATTCAGGAAAAAACGCATACGCCCTTTTTGGCCAAGGGCATCATTGTCAACGTTTTGCCGCTTTTCATGTGCTTTAAAGGCGAGTCGAATCTACCTCCTGAAATCTGTTTCCTGCAAATCTGCCTTGCTTTCAAATCCTCTTCGTTGCCTTCCCTCAATATATTTGTGGACGAGAGTTCTCATTTATAACTCTGCACGTTTGTGAATTGCAGTGCCCCTGAGCTCCATTTGTCTCCTCGCTTTTTTGGGAGCTGGCCGCAAAAGCGCAGGATTGCTTCAGGCCCTATTTTGGTTCTGGGGGGCAGGCTGAGCCTGTGGTTCATTCTTCTTCCTGATGGGAAAATGGAGTGACCTGTGCCTGTCCCAATACCTAGGGCTAGTCTTTCGTTGGTTCCCCGTCTTCCCGTTCATCCTCAGGACAAATTGCAACCTGGACGAAACAGTAGGTTAAAGGTGCTGATTCTCCAAGTAGGGAGATGGTTAGTCAAGCGGCTGGAATGGTGAACCCGAGCACAAGGAGAGGAGAAATGAGGTGCGTTTTGGAAACCTTTCCCGATCTCACGGCATACCATCTTCTGGCTTTCCCATGCATGTTTTGATGTAGGAAGATTCCCTTGTACCTGGAGATTTGAGACCCATGGGGTGTGTTCCCCGCAGTGTTACTTTAAAGTATCTGCGTTTGCTCACCCAACCTCACCAATCCTCTCAGCCCCAAGAGTGTCCAGCCTTATGTCTCATCCAGCTGTGGGTCTAGATATGGTCAATCCAGGTTGCATCATAGACCCTGAACGGATTTTGTAAGAATTTCTCTCTCTTTCACTGTCTTTGTTTTGTGGGTTTTTTAAAGTGATTTATGTTTAGAATCGGGCTTGGCTGCTTTTCCCTGCTGTGTTGATGCCGCTTTACACCCTCTTGATACACTTGCAGAGAGATATCGATACATAGGTTTTCAGATTCTTACTAGTCAGATATATTCTTGTGTGGTGACTAGGGTGTGTTGAGTCCAGTTCACTGAGCAGGGAGTAGGCCTTGTCTATTACATATTTGGCTTATGGAGTGGTCTCTGAGCTAATTTCAAACCCTTGTTTTATGCATCACCCCACCTCACCTTTCCCGTTAAGCAGCCATAGTGTGTCTTCTAAAGGTGTGACTCTGTTCTGATTTGTAATTCAGTTCAAGTGTAGCGATTTTGACATTCCCTCTATAAGCGATATATTAGGATAAGTGTCTTTTTCTGTGTGACTTATTTCACTTAGAATCATCGTATCTAAATCCACTCATCATGCTGCTAACTAGCCTTATGACATTGATTTCATGGCTGAGTCATATTCCATTGTGCCAAGTACCACCATTTCTTTATCCATTTTTCTCTTTCCTGGGATATTGAAGGTGTTCCAAAGCGGAGGTTCTTGGAAACAGAGCAGCCGTAAACTTTAGGGTGCCTGTGTCTTGTTGATTTTTAGTTTTCCCAATTTATACGCCCATGAGTGGAAATGCCCTATGCTCTCTACGCTGTGTTTATTACTTGTTTCAGGACACACCGTACTCTTCTCCAGAGTGCCTGTTGGCAATTTATATCCCGCCCATCAGCGCAGCAAGGCTCCCATGTCTCCATGGCCTGTCCTGCTTTTCTGGTTTTTACTGTTTGTTCAGCATGGCCCTTTTGACCAAGGGCAAGCGAGACTTCTTTGTAGCGCTGATTTGCCCTTCCGGCTTGCTTGGTTGGCCAAAAAGGGCGTATGCGTTTTTTCCTGAATATATTCAGGAAAAAACGCATACGCCCTTTTTGGCCAAGGGCATCATTGTCAACGTTTTGCCGCTTTTCATGTGCTTTAAAGGCGAGTCGAATCTACCTCCTGAAATCTGTTTCCTGCAAATCTGCCTTGCTTTCAAATCCTCTTCGTTGCCTTCCCTCAATATATTTGTGGACGAGAGTTCTCATTTATAACTCTGCACGTTTGTGAATTGCAGTGCCCCTGAGCTCCATTTGTCTCCTCGCTTTTTTGGGAGCTGGCCGCAAAAGCGCAGGATTGCTTCAGGCCCTATTTTGGTTCTGGGGGGCAGGCTGAGCCTGTGGTTCATTCTTCTTCCTGATGGGAAAATGGAGTGACCTGTGCCTGTCCCAACACCTAGGGCTAGTCCTTCGTTGGTTCCCCGTCTTCCCGTTCATCCTCAGGACAAATTGCAACCTGGACGAAACAGTAGGTTAAAGGTGCTGATTCTCCAAGTAGGGAGATGGTTAGTCAAGCGGCTGGAATGGTGAACCCGAGCACAAGGAGAGGAGAAATGAGGTGCGTTTTGGAAACCTTTCCCGATCTCACGGCATACCATCTTCTGGCTTTCCCATGCATGTTTTGATGTAGGAAGATTCCCTTGTACCTGGAGATTTGAGACCCATGGGGTGTGTTCCCCGCAGTGTTACTTTAAAGTATCTGCGTTTGCTCACCCAACCTCACCAATCCTCTCAGCCCCAAGAGTGTCCAGCCTTATGTCTCATCCAGCTGTGGGTCTAGATATGGTCAATCCAGGTTGCATCATAGACCCTGAACGGATTTTGTAAGAATTTCTCTCTCTTTCACTGTCTTTGTTTTGTGGGTTTTTTAAAGTAATTTATGTTTAGAATCGGGCTTGGCTGCTTTTCCCTGCTGTGTTGATGCCGCTTTACACCCTCTTGATTCACTTGCAGAGAGATATCGATACATAGGTTTTCAGATTCTTACTAGTCAGATATATTCTTGTGTGGTGACTAGGGTGTGTTGAGTCCAGTTCACTGAGCAGGGAGTAGGCCTTGTCTATTACATATTTGGCTTATGGAGCGGTCTCTGAGCTAATTTCAAACCCTTGTTTTATGCATCACCCCACCTCACCTTTCCCGTTAAGCAGCCATAGTGTGTCTTCTAAAGGTGTGACTCTGTTCTGTTTTGTAATTCAGTTCAAGTGTAGCGATTTTGACATTCCCTCTATAAGCGATATCTTAGGATAAGTGGTTTTTCTGTGTGACTTATTTCACTTAGAATCATCGTATCTAAATCCACTCATCATGCTGCTAACTAGCCTTATGACATTGATTTCATGGCTGAGTGATATTCCATTGTGCCAAGTACCACCATTTCTTTATCCATTTTTCTCTTTCCTGGGATATTGAAGGTGTACCGAAGTGGAGGTTCTTGGAAACAGAGCAGCCGTAAACTTTAGGGTGCCTGTGTCTTGTTGATTTTTAGTTTTCCCAATTTATACGCCCATGAGTGGAAGTGCCCTATGCTCTCTACGCTGTGTTTATTACTTGTTTCAGGACACACCGTACTCTTCTCCAGAGTGCCTGTTGGCAATTTATATCCCGCCCATCAGCGTAGCAAGGCTCCCATGTCTCCATGGCCTGTCCTGCTTTTCTGGTTTTTACTGTTTGTTCAGCATGGCCCTTTTGACCGAGGGCAAGCGAGACTTCTTTGTAGCGCTGATTTGCCCTTCCGGCTTGCTTGGTTGGCCAAAAAGGGCGTATGCGTTTTTTCCTGAATATATTCAGGAAAAAACGCATACGCCCTTTTTGGCCAAGGGCATCATTGTCAACGTTTTGCCGCTTTTCATGTGCTTTAAAGGCGAGTCGAATCTACCTCCTGAAATCTGTTTCCTGCAAATCTGCCTTGCTTTCAAATCCTCTTCGTTGCCTTCCCTCAATATATTTGTGGACGAGAGTTCTCATTTATAACTCTGCACGTTTGTGAATTGCAGTGCCCCTGAGCTCCATTTGTCTCCTCGCTTTTTTGGGAGCTGGCCGCAAAAGCGCAGGATTGCTTCAGGCCCTATTTTGGTTCTGGGAGGCAGGCTGAGCCTGTGGTTCATTCTTCTTCCTGATGGGAAAATGGAGTGACCTGTGCCTGTCCCAATACCTAGGGCTAGTCTTTCGTTGGTTCCCCGTCTTCCCGTTCATCCTCAGGACAAATTGCAACCTGGACGAAACAGTAGGTTAAAGGTGCTGATTCTCCAAGTAGGGAGATGGTTAGTCAAGCGGCTGGAATGGCGAACCCGAGCACAAGGAGAGGAGAAATGAGGTGCGTTTCAGAAACCTTTCCCGATCTCACGGCATACCATCTTCTGGCTTTCCCATGCATGTTTTGATGTAGGAAGATTCCCTTGTACCTGGAGATTTGAGACCCATGGGGTGTGTTCCCCGCAGTGTTACTTTAAAGTATCTGCGTTTGCTCACCCAACCTCACCAATCCTCTCAGCCCCAAGAGTGTCCAGCCTTCTTTCTCATCCAGCTGTGGGTCTAGATATGGTCAATCCAGGTTGCATCAGAGACCCTGAACGGATTTTGTAAGAATTTCTCTCTCTTTCACTGTCTTTGTTTTGTGGGTTTTTTAAAGTAATTTATGTTTAGAATCGGGCTTGGCTGCTTTTCCCTGCTGTGTTGATGCCGCTTTACACCCTCTTGATTCACTTGCAGAGAGATATCGATACATAGGTTTTCAGATTCTTACTAGTCAGATATATTCTTGTGTGGTGACTAGGGTGTGTTGAGTCCAGTTCACTGAGCAGGGAGTAGGCCTTGTCTATTACATATTTGGCTTATGGAGCGGTCTCTGAGCTAATTTCAAACCCTTGTTTTATGCATCACCCCACCTCACCTTTCCCGTTAAGCAGCCATAGTGTGTCTTCTAAAGGTGTGACTCTGTTCTGTTTTGTAATTCAGTTCAAGTGTAGCGATTTTGACATTCCCTCTATAAGCGATATCTTAGGATAAGTGTCTTTTTCTGTGTGACTTATTTCACTTAGAATCATCGTATCTAAATCCACTCATCATGCTGCTAACTAGCCTTATGACATTGATTTCATGGCTGAGTGATATTCCATTGTGCCAAGTACCACCATTTCTTTATCCATTTTTCTCTTTCCTGGGATATTGAAGGTGTACCGAAGTGGAGGTTCTTGGAAACAGAGAGGCTGTAAACTTTAGGGTGCCTGTGTCTTGTTGATTTTTAGTTTTCCCAATTTATACGCCCTTGAGTGGAAGTGCCCTATGCTCTCTACGCTGTGTTTATTACTTGTTTCAGGACACACCGTACTCTTCTCCAGAGTGCCTGTTGGCAATTTATATCCCGCCCATCAGCGTAGCAAGGCTCCCATGTCTCCATGGCCTGTCCTGCTTTTCTGGTTTTTACTGTTTGTTCAGCATGGCCGTTTTGACCGAGGGCAAGCGAGACTTCTTTGTAGCGCTGATTTGCCCTTCCGGCTTGCTTGGTTGGCCAAAAAGGGCGTATGCGTTTTTTCCTGAATATATTCAGGAAAAAACGCATACGCCCTTTTTGGCCAAGGGCATCATTGTCAACGTTTTGCCGCTTTTCATGTGCTTTAAAGGCGAGTCGAATCTACCTCCTGAAATCTGTTTCCTGCAAATCTGCCTTGCTTTCAAATCCTCTTCGTTGCCTTCCCTCAATATATTTGTGGACGAGAGTTCTCATTTATAACTCTGCACGTTTGTGAATTGCAGTGCCCCTGAGCTCCATTTGTCTCCTCGCTTTTTTGGGAGCTGGCCGCAAAAGCGCAGGATTGCTTCAGGCCCTATTTTGGTTCTGGGGGGCAGGCTGAGCCTGTGGTTCATTCTTCTTCCTGATGGGAAAATGGAGTGACCTGTGCCTGTCCCAATACCTAGGGCTAGTCTTTCGTTAGTTCCCCGTCTTCCCGTTCATCCTCAGGACAAATTGCAACCTGGATGAAACAGTAGGTTAAAGGTGCTGATTCTCCAAGTAGGGAGATGGTTAGTCAAGCGGCTGGAATGGCGAACCCGAGCACAAGGAGAGGAGAAATGAGGTGCGTTTTGGAAACCTTTCCCGATCTCACGGCATACCATCTTCTGGCTTTCCCATGCATGTTTTGATGTAGGAAGATTCCCTTGTACCTGGAGATTTGAGACCCATGGGGTGTGTTCCCCGCAGTGTTACTTTAAAGTATCTGCGTTTGCTCACCCAACCTCACCAATCCTCTCAGCCCCAAGAGTGTCCAGCCTTATGTCTCATCCAGCTGTGGGTCTAGATATGGTCAATCCAGGTTGCATCACAGACCCTGAACGGATTTTGTAAGAATTTCTCTCTCTTTCACTGTCTTTGTTTTGTGGGTTTTTTAAAGTAATTTATGTTTAGAATCGGGCTTGGCTGCTTTTCCCTGCTGTGTTGATGCCGCTTTACACCCTCTTGATTCACTTGCAGAGAGATATCGATACATAGGTTTTCAGATTCTTACTAGTCAGATATATTCTTGTGCGGTGACTAGGGGGTGTTGAGTCCAGTTCACTGAGCAGGGAGTAGGCCTTGTCTATTACATATTTGGCTTATGGAGCGGTCTCTGAGCTAATTTCAAACCCTTGTTTTATGCATCACCCCACCTCACCTTTCCCGTTAAGCAGCCATAGTGTGTCTTCTAAAGGTGTGACTCTGTTCTGTTTTGTAATTCAGTTCAAGTGTAGCCATTTTGACATTCCCTCTATAAGCGATATCTTAGGATAAGTGTCTTTTTCTGTGTGACTTATTTCACTTAGAATCATCGTACCTAAATCCACTCATCATGCTGCTAACTAGCCTTATGACATTGATTTCATGGCTGAGTGATATTCCACTGTGCCAACTACCATCATTTCTTTATCCATTTTTCTCTTTCCTGGGATATTGAAGGTGTACCGAAGCGGAGGTTCTTGGAAACAGAGCAGCCGTAAACTTTAGGGTGCCTGTGTCTTGTTGATTTTTAGTTTTCCCAATTTATACGCCCTTGAGTGGAAGTGCCCTATGCTCTCTACGCTGTGTTTATTACTTGTTTCAGGACACACCGTACTCTTCTCCAGAGTGCCTGTTGGCAATTTATATCCCGCCCATCAGCGTAGCAAGGCTCCCATGTCTCCATGGCCTGTCCTGCTTTTCTGGTTTTTACTGTTTGTTCAGCATGGCCCTTTTGACCGAGGGCAAGCGAGACTTCTTTGTAGCGCTGATTTGCCCTTCCGGCTTGCTTGGTTGGCCAAAAAGGGCGTATGCGTTTTTTCCTGAATATATTCAGGAAAAAACGCATACGCCCTTTTTGGCCAAGGGCATCATTGTCAACGTTTTGCCGCTTTTCATGTGCTTTAAAGGCGAGTCGAATCTACCTCCTGAAATCTGTTTCCTGCAAATCTGCCTTGCTTTCAAATCCTCTTCGTTGCCTTCCCTCAATATATTTGTGGACGAGAGTTCTCATTTATAACTCTGCACGTTTGTGAATTGCAGTGCCCCTGAGCTCCATTTGTCTCCTCGCTTTTTTGGGAGCTGGCCGCAAAAGCGCAGGATTGCTTCAGGCCCTATTTTGGTTCTGGGGGGCAGGCTGAGCCTGTGGTTCATTCTTCTTCCTGATGGGAAAATGGAGTGACCTATGCCTGTCCCAACACCTAGGGCTCGTCTCTCGTTGGTTCCGCGTCTTCCCGTTCATCCTCAGGACAAATTGCAACCTGGACGAAACAGTAGGTTAAAGGTGCTGATTCTCCAAGTAGGGAGATGGTTAGTCAAGCGGCTGGAATGGCGAACCCGAGCACAAGGAGAGGAGAAATGAGGTGCGTTTTGGAAACCTTTCCCGATCTCACGGCATACCATCTTCTGGCTTTCCCATGCATGTTTTGATGTAGGAAGATTCCCTTGTACCTGGAGATTTGAGACCCATGGGGTGTGTTCCCCGCAGTGTTACTTTAAAGTATCTGCGTTTGCTCACCCAACCTCACCAATCCTCTCAGCCCCAAGAGTGTCCAGCCTTATGTCTCATCCAGCTGTGGGTCTAGATATGGTCAATCCAGGTTGCATCACAGACCCTGAACGGATTTTGTAAGAATTTCTCTCTCTTTCACTGTCTTTGTTTTGTGGGTTTTTTAAAGTAATTTATGTTTAGAATCGGGCTTGGCTGCTTTTCCCTGCTGTGTTGATGCCGCTTTACACCCTCTTGATTCACTTGCAGAGAGATATCGATAAATAGGTTTTCAGATTCTTACTAGTCAGATATATTCTTGTGTGGTGACTAGGGTGTGTTGAGTCCAGTTCACTGAGCAGGGAGTAGGCCTTGTCTATTACATATTTGGCTTATGGAGCGGTCTCTGAGCTAATTTCAAACCCTTGTTTTATACATCACCCCACCTCACCTTTCCCGTTAAGCAGCCATAGTGTGTCTTCTACAGGTGTGACTCTGTTCTGTTTTGTAATTCAGTTCAAGTGTAGCCATTTTGACATTCCCTCTGTAAGCGATATCTTAGGATAAGTGTCTTTTTCTGTGTGACTTATTTCACTTAGAGTCATCGTATCTAAATCCACTCATCATGCTGCTAACTAGCCTTATGACATTGATTTCATGGCTGAGTGATATTCCATTGTGCCAAGTACCACCATTTCTTTATCCATTTTTCTCTTTCCTGGGATATTGAAGGTGTACCGAAGTGGAGGTTCTTGGAAACAGAGCAGCCGTAAACTTTAGGGTGCCTGTGTCTTGTTGATTTTTAGTTTTCCCAATTTATACGCCCATGAGTGGAAGTGCCCTATGCTCTCTACGCTGTGTTTATTACTTGTTTCAGGACACACCGTACTCTTCTCCAGAGTGCCTGTTGGCAATTTATATCCCGCCCATCAGCGTAGCAAGGCTCCCATGTCTCCATGGCCTGTCCTGCTTTTCTGGTTTTTACTGTTTGTTCAGCATGGCCGTTTTGACCGAGGGCAAGCGAGACTTCTTTGTAGCGCTGATTTGCCCTTCCGGCTTGCTTGGTTGGCCAAAAAGGGCGTATGCGTTTTTTCCTGAATATATTCAGGAAAAAACGCATACGCCCTTTTTGGCCAAGGGCATCATTGTCAACGTTTTGCCGCTTTTCATGTGCTTTAAAGGCGAGTCGAATCTACCTCCTGAAATCTGTTTCCTGCAAATCTGCCTTGCTTTCAAATCCTCTTCGTTGCCTTCCCTCAATATATTTGTGGACGAGAGTTCTCATTTATAACTCTGCACGTTTGTGAATTGCAGTGCCCCTGAGCTCCATTTGTCTCCTCGCTTTTTTGGGAGCTGGCCGCAAAAGCGCAGGATTGCTTCAGGCCCTATTTTGGTTCTGGGGGGCAGGCTGAGCCTGTGGTTCATTCTTCTTCCTGATGGGAAAATGGAGTGACCTGTGGCTGTCCCAATACCTAGGGCTAGTATTTCGTTGGTTCCCCGTCTTCCCGTTCATCCTCAGGACAAATTGCAACCTGGACGAAACAGTAGGTTAAAGGTGCTGATTCTCCAAGTAGGGAGATGGTTAGTCAAGCGGCTGGAATGGCGAACCCGAGCACAAGGAGAGGAGAAATGAGGTGCGTTTTAGAAACCTTTCCCGATCTCACGGCATACCATCTTCTGGCTTTCCCATGCATGTTTTGATGTAGGAAGATTCCCTTGTACCTGGAGATTTGAGACCCATGGGGTGTGTTCCCCGCAGTGTTACTTTAAAGTATCTGCGTTTGCTCACCCAACCTCACCAATCCTCTCAGCCCCAAGAGTGTCCAGCCTTATGTCTCATCCAGCTGTGGGTCTAGATATGGTCAATCCAGGTTGCATCATAGACCCTGAACGGATTTTGTAAGAATTTCTCTCTCTTTCACTGTCTTTGTTTTGTGGGTTTTTTAAAGTAATTTATGTTTAGAATCGGGCTTGGCTGCTTTTCCCTGCTGTGTTGATGCCGCTTTACACCCTCTTGATTCACTTGCAGAGAGATATCGATACATAGGTTTTCAGATTCTTACTAGTCAGATATATTCTTGTGTGGTGACTAGGGTGTGTTGAGTCCAGTTCACTGAGCAGGGAGTAGGCCTTGTCTATTACATATTTGGCTTATGGAGCGGTGTCTGAGCTAATTTCAAACCCTTGTTTTATGCATCACCCCACCTCACCTTTCCCGTTAAGCAGCCATAATGTGTCTTCTAAAGGTGTGACTCTGTTCTGTTTTGTAATTCAGTTCAAGTGTAGCGATTTTGACATTCCCTCTATAAGCGATATCTTAGGATAAGTGTCTTTTTCTGTGTGACTTATTTCACTTAGTATCATCGTATCTAAATCCACTCATCATGCTGCTAACTAGCCTTATGACATTGATTTCATGGCTGAGTGATATTCCATTGTGCCAAGTACCACCATTTCTTTATCCATTTTTCTCTTTCCTGGGATATTGAAGGTGTACCGAAGTGGAGGTTCTTGGAAACAGAGCAGCCGTAAACTTTAGGGTGCCTGTGTCTTGTTGATGTTTAGTTTTCCCAATTTATACGCCCTTGAGTGGAAGTGCCCTATGCTCTCTACGCTGTGTTTATTACTTGTTTCAGGACACACCGTACTCTTCTCCAGAGTGCCTGTTGGAAATTTACATCCCGCCCATCAGCGTAGCAAGGCTCCCATGTCTCCATGGCCTGTCCTGCTTTTATGGTTTTTACACTTTGTTCAGCATGGCCCTTTTGACCGAGGGCAAGCGAGACTTCTTTGTAGCGCTGATTTGCCCTTCCGGCTTGCTTGGTTGGCCAAAAAGGGCGTATGCGTTTTTTCCTGAATATATTCAGGAAAAAACGCATACGCCCTTTTTGGCCAAGGGCATCATTGTCAACGTTTTTCCGCTTTTCATGTGCTTTAAAGGCGAGTCGAATCTACCTCCTGAAATCTGTTTCCTGCAAATCTGCCTTGCTTTCAAATCCTCTTCGTTGCCTTCCCTCAATATATTTGTGGACGAGAGTTCTCATTTATAACTCTGCACGTTTGTGAATTGCAGTGCCCCTGAGCTCCATTTGTCTCCTCGCTTTTTTGGGAGCTGGCCGCAAAAGCGCAGGATTGCTTCAGGCCCTATTTTGGTTCTGGGGGGCAGGCTGAGCCTGTGGTTCATTCTTCTTCCTGATGGGAAAAAGGAGTGACCTATGCCTGTCCCAACACCTAGGGCTCGTCTCTCGTTGGTTCCGCGTCTTCCCGTTCATCCTCAGGACAAATTGCAACCTGTACAATCAGGAGGTTAAAGGTGCTGATTCTCCAAGTAGGGAGATGGTTAGTCAAGCGGCTGGAATGGCGAACCCGAGCACAAGGAGAGGAGAAATGAGGTGCCTTTTAGAAACCTTTCCCGATCTCATGGCATACCATCTTCTGGGTTTCCCATGCATGTTTTGATGTAGGAAGATGCCCTTGTACCTGGAGATTTGAGACCCATGGGGTGTGTTCCCCGCAGTGTTACTTTAAAGTATCTGCGTTTGCTCACCCAACCTCACCAATCCTCTCAGCCCCAAGAGTGTCCAGCCTTCTGTCTCATCCAGCTGTGGGTCTAGATATGGTCAATCCAGGTTGCATCAGAGACCCTGAACGGATTTTGTAAGAATTTCTCTCTCTTTCACTGTCATTGCTTTGTGGGTTTTTTAAAGTAATGTATGTTTAGAATGGGGTTTGGCTGCTTTTCCCTGCTGTGTTGATGCCGCTTTACACCCTCTTGATTCACTTGCAGAGAGATATCGATACATAGGTTTTCAGATTCTTACTAGTCAGATATATTCTTGTGTGGTGACTAGGGTGTGTTGAGTCCAGTTCACTGAGCAGGGAGTAGGCCTTGTCTATTACATATTTGGCTTATGGAGCGGTCTCTGAGCTAATTTCAAACCCTTGTTTTATACATCACCCCACCTCACCTTTCCCGTTAAGCAGCCATAGTGTGTCTTCTAAAGGTGTGACTCTGTTCTGTTTTGTAATTCAGTTCAAGTGTAGCGATTTTGACATTCCCTCTGTAAGTGATATCTTAGGATAAGTGTCTTTTTCTGTGTGACTTATTTCACTTAGAATCATCGTATCTAAATCCACTCATCATGCTGCTAACTAGCCTTATGACATTGATTTCATGGCTGAGTGATATTCCATTGTGCCAAGTACCACCATTTCTTTATCCATTTTTCTCTTTTCTGGGATATTGAAGGTGTACCGAAGTGGAGGTTCTTGGAAACAGAGCAGCCGTAAACTTTAGGGTGCCTGTGTCTTGTTGATTTTTAGTTTTCCCAATTTATACGCCCATGAGTGGAAGTGCCCTATGCTCTCTACGCTGTGTTTATTACTTGTTTCAGGACACACCGTACTCTTCTCCAGAGTGCCTGTTGGCAATTTATATCCCGCCCATCAGCGTAGCAAGGCTCCCATGTCTCCATGGCCTGTCCTGCTTTTCTGGTTTTTACACTTTGTTCAGCATGGCCGTTTTGACCGAGGGCAAGCGAGACTTCTTTGTAGCGCTGATTTGCCCTTCCGGCTTGCTTGGTTGGCCAAAAAGGGCGTATGCGTTTTTTCCTGAATATATTCAGGAAAAAACGCATACGCCCTTTTTGGCCAAGGGCATCATTGTCAACGTTTTTCCGCTTTTCATGTGCTTTAAAGGCGAGTCGAATCTACCTCCTGAAATCTGTTTCCTGCAAATCTGCCTTGCTTTCAAATCCTCTTCGTTGCCTTCCCTCAATATATTTGTGGACGAGAGTTCTCATTTATAACTCTGCACGTTTGTGAATTGCAGTGCCCCTGAGCTCCATTTGTCTCCTCGCTTTTTTGGGAGCTGGCCGCAAAAGCGCAGGATTGCTTCAGGCCCTATTTTGGTTCTGGGGGGCAGGCTGAGCCTGTGGTTCATTCTTCTTCCTGATGGGAAAATGGAGTGACCTGTGGCTGTCCCAATACCTAGGGCTAGTCTTTCGTTGGTTCCCCGTCTTCCCGTTCATCCTCAGGACAAATTGCAACCTGGACGAAACAGTAGGTTAAAGGTGCTGATTCTCCAAGTAGGGAGATGGTTAGTCAAGCGGCTGGAATGGCGAACCCGAGCACAAGGAGAGGAGAAATGAGGTGCGTTTTAGAAACCTTTCCCGATCTCACGGCATACCATCTTCTGGCTTTCCCATGCATGTTTTGATGTAGGAAGATTCCCTTGTACCTGGAGATTTGAGACCCATGGGGTGTGTTCCCCGCAGTGTTACTTTAAAGTATCTGCGTTTGCTCACCCAACCTCACCAATCCTCTCAGCCCCAAGAGTGTCCAGCCTTATGTCTCATCCAGCTGTGGGTCTAGATATGGTCAATCCAGGTTGCATCATAGACCCTGAACGGATGTTGTAAGAATTTCTCTCTCTTTCACTATCTTTGCTTTGTGGGTTTTTTAAAGTAATGTATGTTTAGAATGGGGTTTGGCTGCTTTTCCCTGCTGTGTTTATGCCGCTTTACACCCTCTTGATTCACTTGCAGAGAGATATCGATACATAGGTTTTCAGATTCATACTAGTCAGATATATTCTTGTGCGGTGACTAGGGGGTGTTGAGTCCAGTTCACTGAGCAGGGAGTAGGCCTTGTCTATTACATATTTGGCTTATGGAGCGGTGTCTGAGCTAATTTCAAACCCTTGTTTTATGCATCACCCCACCTCACCTTTCCCGTTAAGCAGCCATAGTGTGTCTTCTAAAGGTGTGACTCTGTTCTGTTTTGTAATTCAGTTCAAGTGTAGCGATTTTGACATTCCCTCTATAAGCGATATCTTAGGATAAGTGTCTTTTTCTGTGTGACTTATTTCACTTAGAGTCATCGTACCTAAATCCACTCATCATGCTGCTAACTAGCCTTATGACATTGATTTCATGGCTGAGTGATATTCCATTGTGCCAAGTACCACCATTTCTTTATCCATTTTTCTCTTTCCTGGGATATTGAAGGTGTACCGAAGTGGAGGTTCTTGGAAACAGAGCAGCCGTAAACTTTAGGGTGCCTGTGTCTTGTTGATTTTTAGTTTTCCCAATTTATACGCCCTTGAGTGGAAGTGCCCTATACTCTCTACGCTGTGTTTATTACTTGTTTCAGGACACACCGTACTCTTCTCCAGAGTGCCTGTTGGCAATTTACGTCCCGCCCATCAGCGTAGCAAGGCTCCCATGTCTCCATGGCCTGTCCTGCTTTTCTAGTTTTTAGACTTTGTTCAGCATGGCCCTTTTGACCGAGGGCAAGCGAGATTTCTTTGTAGCGCTGATTTGCCCTTCAGGCTTGCTTGTTTGGCCAAAAAGGGCGTAGGCGTTTTTTCCTGAATATATTCAGGAAAAAACGCATACGCCCTTTTTGGCCAAGGGCATCATTGTCAACGTTTTGCCGCTTTTCATGTGCTTTAAAGGCGAGTCGAATCTACCTCCTGAAATCTGTTTCCGGCAAATCTGCCTTGCTTTCAAATCCTCTTCGTTGCCTTCCCTCAATATATTTGTGGACGAGAGTTCTAATTTATAACTCTGCACGTTTGTGAATTGCAGTGCCCCTGAGCTCCATTTGTCTCCTCGCTTTTTTGGGAGCTGGCCGCAAAAGCGCAGGATTGCTTCAGGCCCTATTTTGGTTCTGGGGGGCAGGCTGAGCCTGTGGTTCATTCTTCTTCCTGATGGGAAAATGGAGTGACCTGTGCCTGTCCCAACACCTAGGGCTAGTCTTTCGTTGGTTCCCCGTCTTCCCGTTCATCCTCAGGACAAATTGCAACCTGGACGAAACAGTAGGTTAAAGGTGCTGATTCTCCAAGTAGGGAGATGGTTAGTCAAGCGGCTGGAATGGCGAACCCGAGCACAAGGAGAGGAGAAATGAGGTGCGTTTTAGAAACCTTTCCCGATCTCACGGCATACCATCTTCTGGGTTTCCCATGCATGTTTTGATGTAGGAAGATTCCCTTGTATCTGGAGATTTGAGACCCATGAGGTGGGTACCCCGCGGTATTACTTTAAAGTATCTGCATTTGCTCACCCAACCTCACCAATCCTCTCAGCCGCAAGAGTGTCCAGCCTTATGTCTCATCCAGCTGTGGGTCTAGATATGGTCAATCCAGGTTGCATCAGAGACCCTGAACGGATTTTGTAAGAATTTCTCTCTCTTTCACTGTCTTTGCTTTGTGGGTTTTTTAAAGTAATGTATGTTTAGAATGGGGTTTGGCTGCTTTTCCCTGCTGTGTTTATGCCGCTTTACACCCTCTTGATTCACTTGCAGAGAGATATCGATACATAGGTTTTCAGATTCATACTAGTCAGATATATTCTTGTGCGGTGACTAAGGGGGTGTTGAGTCCAGTTCACTGAGCAGGGAGTAGGCCTTGTCGATTACATATTTGGCTTATGGAGCGGTGTCTGAGCTAATTCCAAACCCTTGTTTTATGCATCACCCCACCTCACCTTTCCCGTTAAGCAGCCATAGTGTGTCTTCTAAAGGTGTGCCTCTGTTCTGTTTTGTAATTCAGTTCAAGTGTAGCAATTTGACATTCCCTCTATAAGCGATATCTTAGGATAAGTGTCTTTTTCTGTGTGACTTATTTCACTTAGAATCATCGTACCTAAATCCACTCATCATGCTGCTAACTAGCCTTATGACATTGATTTCATGGCTGAGTGATATTCCACTGTGCCAAGTACCACCATTTCTTTATCCATTTTTCTCTTTCCTGGGATATTGAAGGTGTACCGAAGCGGAGGTTCTTGGAAACAGAGCAGCCGTAAACTTTAGGGTGCCTGTGTCTTGTTGATTTTTAGTTTTCCCAATTTATACGCCCATGAGTGGAAGTGCCCTATGCTCTCTACGCTGTGTTTATTACTTGTTTCAGGACACACCGTACTCTTCTCCAGAGTGCCTGTTGGCAATTTATATCCCGCCCATCAGCGTAGCAAGGCTCCCATGTCTCCATGGCCTGTCCTGCTTTTCTGGTTTTTACTGTTTGTTCAGCATGGCCCTTTTGACCGAGGGCAAGCGAGACTTCTTTGTAGCGCTGATTTGCCCTTCCGGCTTGCTTGGTTGGCCAAAAAGGGCGTATGCGTTTTTTCCTGAATATATTCAGGAAAAAACGCATACGCCCTTTTTGGCCAAGGGCATCATTGTCAACGTTTTGCCGCTTTTCATGTGCGTTAAAGGCGAGTAGAATCTACCTCCTGAAATCTGTTTCCTGCAAATCTGCCTTGCTTTCAAATCCTCTTCGTTGCCTTCCCTCAATATATTTGTGGACGAGAGTTCTCATTTATAACTCTGCACGTTTGTGAATTGCAGTGCCCCTGAGCTCCATTTGTCTCCTCGCTTTTTTGGGAGCTGGCCGCAAAAGCGCAGGATTGCTTCAGGCCCTATTTTGGTTCTGGGGGGCAGGCTGAGCCTGTGGTTCATTCTTCTTCCTGATGGGAAAATGGAGTGACCTATGCCTGTCCCAACACCTAGGGCTCGTCTCTCGTTGGTTCCGCGTCTTCCCGTTCATCCTCAGGACAAATTGCAACCTGTACAATCAGGAGGTTAAAGGTGCTGATTCTCCAAGTAGGGAGATGGTTAGTCAAGCGGCTGGAATGGCGAACCCGAGCACAAGGAGAGGAGAAATGAGGTGCGTTTTAGAAACCTTTCCCGATCTCATGGCATACCATCTTCTGGGTTTCCCATGCATGTTTTGATGTAAGAAGATTCCCTTGTACCTGGAGATTTGAGACCCATGGGGTGTGTTCACCGCAGTGTTACTTTAAAGTATCTGCATTTGCTCACCCAACCTCACCAACCCTCTCAGCCCCAAGAATGTCCAGCCTTATGTCTCATCCAGCTGTGGGTCTTGATATGGTCAATCCAGGTTGCATCATAGACCCTGAACGGATTTTGTAAGAATTTCTCTCTCTTTCACTGTCTTTGTTTTGTGGGTTTTTTAAAGTAATTTATGTTTAGAATCGGGCTTGGCTGCTTTTCCCTGCTGTGTTGATGCCGCTTTACACCCTCTTGATTCACTTGCAGAGAGATATCGATACATAGGTTTTCAGATTCTTACTAGTCAGATATATTCTTGTGCGGTGACTAGGGGGTGTTGAGTCCAGTTCACTGAGCAGGGAGTAGGCCTTGTCTATTACTTATTTGGCTTATGGAGCGGTGTCTGAGCTAATTTCAAACCCCTGTTTTATGCATCACCCCACCTCACCTTTCCCGTTAAGCAGCCATAGTGTGTCTTCTAAAGGTGTGACTCTGTTCTGTTTTGTAATTCAGTTCAAGTGTAGCGATTTTGACATTCCCTCTATAAGCGATATCTTAGGATAAGTGTCTTTTTCTGTGTGACTTATTTCACTTAGAATCATCGTATCTAAATCCACTCATCATGCTGCTAACTAGCCTTATGACATTGATTTCATGGCTGAGTGATATTCCGCTGTGCCAAGTACCACCATTTCTTTATCCATTTTTCTCTTTCCTGGGATATTGAAGGTGTACCGAAGTGGAGGTTCTTGGAAACAGAGCAGCCGTAAACTTTAGGGTGCCTGTGTCTTGTTGATTTTTAGTTTTCCCAATTTATACGCCCATGAGTGGAAGTGCCCTATGCTCTCAACGCTGTGTTTATTACTTGTTTCAGGACACACCGTACTCTTCTCCAGAGTGCCTGTTGGCAATTTACATCCCGCCCATCAGCGTAGCAAGGCTACGATGTCTCCATGGCCTGTCCTGCTTTTCTGGTTTTTACACTTTGTTCAGCATGGCCCTTTTGACCGAGGGCAAGCGAGACTTCTTTGTAGCGCTGATTTGCCCTTCCGGCTTGCTTGGTTGGCCAAAAAGGGCGTATGCGTTTTTTCCTGAATATATTCAGGAAAAAACGCATACGCCCTTTTTGGCCAAGGGCATCATTGTCAACGTTTTGCCGCTTTTCATGTGCTTTAAAGGCGAGTCGAATCTACCTCCTGAAATCTGTTTCCTGCAAATCTGCCTTGCTTTCAAATCCTCTTCGTTGCCTTCCCTCAATATATTTGTGGACGAGAGTTCTCATTTATAACTCTGCACGTTTGTGAATTGCAGTGCCCCTGAGCTCCATTTGTCTCCTCGCTTTTTTGGGAGCTGGCCGCAAAAGCGCAGGATTGCTTCAGGCCCTATTTTGGTTCTGGGGGGCAGGCTGAGCCTGTGGTTCATTCTTCTTCCTGATGGGAAAATGGAGTGACCTGTGCCTGTCCCAACACCTAGGGCTAGTCTTTCGTTGGTTCCCCGTCTTCCCGTTCATCCTCAGGACAAATTGCAACCTGGACGAAACAGTAGGTTAAAGGTGCTGATTCTCCAAGTAGGGAGAGGGTTAGTCAAGCGGCTGGAATGGTGAACCCGAGCACAAGGAGAGGAGAAATGAGGTGCGTTTTAGAAACCTTTCCCGATATCCTGGCATACCATCTTGTGGCATTCCCATGCATGTTTTGATGTAGGAAGATTCCCTTGTACCTGGAGATTTGAGACCCATGGGGTGTGTTCCCCGCAGTGTTACTTTAAAGTATCTGCATTTGCTCACCCAACCTCACCAATCCTCTCAGCCCCAGAGTGTCCAGCCTTATGTCTCATCCAGCTGTGGGTCTAGATATGGTCAATCCAGGTTGCATCAGAGACCCTGAACGGATTTTGTAAGAATTTCTCTCTCTTTCACTGTCTTTGCTTTGTGGGTTTTTTAAAGTAATGTATGTTTAGAATGGGGTTTGGCTGCTTTTCCCTGCTGTGTTTATGCCGCTTTACACCCTCTTGATTCACTTGCAGAGAGATATCGATACATAGGTTTTCAGATTCATACTAGTCAGATATATTCTTGTGCGGTGACTAGGGGGTGTTGAGTCCAGTTCACTGAGCAGGGAGTAGGCCTTGTCTATTACATATTTGGCTTATGGAGCGGTGTCTGAGCTAATTTCAAACCCTTGTTTTATGCATCACCCACCTCACCTTTCCCGTTAAGCAGCCATAGTGTGTCTTCTAAAGGTGTGACTCTGTTCTGTTTTGTAATTCAGTTCAAGTGTAGCGATTTTGACATTCCCTCTATAAGCGATATCTTAGGATAAGTGTCTTTTTCTGTGTGACTTATTTCACTTAGAGTCATCGTACCTAAATCCACTCATCATGCTGCTAACTAGCCTTATGACATTGATTTCATGGCTGAGTGATATTCCATTGTGCCAAGTACCACCATTTCTTTATCCATTTTTCTCTTTCCTGGGATATTGAAGGTGTACCGAAGTGGAGGTTCTTGGAAACAGAGCAGCCGTAAACTTTAGGGTGCCTGTGTCTTGTTGATTTTTAGTTTTCCCAATTTATACGCCCTTGAGTGGAAGTGCCCTATGCTCTCTATGCTGTGTTTATTACTTGTTTCAGGACACACCGTACTCTTCTCCAGAGTGCCTGTTGGCAATTTACATCCCGCCCATCAGCGTAGCAAGGCTACGATGTCTCCATGGCCTGTCCTGCTTTTCTGGTTTTTACACTTTGTTCAGCATGGCCCTTTTGACCGAGGGCAAGCGAGACTTCTTTGTAGCGCTGATTTGCCCTTCCGGCTTGCTTGGTTGGCCAAAAAGGGCGTATGCGTTTTTTCCTGAATATATTCAGGAAAAAACGCATACGCCCTTTTTGGCCAAGGGCATCATTGTCAACGTTTTGCCGCTTTTCATGTGCTTTAAAGGCGAGTCGAATCTACCTCCTGAAATCTGTTTCCTGCAAATC
Source organism: Eubalaena glacialis (assembly GCF_028564815.1). NCBI lineage: Eukaryota > Metazoa > Chordata > Mammalia > Artiodactyla > Balaenidae > Eubalaena > Eubalaena glacialis. The sequence continues at coordinate 955,885 of NW_026871555.1, read as the reverse complement.
TGCCTTGCTTTCAAATCCTCTTCGTTGCCTTCCCTCAATATATTTGTGGACGAGAGTTCTCATTTATAACTCTGCACGTTTGTGAATTGCAGTGCCCCTGAGCTCCATTTGTCTCCTCGCTTTTTTGGGAGCTGGCCGCAAAAGCGCAGGATTGCTTCAGGCCCTATTTTGGTTCTGGGGGGCAGGCTGAGCCTGTGGTTCATTCTTCTTCCTGATGGGAAAATGGAGTGACCTGTGCCTGTCCCAACACCTAGGGCTAGTCTTTCGTTGGTTCCCCGTCTTCCCGTTCATCCTCAGGACAAATTGCAACCTGGACGAAACAGTAGGTTAAAGGTGCTGATTCTCCAAGTAGGGAGAGGGTTAGTCAAGCGGCTGGAATGGTGAACCCGAGCACAAGGAGAGGAGAAATGAGGTGCGTTTTAGAAACCTTTCCCGATATCCTGGCATACCATCTTGTGGCATTCCCATGCATGTTTTGATGTAGGAAGATTCCCTTGTACCTGGAGATTTGAGACCCATGGGGTGTGTTCCCCGCAGTGTTACTTTAAAGTATCTGCATTTGCTCACCCAACCTCACCAATCCTCTCAGCCCCAGAGTGTCCAGCCTTATGTCTCATCCAGCTGTGGGTCTAGATATGGTCAATCCAGGTTGCATCAGAGACCCTGAACGGATTTTGTAAGAATTTCTCTCTCTTTCACTGTCTTTGCTTTGTGGGTTTTTTAAAGTAATGTATGTTTAGAATGGGGTTTGGCTGCTTTTCCCTGCTGTGTTTATGCCGCTTTACACCCTCTTGATTCACTTGCAGAGAGATATCGATACATAGGTTTTCAGATTCATACTAGTCAGATATATTCTTGTGCGGTGACTAAGGGGGTGTTGAGTCCAGTTCACTGAGCAGGGAGTAGGCCTTGTCGATTACATATTTGGCTTATGGAGCGGTGTCTGAGCTAATTCCAAACCCTTGTTTTATGCATCACCCCACCTCACCTTTCCCGTTAAGCAGCCATAGTGTGTCTTCTAAAGGTGTGCCTCTGTTCTGTTTTGTAATTCAGTTCAAGTGTAGCAATTTGACATTCCCTCTATAAGCGATATCTTAGGATAAGTGTCTTTTTCTGTGTGACTTATTTCACTTAGAATCATCGTACCTAAATCCACTCATCATGCTGCTAACTAGCCTTATGACATTGATTTCATGGCTGAGTGATATTCCACTGTGCCAAGTACCACCATTTCTTTATCCATTTTTCTCTTTCCTGGGATATTGAAGGTGTACCGAAGCGGAGGTTCTTGGAAACAGAGCAGCCGTAAACTTTAGGGTGCCTGTGTCTTGTTGATTTTTAGTTTTCCCAATTTATACGCCCATGAGTGGAAGTGCCCTATGCTCTCTACGCTGTGTTTATTACTTGTTTCAGGACACACCGTACTCTTCTCCAGAGTGCCTGTTGGCAATTTATATCCCGCCCATCAGCGTAGCAAGGCTCCCATGTCTCCATGGCCTGTCCTGCTTTTCTGGTTTTTACTGTTTGTTCAGCATGGCCCTTTTGACCGAGGGCAAGCGAGACTTCTTTGTAGCGCTGATTTGCCCTTCCGGCTTGCTTGGTTGGCCAAAAAGGGCGTATGCGTTTTTTCCTGAATATATTCAGGAAAAAACGCATACGCCCTTTTTGGCCAAGGGCATCATTGTCAACGTTTTGCCGCTTTTCATGTGCGTTAAAGGCGAGTAGAATCTACCTCCTGAAATCTGTTTCCTGCAAATCTGCCTTGCTTTCAAATCCTCTTCGTTGCCTTCCCTCAATATATTTGTGGACGAGAGTTCTCATTTATAACTCTGCACGTTTGTGAATTGCAGTGCCCCTGAGCTCCATTTGTCTCCTCGCTTTTTTGGGAGCTGGCCGCAAAAGCGCAGGATTGCTTCAGGCCCTATTTTGGTTCTGGGGGGCAGGCTGAGCCTGTGGTTCATTCTTCTTCCTGATGGGAAAATGGAGTGACCTATGCCTGTCCCAACACCTAGGGCTCGTCTCTCGTTGGTTCCGCGTCTTCCCGTTTATCCTCAGGACAAATTGCAACCTGTACAATCAGGAGGTTAAAGGTGCTGATTCTCCAAGTAGGGAGATGGTTAGTCAAGCGGCTGGAATGGCGAACCCGAGCACAAGGAGAGGAGAAATGAGGTGCGTTTTAGAAACCTTTCCCGATCTCATGGCATACCATCTTCTGGGTTTCCCATGCATGTTTTGATGTAAGAAGATTCCCTTGTACCTGGAGATTTGAGACCCATGGGGTGTGTTCCCCGCAGTGTTACTTTAAAGTATCTGCATTTGCTCACCCAACCTCACCAACCCTCTCAGCCCCAAGAATGTCCAGCCTTATGTCTCATCCAGCTGTGGGTCTTGATATGGTCAATCCAGGTTGCATCATAGACCCTGAACGGATTTTGTAAGAATTTCTCTCTCTTTCACTGTCTTTGTTTTGTGGGTTTTTTAAAGTAATTTATGTTTAGAATCGGGCTTGGCTGCTTTTCCCTGCTGTGTTGATGCCGCTTTACACCCTCTTGATTCACTTGCAGAGAGATATCGATACATAGGTTTTCAGATTCTTACTAGTCAGATATATTCTTGTGCGGTGACTAGGGGGTGTTGAGTCCAGTTCACTGAGCAGGGAGTAGGCCTTGTCTATTACTTATTTGGCTTATGGAGCGGTGTCTGAGCTAATTTCAAACCCCTGTTTTATGCATCACCCCACCTCACCTTTCCCGTTAAGCAGCCATAGTGTGTCTTCTAAAGGTGTGACTCTGTTCTGTTTTGTAATTCAGTTCAAGTGTAGCGATTTTGACATTCCCTCTATAAGCGATATCTTAGGATAAGTGTCTTTTTCTGTGTGACTTATTTCACTTAGAATCATCGTATCTAAATCCACTCATCATGCTGCTAACTAGCCTTATGACATTGATTTCATGGCTGAGTGATATTCCGCTGTGCCAAGTACCACCATTTCTTTATCCATTTTTCTCTTTCCTGGGATATTGAAGGTGTACCGAAGTGGAGGTTCTTGGAAACAGAGCAGCCGTAAACTTTAGGGTGCCTGTGTCTTGTTGATTTTTAGTTTTCCCAATTTATACGCCCATGAGTGGAAGTGCCCTATGCTCTCAACGCTGTGTTTATTACTTGTTTCAGGACACACCGTACTCTTCTCCAGAGTGCCTGTTGGCAATTTACATCCCGCCCATCAGCGTAGCAAGGCTACGATGTCTCCATGGCCTGTCCTGCTTTTCTGGTTTTTACACTTTGTTCAGCATGGCCCTTTTGACCGAGGGCAAGCGAGACTTCTTTGTAGCGCTGATTTGCCCTTCCGGCTTGCTTGGTTGGCCAAAAAGGGCGTATGCGTTTTTTCCTGAATATATTCAGGAAAAAACGCATACGCCCTTTTTGGCCAAGGGCATCATTGTCAACGTTTTGCCGCTTTTCATGTGCTTTAAAGGCGAGTCGAATCTACCTCCTGAAATCTGTTTCCTGCAAATCTGCCTTGCTTTCAAATCCTCTTCGTTGCCTTCCCTCAATATATTTGTGGACGAGAGTTCTCATTTATAACTCTGCACGTTTGTGAATTGCAGTGCCCCTGAGCTCCATTTGTCTCCTCGCTTTTTTGGGAGCTGGCCGCAAAAGCGCAGGATTGCTTCAGGCCCTATTTTGGTTCTGGGGGGCAGGCTGAGCCTGTGGTTCATTCTTCTTCCTGATGGGAAAATGGAGTGACCTGTGCCTGTCCCAACACCTAGGGCTAGTCTTTCGTTGGTTCCCCGTCTTCCCGTTCATCCTCAGGACAAATTGCAACCTGGACGAAACAGTAGGTTAAAGGTGCTGATTCTCCAAGTAGGGAGAGGGTTAGTCAAGCGGCTGGAATGGTGAACCCGAGCACAAGGAGAGGAGAAATGAGGTGCGTTTTAGAAACCTTTCCCGATATCCTGGCATACCATCTTGTGGCATTCCCATGCATGTTTTGATGTAGGAAGATTCCCTTGTACCTGGAGATTTGAGACCCATGGGGTGTGTTCCCCGCAGTGTTACTTTAAAGTATCTGCATTTGCTCACCCAACCTCACCAATCCTCTCAGCCCCAGAGTGTCCAGCCTTATGTCTCATCCAGCTGTGGGTCTAGATATGGTCAATCCAGGTTGCATCAGAGACCCTGAACGGATTTTGTAAGAATTTCTCTCTCTTTCACTGTCTTTGCTTTGTGGGTTTTTTAAAGTAATGTATGTTTAGAATGGGGTTTGGCTGCTTTTCCCTGCTGTGTTTATGCCGCTTTACACCCTCTTGATTCACTTGCAGAGAGATATCGATACATAGGTTTTCAGATTCATACTAGTCAGATATATTCTTGTGCGGTGACTAGGGGGTGTTGAGTCCAGTTCACTGAGCAGGGAGTAGGCCTTGTCTATTACATATTTGGCTTATGGAGCGGTGTCTGAGCTAATTTCAAACCCTTGTTTTATGCATCACCCACCTCACCTTTCCCGTTAAGCAGCCATAGTGTGTCTTCTAAAGGTGTGACTCTGTTCTGTTTTGTAATTCAGTTCAAGTGTAGCGATTTTGACATTCCCTCTATAAGCGATATCTTAGGATAAGTGTCTTTTTCTGTGTGACTTATTTCACTTAGAGTCATCGTACCTAAATCCACTCATCATGCTGCTAACTAGCCTTATGACATTGATTTCATGGCTGAGTGATATTCCATTGTGCCAAGTACCACCATTTCTTTATCCATTTTTCTCTTTCCTGGGATATTGAAGGTGTACCGAAGTGGAGGTTCTTGGAAACAGAGCAGCCGTAAACTTTAGGGTGCCTGTGTCTTGTTGATTTTTAGTTTTCCCAATTTATACGCCCTTGAGTGGAAGTGCCCTATGCTCTCTATGCTGTGTTTATTACTTGTTTCAGGACACACCGTACTCTTCTCCAGAGTGCCTGTTGGCAATTTACATCCCGCCCATCAGCGTAGCAAGGCTACGATGTCTCCATGGCCTGTCCTGCTTTTCTGGTTTTTACACTTTGTTCAGCATGGCCCTTTTGACCGAGGGCAAGCGAGACTTCTTTGTAGCGCTGATTTGCCCTTCCGGCTTGCTTGGTTGGCCAAAAAGGGCGTATGCGTTTTTTCCTGAATATATTCAGGAAAAAACGCATACGCCCTTTTTGGCCAAGGGCATCATTGTCAACGTTTTGCCGCTTTTCATGTGCTTTAAAGGCGAGTCGAATCTACCTCCTGAAATCTGTTTCCTGCAAATCTGCCTTGCTTTCAAATCCTCTTCGTTGCCTTCCCTCAATATATTTGTGGACGAGAGTTCTCATTTATAACTCTGCACGTTTGTGAATTGCAGTGCCCCTGAGCTCCATTTGTCTCCTCGCTTTTTTGGGAGCTGGCCGCAAAAGCGCAGGATTGCTTCAGGCCCTATTTTGGTTCTGGGGGGCAGGCTGAGCCTGTGGTTCATTCTTCTTCCTGATGGGAAAATGGAGTGACCTGTGCCTGTCCCAACACCTAGGGCTAGTCTTTCGTTGGTTCCCCGTCTTCCCGTTCATCCTCAGGACAAATTGCAACCTGGACGAAACAGTAGGTTAAAGGTGCTGATTCTCCAAGTAGGGAGAGGGTTAGTCAAGCGGCTGGAATGGTGAACCCGAGCACAAGGAGAGGAGAAATGAGGTGCGTTTTAGAAACCTTTCCCGATATCCTGGCATACCATCTTCTGGCATTCCCATGCATGTTTTGATGTAGGAAGATTCCCTTGTACCTGGAGATTTGAGACCCATGGGGTGTGTTCCCCGCAGTGTTACTTTAAAGTATCTGCATTTGCTCACCCAACCTCACCAATCCTCTCAGCCCCAGAGTGTCCAGCCTTATGTCTCATCCAGCTGTGGGTCTAGATATGGTCAATCCAGGTTGCATCAGAGACCCTGAACGGATTTTGTAAGAATTTCTCTCTCTTTCACTGTCTTTGCTTTGTGGGTTTTTTAAAGTAATGTATGTTGAGAATGGGGTTTGGCTGCTTTTCCCTGCTGTGTTGATGCCGCTTTACACCCTCTTGATTCACTTGCAGAGAGATATCGATACATAGGTTTTCAGATTCATACTAGTCAGATATATTCTTGTGCGGTGACTAGGGGGTGTTGAGTCCAGTTCACTGAGCAGGGAGTAGGCCTTGTCTATTACATATTTGGCTTATGGAGCGGTGTCTGAGCTAATTTCAAACCCTTGTTTTATGCATCACCCCACCTCACCTTTCCCGTTAAGCAGCCATAGTGTGTCTTCTAAAGGTGTGACTCTGTTCTGTTTTGTAATTCAGTTCAAGTGTAGCGATTTTGACATTCCCTCTATAAGCGATATCTTAGGATAAGTGTCTTTTTCTGTGTGACTTATTTCACTTAGAGTCATCGTACCTAAATCCACTCATCATGCTGCTAACTAGCCTTATGACATTGATTTCATGGCTGAGTGATATTCCATTGTGCCAAGTACCACCATTTCTTTATCCATTTTTCTCTTTCCTGGGATATTGAAGGTGTACCGAAGTGGAGGTTCTTGGAAACAGAGCAGCCGTAAACTTTAGGGTGCTGTGTCTTGTTGATTTTTAGTTTTCCCAATTTATACGCCCTTGAGTGGAAGTGCCCTATGCTCTCTATGCTGTGTTTATTACTTGTTTCAGGACACACCGTACTCTTCTCCAGAGTGCCTGTTGGCAATTTACATCCCTCCCATCAGCGTAGCAAGGCTCCCATGTCTCCATGGCCTGTCCTGCTTTTCTGGTTTTTACACTTTGTTCAGCATGGCCCTTTTGACCGAGGGCAAGCGAGACTTCTTTGTAGCGCTGATTTGCCCTTCCGGCTTGCTTCGTTGGCCAAAAAGGGCGTATGCGTTTTTTCCTGAATATATTCAGGAAAAAACGCATACGCCCTTTTTGGCCAAGGGCATCATTGTCAACGTTTTGCCGCTTTTCATGTGCTTTAAAGGCGAGTCGAATCTACCTCCTGAAATCTGTTTCCTGCAAATCTGCCTTGCTTTCAAATCCTCTTCGTTGCCTTCCCTCAATATATTTGTGGACGAGAGTTCTCATTTATAACTCTGCACGTTTGTGAATTGCAGTGCCCCTGAGCTCCATTTGTCTCCTCGCTTTTTTGGGAGCTGGCCGCAAAAGCGCAGGATTGCTTCAGGCCCTATTTTGGTTCTGGGGGGCAGGCTGAGCCTGTGGTTCATTCTTCTTCCTGATGGGAAAATGGAGTGACCTGTGCCTGTTCCAACACCTAGGGCTAGTCTTTCGTTGGTTCCCCGTCTTCCCGTTCATCCTCAGGACAAATTGCAACCTGGACGAAACAGTAGGTTAAAGGTGCTGATTCTCCAAGTAGGGAGATGGTTAGTCAAGCGGCTGGAATGGTGAACCCGAGCACAAGGAGAGGAGAAATGAGGTGCGTTTTAGAAACCTTTCCCGATCTCACGGCATACCATCTTCTGGGTTTCCCATGCATGTTTTGATGTAGGAAGATTCCCTTGTACCTGGAGATTTGAGACCCATGGGGTGGGTACCCCGCGGTATTATTTTAAAGTATCTGCATTTGCTCACCCAACCTCACCAATCCTCTCAGCCCCAAGAGTGTCCAGCCTTATGTCTCATCCAGCTGTGGGTCTAGATATAGTCAATCCAGGTTGCATCAGAGACCCTGAACGGATTTTGTAAGAATTTCTCTCTCTTTCACTGTCTTTGCTTTGTGGGTTTTTTAAAGTAATGTATGTTTAGAATGGGGTTTGGCTGCTTTTCCCTGCTGTGTTGATGCCGCTTTACACCCTCTTGATTCACTTGCAGAGAGATATCGATACATAGGTTTTCAGATTCATACTAGTCAGATATATTCTTGTGCGGTGACTAGGGGGTGTTGAGTCCAGTTCACTGAGCAGGGAGTAGGCCTTGTCTATTACATATTTGGCTTATGGAGCGGTGTCTGAGCTAATTCCAAACCCTTGTTTTATGCATCACCCCACCTCACCTTTCCCGTTAAGCAGCCATAGTGTGTCTTCTAAAGGTGTGACTCTGTTCTGTTTTGTAATTCAGTTCAAGTGTAGCGATTTTGACATTCCCTCTATAAGCGATATCTTAGGATAAGTGTCTTTTTCTGTGTGACTTATTTCACTTAGAATCATCGTACCTAAATCCACACATCATGCTGCTAACTAGCCTTATGACATTGATTTCATGGCTGAGTGATATTCCATTGTGCCAAGTACCACCATTTCTTTATCCATTTTTCTCTTTCCTGGGATATTGAAGGTGTACCGAAGCGGAGGTTCTTGGAAACAGAGCAGCCGTAAACTTTAGGGTGCCTGTGTCTTGTTGATTTTTAGTTTTCCCAATTTATACGCCCATGAGTGGAAGTGCCCTATGCTCTCTACGCTGTGTTTATTACTTGTTTCAGGACACACCGTACTCTTCTCCAGAGTGCCTGTTGGCAATTTACATCCCGCCCATCAGCGTAGCAAGGCTCCCATGTCTCCATGGCCTGTCCTGCTTTTCTGGTTTTTACACTTTGTTCAGCATGGCCCTTTTGACCGAGGGCAAGCGAGACTTCTTTGTAGGGCTGATTTGCCCTTCCGGCTTGCTTGGTTGGCCAAAAAGGGCGTATGCGTTTTTTCCTGAATATATTCAGGAAAAAACGCATACGCCCTTTTTGGCCAAGGGCATCATTCTCAACGTTTTGCCGCTTTTCATGTGCTTTAAAGGCGAGTCGAATCTACCTCCTGAAATCTGTTTCCTGCAAATCTGCCTTGCTTTCAAATCCTCTTCGTTGCCTTCCCTCAATATATTTGTGGACGAGAGTTCTCATTTATAACTCTGCACGTTTGTGAATTGCAGTGCCCCTGAGCTCCATTTGTCTCCTCGCTTTTTTGGGAGCTGGCCGCAAAAGCGCAGGATTGCTTCAGGCCCTATTTTGGTTCTGGGGGGCAGGCTGAGCCTGTGGTTCATTCTTCTTCCTGATGGGAAAATGGAGTGACCTATGCCTGTCCCAACACCTAGGGCTTGTCTCTCGTTGGTTCCGCGTCTTCTCTTTCATCCTCAGGACAAATTGTAACCTGTACAATCAGGAGGTTAAAGGTGCTGATTCTCCAAGTAGGGAGATGGTTAGTCAAGCGGCTGGAATGGCGAACCCGAGCACAAGGAGAGGAGAAATGAGGTGCGTTTTAGAAACCTTTCCCGATCTCATGGCATACCATCTTCTGGGTTTCCCATGCATGTTTTGATGTAGGAAGATTCCCTTGTACCTGGAGATTTGAGACCCATGGGGTGTGTTCCCCGCAGTGTTACTTTAAAGTATCTGCATTTGCTCACCCAACCTCACCAACCCTCTCAGCCCCAAGAATGTCCAGCCTTATGTCTCATCCAGCTGTGGGTCTTGATATGGTCAATCCAGGTTGCATCATAGACCCTGAACGGATTTTGTAAGAATTTCTCTCTCTTTCACTGTCTTTGTTTTGTGGGTTTTTTAAAGTAATTTATGTTTAGAATCGGGCTTGGCTGCTTTTCCCTGCTGTGTTGATGCCGCTTTACACCCTCTTGATTCACTTGCAGAGAGATATCGATACATAGGTTTTCAGATTCTTACTAGTCAGATATATTCTTGTGTGGTGTCTAGGGTGTGTTGAGTCCAGTTCACTGAGCAGGGAGTAGGCCTTGTCTATTACATATTTGGCTTATGGAGCGGTGTCTGAGCTAATTTCAAACCCTTGTTTTATGCATCACCCCACCTCACCTTTCCCGTTAAGCAGCCATAGTGTGTCTTCTAAAGGTGTGACTCTGTTCTGTTTTGTAATTCAGTTCAAGTGTAGCGATTTTGACATTCCCTCTATAAGCGATATCTTAGGATAAGTGTCTTTTTCTGTGTGACTTATTTCACTTAGAATCATCGTACCTAAATCCACTCATCATGCTGCTAACTAGCCTTATGACATTGATTTCATGGCTGAGTGATATTCCACTGTGCCAAGTACCACCATTTCTTTATCCATTTTTCTCTTTCCTGGGATATTGAAGGTGTACCGAAGTGGAGGTTCTTGGAAACAGAGCAGCCGTAAACTTTAGGGTGCCTGTGTCTTGTTGATTTTTAGTTTTCCCAATTTATACGCCCATGAGTGGAAGTGCCCTATGCTCTCAACGCTGTGTTTATTACTTGTTTCAGGACACACCGTACTCTTCTCCAGAGTGCCTGTTGGCAATTTACATCCCGCCCATCAGCGTAGCAAGGCTTCCATGTCTCCATGGCCTGTCCTGCTTTTCTGGTTTTTACACTTTGTTCAGCATGGCCCTTTTGACCGAGGGCAAGCGAGACTTCTTTGTAGCGCTGATTTGCCCTTCCGGCTTGCTTGGTTGGCCAAAAAGGGCGTATGCGTTTTTTCCTGAATATATTCAGGAAAAAACGCATACGCCCTTTTTGGCCAAGGGCATCATTGTCAACGTTTTGCCGCTTTTCATGTGCTTTAAAGGCGAGTCGAATCTACCTCCTGAAATCTGTTTCCTGCAAATCTGCCTTGCTTTCAAATCCTCTTCGTTGCCTTCCCTCAATATATTTGTGGACGAGAGTTCTCATTTATAACTCTGCACGTTTGTGAATTGCAGTGCCCCTGAGCTCCATTTGTCTCCTCGCTTTTTTGGGAGCTGGCCGCAAAAGCGCAGGATTGCTTCAGGCCCTATTTTGGTTCTGGGGGGCAGGCTGAGCCTGTGGTTCATTCTTCTTCCTGATGGGAAAATGGAGTGACCTGTGCCTGTCCCAACACCTAGGGCTAGTCTTTCGTTGGTTCCCCGTCTTCCCGTTCATCCTCAGGACAAATTGCAACCTGGACGAAACAGTAGGTTAAAGGTGCTGATTCTCCAAGTAGGGAGATGGTTAGTCAAGCGGCTGGAATGGCGAACCCGAGCACAAGGAGAGGAGAAATGAGGTGCGTTTTAGAAACCTTTCCCGATCTCACGGCATACCATCTTCTGGTTTTCCCATGCATGTTTTGATGTAGGAAGATTCCCTTGTACCTGGAGATTTGAGACCCATGGGGTGGGTACCCCGCGGTGTTACTTTAAAGTATCTGCATTTGCTCACCCAACCTCACCAATCCTCTCAGCCCCAAGAGTGTCCAGCCTTATGTCTCATCCAGCTGTGGGTCTAGATATGGTCAATCCAGGTTGCATCATAGACCCTGAACGGATTTTGTAAGAATTTCTCTCTCTTTCACTGTCTTTGCTTTGTGGGTTTTTTAAAGTAATGTATGTTTAGAATGGGGTTTGGCTGCTTTTCCCTGCTGTGTTTATGCCGCTTTACACCCTCTTGATTCACTTGCAGAGAGATATCGATACATAGGTTTTCAGATTCATACTAGTCAGATATATTCTTGTGCGGTGACTAGGGGGTGTTGAGTCCAGTTCACTGAGCAGGGAGTAGGCCTTGTCTATTACATATTTGGCTTATGGAGCGGTGTCTGAGCTAATTCCAAACCCTTGTTTTATGCATCACCCCACCTCACCTTTCCCGTTAAGCAGCCATAGTGTGTCTTCTAAAGGTGTGACTCTGTTCTGTTTTGTAATTCAGTTCAAGTGTAGCGATTTTGACATTCCCTCTATAAGCGATATCTTAGGATAAGTGTCTTTTTCTGTGTGACTTATTTCACTTAGAGTCATCGTACCTAAATCCACTCATCATGCTGCTAACTAGCCTTATGACATTGATTTCATGGCTGAGTGATATTCCATTGTGCCAAGTACCACCATTTCTTTATCCATTTTTCTCTTTCCTGGGATATTGAAGGTGTACCGAAGTGGAGGTTCTTGGAAACAGAGCAGCCGTAAACTTTAGGGTGCCTGTGTCTTGTTGATTTTTAGTTTTCCCAATTTATACGCCCTTGAGTGGAAGTGCCCTATGCTCTCTACGCTGTGTTTATTACTTGTTTCAGGACACACCGTACTCTTCTCCAGAGTGCCTGTTGGCAATTTACATCCCGCCCATCAGCGTAGCAAGGCTCCCATGTCTCCATGGCCTGTCCTGCTTTTCTGGTTTTTACTGTTTGTTCAGCATGGCCCTTTTGACCGAGGGCAAGCGAGACTTCTTTGTAGCGCTGATTTGCCCTTCCGGCTTGCTTGGTTGGCCAAAAAGGGCGTATGCGTTTTTTCCTGAATATATTCAGGAAAAAACGCATACGCCCTTTTTGGCCAAGGGCATCATTGTCAACGTTTTGCCGCTTTTCATGTGCTTTAAAGGCGAGTCGAATCTACCTCCTGAAATCTGTTTCCTGCAAATCTGCCTTGCTTTCAAATCCTCTTCGTTGCCTTCCCTCAATATATTTGTGGACGAGAGTTCTCATTTATAACTCTGCACGTTTGTGAATTGCAGTGCCCCTGAGCTCCATTTGTCTCCTCGCTTTTTTGGGAGCTGGCCGCAAAAGCGCAGGATTGCTTCAGGCCCTATTTTGGTTCTGGGGGGCAGGCTGAGCCTGTGGTTCATTCTTCTTCCTGATGGGAAAATGGAGTGACCTATGCCTGTCCCAACACCTAGGGCTCGTCTCTCGTTGGTTCCGCGTCTTCCCGTTCATCCTCAGGACAAATTGCAACCTGTACAATCAGGAGGTTAAAGGTGCTGATTCTCCAAGTAGGGAGATGGTTAGTCAAGCGGCTGGAATGGCGAACCCGAGCACAAGGAGAGGAGAAATGAGGTGCGTTTTAGAAACCTTTCCCGATCTCATGGCATACCATCTTCTGGGTTTCCCATGCATGTTTTGATGTAGGAAGATTCCCTTGTACCTGGAGATTTGAGACCCATGGGGTGTGTTCCCCGCAGTGTTACTTTAAAGTATCTGCATTTGCTCACCCAACCTCACCAACCCTCTCAGCCCCAAGAATGTCCAGCCTTATGTCTCATCCAGCTGTGGGTCTTGATATGGTCAATCCAGGTTGCATCATAGACCCTGAACGGATTTTGTAAGAATTTCTCTCTCTTTCACTGTCTTTGTTTTGTGGGTTTTTTAAAGTAATTTATGTTTAGAATCGGGCTTGGCTTCTTTTCCCTGCTGTGTTGATGCCGCTTTACACCCTCTTGATTCACTTCCAGAGAGATATCGATACATAGGTTTTCAGATTCTTACTAGTCAGATATATTCTTGTGCGGTGACTAGGGGGTGTTGAGTCCAGTTCACTGAGCAGGGAGTAGGCCTTGTCTATTACATATTTGGCTTATGGAGCGGTGTCTGAGCTAATTTCAAACCCTTGTTTTATGCATCACCCCACCTCACCTTTCCCGTTAAGCAGCCATAGTGTGTCTTCTAAAGGTGTGACTCTGTTCTGTTTTGTAATTCAGTTCAAGTGTAGCGATTTTGACATTCCCTCTATAAGCGATATCTTAGGATAAGTGTCTTTTTCTGTGTGACTTATTTCACTTAGAATCATCGTATCTAAATCCACTCATCATGCTGCTAACTAGCCTTATGACATTGATTTCATGGCTGAGTGATATTCCACTGTGCCAAGTACCACCATTTCTTTATCCATTTTTCTCTTTCCTGGGATATTGAAGGTGTACCGAAGTGGAGGTTCTTGGAAACAGAGCAGCCGTAAACTTTAGGGTGCCTGTGTCTTGTTGATTTTTAGTTTTCCCAATTTATACGCCCATGAGTGGAAGTGCCCTATGCTCTCAACGCTGTGTTTATTACTTGTTTCAGGACACACCGTACTCTTCTCCAGAGTGCCTGTTGGCAATTTACATCCCGCCCATCAGCATAGCAAGGCTTCCATGTCTCCATGGCCTGTCCTGCTTTTCTGGTTTTTACACTTTGTTCAGCATGGCCCTTTTGACCGAGGGCAAGCGAGACTTCTTTGTAGCGCTGATTTGCCCTTCCGGCTTGCTTGGTTGGCCAAAAAGGGCGTATGCGTTTTTTCCTGAATATATTCAGGAAAAAACGCATACGCCCTTTTTGGCCAAGGGCATCATTGTCAACGTTTTGCCGCTTTTCATGTGCTTTAAAGGCGAGTCGAATCTACCTCCTGAAATCTGTTTCCTGCAAATCTGCCTTGCTTTCAAATCCTCTTCGTTGCCTTCCCTCAATATATTTGTGGACGAGAGTTCTCATTTATAACTCTGCACGTTTGTGAATTGCAGTGCCCCTGAGCTCCATTTGTCTCCTCGCTTTTTTGGGAGCTGGCCGCAAAAGCGCAGGATTGCTTCAGGCCCTATTTTGGTTCTGGGGGGCAGGCTGAGCCTGTGGTTCATTCTTCTTCCTGATGGGAAAATGGAGTGACCTGTGCCTGTCCCAACACCTAGGGCTAGTCTTTCGTTGGTTCCCCGTCTTCCCGTTCATCCTCAGGACAAATTGCAACCTGGACGAAACAGTAGGTTAAAGGTGCTGATTCTCCAAGTAGGGAGATGGTTAGTCAAGCGGCTGGAATGGCGAACCCGAGCACAAGGAGAGGAGAAATGAGGTGCGTTTTAGAAACCTTTCCCGATCTCACGGCATACCATCTTCTGGTTTTCCCATGCATGTTTTGATGTAGGAAGATTCCCTTGTACCTGGAGATTTGAGACCCATGGGGTGGGTACCCCGCGGTGTTACTTTAAAGTATCTGCATTTGCTCACCCAACCTCACCAATCCTCTCAGCCCCAAGAGTGTCCAGCCTTATGTCTCATCCAGCTGTGGGTCTAGATATGGTCAATCCAGGTTGCATCATAGACCCTGAACGGATTTTGTAAGAATTTCTCTCTCTTTCACTGTCTTTGCTTTGTGGGTTTTTTAAAGTAATGTATGTTTAGAATGGGGTTTGGCTGCTTTTCCCTGCTGTGTTTATGCCGCTTTACACCCTCTTGATTCACTTGCAGAGAGATATCGATACATAGGTTTTCAGATTCATACTAGTCAGATATATTCTTGTGCGGTGACTAGGGGGTGTTGAGTCCAGTTCACTGAGCAGGGAGTAGGCCTTGTCTATTACATATTTGGCTTATGGAGCGGTGTCTGAGCTAATTCCAAACCCTTGTTTTATGCATCACCCCACCTCACCTTTCCCGTTAAGCAGCCATAGTGTGTCTTCTAAAGGTGTGACTCTGTTCTGTTTTGTAATTCAGTTCAAGTGTAGCGATTTTGACATTCCCTCTATAAGCGATATCTTAGGATAAGTGTCTTTTTCTGTGTGACTTATTTCACTTAGAGTCATCGTACCTAAATCCACTCATCATGCTGCTAACTAGCCTTATGACATTGATTTCATGGCTGAGTGATATTCCATTGTGCCAAGTACCACCATTTCTTTATCCATTTTTCTCTTTCCTGGGATATTGAAGGTGTACCGAAGTGGAGGTTCTTGGAAACAGAGCAGCCGTAAACTTTAGGGTGCCTGTGTCTTGTTGATTTTTAGTTTTCCCAATTTATACGCCCTTGAGTGGAAGTGCCCTATGCTCTCTACGCTGTGTTTATTACTTGTTTCAGGACACACCGTACTCTTCTCCAGAGTGCCTGTTGGCAATTTACATCCCGCCCATCAGCGTAGCAAGGCTCCCATGTCTCCATGGCCTGTCCTGCTTTTCTGGTTTTTACTGTTTGTTCAGCATGGCCCTTTTGACCGAGGGCAAGCGAGACTTCTTTGTAGCGCTGATTTGCCCTTCCGGCTTGCTTGGTTGGCCAAAAAGGGCGTATGCGTTTTTTCCTGAATATATTCAGGAAAAAACGCATACGCCCTTTTTGGCCAAGGGCATCATTGTCAACGTTTTGCCGCTTTTCATGTGCTTTAAAGGCGAGTCGAATCTACCTCCTGAAATCTGTTTCCTGCAAATCTGCCTTGCTTTCAAATCCTCTTCGTTGCCTTCCCTCAATATATTTGTGGACGAGAGTTCTCATTTATAACTCTGCACGTTTGTGAATTGCAGTGCCCCTGAGCTCCATTTGTCTCCTCGCTTTTTTGGGAGCTGGCCGCAAAAGCGCAGGATTGCTTCAGGCCCTATTTTGGTTCTGGGGGGCAGGCTGAGCCTGTGGTTCATTCTTCTTCCTGATGGGAAAATGGAGTGACCTGTGCCTGTCCCAACACCTACGGCTAGTCTTTCGTTGGTTCCCCGTCTTCCCGTTCATCCTCAGGACAAATTGCAACCTGGACGAAACAGTAGGTTAAAGGTGCTGATTCTCCAAGTAGGGAGATGGTTAGTCAAGTGGCTGGAATGGCGAACCCGAGCACAAGGAGAGGAGAAATGAGGTGCGTTTTAGAAACCTTTCCCGATCTCACGGCATACCATCTTCTGGGTTTCCCATGCATGTTTTGATGTAGGAAGATTCCCTTGTACCTGGAGATTTGAGACCCATGGGGTGGGTACCCCGCGGTATTACTTTAAAGTATCTGCATTTGCTCACCCAACCTCACCAATCCTCTCAGCCCCAAGAGTGTCCAGCCTTATGTCTCATCCAGCTGTGGGTCTAGATATGGTCAATCCAGGTTGCATCAGAGACCCTGAACGGATTTTGTAAGAATTTCTCTCTCTTTCACTGTCTTTGTTTTGTGGGTTTTTTAAAGTAATGTATGTTTAGAATGGGGTTTGGCTGCTTTTCCCTGCTGTGTTTATGCCGCTTTACACCCTCTTGATTCACTTGCAGAGAGATATCGATACATAGGTTTTCAGATTCATACTAGTCAGATATATTCTTGTGCGGTGACTAGGGGGTGTTGAGTCCAGTTCACTGAGCAGGGAGTAGGCCTTGTCTATTACATATTTGGCTTATGGAGCGGTGTCTGAGCTAATTCCAAACCCTTGTTTTATGCATCACCCCACCTCACCTTTCCCGTTAAGCAGCCATAGTGTGTCTTCTAAAGGTGTGACTCTGTTCTGTTTTGTAATTCAGTTCAAGTGTAGCGATTTTGACATTCCCTCTATAAGCGATATCTTAGGATAAGTGTCTTTTTCTGTGTGACTTATTTCACTTAGAGTCATCGTACCTAAATCCACTCATCATGCTGCTAACTAGCCTTATGACATTGATTTCATGGCTGAGTGATATTCCATTGTGCCAAGTACCACCATTTCTTTATCCATTTTTCTCTTTCCTGGGATATTGAAGGTGTACCGAAGCGGAGGTTCTTGGAAACAGAGCAGCCGTAAACTTTAGGGTGCCTGTGTCTTGTTGATTTTTAGTTTTCCCAATTTATACGCCCATGAGTGGAAGTGCCCTATGCTCTCTACGCTGTGTTTATTACTTGTTTCAGGACACACCGTACTCTTCTCCAGAGTGCCTGTTGGCAATTTACATCCCGCCCATCAGCATAGCAAGGCTTCCATGTCTCCATGGCCTGTCCTGCTTTTCTGGTTTTTACACTTTGTTCAGCATGGCCCTTTTGACCGAGGGCAAGCGAGACTTCTTTGTAGCGCTGATTTGCCCTTCCGGCTTGCTTGGTTGGCCAAAAAGGGCGTATGCGTTTTTTCCTGAATATATTCAGGAAAAAACGCATACGCCCTTTTTGGCCAAGGGCATCATTGTCAACGTTTTGCCGCTTTTCATGTGCTTTAAAGGCGAGTCGAATCTACCTCCTGAAATCTGTTTCCTGCAAATCTGCCTTGCTTTCAAATCCTCTTCGTTGCCTTCCCTCAATATATTTGTGGACGAGAGTTCTCATTTATAACTCTGCACGTTTGTGAATTGCAGTGCCCCTGAGCTCCATTTGTCTCCTCGCTTTTTTGGGAGCTGGCCGCAAAAGCGCAGGATTGCTTCAGGCCCTATTTTGGTTCTGGGGGGCAGGCTGAGCCTGTGGTTCATTCTTCTTCCTGATGGGAAAATGGAGTGACCTGTGCCTGTCCCAACACCTAGGGCTAGTCTTTCGTTGGTTCCCCGTCTTCCCGTTCATCCTCAGGACAAATTGCAACCTGGACGAAACAGTAGGTTAAAGGTGCTGATTCTCCAAGTAGGGAGATGGTTAGTCAAGCGGCTGGAATGGCGAACCCGAGCACAAGGAGAGGAGAAATGAGGTGCGTTTTAGAAACCTTTCCCGATCTCACGGCATACCATCTTCTGGTTTTCCCATGCATGTTTTGATGTAGGAAGATTCCCTTGTACCTGGAGATTTGAGACCCATGGGGTGGGTACCCCGCGGTGTTACTTTAAAGTATCTGCATTTGCTCACCCAACCTCACCAATCCTCTCAGCCCCAAGAGTGTCCAGCCTTATGTCTCATCCAGCTGTGGGTCTAGATATGGTCAATCCAGGTTGCATCATAGACCCTGAACGGATTTTGTAAGAATTTCTCTCTCTTTCACTGTCTTTGCTTTGTGGGTTTTTTAAAGTAATGTATGTTTAGAATGGGGTTTGGCTGCTTTTCCCTGCTGTGTTTATGCCGCTTTACACCCTCTTGATTCACTTGCAGAGAGATATCGATACATAGGTTTTCAGATTCATACTAGTCAGATATATTCTTGTGCGGTGACTAGGGGGTGTTGAGTCCAGTTCACTGAGCAGGGAGTAGGCCTTGTCTATTACATATTTGGCTTATGGAGCGGTGTCTGAGCTAATTCCAAACCCTTGTTTTATGCATCACCCCACCTCACCTTTCCCGTTAAGCAGCCATAGTGTGTCTTCTAAAGGTGTGACTCTGTTCTGTTTTGTAATTCAGTTCAAGTGTAGCGATTTTGACATTCCCTCTATAAGCGATATCTTAGGATAAGTGTCTTTTTCTGTGTGACTTATTTCACTTAGAGTCATCGTACCTAAATCCACTCATCATGCTGCTAACTAGCCTTATGACATTGATTTCATGGCTGAGTGATATTCCATTGTGCCAAGTACCACCATTTCTTTATCCATTTTTCTCTTTCCTGGGATATTGAAGGTGTACCGAAGTGGAGGTTCTTGGAAACAGAGCAGCCGTAAACTTTAGGGTGCCTGTGTCTTGTTGATTTTTAGTTTTCCCAATTTATACGCCCTTGAGTGGAAGTGCCCTATGCTCTCTACGCTGTGTTTATTACTTGTTTCAGGACACA
Source organism: Eubalaena glacialis (assembly GCF_028564815.1). Taxonomy (NCBI): domain Eukaryota; kingdom Metazoa; phylum Chordata; class Mammalia; order Artiodactyla; family Balaenidae; genus Eubalaena; species Eubalaena glacialis. Next base: position 936,883 of record NW_026871555.1, on the reverse strand, counting down.
CCGTACTCTTCTCCAGAGTGCCTGTTGGCAATTTACATCCCGCCCATCAGCGTAGCAAGGCTCCCATGTCTCCATGGCCTGTCCTGCTTTTCTGGTTTTTACTGTTTGTTCAGCATGGCCCTTTTGACCGAGGGCAAGCGAGACTTCTTTGTAGCGCTGATTTGCCCTTCCGGCTTGCTTGGTTGGCCAAAAAGGGCGTATGCGTTTTTTCCTGAATATATTCAGGAAAAAACGCATACGCCCTTTTTGGCCAAGGGCATCATTGTCAACGTTTTGCCGCTTTTCATGTGCTTTAAAGGCGAGTCGAATCTACCTCCTGAAATCTGTTTCCTGCAAATCTGCCTTGCTTTCAAATCCTCTTCGTTGCCTTCCCTCAATATATTTGTGGACGAGAGTTCTCATTTATAACTCTGCACGTTTGTGAATTGCAGTGCCCCTGAGCTCCATTTGTCTCCTCGCTTTTTTGGGAGCTGGCCGCAAAAGCGCAGGATTGCTTCAGGCCCTATTTTGGTTCTGGGGGGCAGGCTGAGCCTGTGGTTCATTCTTCTTCCTGATGGGAAAATGGAGTGACCTGTGCCTGTCCCAACACCTACGGCTAGTCTTTCGTTGGTTCCCCGTCTTCCCGTTCATCCTCAGGACAAATTGCAACCTGGACGAAACAGTAGGTTAAAGGTGCTGATTCTCCAAGTAGGGAGATGGTTAGTCAAGTGGCTGGAATGGCGAACCCGAGCACAAGGAGAGGAGAAATGAGGTGCGTTTTAGAAACCTTTCCCGATCTCACGGCATACCATCTTCTGGGTTTCCCATGCATGTTTTGATGTAGGAAGATTCCCTTGTACCTGGAGATTTGAGACCCATGGGGTGGGTACCCCGCGGTATTACTTTAAAGTATCTGCATTTGCTCACCCAACCTCACCAATCCTCTCAGCCCCAAGAGTGTCCAGCCTTATGTCTCATCCAGCTGTGGGTCTAGATATGGTCAATCCAGGTTGCATCAGAGACCCTGAACGGATTTTGTAAGAATTTCTCTCTCTTTCACTGTCTTTGTTTTGTGGGTTTTTTAAAGTAATGTATGTTTAGAATGGGGTTTGGCTGCTTTTCCCTGCTGTGTTTATGCCGCTTTACACCCTCTTGATTCACTTGCAGAGAGATATCGATACATAGGTTTTCAGATTCATACTAGTCAGATATATTCTTGTGCGGTGACTAGGGGGTGTTGAGTCCAGTTCACTGAGCAGGGAGTAGGCCTTGTCTATTACATATTTGGCTTATGGAGCGGTGTCTGAGCTAATTCCAAACCCTTGTTTTATGCATCACCCCACCTCACCTTTCCCGTTAAGCAGCCATAGTGTGTCTTCTAAAGGTGTGACTCTGTTCTGTTTTGTAATTCAGTTCAAGTGTAGCGATTTTGACATTCCCTCTATAAGCGATATCTTAGGATAAGTGTCTTTTTCTGTGTGACTTATTTCACTTAGAGTCATCGTACCTAAATCCACTCATCATGCTGCTAACTAGCCTTATGACATTGATTTCATGGCTGAGTGATATTCCATTGTGCCAAGTACCACCATTTCTTTATCCATTTTTCTCTTTCCTGGGATATTGAAGGTGTACCGAAGCGGAGGTTCTTGGAAACAGAGCAGCCGTAAACTTTAGGGTGCCTGTGTCTTGTTGATTTTTAGTTTTCCCAATTTATACGCCCATGAGTGGAAGTGCCCTATGCTCTCTACGCTGTGTTTATTACTTGTTTCAGGACACACCGTACTCTTCTCCAGAGTGCCTGTTGGCAATTTATATCCTACCCATCAGCGTAGCAAGGCTCCCATGTCTCCATGGCCTGTCCTGCTTTTCTGGTTTTTACTGTTTGTTCAGCATGGCCCTTTTGACCGAGGGCAAGCGAGACTTCTTTGTAGCGCTGATTTGCCCTTCCGGCTTGCTTGGTTGGCCAAAAAGGGCGTATGCGTTTTTTCCTGAATATATTCAGGAAAAAACGCATACGCCCTTTTTGGCCAAGGGCATCATTGTCAACGTTTTGCCGCTTTTCATGTGCTTTAAAGGCGAGTCGAATCTACCTCCTGAAATCTGTTTCCTGCAAATCTGCCTTGCTTTCAAATCCTCTTCGTTGCCTTCCCTCAATATATTTGTGGACGAGAGTTCTCATTTATAACTCTGCACGTTTGTGAATTGCAGTGCCCCTGAGCTCCATTTGTCTCCTCGCTTTTTTGGGAGCTGGCCGCAAAAGCGCAGGATTGCTTCAGGCCCTATTTTGGTTCTGGGGGGCAGGCTGAGCCTGTGGTTCATTCTTCTTCCTGATGGGAAAAAGGAGTGACCTATGCCTGTCCCAACACCTAGGGCTCGTCTCTCGTTGGTTCCGCGTCTTCCCGTTCATCCTCAAGACAAATTGCAACCTGTACAATCAGGAGGTTAAAGGTGCTGATTCTCCAAGTAGGGAGATGGTTAGTCAAGCGGCTGGAATGGCGAACCCGAGCACAAGGAGAGGAGAAATGAGGTGCGTTTTAGAAACCTTTCCCGATCTCATGGCATACCATCTTCTGGGTTTCCCATGCATGTTTTGATGTAGGAAGATTCCCTTGTACCTGGAGATTTGAGACCCATGGGGTGTGTTCCCCGCAGTGTTACTTTAAAGTATCTGCATTTGCTCACCCAACCTCACCAACCCTCTCAGCCCCAAGAGTTTCCAGCCTTATGTCTCATCCAGCTGTGGGTCTTGATATGGTCAATCCATGTTGCATCATAGACCCTGAACGGATTTTGTAAGAATTTCTCTCTCTTTCACTGTCTTTGTTTTGTGGGTTTTTTAAAGTAATTTATGTTTAGAATCGGGCTTGGCTGCTTTTCCCTGCTGTGTTGATGCCGCTTTACACCCTCTTGATTCACTTGCAGAGAGATATCGATACATAAGTTTTCAGATTCTTACTAGTCAGATATATTCTTGTGTGTTGACTAGGGTGTGTTGAGTCCAGTTCACTGAGCAGGGAGTAGGCCTTGTCTATTACATATTTGGCTTATGGAGCGGTGTCTGAGCTAATTTGAAACCCTTGTTTTATGCATCACCCCACCTCACCTTTCCCGTTAAGCAGCCATAGTGTGTCTTCTAAAGGTGTGACTCTGTTCTGTTTTGTAATTCAGTTCAAGTGTAGCGATTTTGACATTCCCTCTATAAGCGATATCTTAGGATAAGTGTCTTTTTCTGTGTGACTTATTTCACTTAGAATCATCGTATCTAAATCCACTCATCATGCTGCTAACTAGCCTTATGACATTGATTTCATGGCTGAGTGATATTCCACTGTGCCAAGTACCACCATTTCTTTATCCATTTTTCTCTTTCCTCGGATATTGAAGGTGTACCGAAGTGGAGGTTCTTGGAAACAGAGCAGCCGTAAACTTTAGGGTGTCTGTGTCTTGTTGATTTTTAGTTTTCCCAATTTATACGCCCATGAGTGGAAGTGCCCTATGCTCTCTACGCTGTGTTTATTACTTGTTTCAGGACACACCGTACTCTTCTCCAGAGTGCCTGTTGGCAATTTACATCCCGCCCATCAGCGTAGCAAGGCTTCCATGTCTCCATGGCCTGTCCTGCTTTTCTGGTTTTTACACTTTGTTCAGCATGGCCCTTTTGACCGAGGGCAAGCGAGACTTCTTTGTAGCGCTGATTTGCCCTTCCGGCTTGCTTGGTTGGCCAAAAAGGGCGTATGCGTTTTTTCCTGAATATATTCAGGAAAAAACGCATACGCCCTTTTTGGCCAAGGGCATCATTGTCAACGTTTTGCCGCTTTTCATGTGCTTTAAAGGCGAGTCGAATCTACCTCCTGAAATCTGTTTCCTGCAAATCTGCCTTGCTTTCAAATCCTCTTCGTTGCCTTCCCTCAATATATTTGTGGACGAGAGTTCTCATTTATAACTCTGCACGTTTGTGAATTGCAGTGCCCCTGAGCTCCATTTGTCTCCTCGCTTTTTTGGGAGCTGGCCGCAAAAGCGCAGGATTGCTTCAGGCCCTATTTTGGTTCTGGGGGGCAGGCTGAGCCTGTGGTTCATTCTTCTTCCTGATGGGAAAATGGAGTGACCTGTGCCTGTCCCAACACCTAGGGCTAGTCTTTCGTTGGTTCCCCGTCTTCCCGTTCATCCTCAGGACAAATTGCAACCTGGACGAAACAGTAGGTTAAAGGTGCTGATTCTCCAAGTAGGGAGATGGTTAGTCAAGCGGCTGGAATGGCGAACCCGAGCACAAGGAGAGGAGAAATGAGGTGCGTTTTAGAAACCTTTCCCGATCTCACGGCATACCATCTTCTGGGTTTCCCATGCATGTTTTGATGTAGGAAGATTCCCTTGTACCTGGAGATTTGAGACCCATGGGGTGGGTACCCCGCGGTATTACTTTAAAGTATCTGCATTTGCTCACCCATCCTCACCAATCCTCTCAGCCCCAAGAGTGTCCAGCCTTATGTCTCATCCAGCTGTGGGTCTAGATATGGTCAATCCAGGTTGCATCAGAGACCCTGAACGGATTTTGTAAGAATTTCTCTCTCTTTCACTGTCTTTGCTTTGTGGGTTTTTTAAAGTAATGTATGTTTAGAATGGGGTTTGGCTGCTTTTCCCTGCTGTGTTGATGCCGCTTTACACCCTCTTGATTCACTTGCAGAGAGATATCGATACATAGGTTTTCAGATTCATACTAGTCAGATATATTCTTGTGCGGTGACTAGGGGGTGTTGAGTCCAGTTCACTGAGCAGGGAGTAGGCCTTGTCTATTACATATTTGGCTTATGGAGCGGTGTCTGAGCTAATTCCAAACCCTTGTTTTATGCATCACCCCACCTCACCTTTCCCGTTAAGCAGCCATAGTGTGTCTTCTAAAGGTGTGACTCTGTTCTGTTTTGTAATTCAGTTCAAGTGTAGCGATTTTGACATTCCCTCTATAAGCGATATCTTAGGATAAGTGTCTTTTTCTGTGTGACTTATTTCACTTAGAATCATCGTACCTAAATCCACTCATCATGCTGCTAACTAGCCTTATGACATTGATTTCATGGCTGAGTGATATTCCATTGTGCCAAGTACCACCATTTCTTTATCCATTTTTCTCTTTCCTGGGATATTGAAGGTGTACCGAAGTGGAGGTTCTTGGAAACAGAGCAGCCGTAAACTTTAGGGTGCCTGTGTCTTGTTGATTTTTAGTTTTCCCAATTTATACGCCCTTGAGTGGAAGTGCCCTATGCTCTCTACGCTGTGTTTATTACTTGTTTCAGGACACACGGTACTCTTCTCCAGAGTGACTGTTGGCAATTTACATCCCGCCAATCAGCGTAGCAAGGCTCCCATGTCTCCATGGCCTGTCCTGCTTTTCTGGTTTTTACTGTTTGTTCAGCATGGCCCTTTTGACCGAGGGCAAGCGAGACTTCTTTGTAGCGCTGATTTGCCCTTCCGGCTTGCTTGGTTGGCCAAAAAGGGCGTATGCGTTTTTTCCTGAATATATTCAGGAAAAAACGCATACGCCCTTTTTGGCCAAGGGCATCATTGTCAACGTTTTGCCGCTTTTCATGTGCTTTAAAGGCGAGTCGAATCTACCTCCTGAAATCTGTTTCCTGCAAATCTGCCTTGCTTTCAAATCCTCTTCGTTGCCTTCCCTCAATATATTTGTGGACGAGAGTTCTCATTTATAACTCTGCACGTTTGTGAATTGCAGTGCCCCTGAGCTCCATTTGTCTCCTCGCTTTTTTGGGAGCTGGCCGCAAAAGCGCAGGATTGCTTCAGGCCCTATTTTGGTTCTTGGGGGCAGGCTGAGCCTGTGGTTCATTCTTCTTCCTGATGGGAAAATGGAGTGACCTGTGCCTGTCCCAACACCTAGGGCTAGTCTTTCGTTGGTTCCCCGTCTTCCCGTTCATCCTCAGGACAAATTGCAACCTGGACGAAACAGTAGGTTAAAGGTGCTGATTCTCCAAGTAGGGAGATGGTTAGTCAAGCGGCTGGAATGGCGAACCCGAGCACAAGGAGAGGAGAAATGAGGTGCGTTTTAGAAACCTTTCCCGATCTCACGGCATACCATCTTCTGGGTTTCCCATGCATGTTTTGATGTAGGAAGATTCCCTTGTACCTGGAGATTTGAGACCCATGGGGTGGGTACCCCGCGGTATTACTTTAAAGTATCTGCATTTGCTCACCCAACCTCACCAATCCTCTCAGCCCCAAGAGTGTCCAGCCTTATGTCTCATCCAGCTGTGGGTCTAGATATGGTCAATCCAGGTTGCATCAGAGACCCTGAACGGATTTTGTAAGAATTTCTCTCTCTTTCACTGTCTTTGCTTTGTGGGTTTTTTAAAGTAATGTATGTTTAGAATGGGGTTTGGCTGCTTTCCCTGCTGTGTTGATGCCGCTTTACACCCTCTTGATTCACTTGCAGAGAGATATCGATACATAGGTTTTCAGATTCATACTAGTCAGATATATTCTTGTGCGGTGACTAGGGGGTGTTGAGTCCAGTTCACTGAGCAGGGAGTAGGCCTTGTCTATTACATATTTGGCTTATGGAGCGGGGTCTGAGCTAATTCCAAACCCTTGTTTTATGCATCACCCCACCTCACCTTTCCCGTTAAGCAGCCATAGTGTGTCTTCTAAAAGTGTGACTCTGTTCTGTTTTGTAATTCAGTTCAAGTGTAGCGATTTTGACATTCCCTCTATAAGCGATATCTTAGGATAAGTGTCTTTTTCTGTGTGACTTATTTCACTTAGAATCATCGTACCTAAATCCACTCATCATGCTGCTAACTAGCCTTATGACATTGATTTCATGGCTGAGTGATATTCCATTGTGCCAAGTACCACCATTTCTTTATCCATTTTTCTCTTTCCTGGGATATTGAAGGTGTACCGAAGTGGAGGTTCTTGGAAACAGAGCAGCCGTAAACTTTAGGGTGCCTGTGTCTTGTTGATTTTTAGTTTTCCCAATTTATACGCCCTTGAGTGGAAGTGCCCTATGCTCTCTACGCTGTGTTTATTACTTGTTTCAGGACACACGGTACTCTTCTCCAGAGTGACTGTTGGCAATTTACATCCCGCCCATCAGCGTAGCAAGGCTCCCATGTCTCCATGGCCTGTCCTGCTTTTCTGGTTTTTACTGTTTGTTCAGCATGGCCCTTTTGACCGAGGGCAAGCGAGACTTCTTTGTAGCGCTGATTTGCCCTTCCGGCTTGCTTGGTTGGCCAAAAAGGGCGTATGCGTTTTTTCCTGAATATATTCAGGAAAAAACGCATACGCCCTTTTTGGCCAAGGGCATCATTGTCAACGTTTTGCCGCTTTTCATGTGCTTTAAAGGCGAGTCGAATCTACCTCCTGAAATCTGTTTCCTGCAAATCTACCTTGCTTTCAAATCCTCTTCGTTGCCTTCCTTCAATATATTTGTGGACGAGAGTTCTCATTTATAACTCTGCACGTTTGTGAATTGCAGTGCCCCTGAGCTCCATTTGTCTCCTCGCTTTTTTGGGAGCTGGCCGCAAAAGCGCAGGATTGCTTCAGGCCCTATTTTGGTTCTGGGGGGCAGGCTGAGCCTGTGGTTCATTCTTCTTCCTGATGGGAAAATGGAGTGACCTATGCCTGTCCCAACACCTAGGGCTCGTCTCTCGTTGGTTCCGCGTCTTCCCGTTCATCCTCAGGACAAATTGCAACCTGTACAATCAGGAGGTTTAAGGTGCTGATTCTCCAAGTAGGGAGATGGTTAGTCAAGCGGCTGGAATGGCGAACCCGAGCACAAGGAGAGGAGAAATGAGGTGCGTTTTAGAAACCTTTCCCGATCTCATGGCATACCATCTTCTGGGTTTCCCATGCATGTTTTGATGTAGGAAGATTCCCTTGTACCTGGAGATTTGAGACCCATGGGGTGTGTTCCCCGCAGTGTTACTTTAAAGTATCTGCATTTGCTCACCCAACCTCACCAACCCTCTCAGCCCCAAGAATGTCCAGCCTTATGTCTCATCCAGCTGTGGGTCTTGATATGGTCAATCCAGGTTGCATCATAGACCCTGAACGGATTTTGTAAGAATTTCTCTCTCTTTCACTGTCTTTGTTTTGTGGGTTTTTTAAAGTAATTTATGTTTAGAATCGGGCTTGGCTGCTTTTCCCTGCTGTGTTTATGCCGCTTTACACCCTCTTGATTCACTTGCAGAGAGATATCGATACATAGGTTTTCAGATTCATACTAGTCAGATATATTCTTGTGCGGTGACTAGGGGGTGTTGAGTCCAGTTCACTGAGCAGGGAGTAGGCCTTGTCTATTACATATTTGGCTTATGGAGTGGTGTCTGAGCTAATTCCAAACCCTTGTTTTATGCATCACCCCACCTCACCTTTCCCGTTAAGCAGCCATAGTGTGTCTTCTAAAGGTGTGACTCTGTTCTGTTTTGTAATTCAGTTCAAGTGTAGCGATTTTGACATTCCCTCTATAAGCGATATCTTAGGATAAGTGTCTTTTTCTGTGTGACTTATTTCACTTAGAGTCATCGTACCTAAATCCACTCATCATGCTGCTAACTAGCCTTATGACATTGATTTCATGGCTGAGTGATATTCCATTGTGCCAAGTACCACCATTTCTTTATCCATTTTTCTCTTTCCTGGGATATTGAAGGTGTACCGAAGTGGAGGTTCTTGGAAACAGAGCAGCCGTAAACTTTAGGGTGCCTGTGTCTTGTTGATTTTTAGTTTTCCCAATTTATACGCCCTTGAGTGGAAGTGCCCTATGCTCTCTACGCTGTGTTTATTACTTGTTTCAGGACACACCGTACTCTTCTCCAGAGTGCCTGTTGGCAATTTACATCCCGCCCATCAGCGTAGCAAGGCTCCCATGTCTCCATGGCCTGTCCTGCTTTTCTGGTTTTTACACTTTGTTCAGCATGGCCCTTTTGACCGAGGGCAAGCGAGACTTCTTTGTAGCGCTGATTTGCCCTTCCGGCTTGCTTGGTTGGCCAAAAAGGGCGTATGCGTTTTTTCCTGAATATATTCAGGAAAAAACGCATACGCCCTTTTTGGCCAAGGGCATCATTGTCAACGTTTTGCCGCTTTTCATGTGCTTTAAAGGCGAGTCGAATCTACCTCCTGAAATCTGTTTCCTGCAAATCTGCCTTGCTTTCAAATCCTCTTCGTTGCCTTCCCTCAATATATTTGTGGACGAGAGTTCTCATTTATAACTCTGCACGTTTGTGAATTGCAGTGCCCCTGAGCTCCATTTGTCTCCTCGCTTTTTTGGGAGCTGGCCGCAAAAGCGCAGGATTGCTTCAGGCCCTATTTTGGTTCTGGGGGGCAGGCTGAGCCTGTGGTTCATTCTTCTTCCTGATGGGAAAATGGAGTGACCTGTGCCTGTCCCAACACCTAGGGCTAGTCTTTCGTTGGTTCCCCGTCTTCCCGTTCATCCTCAGGACAAATTGCAACCTGGACGAAACAGTAGGTTAAAGGTGCTGATTCTCCAAGTAGGGAGATGGTTAGTCAAGCGGCTGGAATGGCGAACCCGAGCACAAGGAGAGGAGAAATGAGGTGCGTTTTAGAAACCTTTCCCGATCTCACGGCATACCATCCTCTGGGTTTCCCATGCATGTTTTGATGTAGGAAGATGCCCTTGTACCTGGAGATTTGAGACCCATGGGGTGGGTACCACGCGGTATTATTTTAAAGTATCTGCATTTGCTCACCCAACCTCACCAATCCTCTCAGCCCCAAGAGTGTCCAGCCTTATGTCTCATCCAGCTGTGGGTCTAGATATGGTCAATCCAGGTTGCATCAGAGACCCTGAACGGATTTTGTAAGAATTTCTCTCTCTTTCACTGTCTTTGCTTTGTGGGTTTTTTAAATTAATTTATGTTTAGAATCGGGCTTGGCTGCTTTTCCCTGCTGTGTTTATGCCGCTTTACACCCTCTTGATTCACTTGCAGAGAGATATCGATACATAGGTTTTCAGATTCATACTAGTCAGATATATTCTTGTGCGGTGACTAGGGGGTGTTGAGTCCAGTTCACTGAGCAGGGAGTAGGCCTTGTCTATTACATATTTGGCTTATGGAGCGGTGTCTGAGCTAATTCCAAACCCTTGTTTTATGCATCACCCCACCTCACCTTTCCCGTTAAGCAGCCATAGTGTGTCTTCTAAAGGTGTGACTCTGTTCTGTTTTGTAATTCAGTTCAAGTGTAGCGATTTTGACATTCCCTCTATAAGCGATATCTTAGGATAAGTGTCTTTTTCTGTGTGACTTATTTCACTTAGAGTCATCGTACCTAAATCCACTCATCATGCTGCTAACTAGCCTTATGACATTGATTTCATGGCTGAGTGATATTCCATTGTGCCAAGTACCACCATTTCTTTATCCATTTTTCTCTTTCCTGGGATATTGAAGGTGTACCGAAGTGGAGGTTCTTGGAAACAGAGCAGCCGTAAACTTTAGGGTGCCTGTGTCTTGTTGATTTTTAGTTTTCCCAATTTATACTCCCTTGAGTGGAAGTGCCCTATGCTCTCTACGCTGTGTTTATTACTTGTTTCAGGACACACCGTACTCTTCTCCAGAGTGCCTGTTGGCAATTTACAACCCGCCCATCAGCGTAGCAAGGCTCCCATGTCTCCATGGCCTGTCCTGCTTTTCTGGTTTTTACTGTTTGTTCAGCATGGCCCTTTTGACCGAGGGCAAGCGAGACTTCTTTGTAGCGCTGATTTGCCCTTCCGGCTTGCTTGGTTGGCCAAAAAGGGCGTATGCGTTTTTTCCTGAATATATTCAGGAAAAAACGCATACGCCCTTTTTGGCCAAGGGCATCATTGTCAACGTTTTGCCGCTTTTCATGTGCTTTAAAGGCGAGTGGAATCTACCTCCTGAAATCTGTTTCCTGCAAATCTGCCTTGCTTTCAAATCCTCTTCGTTGCCTTCCCTCAATATATTTGTGGACGAGAGTTCTCATTTATAACTCTGCACTTTTGTGAATTGCAGTGCCCCTGAGCTCCATTTGTCTCCTCGCTTTTTTGGGAGCTGGCCACAAAAGCGCAGGATTGCTTCAGGCCCTATTTTGGTTCTGGGGGGCAGGCTGAGCCTGTGGTTCATTCTTCTTCCTGATGGGAAAATGGAGTGACCTATGCCTGTCCCAACACCTAGGGCTCGTCTCTCGTTGGTTCCGCGTCTTCCCGTTCATCCTCAGGACAAATTGCAACCTGTACAATCAGGAGGTTAAAGGTGCTGATTCTCCAAGTAGGGAGATGGTTAGTCAAGCGGCTGGAATGGCGAACCCGAGCACAAGGAGAGGAGAAATGAGGTGCGTTTTAGAAACCTTTCCCGATCTCATGGCATACCATCTTCTGGGTTTCCCATGCATGTTTTGATGTAGGAAGATTCCCTTGTACCTGGAGATTTGAGACCCATGGGGTGTGTTCCCCGCAGTGTTACTTTAAAGTATCTGCATTTGCTCACCCAACCTCACCAACCCTCTCAGCCCCAAGAGTGTCCAGCCTTATGTCTCATCCAGCTGTGGGTCTAGATATGGTCAATCCAGGTTGCATCAGAGACCCTGAACGGATTTTGTAAGAATTTCTCTCTCTTTCACTGTCTTTGTTTTGTGGGTTTTTTAAAGTAATTTATGTTTAGAATCGGGCTTGGCTGCTTTTCCCTGCTGTGTTGATGCCGCTTTACACCCTCTTGATTCACTTGCAGAGAGATATCGATACATAGGTTTTCAGATTCTTACTAGTCAGATATATTCTTGTGTGTTGACTAGGGTGTGTTGAGTCCAGTTCACTGAGCAGGGAGTAGGCCTTGTCTATTACATATTTGGCTTATGGAGCGGTCTCTGAGCTAATTTCAAACCCTTGTTTTATGCATCACCCCACCTCACCTTTCCCGTTAAGCAGCCATAGTGTGTCTTCTAAAGGTGTGACTCTGTTCTGTTTTGTAATTCAGTTCAAGTGTAGCGATTTTGACATTCCCTCTATAAGCGATATCTTAGGATAAGTGTCTTTTTCTGTGTGACTTATTTCACTTAGAGTCATCGTACCTAAATCCACTCATCATGCTGCTAACTAGCCTTATGACATTGATTTCATGGCTGAGTGATATTCCATTGTGCCAAGTACCACCATTTCTTTATCCATTTTTCTCTTTCCTGGGATATTGAAGGTGTACCGAAGTGGAGGTTCTTGGAAACAGAGCAGCCGTAAACTTTAGGGTGCCTGTGTCTTGTTGATTTTTAGTTTTCCCAATTTATACGCCCATGAGTGGAAGTGCCCTATGCTCTCAACGCTGTGTTTATTACTTGTTTCAGGACACACCGTACTCTTCTCCAGAGTGCCTGTTGGCAATTTACATCCCGCCCATCAGCGTAGCAAGGCTCCCATGTCTCCATGGCCTGTCCTGCTTTTCTGGTTTTTACTGTTTGTTCAGCATGGCCCTTTTGACCGAGGGCAAGCGAGACTTCTTTGTAGCGCTGATTTGCCCTTCCGGCTTGCTTGGTTGGCCAAAAAGGGCGTATGCGTTTTTTCCTGAATATATTCAGGAAAAAACGCATACGCCCTTTTTGGCCAAGGGCATCATTGTCAACGTTTTGCCGCTTTTCATGTGCTTTAAAGGCGAGTGGAATCTACCTCCTGAAATCTGTTTCCTGCAAATCTGCCTTGCTTTCAAATCCTCTTCGTTGCCTTCCCTCAATATATTTGTGGACGAGAGTTCTCATTTATAACTCTGCACGTTTGTGAATTGCAGTGCCCCTGAGCTCCATTTGTCTCCTCGCTTTTTTGGGAGCTGGCCGCAAAAGCGCAGGATTGCTTCAGGCCCTATTTTGGTTCTGGGGGGCAGGCTGAGCCTGTGGTTCATTCTTCTTCCTGATGGGAAAATGGAGTGACCTGTGCCTGTCCCAACACCTAGGGCTAGTCTTTCGTTGGTTCCCCGTCTTCCCGTTCATCCTCAGGACAAATTGCAACCTGGACGAAACAGTAGGTTAAAGGTGCTGATTCTCCAAGTAGGGAGATGGTTAGTCAAGCGGCTGGAATGGCGAACCCGAGCACAAGGAGAGGAGAAATGAGGTGCGTTTTTGAAACCTTTCCCAATCTCACGGCATACCATCTTCTGGGTTTCCCATGCATGTTTTGATGTAGGAAGATTCCCTTGTACCTGGAGATTTGAGACCCATGGGGTGGGTACCCCGCGGTATTACTTTAAAGTATCTGCATTTGCTCACCCAACCTCACCAATCCTCTCAGCCCCAAGAGTGTCCAGCCTTATGTCTCATCCAGCTGTGGGTCTAGATATGGTCAATCCAGGTTGCATCAGAGACCCTGAACGGATTTTGTAAGAATTTTTCTCTCTTTCACTGTCTTTGCTTTGTGGGTTTTTTAAAGTAATGTATGTTTAGAATGGGGTTTGGCTGCTTTTCCCTGCTGTGTTTATGCCGCTTTACACCCTCTTGATTCACTTGCAGAGAGATATCGATACATAGGTTTTCAGATTCATACTAGTCAGATATATTCTTGTGCGGTGAATAGGGGGTGTTGAGTCCAGTTCACTGAGCAGGGAGTAGGCCTTGTCTATTACATATTTGGCTTATGGAGCGGTGTCTGAGCTAATTTCAAACCCTTGTTTTATGCATCACCCCACCTCACCTTTCCCGTTAAGCAGCCATAGTGTGTCTTCTAAAGGTGTGACTCTGTTCTGTTTTGTAATTCAGTTCAAGTGTAGCGATTTTGACATTCCCTCTATAAGCGATATCTTAGGATAAGTGTCTTTTTCTGTGTGACTTATTTCACTTAGAATCATCGTACCTAAATCCACTCATCATGCTGCTAACTAGCCTTATGACATTGATTTCATGGCTGAGTGATATTCCATTGTGCCAAGTACCACCATTTCTTTATCCATTTTTCTCTTTCCTGGGATATTGAAGGTGTACCGAAGTGGAGGTTCTTGGAAACAGAGCAGCCGTAACCTTTAGGGTGCCTGTGTCTTGTTGATTTTTAGTTTTCCCAATTTATACGCCCTTGAGTGGAAGTGCCCTATGCTCTCTACGCTGTGTTTATTACTTCTTTCAGGACACACCGTACTCTTCTCCAGAGTGCCTGTTGGCAATTTACATCCCGCCCATCAGCGTAGCAAGGCTCCCATGTCTCCATGGCCTGTCCTGCTTTTCTGGTTTTTACACTTTGTTCAGCATGGCCCTTTTGACCGAGGGCAAGCGAGACTTCTTTGTAGCACTGATTTGCCCTTCCGGCTTGCTTGGTTGGCCAAAAAGGGCGTATGCGTTTTTTCCTGAATATATTCAGGAAAAAACGCATACGCCCTTTTTGGCCAAGGGCATCATTGTCAACGTGTTGCCGCTTTTCATGTGCTTTAAAGGCGAGTCGAATCTACCTCCTGAAATCTGTTTCCTGCAAATCTGCCTTGCTTTCAAATCCTCTTCGTTGCCTTCCCTCAATATATTTGTGGACGAGAGTTCTCATTTATAACTCTGCACGTTTGTGAATTGCAGTGCCCCTGAGCTCCATTTGTCTCCTCGCTTTTTTGGGAGCTGGCCGCAAAAGCGCAGGATTGCTTCAGGCCCTATTTTGGTTCTGGGGGGCAGGCTGAGCCTGTGGTTCATTCTTCTTCCTGATGGGAAAATGGAGTGACCTATGCCTGTCCCAACACCTAGGGCTCGTCTCTCGTTGGTTCCGCGTCTTCCCGTTCATCCTCAGGACAAATTGCAACCTGTACAATCAGGAGGTTAAAGGTGCTGATTCTCCAAGTAGGGAGATGGTTAGTCAAGCGGCTGGAATGGCGAACCCGAGCACAAGGAGAGGAGAAATGAGGTGCGTTTTAGAAACCTTTCCCGATCTCATGGCATACCATCTTCTGGGTTTCCCATGCATGTTTTGATGTAGGAAGATTCCCTTGTACCTGGAGATTTGAGACCCATGGGGTGTGTTCCCCGCAGTGTTACTTTAAAGTATCTGCATTTGCTCACCCAACCTCACCAATCCTCTCAGCCCCAAGAGTGTCCAGCCTTATGTCTCATCCAGCTGTGGGTCTTGATATGGTCAATCCAGGTTGCATCATAGACCCTGAACGGATTTTGTAAGAATTTCTCTCTCTTTCACTGTCTTTGTTTTGTGGGTTTTTTAAAGTAATTTATGTTTAGAATCGGGCTTGGCTGCTTTTCCCTGCTGTGTTGATGCCGCTTTACACCCTCTTGATTCACTTGCAGAGAGATATCGATACATAGGTTTTCAGATTCATACTAGTCAGATATATTCTTGTGCGGTGAATAGGGGGTGTTGAGTCCAGTTCACTGAGCAGGGAGTAGGCCTTGTCTATTACATATTTGGCTTATGGAGCGGTGTCTGAGCTAATTTCAAACCCTTGTTTTATGCATCACCCCACCTCACCTTTCCCGTTAAGCAGCCATAGTGTGTCTTCTAAAGGTGTGACTCTGTTCTGTTTTGTAATTCAGTTCAAGTGTAGCGATTTTGACATTCCCTCTATAAGCGATATCTTAGGATAAGTGTCTTTTTCTGTGTGACTTATTTCACTTAGAATCATCGTATCTAAATCCACTCATCATGCTGCTAACTAGCCTTATGACATTGATTTCATGGCTGAGTGATATTCCACTGTGCCAAGTACCACCATTTCTTTATCCATTTTTCTCTTTCCTGGGATATTGAAGGTGTACCGAAGTGGAGGTTCTTGGAAACAGAGCAGCCGTAAACTTTAGGGTGCCTGTGTCTTGTTGATTTTTAGTTTTCCCAATTTATACGCCCTTGAGTGGAAGTGCCCTATGCTATCTACGCTGTGTTTATTACTTGTTTCAGGACACACCGTACTCTTCTCCAGAGTGCCTGTTGGCAATTTACATCCCGCCCATCAGCGTAGCAAGGCTCCCATGTCTCCATGGCCTGTCCTGCTTTTCTGGTTTTTACACTTTGTTCAGCATGGCCCTTTTGACCGAGGGCAAGCGAGACTTCTTTGTAGCGCTGATTTGCCCTTCCGGCTTGCTTGGTTGGCCACAAAGGGCGTATGCGTTTTTTCCTGAATATATTCGGGAAAAAACGCATACGCCCTTTTTGGCCAAGGGCATCATTGTCAACGTTTTGCCGCTTTTCATGTGCTTTAAAGGCGAGTCGAATCTACCTCCTGAAATCTGTTTCCTGCAAATCTGCCTTGCTTTCAAATCCTCTTCGTTGCCTTCCCTCAATATATTTGTGGACGAGAGTTCTCATTTATAACTCTGCACGTTTGTGAATTGCAGTGCCCCTGAGCTCCATTTGTCTCCTCGCTTTTTTGGGAGCTGGCCGCAAAAGCGCAGGATTGCTTCAGGCCCTATTTTGGTTCTGGGGGGCAGGCTGAGCCTGTGGTTCATTCTTCTTCCTGATGGGAAAATGGAGTGACCTGTGCCTGTCCCAACACCTAGGGCTAGTCTTTCGTTGGTTCCCCATCTTCCCGTTCATCCTCAGGACAAATTGCAACCTGGACGAAACAGTAGGTTAAAGGTGCTGATTCTCCAAGTAGGGAGATGGTTAGTCAAGCGGCTGGAATGGCGAACCCGAGCACAAGGAGAGGAGAAATGAGGTGCGTTTTAGAAACCTTTCCCGATCTCACGGCATACCATCCTCTGGGTTTCCCATGCATGTTTTGATGTAGGAAGATGCCCTTGTACCTGGAGATTTGAGACCCATGGGGTGGGTACCACGGGGTATTATTTTAAAGTATCTGCATTTGCTCACCCAACCTCACCAATCCTCTCAGCCCCAAGAGTGTCCAGCCTTATGTCTCATCCAGCTGTGGGTCTAGATATGGTCAATCCAGGTTGCATCAGAGACCCTGAACGGATTTTGTAAGAATTTCTCTCTCTTTCACTGTCTTTGCTTTGTGGGTTTTTTAAAGTAATTTATGTTTAGAATCGGGCTTGGCTGCTTTTCCCTGCTGTGTTTATGCCGCTTTACACCCTCTTGATTCACTTGCAGAGAGATATCGATACATAGGTTTTCAGATTCATACTAGTCAGATATATTCTTGTGCGGTGACTAGGGGGTGTTGAGTCCAGTTCACTGAGCAGGGAGTAGGCCTTGTCTATTACATATTTGGCTTATGGAGCGGTGTCTGAGCTAATTCCAAACCCTTGTTTTATGCATCACCCCACCTCACCTTTCCCGTTAAGCAGCCATAGTGTGTCTTCTAAAGGTGTGACTCTGTTCTGTTTTGTAATTCAGTTCAAGTGTAGCGATTTTGACATTCCCTCTATAAGCGATATCTTAGGATAAGTGTCTTTTTCTGTGTGACTTATTTCACTTAGAGTCATCGTACCTAAATCGACTCATCATGCTGCTAACTAGCCTTATGACATTGATTTCATGGCTGAGTGATATTCCATTGTGCGAAGTACCACCATTTCTTTATCCATTTTTCTCTTTCCTGGGATATTGAAGGTGTACCGAAGTGGAGGTTCTTGGAAACAGAGCAGCCGTAAACTTTAGGGTGCCTGTGTCTTGTTGATTTTTAGTTTTCCCAATTTATACGCCCTTGAGTGGAAGTGCCCTATGCTCTCTACGCTGTGTTTATTACTTGTTTCAGGACACACCGTACTCTTCTCCAGAGTGCCTGTTGGCAATTTACATCCCGCCCATCAGCGTAGCAAGGCTCCCATGTCTCCATGGCCTGTCCTGCTTTTCTGGTTTTTACACTTTGTTCAGCATGGCCCTTTTGACCGAGGGCAAGCGAGACTTCTTTGTAGCGCTGATTTGCCCTTCCGGCTTGCTTGGTTGGCCACAAAGGGCGTATGCGTTTTTTCCTGAATATATTCGGGAAAAAACGCATACGCCCTTTTTGGCCAAGGGCATCATTGTCAACGTTTTGCCGCTTTTCATGTGCTTTAAAGGCGAGTCGAATCTACCTCCTGAAATCTGTTTCCTGCAAATCTGCCTTGCTTTCAAATCCTCTTCGTTGCCTTCCCTCAATATATTTGTGGACGAGAGTTCTCATTTATAACTCTGCACGTTTGTGAATTGCAGTGCCCCTGAGCTCCATTTGTCTCCTCGCTTTTTTGGGAGCTGGCCGCAAAAGCGCAGGATTGCTTCAGGCCCTATTTTGGTTCTGGGGGGCAGGCTGAGCCTGTGGTTCATTCTTCTTCCTGATGGGAAAATGGAGTGACCTATGCCTGTCCCAACACCTAGGGCTCGTCTCTCGTTGGTTCCGCGTCTTCCCGTTCATCCTCAGGACAAATTGCAACCTGTACAATCAGGAGGTTAAAGGTGCTGATTCTCCAAGTAGGGAGATGGTTAGTCAAGCGGCTGGAATGGCGAACCCGAGCACAAGGAGAGGAGAAATGAGGTGCGTTTTAGAAACCTTTCCCGATCTCATGGCATACCATCTTCTGGGTTTCCCATGCATGTTTTGATGTAGGAAGATTCCCTTGTACCTGGAGATTTGAGACCCATGGGGTGTGTTCCCCGCAGTGTTACTTTAAAGTATCTGCATTTGCTCACCCAACCTCACCAACCCTCTCAGCCCCAAGAGTGTCCAGCCTTATGTCTCATCCAGCTGTGGGTCTAGATATGGTCAATCCAGGTTGCATCAGAGACCCTGAACGGATTTTGTAAGAATTTCTCTCTCTTTCACTGTCTTTGTTTTGTGGGTTTTTTAAAGTAATTTATGTTTAGAATCGGGCTTGGCTGCTTTTCCCTGCTGTGTTGATGCCGCTTTACACCCTCTTGATTCACTTGCAGAGAGATATCGATACATAGGTTTTCAGATTCTTACTAGTCAGATATATTCTTGTGTGTTGACTAGGGTGTGTTGAGTCCAGTTCACTGAGCAGGGAGTAGGCCTTGTCTATTACATATTTGGCTTATGGAGCGGTCTCTGAGCTAATTTCAAACCCTTGTTTTATGCATCACCCCACCTCACCTTTCCCGTTAAGCAGCCATAGTGTGTCTTCTAAAGGTGTGACTCTGTTCTGTTTTGTAATTCAGTTCAAGTGTAGCGATTTTGACATTCCCTCTATAAGCGATATCTTAGGATAAGTGTCTTTTTCTGTGTGACTTATTTCACTTAGAATCATCGTATCTAAATCCACTCATCATGCTGCTAACTAGCCTTATGACATTGATTTCATGGCTGAGTGATATTCCACTGTGCCAAGTACCACCATTTCTTTATCCATTTTTCTCTTTCCTGGGATATTGAAGGTGTACCGAAGTGGAGGTTCTTGGAAACAGAGCAGCCGTAAACTTTAGGGTGCCTGTGTCTTGTTGATTTTTAGTTTTCCCAATTTATACGCCCATGAGTGGAAGTGCCCTATGCTCTCAACGCTGTGTTTATTACTTGTTTCAGGACACACCGTACTCTTCTCCAGAGTGCCTGTTGGCAATTTACATCCCGCCCATCAGCGTAGCAAGGCTCCCATGTCTCCATGGCCTGTCCTGCTTTTCTGGTTTTTACTGTTTGTTCAGCATGGCCCTTTTGACCGAGGGCAAGCGAGACTTCTTTGTAGCGCTGATTTGCCCTTCCGGCTTGCTTGGTTGGCCAAAAAGGGCGTATGCGTTTTTTCCTGAATATATTCAGGAAAAAACGCATACGCCCTTTTTGGCCAAGGGCATCATTGTCAACGTTTTGCCGCTTTTCATGTGCTTTAAAGGCGAGTGGAATCTACCTCCTGAAATCTGTTTCCTGCAAATCTGCCTTGCTTTCAAATCCTCTTCGTTGCCTTCCCTCAATATATTTGTGGACGAGAGTTCTCATTTATAACTCTGCACGTTTGTGAATTGCAGTGCCCCTGAGCTCCATTTGTCTCCTCGCTTTTTTGGGAGCTGGCCGCAAAAGCGCAGGATTGCTTCAGGCCCTATTTTGGTTCTGGGGGGCAGGCTGACCCTGTGGTTCATTCTTCTTCCTGATGGGAAAATGGAGTGACCTGTGCCTGTCCCAACACCTAGGGCTAGTCTTTCGTTGGTTCCCCGTCTTCCCGTTCATCCTCAGGACAAATTGCAACCTGTACAATCAGGAGGTTAAAGGTGCTGATTCTCCAAGTAGGGAGATGGTTAGTCAAGCGGCTGGAATGGCGAACCCGAGCACAAGGAGAGGAGAAATGAGGTGCGTTTTAGAAACCTTTCCCGATCTCATGGCATACCATCTTCTGGGTTTCCCATGCATGTTTTGATGTAGGAAGATTCCCTTGTACCTGGAGATTTGAGACCCATGGGGTGGGTACCCCGCGGTATTACTTTAAAGTATCTGCATTTGCTCACCCAACCTCACCAATCCTCTCAGCCCCAAGAGTGTCCAGCCTTATGTCTCATCCAGCTGTGGGTCTAGATATGGTCAATCCAGGTTGCATCAGAGACCCTGAACGGATTTTGTAAGAATTTCTCTCTCTTTCACTGTCTTTGCTTTGTGGGTTTTTTAAAGTAATGTATGTTTAGAATGGGGTTTGGCTGCTTTTCCCTGCTGTGTTTATGCCGCTTTACACCCTCTTGATTCACTTGCAGAGAGATATCGATACATAGGTTTTCAGATTCATACTAGTCAGATATATTCTTGTGCGGTGACTAGGGGGTGTTGAGTCCAGTTCACTGAGCAGGGAGTAGGCCTTGTCTATTACATATTTGGCTTATGGAGCGGTGTCTGAGCTAATTTCAAACCCTTGTTTTATGCATCACCCCACCTCACCTTTCCCGTTAAGCAGCCATAGTGTGTCTTCTAAAGGTGTGACTCTGTTCTGTTTTGTAATTCAGTTCAAGTGTAGCGATTTTGACATTCCCTCTATAAGCGATATCTTAGGATAAGTGTCTTTTTCTGTGTGACTTATTTCACTTAGAATCATCGTACCTAAATCCACTCATCATGCTGCTAACTAGCCTTATGACATTGATTTCATGGCTGAGTGATATTCCATTGTGCCAAGTACCACCATTTCTTTATCCATTTTTCTCTTTCCTGGGATATTGAAGGTGTACCGAAGTGGAGGTTCTTGGAAACAGAGCAGCCGTAAACTTTAGGGTGCCTGTGTCTTGTTGATTTTTAGTTTTCCCAATTTATACGCCCTTGAGTGGAAGTGCCCTATGCTCTCTACGCTGTGTTTATTACTTGTTTCAGGACACACCGTACTCTTCTCCAGAGTGCCTGTTGGCAATTTACATCCCGCCCATCAGCGTAGCAAGGCTCCCATGTCTCCATGGCCTGTCCTGCTTTTCTGGTTTTTACACTTTGTTCAGCATGGCCCTTTTGACCGAGGGCAAGCGAGACTTCTTTGTAGCGCTGATTTGCCCTTCCGGCTTGCTTGGTTGGCCAAAAAGGGCGTATGCGTTTTTTCCTGAATATATTCAGGAAAAAACGCATACGCCCTTTTTGGCCAAGGGCATCATTGTCAACGTTTTGCCGCTTTTCATGTGCTTTAAAGGCGAGTCGAATCTACCTCCTGAAATCTGTTTCCTGCAAATCTGCCTTGCTTTCAAATCCTCTTCGTTGCCTTCCCTCAATATATTTGTGGACGAGAGTTCTCATTTATAACTCTGCACGTTTGTGAATTGCAGTGCCCCTGAGCTCCATTTGTCTCCTCGCTTTTTTGGGAGCTGGCCGCAAAAGCGCAGGATTGCTTCAGGCCCTATTTTGGTTCTGGGGGGCAGGCTGAGCCTGTGGTTCATTCTTCTTCCTGATGGGAAAATGGAGTGACCTATGCCTGTCCCAACACCTAGGGCTCGTCTCTCGTTGGTTCCGCGTCTTCCCGTTCATCCTCAGGACAAATTGCAACCTGTACAATCAGGAGGTTAAAGGTGCTGATTCTCCAAGTAGGGAGATGGTTAGTCAAGCGGCTGGAATGGCGAACCCGAGCACAAGGAGAGGAGAAATGAGGTGCGTTTTAGAAACCTTTCCCGATCTCATGGCATACCATCTTCTGGGTTTCCCATGCATGTTTTGATGTAGGAAGATTCCCTTGTACCTGGAGATTTGAGACCCATGGGGTGTGTTCCCCGCAGTGTTACTTTAAAGTATCTGCATTTGCTCACCCAACCTCACCAATCCTCTCAGCCCCAAGAGTGTCCAGCCTTATGTCTCATCCAGCTGTGGGTCTTGATATGGTCAATCCAGGTTGCATCATAGACCCTGAACGGATTTTGTAAGAATTTCTCTCTCTTTCACTGTCTTTGTTTTGTGGGTTTTTTAAAGTAATTTATGTTTAGAATCGGGCTTGGCTGCTTTTCCCTGCTGTGTTGATGCCGCTTTACACCCTCTTGATTCACTTGCAGAGAGATATCGATACATAGGTTTTCAGATTCTTACTAGTCAGATATATTCTTGTGTGTTGACTAGGGGGTGTTGAGTCCAGTTCACTGAGCAGGGAGTAGGCCTTGTCTATTACATTTTTGGCTTATGGAGTGGTCTCTGAGCTAATTTCAAACCCTTGTTTTATGCATCACCCCACCTCACCTTTCCCGTTAAGCAGCCATAGTGTGTCTTCTAAAGGTGTGACTCTGTTCTGTTTTGTAATTCAGTTCAAGTGTAGCGATTTTGACATTCCCTCTATAAGCGATATCTTAGGATAAGTGTCTTTTTCTGTGTGACTTATTTCACTTAGAATCATCGTATCTAAATCCACTCATCATGCTGCTAACTAGCCTTATGACATTGATTTCATGGCTGAGTGATATTCCACTGTGCCAAGTACCACCATTTCTTTATCCATTTTTCTCTTTCCTGGGATATTGAAGGTGTACCGAAGTGGAGGTTCTTGGAAACAGAGCAGCCGTAAACTTTAGGGTGCCTGTGTCTTGTTGATTTTTAGTTTTCCCAATTTATACGCCCTTGAGTGGAAGTGCCCTATGCTCTCTACGCTGTGTTTATTACTTGTTTCAGGACACACCGTACTCTTCTCCAGAGTGCCTGTTGGCAATTTACATCCCGCCCATCAGCGTAGCAAGGCTCCCATGTCTCCATGGCCTGTCCTGCTTTTCTGGTTTTTACACTTTGTTCAGCATGGCCCTTTTGACCGAGGGCAAGCGAGACTTCTTTGTAGCGCTGATTTGCCCTTCCGGCTTGCTTGGTTGGCCACAAAGGGCGTATGCGTTTTTTCCTGAATATATTCGGGAAAAAACGCATACGCCCTTTTTGGCCAAGGGCATCATTGTCAACGTTTTGCCGCTTTTCATGTGCTTTAAAGGCGAGTCGAATCTACCTCCTGAAATCTGTTTCCTGCAAATCTGCCTTGCTTTCAAATCCTCTTCGTTGCCTTCCCTCAATATATTTGTGGACGAGAGTTCTCATTTATAACTCTGCACGTTTGTGAATTGCAGTGCCCCTGAGCTCCATTTGTCTCCTCGCTTTTTTGGGAGCTGGCCGCAAAAGCGCAGGATTGCTTCAGGCCCTATTTTGGTTCTGGGGGGCAGGCTGAGCCTGTGGTTCATTCTTCTTCCTGATGGGAAAATGGAGTGACCTATGCCTGTCCCAACACCTAGGGCTCGTCTCTCGTTGGTTCCGCGTCTTCCCGTTCATCCTCAGGACAAATTGCAACCTGTACAATCAGGAGGTTAAAGGTGCTGATTCTCCAAGTAGGGAGATGGTTAGTCAAGCGGCTGGAATGGCGAACCCGAGCACAAGGAGAGGAGAAATGAGGTGCGTTTTAGAAACCTTTCCCGATCTCATGGCATACCATCTTCTGGGTTTCCCATGCATGTTTTGATGTAGGAAGATTCCCTTGTACCTGGAGATTTGAGACCCATGGGGTGTGTTCCCCGCAGTGTTACTTTAAAGTATCTGCATTTGCTCACCCAACCTCACCAACCCTCTCAGCCCCAAGAGTGTCCAGCCTTATGTCTCATCCAGCTGTGGGTCTAGATATGGTCAATCCAGGTTGCATCAGAGACCCTGAACGGATTTTGTAAGAATTTCTCTCTCTTTCACTGTCTTTGTTTTGTGGGTTTTTTAAAGTAATTTATGTTTAGAATCGGGCTTGGCTGCTTTTCCCTACTGTGTTGATGCCGCTTTACACCCTCTTGATTCACTTGCAGAGAGATATCGATACATAGGTTTTCAGATTCTTACTAGTCAGATATATTCTTGTGTGTTGACTAGGGTGTGTTGAGTCCAGTTCACTGAGCAGGGAGTAGGCCTTGTCTATTACATATTTGGCTTATGGAGCGGTCTCTGAGCTAATTTCAAACCCTTGTTTTATGCATCACCCCACCTCACCTTTCCCGTTAAGCAGCCATAGTGTGTCTTCTAAAGGTGTGACTCTGTTCTGTTTTGTAATTCAGTTCAAGTGTAGCGATTTTGACATTCCCTCTATAAGCGATATCTTAGGATAAGTGTCTTTTTCTGTGTGACTTATTTCACTTAGAATCATCGTATCTAAATCCACTCATCATGCTGCTAACTAGCCTTATAACATTGATTTCATGGCTGAGTGATATTCCACTGTGCCAAGTACCACCATTTCTTTATCCATTTTTCTCTTTCCTGGGATATTGAAGGTGTACCGAAGTGGAGGTTCTTGGAAACAGAGCAGCCGTAAACTTTAGGGTGCCTGTGTCTTGTTGATTTTTAGTTTTCCCAATTTATACGCCCATGAGTGGAAGTGCCCTATGCTCTCAACGCTGTGTTTATTACTTGTTTCAGGACACACCGTACTCTTCTCCAGAGTGCCTGTTGGCAATTTACATCCCGCCCATCAGCGTAGCAAGGCTCCCATGTCTCCATGGCCTGTCCTGCTTTTCTGGTTTTTACTGTTTGTTCAGCATGGCCCTTTTGACCGAGGGCAAGCGAGACTTCTTTGTAGCGCTGATTTGCCCTTCCGGCTTGCTTGGTTGGCCAAAAAGGGCGTATGCGTTTTTTCCTGAATATATTCAGGAAAAAACGCATACGCCCTTTTTGGCCAAGGGCATCATTGTCAACGTTTTGCCGCTTTTCATGTGCTTTAAAGACGAGTCGAATCTACCTCCTGAAATCTGTTTCCTGCAAATCTGCCTTGCTTTCAAATCCTCTTCGTTGCCTTCCCTCAATATATTTGTGGACGAGAGTTCTCATTTATAACTCTGCACGTTTGTGAATTGCAGTGCCCCTGAGCTCCATTTGTCTCCTCGCTTTTTTGGGAGCTGGCCGCAAAAGCGCAGGATTGCTTCAGGCCCTATTTTGGTTCTGGGGGGCAGGCTGAGCCTGTGGTTCATTCTTCTTCCTGATGGGAAAATGGAGTGACCTGTGCCTGTCCCAACACCTAGGGCTAGTCTTTCGTTGGTTCCCCGTCTTCCCGTTCATCCTCAGGACAAATTGCAACCTGTACAATCAGGAGGTTAAAGGTGCTGATTCTCCAAGTAGGGAGATGGTTAGTCAAGCGGCTGGAATGGCGAACCCGAGCACAAGGAGAGGAGAAATGAGGTGCGTTTTAGAAACCTTTCCCGATCTCATGGCATACCATCTTCTGGGTTTCCCATGCATGTTTTGATGTAGGAAGATTCCCTTGTACCTGGAGATTTGAGAGCCATGGGGTGTGTTCCCCGCAGTGTTACTTTAAAGTATCTGCATTTGCTCACCCAACCTCACCAATCCTCTCAGCCCCAAGAGTGTCCAGCCTTATGTCTCATCCAGCTGTGGGTCTTGATATGGTCAATCCAGGTTGCATCATAGACCCTGAACGGATTTTGTAAGAATTTCTCTCTCTTTCACTGTCTTTGTTTTGTGGGTTTTTTAAAGTAATTTATGTTTAGAATCGGGCTTGGCTGCTTTTCCCTGCTGTGTTGATGCCGCTTTACACCCTCTTGATTCACTTGCAGAGAGATATCGATACATAGGTTTTCAGATTCTTACTAGTCAGATATATTCTTGTGTGTTGACTAGGGGGTGTTGAGTCCAGTTCACTGAGCAGGGAGTAGGCCTTGTCTATTACATTTTTGGCTTATGGAGTGGTCTCTGAGCTAATTTCAAACCCTTGTTTTATGCATCACCCCACCTCACCTTTCCCGTTAAGCAGCCATAGTGTGTCTTCTAAAGGTGTGACTCTGTTCTGTTTTGTAATTCAGTTCAAGTGTAGCGATTTTGACATTCCCTCTATAAGCGATATCTTAGGATAAGTGTCTTTTTCTGTGTGACTTATTTCACTTAGAATCATCGTATCTAAATCCACTCATCATGCTGCTAACTAGCCTTATGACATTGATTTCATGGCTGAGTGATATTCCACTGTGCCAAGTACCACCATTTCTTTATCCATTTTTCTCTTTCCTGGGATATTGAAGGTGTACCGAAGTGGAGGTTCTTGGAAACAGAGCAGCCGTAAACTTTAGGGTGCCTGTGTCTTGTTGATTTTTAGTTTTCCCAATTTATACGCCCATGAGTGGAAGTGCCCTATGCTCTCAACGCTGTGTTTATTACTTGTTTCAGGACACACCGTACTCTTCTCCAGAGTGCCTGTTGGCAATTTACATCCCGCCCATCAGCGTAGCAAGGCTTCCATGTCTCCATGGCCTGTCCTGCTTTTCTGGTTTTTACACTTTGTTCAGCATGGCCCTTTTGACCGAGGGCAAGCGAGACTTCTTTGTAGCGCTGATTTGCCCTTCCGGCTTGCTTGGTTGGCCACAAAGGGCGTATGCGTTTTTTCCTGAATATATTCAGGAAAAAACGCATACGCCCTTTTTGGCCAAGGGCATCATTGTCAACGTTTTGCCGCTTTTCATGTGCTTTAAAGGCGAGTCGAATCTACCTCCTGAAATCTGTTTCCTGCAAATCTGCCTTGCTTTCAAATCCTCTTCGTTGCCTTCCCTCAATATATTTGTGGACGAGAGTTCTCATTTATAACTCTGCACGTTTGTGAATTGCAGTGCCCCTGAGCTCCATTTGTCTCCTCGCTTTTTTGGGAGCTGGCCGCAAAAGCGCAGGATTGCTTCAGGCCCTATTTTGGTTCTGGGGGGCAGGCTGAGCCTGTGGTTCATTCTTCTTCCTGATGGGAAAATGGAGTGACCTATGCCTGTCCCAACACCTAGGGCTCGTCTCTCGTTGGTTCCGCGTCTTCCCGTTCATCCTCAGGACAAATTGCAACCTGTACAATCAGGAGGTTAAAGGTGCTGATTCTCCAAGTAGGGAGATGGTTAGTCAAGCGGCTGGAATGGCGAACCCGAGCACAAGGAGAGGAGAAATGAGGTGCGTTTTAGAAACCTTTCCCGATCTCATGGCATACCATCTTCTGGGTTTCCCATGCATGTTTTGATGTAGGAAGATTCCCTTGTACCTGGAGATTTGAGACCCATGGGGTGTGTTCCTCGCAGTGTTACTTTAAAGTATCTGCATTTGCTCACCCAACCTCACCAATCCTCTCAGCCCCAAGAGTGTCCAGCCTTATGTCTCATCCAGCTGTGGGTCTTGATATGGTCAATCCAGGTTGCATCATAGACCCTGAACGGATTTTGTAAGAATTTCTCTCTCTTTCACTGTCTTTGTTTTGTGGGTTTTTTAAAGTAATTTATGTTTAGAATCGGGCTTGGCTGCTTTTCCCTGCTGTGTTGATGCCGCTTTACACCCTCTTGATTCACTTGCAGAGAGATATCGATACATAGGTTTTCAGATTCTTACTAGTCAGATATATTCTTGTGTGTTGACTAGGGGGTGTTGAGTCCAGTTCACTGAGCAGGGAGTAGGCCTTGTCTATTACATTTTTGGCTTATGGAGTGGTCTCTGAGCTAATTTCAAACCCTTGTTTTATGCATCACCCCACCTCACCTTTCCCGTTAAGCAGCCATAGTGTGTCTTCTAAAGGTGTGACTCTGTTCTGTTTTGTAATTCAGTTCAAGTGTAGCGATTTTGACATTCCCTCTATAAGCGATATCTTAGGATAAGTGTCTTTTTCTGTGTGACTTATTTCACTTAGAATCATCGTATCTAAATCCACTCATCATGCTGCTAACTAGCCTTATGACATTGATTTCATGGCTGAGTGATATTCCACTGTGCCAAGTACCACCATTTCTTTATCCATTTTTCTCTTTCCTGGGATATTGAAGGTGTACCGAAGTGGAGGTTCTTGGAAACAGAGCAGCCGTAAACTTTAGGGTGCCTGTGTCTTGTTGATTTTTAGTTTTCCCAATTTATACGCCCATGAGTGGAAGTGCCCTATGCTCTCAACGCTGTGTTTATTACTTGTTTCAGGACACACCGTACTCTTCTCCAGAGTGCCTGTTGGCAATTTACATCCCGCCCATCAGCGTAGCAAGGCTTCCATGTCTCCATGGCCTGTCCTGCTTTTCTGGTTTTTACACTTTGTTCAGCATGGCCCTTTTGACCGAGGGCAAGCGAGACTTCTTTGTAGCGCTGATTTGCCCTTCCGGCTTGCTTGGTTGGCCAAAAAGGACGTATGCTTTTTTTCCTGAATATATTCAGGAAAAAACGCATACGCCCTTTTTGGCCAAGGCCATCATTTTCAACGTTTTGCCGCTTTTCATGTGCTTTAAAGGCGAGTCGAATCTACCTCCTGAAATCTGTTTCCTGCAAATCTGCCTTGCTTTCAAATCCTCTTCGTTGCCTTCCCTCAATATATTTGTGGACGAGAGTTCTCATTTATAACTCTGCACGTTTGTGAATTGGAGTGCCCCTGAGCTCCATTTGTCTCCTCGCTTTTTTGGGAGCTGGCCGCAAAAGCGCAGGATTGCTTCAGGCCCTATTTTGGTTCTGGGGGGCAGGCTGACCCTGTGGTTCATTCTTCTTCCTGATGGGAAAATGGAGTGACCTGTGCCTGTCCCAACACCTAGGGCTAGTCTTTCGTTGGTTCCCCGTCTTCCCGTTCATCCTCAGGACAAATTGCAACCTGGACGAAACAGTAGGTTAAAGGTGCTGATTCTCCAAGTAGGGAGATGGTTAGTCAAGCGGCTGGAATGGTGAACCCGAGCACAAGGAGAGGAGAAATGAGGTGCGTTTTAGAAACCTTTCCCGATCTCACGGCATACCATCTTCTGGGTTTCCCATGCATGTTTTGATGTAGGAAGATTCCCTTGTACCTGGAGATTTGAGACCCATGGGGTGGGTACCCCGCGGTATTACTTTAAAGTATCTGCATTTGCTCACCCAACCTCACCAATCCTCTCAGCCCCAAGTGTGTCCAGCCTTATGTCTCATCCAGCTGTGGGTCTAGATATGGTCAATCCAGGTTGCATCAGAGACCCTGAACGGATTTTGTAAGAATTTCTCTCTCTTTCACTGTCTTTGCTTTGTGGGTTTTTTAAAGTAATGTATGTTTAGAATGGGGTTTGGCTGCTTTTCCCTGCTGTGTTTATGCCGCTTTACACCCTCTTGATTCACTTGCAGAGAGATATCGATACATAGGTTTTCAGATTCATACTAGTCAGATATATTCTTGTGCGGTGACTAGGGGGTGTTGAGTCCAGTTCCCTGAGCAGGGAGTAGGCCTTGTCTATTACATATTTGGCTTATGGAGCGGTGTCTGAGCTAATTTCAAACCCTTGTTTTATGCATCACCCCACCTCACCTTTCCCGTTAAGCAGCCATAGTGTGTCTTCTAAAGGTGTGACTCTGTTCTGTTTTGTAATTCAGTTCAAGTGTAGCGATTTTGACATTCCCTCTATAAGCGATATCTTAGGATAAGTGTCTTTTTCTGTGTGACTTATTTCACTTAGAATCATCGTACCTAAATCCACTCATCATGCTGCTAACTAGCCTTATGACATTGATTTCATGGCTGAGTGATATTCCATTGTGCCAAGTACCACCATTTCTTTATCCATTTTTCTCTTTCCTGGGATATTGAAGGTGTACCGAAGTGGAGGTTCTTGGAAACAGAGCAGCCGTAAACTTTAGGGTGCCTGTGTCTTGTTGATTTTTAGTTTTCCCAATTTATACGCCCTTGAGTGGAAGTGCCCTATGCTCTCTACGCTGTGTTTATTACTTGTTTCAGGACACACCGTACTCTTCTCCAGAGTGCCTGTTGGCAATTTACATCCCGCCCATCAGCGTAGCAAGGCTCCCATGTCTCCATGGCCTGTCCTGCTTTTCTGGTTTTTACACTTTGTTCAGCATGGCCCTTTTGACCGAGGGCAAGCGAGACTTCTTTGTAGCGCTGATTTGCCCTTCCGGCTTGCTTGGTTGGCCAAAAAGGGCGTATGCGTTTTTTCCTGAATATATTCAGGAAAAAACGCATACGCCCTTTTTGGCCAAGGGCATCATTGTCAACGTTTTGCCGCTTTTCATGTGCTTTAAAGGCGAGTCGAATCTACCTCCTGAAATCTGTTTCCTGCAAATCTGCCTTGCTTTCAAATCCTCTTCGTTGCCTTCCCTCAATATATTTGTGGACGAGAGTTCTCATTTATAACTCTGCACGTTTGTGAATTGCAGTGCCCCTGAGCTCCATTTGTCTCCTCGCTTTTTTGGGAGCTGGCCGCAAAAGCGCAGGATTGCTTCAGGCCCTATTTTGGTTCTGGGGGGCAGGCTGAGCCTGTGGTTCATTCTTCTTCCTGATGGGAAAATGGAGTGACCTATGCCTGTCCCAACACCTAGGGCTCGTCTCTCGTTGGTTCCGCGTCTTCCCGTTCATCCTCAGGACAAATTGCAACCTGTACAATCAGGAGGTTAAAGGTGCTGATTCTCCAAGTAGGGAGATGGTTAGTCAAGCGGCTGGAATGGCGAACCCGAGCACAAGGAGAGGAGAAATGAGGTGCGTTTTAGAAACCTTTCCCGATCTCATGGCATACCATCTTCTGGGTTTCCCATGCATGTTTTGATGTAGGAAGATTCCCTTGTACCTGGAGATTTGAGACCCATGGGGTGTGTTCCCCGCAGTGTTACTTTAAAGTATCTGCATTTGCTCACCCAACCTCACCAATCCTCTCAGCCCCAAGAGTGTCCAGCCTTATGTCTCATCCAGCTGTGGGTCTAGATATGGTCAATCCAGGTTGCATCATAGACCCTGAACGGATTTTGTAAGAATTTCTCTCTCTTTCACTGTCTTTGTTTTGTGGGTTTTTTAAAGTAATTTATGTTTAGAATCGGGCTTGGCTGCTTTTCCCTGCTGTGTTGATGCCGCTTTACACCCTCTTGATTCACTTGCAGAGAGATATCGATACATAGGTTTTCAGATTCTTACTAGTCAGATATATTCTTGTGTGTTGACTAGGGGGTGTTGAGTCCAGTTCACTGAGCAGGGAGTAGGCCTTGTCTATTACATTTTTGGCTTATGGAGTGGTCTCTGAGCTAATTTCAAACCCTTGTTTTATGCATCACCCCACCTCACCTTTCCCGTTAAGCAGCCATAGTGTGTCTTCTAAAGGTGTGACTCTGTTCTGTTTTGTAATTCAGTTCAAGTGTAGCGATTTTGACATTCCCTCTATAAGCGATATCTTAGGATAAGTGTCTTTTTCTGTGTGACTTATTTCACTTAGAATCATCGTATCTAAATCCACTCATCATGCTGCTAACTAGCCTTATGACATTGATTTCATGGCTGAGTGATATTCCACTGTGCCAAGTACCACCATTTCTTTATCCATTTTTCTCTTTCCTGGGATATTGAAGGTGTACCGAAGTGGAGGTTCTTGGAAACAGAGCAGCCGTAAACTTTAGGGTGCCTGTGTCTTGTTGATTTTTAGTTTTCCCAATTTATACGCCCATGAGTGGAAGTGCCCTATGCTCTCAACGCTGTGTTTATTACTTGTTTCAGGACACACCGTACTCTTCTCCAGAGTGCCTGTTGGCAATTTACATCCCGCCCATCAGCGTAGCAAGGCTTCCATGTCTCCATGGCCTGTCCTGCTTTTCTGGTTTTTACACTTTGTTCAGCATGGCCCTTTTGACCGAGGGCAAGCGAGACTTCTTTGTAGCGCTGATTTGCCCTTCCGGCTTGCTTGGTTGGCCAAAAAGGACGTATGCGTTTTTTCCTGAATATATTCAGGAAAAAACGCATACGCCCTTTTTGGCCAAGGGCATCATTGTCAACGTTTTGCCGCTTTTCATGTGCTTTAAAGGCGAGTCGAATCTACCTCCTGAAATCTGTTTCCTGCAAATCTGCCTTGCTTTCAAATCCTCTTCGTTGCCTTCCCTCAATATATTTGTGGACGAGAGTTCTCATTTATAACTCTGCACGTTTGTGAATTGCAGTGCCCCTTAGCTCCATTTGTCTCCTCGCTTTTTCGGGAGCTGGCCGCAAAAGCGCAGGATTGCTTCAGGCCCTATTTTGGTTCTGGGGGGCAGGCTGAGCCTGTGGTTCATTCTTCTTCCTGATGGGAAAATGGAGTGACCTGTGCCTGTCCCAACACCTAGGGCTAGTCTTTCGTTGGTTCCCCGTCTTCCCGTTCATCCTCAGGACAAATTGCAACCTGGACGAAACAGTAGGTTAAAGGTGCTGATTCTCCAAGTAGGGAGATGGTTAGTCAAGCGGCTGGAATGGTGAACCCGAGCACAAGGAGAGGAGAAATGAGGTGCGTTTTAGAAACCTTTCCCGATCTCACGGCATACCATCTTCTGGGTTTCCCATGCATGTTTTGATGTAGGAAGATTCCCTTGTACCTGGAGATTTGAGACCCATGGGGTGGGTACCCCGCGGTATTACTTTAAAGTATCTGCATTTGCTCACCCAACCTCACCAATCCTCTCAGCCCCAAGTGTGTCCAGCCTTATGTCTCATCCAGCTGTGGGTCTAGATATGGTCAATCCAGGTTGCATCAGAGACCCTGAACGGATTTTGTAAGAATTTCTCTCTCTTTCACTGTCTTTGCTTTGTGGGTTTTTTAAAGTAATGTATGTTTAGAATGGGGTTTGGCTGCTTTTCCCTGCTGTGTTTATGCCGCTTTACACCCTCTTGATTCACTTGCAGAGAGATATCGATACATAGGTTTTCAGATTCATACTAGTCAGATATATTCTTGTGCGGTGACTAGGGGGTGTTGAGTCCAGTTCACTGAGCAGGGAGTAGGCCTTGTCTATTACATATTTGGCTTATGGAGCGGTGTCTGAGCTAATTTCAAACCCTTGTTTTATGCATCACCCCACCTCACCTTTCCCGTTAAGCAGCCATAGTGTGTCTTCTAAAGGTGTGACTCTGTTCTGTTTTGTAATTCAGTTCAAGTGTAGCGATTTTGACATTCCCTCTATAAGCGATATCTTAGGATAAGTGTCTTTTTCTGTGTGACTTATTTCACTTAGAATCATCGTACCTAAATCCACTCATCATGCTGCTAACTAGCCTTATGACATTGATTTCATGGCTGAGTGATATTCCATTGTGCCAAGTACCACCATTTCTTTATCCATTTTTCTCTTTCCTGGGATATTGAAGGTGTACCGAAGTGGAGGTTCTTGGAAACAGAGCAGCCGTAAACTTTAGGGTGCCTGTGTCTTGTTGATTTTTAGTTTTCCCAATTTATACGCCCTTGAGTGGAAGTGCCCTATGCTCTCTACGCTGTGTTTATTACTTGTTTCAGGACACACCGTACTCTTCTCCAGAGTGCCTGTTGGCAATTTACATCCCGCCCATCAGCGTAGCAAGGCTCCCATGTCTCCATGGCCTGTCCTGCTTTTCTGGTTTTTACACTTTGTTCAGCATGGCCCTTTTGACCGAGGGCAAGCGAGACTTCTTTGTAGCGCTGATTTGCCCTTCCGGCTTGCTTGGTTGGCCAAAAAGGGCGTATGCGTTTTTTCCTGAATATATTCAGGAAAAAACGCATACGCCCTTTTTGGCCAAGGGCATCATTGTCAACGTTTTGCCGCTTTTCATGTGCTTTAAAGGCGAGTCGAATCTACCTCCTGAAATCTGTTTCCTGCAAATCTGCCTTGCTTTCAAATCCTCTTCGTTGCCTTCCCTCAATATATTTGTGGACGAGAGTTCTCATTTATAACTCTGCACGTTTGTGAATTGCAGTGCCCCTGAGCTCCATTTGTCTCCTCGCTTTTTTGGGAGCTGGCCGCAAAAGCGCAGGATTGCTTCAGGCCCTATTTTGGTTCTGGGGGGCAGGCTGAGCCTGTGGTTCATTCTTCTTCCTGATGGGAAAATGGAGTGACCTGTGCCTGTCCCAACACCTAGGGCTAGTCTTTCGTTGGTTCCCCGTCTTCCCGTTCATCCTCAGGACAAATTGCAACCTGGACGAAACAGTAGGTTAAAGGTGCTGATTCTCCAAGTAGGGAGATGGTTAGTCAAGCGGCTGGAATGGCGAACCCGAGCACAAGGAGAGGAGAAATGAGGTGCGTTTTAGAAACCTTTCCCGATCTCACGGCATACCATCTTCTGGGTTTCCCATGCATGTTTCGATGTAGGAAGATTCCCTTATACCTGGAGATTTGAGACCCATGGGGTGGGTACCCCGCGGTATTACTTTAAAGTATCTGCATTTGCTCACCCAACCTCACCAATCCTCTCAGCCCCAAGAGTGTCCAGCCTTATGTCTCATCCAGCTGTGGGTCTAGATATGGTCAATCCAGGTTGCATCAGAGACCCTGAACGGATTTTTTAAGAATTTCTCTCTCTTTCACTGTCTTTGCTTTGTGGGTTTTTTAAAGTAATGTATGTTTAGAATGGGGTTTGGCTGCTTTTCCCTGCTGTGTTTATGCCGCTTTACACCCTCTTGATTCACTTGCAGAGAGATATCGATACATAGGTTTTCAGATTCATACTAGTCAGATATATTCTTGTGCGGTGACTAGGGGGTGTTGAGTCCAGTTCACTGAGCAGGGAGTAGGCCTTGTCTATTACATATTTGGCTTATGGAGCGGTGTCTGAGCTAATTTCAAACCCTTGTTTTATGCATCACCCCACCTCACCTTTCCCGTTAAGCAGCCATAGTGTGTCTTCTAAAGGTGTGACTCTGTTCTGTTTTGTAATTCAGTTCAAGTGTAGCGATTTTGACATTCCCTCTATAAGCGATATCTTAGGATAAGTGTCTTTTTCTGTGTGACTTATTTCACTTAGAATCATCGTACCTAAATCCACTCATCATGCTGCTAACTAGCCTTATGACATTGATTTCATGGCTGAGTGATATTCCATTGTGCCAAGTACCACCATTTCTTTATCCATTTTTCTCTTTCCTGGGATATTGAAGGTGTACCGAAGTGGAGGTTCTTGGAAACAGAGCAGCCGTAAACTTTAGGGTGCCTGTGTCTTGTTGATTTTTAGTTTTCCCAATTTATACGCCCTTGAGTGGAAGTGCCTTATGCTCTCTACGCTGTGTTTATTACTTGTTTCAGGACACACCGTACTCTTCTCCAGAGTGCCTGTTGGCAATTTACATCCCGCCCATCAGCGTAGCAAGGCTCCCATGTCTCCATGGCCTGTCCTGCTTTTCTGGTTTTTACACTTTGTTCAGCATGGCCCTTTTGACCGAGGGCAAGCGAGACTTCTTTGTAGCGCTGATTTGCCCTTCCGGCTTGCTTGGTTGGCCAAAAAGGGCGTATGCGTTTTTTCCTGAATATATTCAGGAAAAAACGCATACGCCCTTTTTGGCCAAGGGCATCATTGTCAACGTTTTGCCGCTTTTCATGTGCTTTAAAGGCGAGTCGAATCTACCTCCTGAAATCTGTTTCCTGCAAATCTGCCTTGCTTTCAAATCCTCTTCGTTGCCTTCCCTCAATATATTTGTGGACGAGAGTTCTCATTTATAACTCTGCACGTTTGTGAATTGCAGTGCCCCTGAGCTCCATTTGTCTCCTCGCTTTTTTGGGAGCTGGCCGCAAAAGCGCAGGATTGCTTCAGGCCCTATTTTGGTTCTGGGGGGCAGGCTGAGCCTGTGGTTCATTCTTCTTCCTGATGGGAAAATGGAGTGACCTGTGCCTGTCCCAACACCTAGGGCTAGTCTTTCGTTGGTTCCCCGTCTTCCGTTCATCCTCAGGACAAATTGCAACCTGGACGAAACAGTAGGTTAAAGGTGCTGATTCTCCAAGTAGGGAGATGGTTAGTCAAGGGGCTGGAATGGCGAACCTGAGCACAAGGAGAGGAGAAATGAGGTGCGTTTTAGAAACCTTTCCCGATCTCACGGCATACCATCTTCTGGGTTTCCCATGCATGTTTTGATGTAGGAAGATTCCCTTGTACCTGGAGATTTGAAACCCATGGGGTGGGTACCCCGCGGTATTACTTTAAAGTATCTGCATTTGCTCACCCAACCTCACCAATCCTCTCAGCCCCAAGAGTGTCCAGCCTTATGTCTCATCCAGCTGTGGGTCTAGATATGGTCAATCCAGGTTGCATCAGAGACCCTGAACGGATTTTGTAAGAATTTCTCTCTCTTTCACTGTCTTTGCTTTGTGGGTTTTTTAAAGTAATGTATGTTTAGAATGGGGTTTGGCTGCTTTTCCCTGCTGTGTTTATGCCGCTTTACACCCTCTTGATTCACTTGCAGAGAGATATCGATACATAGGTTTTCAGATTCATACTAGTCAGATATATTCTTGTGCGGTGACTAGGGGGTGTTGAGTCCAGTTCACTGAGCAGGGAGTAGGCCTTGTCTATTACATATTTGGCTTATGGAGCGGTGTCTGAGCTAATTTCAAACCCTTGTTTTATGCATCACCCCACCTCACCTTTCCCGTTAAGCAGCCATAGTGTGTCTTCTAAAGGTGTGACTCTGTTCTGTTTTGTAATTCAGTTCAAGTGTAGCGATTTTGACATTCCCTCTATAAGCGATATCTTAGGATAAGTGTCTTTTTCTGTGTGACTTATTTCACTTAGAATCATCGTATCTAAATCCACTCATCATGCTGCTAACTAGCCTTATGACATTGATTTCATGGCTGAGTGATATTCCATTGTGCCAAGTACCACCATTTCTTTATCCATTTTTCTCTTTCCTGGGATATTGAAGGTGTACCGAAGTGGAGGTTCTTGGAAACAGAGCAGCCGTAAACTTTAGGGTGCCTGTGTCTTGTTGATTTTTAGTTTTCCCAATTTATACGCCCTTGAGTGGAAGTGCCCTATGCTCTCTACGCTGTGTTTATTACTTGTTTCAGGACACACCGTACTCTTCTCCAGAGTGCCTGTTGGCAATTTACATCCCGCCCATCAGCGTAGCAAGGCTCCCATGTCTCCATGGCCTGTCCTGCTTTTCTGGTTTTTACACTTTGTTCAGCATGGCCCTTTTGACCGAGGGCAAGCGAGACTTCTTTGTAGCGCTGATTTGCCCTTCCGGCTTGCTTGGTTGGCCAAAAAGGGCGTATGCGTTTTTTCCTGAATATATTCAGGAAAAAACGCATACGCCCTTTTTGGCCAAGGGCATCATTGTCAACGTTTTGCCGCTTTTCATGTGCTTTAAAGGCGAGTCGAATCTACCTCCTGAAATCTGTTTCCTGCAAATCTGCCTTGCTTTCAAATCCTCTTCGTTGCCTTCCCTCAATATATTTGTGGACGAGAGTTCTCATTTATAACTCTGCACGTTTGTGAATTGCAGTGCCCCTGAGCTCCATTTGTCTCCTCGCTTTTTTGGGAGCTGGCCGCAAAAGCGCAGGATTGCTTCAGGCCCTATTTTGGTTCTGGGGGGCAGGCTGAGCCTGTGGTTCATTCTTCTTCCTGATGGGAAAATGGAGTGACCTATGCCTGTCCCAACACCTAGGGCTCGTCTCTCGTTGGTTCCGCGTCTTCCCGTTCATCCTCAGGACAAATTGCAACCTGTACAATCAGGAGGTTAAAGGTGCTGATTCTCCAAGTAGGGAGATGGTTAGTCAAGCGGCTGGAATGGCGAACCCGAGCACAAGGAGAGGAGAAATGAGGTGCGTTTTAGAAACCTTTCCCGATCTCATGGCATACCATCTTCTGGGTTTCCCATGCATGTTTTGATGTAGGAAGATTCCCTTGTACCTGGAGATTTGAGACCCATGGGGTGTGTTCCCCGCAGTGTTACTTTAAAGTATCTGCATTT
The DNA here is from genome assembly GCF_028564815.1 of Eubalaena glacialis. NCBI lineage: Eukaryota > Metazoa > Chordata > Mammalia > Artiodactyla > Balaenidae > Eubalaena > Eubalaena glacialis. The sequence continues at coordinate 899,058 of NW_026871555.1, read as the reverse complement.
GCTCACCCAACCTCACCAATCCTCTCAGCCCCAAGAGTGTCCAGCCTTATGTCTCATCCAGCTGTGGGTCTTGATATGGTCAATCCAGGTTGCATCATAGACCCTGAACGGATTTTGTAAGAATTTCTCTCTCTTTCACTGTCTTTGTTTTGTGGGTTTTTTAAAGTAATTTATGTTTAGAATCGGGCTTGGCTGCTTTTCCCTGCTGTGTTGATGCCGCTTTACACACTATTGATTCACTTGCAGAGAGATATCGATACATAGGTTTTCAGATTCTTACTAGTCAGATATATTCTTGTGTGTTGACTAGGGTGTGTTGAGTCCAGTTCACTGAGCAGGGAGTTTTCCTTGTCTATTACATTTTTGGCTTATGGAGTGGTCTCTGAGCTAATTTCAAACCCTTGTTTTATGCATCACCCCACCTCACCTTTCCCGTTAAGCAGCCATAGTGTGTCTTCTAAAGGTGTGACTCTGTTCTGTTTTGTAATTCAGTTCAAGTGTAGCGATTTTGACATTCCCTCTATAAGCGATATCTTAGGATAAGTGTCTTTTTCTGTGTGACTTATTTCACTTAGAATCATCGTACCTAAATCCACTCATCATGCTGCTAACTAGCCTTATGACATTGATTTCATGGCTGAGTGATATTCCACTGTGCCAAGTACCACCATTTCTTTATCCATTTTTCTCTTTCCTGGGATATTGAAGGTGTACCGAAGTGGAGGTTCTTGGAAACAGAGCAGCCGTAAACTTTAGGGTGCCTGTGTCTTGTTGATTTTTAGTTTTCCCAATTTATACGCCCATGAGTGGAAGTGCCCTATGCTCTCTACGCTGTGTTTATTACTTGTTTCAGGACACACCGTACTCTTCTCCAGAGTGCCTGTTGGCAATTTACATCCCGCCCATCAGCGTAGCAAGGCTTCCATGTCTCCATGGCCTGTCCTGTTTTCTGGTTTTTACACTTTGTTCAGCATGGCCCTTTTGACCGAGGGCAAGCGAGACTTCTTTGTAGCGCTGATTTGCCCTTCCGGCTTGCTTGGTTGGCCAAAAAGGACGTATGCTTTTTTTCCTGAATATATTCAGGAAAAAACGCATACGCCCTTTTTGGCCAAGGGCATCATTGTCAACGTTTTGCCGCTTTTCATGTGCTTTAAAGGCGAGTCGAATCTACCTCCTGAAATCTGTTTCCTGCAAATCTGCCTTGCTTTCAAATCCTCTTCGTTGCCTTCCCTCAATATATTTGTGGACGAGAGTTCTCATTTATAACTCTGCACGTTTGTGAATTGCAGTGCCCCTGAGCTCCATTTGTCTCCTCGCTTTTTTGGGAGCTGGCCGCAAAAGCGCAGGATTGCTTCAGGCCCTATTTTGGTTCTGGGGGGCAGGCTGAGCCTGTGGTTCATTCTTCTTCCTGATGGGAAAATGGAGTGACCTGTGCCTGTCCCAACACCTAGGGCTAGTCTTTCGTTGGTTCCCCGTCTTCCCGTTCATCCTCAGGACAAATTGCAACCTGGACGAAACAGAAGGTTAAAGGTGCTGATTCTCCAAGTAGGGAGATGGTTAGTCAAGCGGCTGGAATGGTGAACCCGAGCACAAGGAGAGGAGAAATGAGGTGCGTTTTAGAAACCTTTCCCGATCTCACGGCATACCATCTTCTGGGTTTCCCATGCATGTTTTGATGTAGGAAGATTCCCTTGTACCTGGAGATTTGAGACCCATGGGGTGGGTACCCCGCGGTATTACTTTAAATTATCTGCATTTGCTCACCCAACCTCACCAATCCTCTCAGCCCCAAGTGTGTCCAGCCTTATGTCTCATCCAGCTGTGGGTCTAGATATGGTCAATCCAGGTTGCATCAGAGACCCTGAACGGATTTTGTAAGAATTTCTCTCTCTTTCACTGTCTTTGCTTTGTGGGTTTTTTAAAGTAATGTATGTTTAGAATGGGGTTTGGCTGCTTTTCCCTGCTGTGTTTATGCCGCTTTACACCCTCTTGATTCACTTGCAGAGAGATATCGATACATAGGTTTTCAGATTCATACTAGTCAGATATATTCTTGTGCGGTGACTAGGGGGTGTTGAGTCCAGTTCACTGAGCAGGGAGTAGGCCTTGTCTATTACATATTTGGCTTATGGAGCGGTGTCTGAGCTAATTTCAAACCCTTGTTTTATGCATCACCCCACCTCACCTTTCCCGTTAAGCAGCCATAGTGTGTCTTCTAAAGGTGTGACTCTGTTCTGTTTTGTAATTCAGTTCAAGTGTAGCGATTTTGACATTCCCTCTATAAGCGATATCTTAGGATAAGTGTATTTTTCTGTGTGACTTATTTCACTTAGAATCATCGTACCTAAATCCACTCATCATGCTGCTAACTAGACTTATGACATTGATTTCATGGCTGAGTGATATTCCATTGTGCCAAGTACCACCATTTCTTTATCCATTTTTCTCTTTCCTGGGATATTGAAGGTGTACCGAAGTGGAGGTTCTTGGAAACAGAGCAGCCGTAAACTTTAGGGTGCCTGTGTCTTGTTGATTTTTAGTTTTCCCAATTTATACGCCCTTGAGTGGAAGTGCCCTATGCTCTCTACGCTGTGTTTATTACTTGTTTCAGGACACACCGTACTCTTCTCCAGAGTGCCTGTTGGCAATTTACATCCCGCCCATCAGCGTAGCAAGGCTCCCATGTCTCCATGGCCTGTCCTGCTTTTCTGGTTTTTACACTTTGTTCAGCATGGCCCTTTTGACCGAGGGCAAGCGAGACTTCTTTGTAGCGCTGATTTGCCCTTCCGGCTTGCTTGGTTGGCCAAAAAGGGCGTATGCGTTTTTTCCTGAATATATTCAGGAAAAAACGCATACGCCCTTTTTGGCCAAGGGCATCATTGTCAACGTTTTGCCGCTTTTCATGTGCTTTAAAGGCGAGTCGAATCTACCTCCTGAAATCTGTTTCCTGCAAATCTGCCTTGCTTTCAAATCCTCTTCGTTGCCTTCCCTCAATATATTTGTGGACGAGAGTTCTCATTTATAACTCTGCACGTTTGTGAATTGCAGTGCCCCTGAGCTCCATTTGTCTCCTCGCTTTTTTGGGAGCTGGCCGCAAAAGCGCAGGATTGCTTCAGGCCCTATTTTGGTTCTGGGGGGCAGGCTGAGCCTGTGGTTCATTCTTCTTCCTGATGGGAAAATGGAGTGACCTGTGCCTGTCCCAACACCTAGGGCTAGTCTTTCGTTGGTTCCCCGTCTTCCCGTTCATCCTCAGGACAAATTGCAACTTGGACGAAACAGTAGGTTAAAGGTGCTGATTCTCCAAGTAGGGAGATGGTTAGTCAAGCGGCTGGAATGGCGAACCCGAGCACAAGGAGAGGAGAAATGAGGTGCGTTTTAGAAACCTTTCCCGATCTCACGGCATAACATCTTCTGGGTTTCCAATGCATGTTTTGATGTAGGAAGATTCCCTTATACCTGGAGATTTGAGACCCATGGGGTGGGTACCCCGCGGTATTACTTTAAAGTATCTGCATTTGCTCACCCAACCTCACCAATCCTCTCAGCCCCAAGAGTGTCCAGCCTTATGTCTCATCCAGCTGTGGGTCTAGATATGGTCAATCCAGGTTGCATCAGAGACCCTGAACGGATTTTTTAAGAATTTCTCTCTCTTTCACTGTCTTTGCTTTGTGGGTTTTTTAAAGTAATGTATGTTTAGAATGGGGTTTGGCTGCTTTTCCCTGCTGTGTTTATGCCGCTTTACACCCTCTTGATTCACTTGCAGAGAGATATCGATACATAGGTTTTCAGATTCATACTAGTCAGATATATTCTTGTGCGGTGACTAGGGGGTGTTGAGTCCAGTTCACTGAGCAGGGAGTAGGCCTTGTCTATTACATATTTGGCTTATGGAGCGGTGTCTGAGCTAATTTCAAACCCTTGTTTTATGCATCACCCCACCTCACCTTTCCCGTTAAGCAGCCATAGTGTGTCTTCTAAAGGTGTGACTCTGTTCTGTTTTGTAATTCAGTTCAAGTGTAGCGATTTTGACATTCCCTCTATAAGCGATATCTTAGGATAAGTGTCTTTTTCTGTGTGACTTATTTCACTTAGAATCATCGTACCTAAATCCACTCATCATGCTGCTAACTAGCCTTATGACATTGATTTCATGGCTGAGTGATATTCCATTGTGCCAAGTACCACCATTTCTTTATCCATTTTTCTCTTTCCTGGGATATTGAAGGTGTACCGAAGTGGAGGTTCTTGGAAACAGAGCAGCCGTAAACTTTAGGGTGCCTGTGTCTTGTTGATTTTTAGTTTTCCCAATTTATACGCCCTTGAGTGGAAGTGCCCTATGCTCTCTACGCTGTGTTTATTACTTGTTTCAGGACACACCGTACTCTTCTCCAGAGTGCCTGTTGGCAATTTACATCCCGCCCATCAGCGTAGCAAGGCTCCCATGTCTCCATAGCCTGTCCTGCTTTTCTGGTTTTTACACTTTGTTCAGCATGGCCCTTTTGACCGAGGGCAAGCGAGACTTCTTTGTAGCGTTGATTTGCACTTCCGGCTTGCTTGGTTGGCCAAAAAGGGCGTATGCGTTTTTTCCTGAATATATTCAGGAAAAAACGCATACGCCCTTTTTGGCCAAGGGCATCATTGTCAACGTTTTGCCGCTTTTCATGTGCTTTAAAGGCGAGTCGAATCTACCTCCTGAAATCTGTTTCCTGCAAATCTGCCTTGCTTTCAAATCCTCTTCGTTGCCTTCCCTCAATATATTTGTGGACGAGAGTTCTCATTTATAACTCTGCACGTTTGTGAATTGCAGTGCCCCTGAGCTCCATTTGTCTCCTCGCTTTTTTGGGAGCTGGCCGCAAAAGCGCAGGATTGCTTCAGGCCCTATTTTGGTTCTGGGGGGCAGGCTGAGCCTGTGGTTCATTCTTCTTCCTGATGGGAAAATGGAGTGACCTGTGCCTGTCCCAACACCTAGGGCTAGTCTTTCGTTGGTTCCCCGTCTTCCGTTCATCCTCAGGACAAATTGCAACCTGGACGAAACAGTAGGTTAAAGGTGCTGATTCTCCAAGTAGGGAGATGGTTAGTCAAGGGGCTGGAATGGCGAACCTGAGCACAAGGAGAGGAGAAATGAGGTGCGTTTTAGAAACCTTTCCCGATCTCACGGCATACCATCTTCTGGGTTTCCCATGCATGTTTTGATGTAGGAAGATTCCCTTGTACCTGGAGATTTGAAACCCATGGGGTGGGTACCCCGCGGTATTACTTTAAAGTATCTGCATTTGCTCACCCAACCTCACCAATCCTCTCAGCCCCAAGAGTGTCCAGCCTTATGTCTCATCCAGCTGTGGGTCTAGATATGGTCAATCCAGGTTGCATCAGAGACCCTGAACGGATTTTGTAAGAATTTCTCTCTCTTTCACTGTCTTTGCTTTGTGGGTTTTTTAAAGTAATGTATGTTTAGAATGGGGTTTGGCTGCTTTTCCCTGCTGTGTTTATGCCGCTTTACACCCTCTTGATTCACTTGCAGAGAGATATCGATACATAGGTTTTCAGATTCATACTAGTCAGATATATTCTTGTGCGGTGACTAGGGGGTGTTGAGTCCAGTTCACTGAGCAGGGAGTAGGCCTTGTCTATTACATATTTGGCTTATGGAGCGGTGTCTGAGCTAATTTCAAACCCTTGTTTTATGCATCACCCCACCTCACCTTTCCCGTTAAGCAGCCATAGTGTGTCTTCTAAAGGTGTGACTCTGTTCTGTTTTGTAATTCAGTTCAAGTGTAGCGATTTTGACATTCCCTCTATAAGCGATATCTTAGGATAAGTGTCTTTTTCTGTGTGACTTATTTCACTTAGAATCATCGTATCTAAATCCACTCATCATGCTGCTAACTAGCCTTATGACATTGATTTCATGGCTGAGTGATATTCCATTGTGCCAAGTACCACCATTTCTTTATCCATTTTTCTCTTTCCTGGGATATTGAAGGTGTACCGAAGTGGAGGTTCTTGGAAACAGAGCAGCCGTAAACTTTAGGGTGCCTGTGTCTTGTTGATTTTTAGTTTTCCCAATTTATACGCCCTTGAGTGGAAGTGCCCTATGCTCTCTACGCTGTGTTTATTACTTGTTTCAGGACACACCGTACTCTTCTCCAGAGTGCCTGTTGGCAATTTACATCCCGCCCATCAGCGTAGCAAGGCTCCCATGTCTCCATGGCCTGTCCTGCTTTTCTGGTTTTTACACTTTGTTCAGCATGGCCCTTTTGACCGAGGGCAAGCGAGACTTCTTTGTAGCGCTGATTTGCCCTTCCGGCTTGCTTGGTTGGCCAAAAAGGGCGTATGCGTTTTTTCCTGAATATATTCAGGAAAAAACGCATACGCCCTTTTTGGCCAAGGGCATCATTGTCAACGTTTTGCCGCTTTTCATGTGCTTTAAAGGCGAGTCGAATCTACCTCCTGAAATCTGTTTCCTGCAAATCTGCCTTGCTTTCAAATCCTCTTCGTTGCCTTCCCTCAATATATTTGTGGACGAGAGTTCTCATTTATAACTCTGCACGTTTGTGAATTGCAGTGCCCCTGAGCTCCATTTGTCTCCTCGCTTTTTTGGGAGCTGGCCGCAAAAGTGCAGGATTGCTTCAGGCCCTATTTTGGTTCTGGGGGGCAGGCTGAGCCTGTGGTTCATTCTTCTTCCTGATGGGAAAATGGAGTGACCTATGCCTGTCCCAACACCTAGGGCTCGTCTCTCGTTGGTTCCGCGTCTTCCCGTTCATCCTCAGGACAAATTGCAACCTGTACAATCAGGAGGTTAAAGGTGCTGATTCTCCAAGTAGGGAGATGGTTAGTCAAGCGGCTGGAATGGCGAACCCGAGCACAAGGAGAGGAGAAATGAGGTGCGTTTTAGAAACCTTTCCCGATCTCATGGCATACCATCTTCTGGGTTTCCCATGCATGTTTTGATGTAGGAAGATTCCCTTGTACCTGGAGATTTGAGACCCATGGGGTGTGTTCCCCGCAGTGTTACTTTAAAGTATCTGCATTTGCTCACCCAACCTCACCAATCCTCTCAGCCCCAAGAGTGTCCAGCCTTATGTCTCATCCAGCTGTGGGTCTTGATATGGTCAATCCAGGTTGCATCATAGACCCTGAACGGATTTTGTAAGAATTTCTCTCTCTTTCACTGTCTTTGTTTTGTGGGTTTTTTAAAGTAATTTATGTTTAGAATCGGGCTTGGCTGCTTTTCCCTGCTGTGTTGATGCCGCTTTACACACTATTGATTCACTTGCAGAGAGATATCGATACATAGGTTTTCAGATTCTTACTAGTCAGATATATTCTTGTGTGTTGACTAGGGTGTGTTGAGTCCAGTTCACTGAGCAGGGAGTTTTCCTTGTCTATTACATTTTTGGCTTATGGAGTGGTCTCTGAGCTAATTTCAAACCCTTGTTTTATGCATCACCCCACCTCACCTTTCCCGTTAAGCAGCCATAGTGTGTCTTCTAAAGGTGTGACTCTGTTCTGTTTTGTAATTCAGTTCAAGTGTAGCGATTTTGACATTCCCTCTATAAGCGATATCTTAGGATAAGTGTCTTTTTCTGTGTGACTTATTTCACTTAGAATCATCGTACCTAAATCCACTCATCATGCTGCTAACTAGCCTTATGACATTGATTTCATGGCTGAGTGATATTCCACTGTGCCAAGTACCACCATTTCTTTATCCATTTTTCTCTTTCCTGGGATATTGAAGGTGTACCGAAGTGGAGGTTCTTGGAAACAGAGCAGCCGTAAACTTTAGGGTGCCTGTGTCTTGTTGATTTTTAGTTTTCCCAATTTATACGCCCATGAGTGGAAGTGCCCTATGCTCTCTACGCTGTGTTTATTACTTGTTTCAGGACACACCGTACTCTTCTCCAGAGTGCCTGTTGGCAATTTACATCCCGCCCATCAGCGTAGCAAGGCTTCCATGTCTCCATGGCCTGTCCTGTTTTCTGGTTTTTACACTTTGTTCAGCATGGCCCTTTTGACCGAGGGCAAGCGAGACTTCTTTGTAGCGCTGATTTGCCCTTCCGGCTTGCTTGGTTGGCCAAAAAGGACGTATGCTTTTTTTCCTGAATATATTCAGGAAAAAACGCATACGCCCTTTTTGGCCAAGGGCATCATTGTCAACGTTTTGCCGCTTTTCATGTGCTTTAAAGGCGAGTCGAATCTACCTCCTGAAATCTGTTTCCTGCAAATCTGCCTTGCTTTCAAATCCTCTTCGTTGCCTTCCCTCAATATATTTGTGGACGAGAGTTCTCATTTATAACTCTGCACGTTTGTGAATTGCAGTTCCCCTGAGCTCCATTTGTCTCCTCGTTTTTTTGGGAGCTGGCCGCAAAAGCGCAGGATTGCTTCAGGCCCTATTTTGGTTCTGGGGGGCAGGCTGAGCCTGTGGTTCATTCTTCTTCCTGATGGGAAAATGGAGTGACCTGTGCCTGTCCCAACACCTAGGGCTAGTCTTTCGTTGGTTCCCCGTCTTCCCGTTCATCCTCAGGACAAATTGCAACCTGGACGAAACGGAAGGTTAAAGGTGCTGATTCTCCAAGTAGGGAGATGGTTAGTCAAGCGGCTGGAATGGTGAACCCGAGCACAAGGAGAGGAGAAATGAGGTGCGTTTTAGAAACCTTTCCCGATCTCACGGCATACCATCTTCTGGGTTTCCCATGCATGTTTTGATGTAGGAAGATTCCCTTGTACCTGGAGATTTGAGACCCATGGGGTGGGTACCCCGCGGTATTACTTTAAAGTATCTGCATTTGCTCACCCAACCTCACCAATCCTCTCAGCCCCAAGTGTGTCCAGCCTTATGTCTCATCCAGCTGTGGGTCTAGATATGGTCAATCCAGGTTGCATCAGAGACCCTGAACGGATTTTGTAAGAATTTCTCTCTCTTTCACTGTCTTTGCTTTGTGGGTTTTTTAAAGTAATGTATGTTTAGAATGGGGTTTGGCTGCTTTTCCCTGCTGTGTTTATGCCGCTTTACACCCTCTTGATTCACTTGCAGAGAGATATCGATACATAGGTTTTCAGATTCATACTAGTCAGATATATTCTTGTGCGGTGACTAGGGGGTGTTGAGTCCAGTTCACTGAGCAGGGAGTAGGCCTTGTCTATTACATATTTGGCTTATGGAGCGGTGTCTGAGCTAATTTCAAACCCTTGTTTTATGCATCACCCCACCTCACCTTTCCCGTTAAGCAGCCATAGTGTGTCTTCTAAAGGTGTGACTCTGTTCTGTTTTGTAATTCAGTTCAAGTGTAGCGATTTTGACATTCCCTCTATAAGCGATATCTTAGGATAAGTGTCTTTTTCTGTGTGACTTATTTCACTTAGAATCATCGTACCTAAATCCACTCATCATGCTGCTAACTAGCCTTATGACATTGATTTCATGGCTGAGTGATATTCCATTGTGCCAAGTACCACCATTTCTTTATCCATTTTTCTCTTTCCTGGGATATTGAAGGTGTACCGAAGTGGAGGTTCTTGGAAACAGAGCAGCCGTAAACTTTAGGGTGCCTGTGTCTTGTTGATTTTTAGTTTTCCCAATTTATACGCCCTTGAGTGGAAGTGCCCTATGCTCTCTACGCTGTGTTTATTACTTGTTTCAGGACACACCGTACTCTTCTCCAGAGTGCCTGTTGGCAATTTACATCCCGCCCATCAGCGTAGCAAGGCTCCCATGTCTCCATAGCCTGTCCTGCTTTTCTGGTTTTTACACTTTGTTCAGCATGGCCCTTTTGACCGAGGGCAAGCGAGACTTCTTTGTAGCGTTGATTTGCACTTCCGGCTTGCTTGGTTGGCCAAAAAGGGCGTATGCGTTTTTTCCTGAATATATTCAGGAAAAAACGCATACGCCCTTTTTGGCCAAGGGCATCATTGTCAACGTTTTGCCGCTTTTCATGTGCTTTAAAGGCGAGTCGAATCTACCTCCTGAAATCTGTTTCCTGCAAATCTGCCTTGCTTTCAAATCCTCTTCGTTGCCTTCCCTCAATATATTTGTGGACGAGAGTTCTCATTTATAACTCTGCACGTTTGTGAATTGCAGTGCCCCTGAGCTCCATTTGTCTCCTCGCTTTTTTGGGAGCTGGCCGCAAAAGCGCAGGATTGCTTCAGGCCCTATTTTGGTTCTGGGGGGCAGGCTGAGCCTGTGGTTCATTCTTCTTCCTGATGGGAAAATGGAGTGACCTGTGCCTGTCCCAACACCTAGGGCTAGTCTTTCGTTGGTTCCCCGTCTTCCGTTCATCCTCAGGACAAATTGCAACCTGGACGAAACAGTAGGTTAAAGGTGCTGATTCTCCAAGTAGGGAGATGGTTAGTCAAGGGGCTGGAATGGCGAACCTGAGCACAAGGAGAGGAGAAATGAGGTGCGTTTTAGAAACCTTTCCCGATCTCACGGCATACCATCTTCTGGGTTTCCCATGCATGTTTTGATGTAGGAAGATTCCCTTGTACCTGGAGATTTGAAACCCATGGGGTGGGTACCCCGCGGTATTACTTTAAAGTATCTGCATTTGCTCACCCAACCTCACCAATCCTCTCAGCCCCAAGAGTGTCCAGCCTTATGTCTCATCCAGCTGTGGGTCTAGATATGGTCAATCCAGGTTGCATCAGAGACCCTGAACGGATTTTGTAAGAATTTCTCTCTCTTTCACTGTCTTTGCTTTGTGGGTTTTTTAAAGTAATGTATGTTTAGAATGGGGTTTGGCTGCTTTTCCCTGCTGTGTTTATGCCGCTTTACACCCTCTTGATTCACTTGCAGAGAGATATCGATACATAGGTTTTCAGATTCATACTAGTCAGATATATTCTTGTGCGGTGACTAGGGGGTGTTGAGTCCAGTTCACTGAGCAGGGAGTAGGCCTTGTCTATTACATATTTGGCTTATGGAGCGGTGTCTGAGCTAATTTCAAACCCTTGTTTTATGCATCACCCCACCTCACCTTTCCCGTTAAGCAGCCATAGTGTGTCTTCTAAAGGTGTGACTCTGTTCTGTTTTGTAATTCAGTTCAAGTGTAGCGATTTTGACATTCCCTCTATAAGCGATATCTTAGGATAAGTGTCTTTTTCTGTGTGACTTATTTCACTTAGAATCATCGTATCTAAATCCACTCATCATGCTGCTAACTAGCCTTATGACATTGATTTCATGGCTGAGTGATATTCCATTGTGCCAAGTACCACCATTTCTTTATCCATTTTTCTCTTTCCTGGGATATTGAAGGTGTACCGAAGTGGAGGTTCTTGGAAACAGAGCAGCCGTAAACTTTAGGGTGCCTGTGTCTTGTTGATTTTTAGTTTTCCCAATTTATACGCCCTTGAGTGGAAGTGCCCTATGCTCTCTACGCTGTGTTTATTACTTGTTTCAGGACACACCGTACTCTTCTCCAGAGTGCCTGTTGGCAATTTACATCCCGCCCATCAGCGTAGCAAGGCTCCCATGTCTCCATGGCCTGTCCTGCTTTTCTGGTTTTTACACTTTGTTCAGCATGGCCCTTTTGACCGAGGGCAAGCGAGACTTCTTTGTAGCGCTGATTTGCCCTTCCGGCTTGCTTGGTTGGCCAAAAAGGGCGTATGCGTTTTTTCCTGAATATATTCAGGAAAAAACGCATACGCCCTTTTTGGCCAAGGGCATCATTGTCAACGTTTTGCCGCTTTTCATGTGCTTTAAAGGCGAGTCGAATCTACCTCCTGAAATCTGTTTCCTGCAAATCTGCCTTGCTTTCAAATCCTCTTCGTTGCCTTCCCTCAATATATTTGTGGACGAGAGTTCTCATTTATAACTCTGCACGTTTGTGAATTGCAGTGCCCCTGAGCTCCATTTGTCTCCTCGCTTTTTTGGGAGCTGGCCGCAAAAGCGCAGGATTGCTTCAGGCCCTATTTTGGTTCTGGGGGGCAGGCTGAGCCTGTGGTTCATTCTTCTTCCTGATGGGAAAATGGAGTGACCTATGCCTGTCCCAACACCTAGGGCTCGTCTCTCGTTGGTTCCGCGTCTTCCCGTTCATCCTCAGGACAAATTGCAACCTGTACAATCAGGAGGTTAAAGGTGCTGATTCTCCAAGTAGGGAGATGGTTAGTCAAGCGGCTGGAATGGCGAACCCGAGCACAAGGAGAGGAGAAATGAGGTGCGTTTTAGAAACCTTTCCCGATCTCATGGCATACCATCTTCTGGGTTTCCCATGCATGTTTTGATGTAGGAAGATTCCCTTGTACCTGGAGATTTGAGACCCATGGGGTGTGTTCCCCGCAGTGTTACTTTAAAGTATCTGCATTTGCTCACCCAACCTCACCAATCCTCTCAGCCCCAAGAGTGTCCAGCCTTATGTCTCATCCAGCTGTGGGTCTTGATATGGTCAATCCAGGTTGCATCATAGACCCTGAACGGATTTTGTAAGAATTTCTCTCTCTTTCACTGTCTTTGTTTTGTGGGTTTTTTAAAGTAATTTATGTTTAGAATCGGGCTTGGCTGCTTTTCCCTGCTGTGTTGATGCCGCTTTACACACTATTGATTCACTTGCAGAGAGATATCGATACATAGGTTTTCAGATTCTTACTAGTCAGATATATTCTTGTGTGTTGACTAGGGTGTGTTGAGTCCAGTTCACTGAGCAGGGAGTTTTCCTTGTCTATTACATTTTTGGCTTATGGAGTGGTCTCTGAGCTAATTTCAAACCCTTGTTTTATGCATCACCCCACCTCACCTTTCCCGTTAAGCAGCCATAGTGTGTCTTCTAAAGGTGTGACTCTGTTCTGTTTTGTAATTCAGTTCAAGTGTAGCGATTTTGACATTCCCTCTATAAGCGATATCTTAGGATAAGTGTCTTTTTCTGTGTGACTTATTTCACTTAGAATCATCGTACCTAAATCCACTCATCATGCTGCTAACTAGCCTTATGACATTGATTTCATGGCTGAGTGATATTCCACTGTGCCAAGTACCACCATTTCTTTATCCATTTTTCTCTTTCCTGGGATATTGAAGGTGTACCGAAGTGGAGGTTCTTGGAAACAGAGCAGCCGTAAACTTTAGGGTGCCTGTGTCTTGTTGATTTTTAGTTTTCCCAATTTATACGCCCATGAGTGGAAGTGCCCTATGCTCTCTACGCTGTGTTTATTACTTGTTTCAGGACACACCGTACTCTTCTCCAGAGTGCCTGTTGGCAATTTACATCCCGCCCATCAGCGTAGCAAGGCTTCCATGTCTCCATGGCCTGTCCTGTTTTCTGGTTTTTACACTTTGTTCAGCATGGCCCTTTTGACCGAGGGCAAGCGAGACTTCTTTGTAGCGCTGATTTGCCCTTCCGGCTTGCTTGGTTGGCCAAAAAGGACGTATGCTTTTTTTCCTGAATATATTCAGGAAAAAACGCATACGCCCTTTTTGGCCAAGGGCATCATTGTCAACGTTTTGCCGCTTTTCATGTGCTTTAAAGGCGAGTCGAATCTACCTCCTGAAATCTGTTTCCTGCAAATCTGCCTTGCTTTCAAATCCTCTTCGTTGCCTTCCCTCAATATATTTGTGGACGAGAGTTCTCATTTATAACTCTGCACGTTTGTGAATTGCAGTTCCCCTGAGCTCCATTTGTCTCCTCGTTTTTTTGGGAGCTGGCCGCAAAAGCGCAGGATTGCTTCAGGCCCTATTTTGGTTCTGGGGGGCAGGCTGAGCCTGTGGTTCATTCTTCTTCCTGATGGGAAAATGGAGTGACCTGTGCCTGTCCCAACACCTAGGGCTAGTCTTTCGTTGGTTCCCCGTCTTCCCGTTCATCCTCAGGACAAATTGCAACCTGGACGAAACGGAAGGTTAAAGGTGCTGATTCTCCAAGTAGGGAGATGGTTAGTCAAGCGGCTGGAATGGTGAACCCGAGCACAAGGAGAGGAGAAATGAGGTGCGTTTTAGAAACCTTTCCCGATCTCACGGCATACCATCTTCTGGGTTTCCCATGCATGTTTTGATGTAGGAAGATTCCCTTGTACCTGGAGATTTGAGACCCATGGGGTGGGTACCCCGCGGTATTACTTTAAAGTATCTGCATTTGCTCACCCAACCTCACCAATCCTCTCAGCCCCAAGTGTGTCCAGCCTTATGTCTCATCCAGCTGTGGGTCTAGATATGGTCAATCCAGGTTGCATCAGAGACCCTGAACGGATTTTGTAAGAATTTCTCTCTCTTTCACTGTCTTTGCTTTGTGGGTTTTTTAAAGTAATGTATGTTTAGAATGGGGTTTGGCTGCTTTTCCCTGCTGTGTTTATGCCGCTTTACACCCTCTTGATTCACTTGCAGAGAGATATCGATACATAGGTTTTCAGATTCATACTAGTCAGATATATTCTTGTGCGGTGACTAGGGGGTGTTGAGTCCAGTTCACTGAGCAGGGAGTAGGCCTTGTCTATTACATATTTGGCTTATGGAGCGGTGTCTGAGCTAATTTCAAACCCTTGTTTTATGCATCACCCCACCTCACCTTTCCCGTTAAGCAGCCATAGTGTGTCTTCTAAAGGTGTGACTCTGTTCTGTTTTGTAATTCAGTTCAAGTGTAGCGATTTTGACATTCCCTCTATAAGCGATATCTTAGGATAAGTGTCTTTTTCTGTGTGACTTATTTCACTTAGAATCATCGTACCTAAATCCACTCATCATGCTGCTAACTAGCCTTATGACATTGATTTCATGGCTGAGTGATATTCCATTGTGCCAAGTACCACCATTTCTTTATCCATTTTTCTCTTTCCTGGGATATTGAAGGTGTACCGAAGTGGAGGTTCTTGGAAACAGAGCAGCCGTAAACTTTAGGGTGCCTGTGTCTTGTTGATTTTTAGTTTTCCCAATTTATACGCCCTTGAGTGGAAGTGCCCTATGCTCTCTACGCTGTGTTTATTACTTGTTTCAGGACACACCGTACTCTTCTCCAGAGTGCCTGTTGGCAATTTACATCCCGCCCATCAGCGTAGCAAGGCTCCCATGTCTCCATGGCCTGTCCTGCTTTTCTGGTTTTTACACTTTGTTCAGCATGGCCCTTTTGACCGAGGGCAAGCGAGACTTCTTTGTAGCGCTGATTTGCCCTTCCGGCTTGCTTGGTTGGCCAAAAAGGGCGTATGCGTTTTTTCCTGAATATATTCAGGAAAAAACGCATACGCCCTTTTTGGCCAAGGGCATCATTGTCAACGTTTTGCCGCTTTTCATGTGCTTTAAAGGCGAGTCGAATCTACCTCCTGAAATCTGTTTCCTGCAAATCTGCCTTGCTTTCAAATCCTCTTCGTTGCCTTCCCTCAATATATTTGTGGACGAGAGTTCTCATTTATAACTCTGCACGTTTGTGAATTGCAGTGCCCCTGAGCTCCATTTGTCTCCTCGCTTTTTTGGGAGCTGGCCGCAAAAGCGCAGGATTGCTTCAGGCCCTATTTTGGTTCTGGGGGGCAGGCTGAGCCTGTGGTTCATTCTTCTTCCTGATGGGAAAATGGAGTGACCTGTGCCTGTCCCAACACCTAGGGCTAGTCTTTCGTTGGTTCCCCGTCTTCCCGTTCATCCTCAGGACAAATTGCAACCTGGACGAAACAGTAGGTTAAAGGTGCTGATTCTCCAAGTAGGGAGATGGTTAGTCAAGCGGCTGGAATGGCGAACCCGAGCACAAGGAGAGGAGAAATGAGGTGCGTTTTAGAAACCTTTCCCGATCTCACGGCATACCATCTTCTGGGTTTCCAATGCATGTTTTGATGTAGGAAGATTCCCTTATACCTGGAGATTTGAGACCCATGGGGTGGGTACCCCGCGGTATTACTTTAAAGTATCTGCATTTGCTCACCCAACCTCACCAATCCTCTCAGCCCCAAGAGTGTCCAGCCTTATGTCTCATCCAGCTGTGGGTCTAGATATGGTCAATCCAGGTTGCATCAGAGACCCTGAACGGATTTTTTAAGAATTTCTCTCTCTTTCACTGTCTTTGCTTTGTGGGTTTTTTAAAGTAATGTATGTTTAGAATGGGGTTTGGCTGCTTTTCCCTGCTGTGTTTATGCCGCTTTACACCCTCTTGATTCACTTGCAGAGAGATATCGATACATAGGTTTTCAGATTCATACTAGTCAGATATATTCTTGTGCGGTGACTAGGGTGTGTTGAGTCCAGTTCACTGAGCAGGGAGTAGGCCTTGTCTATTACATATTTGGCTTATGGAGCGGTGTCTGAGCTAATTTCAAACCCTTGTTTTATGCATCACCCCACCTCACCTTTCCCGTTAAGCAGCCATAGTGTGTCTTCTAAAGGTGTGACTCTGTTCTGTTTTGTAATTCAGTTCAAGTGTAGCGATTTTGACATTCCCTCTATAAGCGATATCTTAGGATAAGTGTCTTTTTCTGTGTGACTTATTTCACTTAGAATCATCGTACCTAAATCCACTCATCATGCTGCTAACTAGCCTTATGACATTGATTTCATGGCTGAGTGATATTCCATTGTGCCAAGTACCACCATTTCTTTATCCATTTTTCTCTTTCCTGGGATATTGAAGGTGTACCGAAGTGGAGGTTCTTGGAAACAGAGCAGCCGTAAACTTTAGGGTGCCTGTGTCTTGTTGATTTTTAGTTTTCCCAATTTATACGCCCTTGAGTGGAAGTGCCCTATGCTCTCTACGCTGTGTTTATTACTTGTTTCAGGACACACCGTACTCTTCTCCAGAGTGCCTGTTGGCAATTTACATCCCGCCCATCAGCGTAGCAAGGCTCCCATGTCTCCATGGCCTGTCCTGCTTTTCTGGTTTTTACACTTTGTTCAGCATGGCCCTTTTGACCGAGGGCAAGCGAGACTTCTTTGTAGCGCTGATTTGCCCTTCCGGCTTGCTTGGTTGGCCAAAAAGGGCGTATGCGTTTTTTCCTGAATATATTCAGGAAAAAACGCATACGCCCTTTTTGGCCAAGGGCATCATTGTCAACGTTTTGCCGCTTTTCATGTGCTTTAAAGGCGAGTCGAATCTACCTCCTGAAATCTGTTTCCTGCAAATCTGCCTTGCTTTCAAATCCTCTTCGTTGCCTTCCCTCAATATATTTGTGGACGAGAGTTCTCATTTATAACTCTGCACGTTTGTGAATTGCAGTGCCCCTGAGCTCCATTTGTCTCCTCGCTTTTTTGGGAGCTGGCCGCAAAAGCGCAGGATTGCTTCAGGCCCTATTTTGGTTCTGGGGGGCAGGCTGAGCCTGTGGTTCATTCTTCTTCCTGATGGGAAAATGGAGTGACCTGTGCCTGTCCCAACACCTAGGGCTAGTCTTTCGTTGGTTCCCCGTCTTCCGTTCATCCTCAGGACAAATTGCAACCTGGACGAAACAGTAGGTTAAAGGTGCTGATTCTCCAAGTAGGGAGATGGTTAGTCAAGCGGCTGGAATGGCGAACCTGAGCACAAGGAGAGGAGAAATGAGGTGCGTTTTAGAAACCTTTCCCGATCTCACGGCATACCATCTTCTGGGTTTCCCATGCATGTTTTGATGTAGGAAGATTCCCTTGTACCTGGAGATTTGAAACCCATGGTGTGGGTACCCCACGGTATTACTTTAAAGTATCTGCATTTGCTCACCCAACCTCACCAATTCTCTCAGCCCCAAGAGTGTCCAGCCTTATGTCTCATCCAGCTGTGGGTCTAGATATGGTCAATCCAGGTTGCATCAGAGACCCTGAACGGATTTTGTAAGAATTTCTCTCTCTTTCACTGTCTTTGCTTTGTGGGTTTTTTAAAGTAATGTATGTTTAGAATGGGGTTTGGCTGCTTTTCCCTGCTGTGTTTATGCCGCTTTACACCCTCTTGATTCACTTGCAGAGAGATATCGATACAGAGGTTTTCAGATTCATACTAGTCAGATATATTCTTGTGCGGTGACTAGGGGGTGTTGAGTCCAGTTCACTGAGCAGGGAGTAGGCCTTGTCTATTACATATTTGGCTTATGGAGCGGTGTCTGAGCTAATTTCAAACCCTTGTTTTATGCATCACCCCACCTCACCTTTCCCGTTAAGCAGCCATAGTGTGTCTTCTAAAGGTGTGACTCTGTTCTGTTTTGTAATTCAGTTCAAGTGTAGCGATTTTGACATTCCCTCTATAAGCGATATCTTAGGATAAGTGTCTTTTTCTGTGTGACTTATTTCACTTAGAATCATCGTATCTAAATCCACTCATCATGCTGCTAACTAGCCTTATGACATTGATTTCATGGCTGAGTGATATTCCATTGTGCCAAGTACCACCATTTCTTTATACATTTTTCTCTTTCCTGGGATATTGAAGGTGTACCGAAGTGGAGGTTCTTGGAAACAGAGCAGCCGTAAACTTTAGGGTGCCTGTGTCTTGTTGATTTTTAGTTTTCCCAATTTATACGCCCTTGAGTGGAAGTGCCCTATGCTCTCTACGCTGTGTTTATTACTTGTTTCAGGACACACCGTACTCTTCTCCAGAGTGCCTGTTGGCAATTTACATCCCGCCCATCAGCGTAGCAAGGCTCCCATGTCTCCATGGCCTGTCCTGCTTTTCTGGTTTTTACACTTTGTTCAGCATGGCCCTTTTGACCGAGGGCAAGCGAGACTTCTTTGTAGCGCTGATTTGCCCTTCCGGCTTGCTTGGTTGGCCAAAAAGGGCGTATGCGTTTTTTCCTGAATATATTCAGGAAAAAACGCATACGCCCTTTTTGGCCAAGGGCATCATTGTCAACGTTTTGCTGCTTTTCATGTGCTTTAAAGGCGAGTCGAATCTACCTCCTGAAATCTGTTTCCTGCAAATCTGCCTTGCTTTCAAATCCTCTTCGTTGCCTTCCCTCAATATATTTGTGGACGAGAGTTCTCATTTATAACTCTGCACGTTTGTGAATTGCAGTGCCCCTGAGCTCCATTTGTCTCCTCGCTTTTTTGGGAGCTGGCCGCAAAAGCGCAGGATTGCTTCAGGCCCTATTTTGGTTCTGGGGGGCAGGCTGAGCCTGTGGTTCATTCTTCTTCCTGATGGGAAAATGGAGTGACCTATGCCTGTCCCAACACCTAGGGCTCGTGTCTCGTGGGTTCCGCGTCTTCCCGTTCATCCTCAGGACAAATTGCAACCTGTACAATCAGGAGGTTAAAGGTGCTGATTCTCCAAGTAGGGAGATGGTTAGTCAAGCGGCTGGAATGGCGAACCCGAGCACAAGGAGAGGAGAAATGAGGTGCGTTTTAGAAACCTTTCCCGATCTCATGGCATACCATCTTCTGGGTTTCCCATGCATGTTTTGATGTAGGAAGATTCCCTTGTACCTGGAGATTTGAGACCCATGGGGTGTGTTCCCCGCAGTGTTACTTTAAAGTATCTGCATTTGCTCACCCAACCTCACCAACCCTCTCAGCCCCAAGAGTGTCCAGCCTTATGTCTCATCCAGCTGTGGGTCTAGATATGGTCAATCCAGGTTGCATCAGTGACCCTGAACGGATTTTGTAAGAATTTCTCTCTCTTTCAATGTCTTTGTTTTGTGGGTTTTTTAAAGTAATTTATGTTTAGAATCGGGCTTGGCTGCTTTTCCCTGCTGTGTTGATGCCGCTTTACACCCTCTTGATTCACTTGTAGAGAGATATCGATACATAGGTTTTCAGATTCATACTAGTCAGATATATTCTTGTGTGGTGACTAGGGTGTGTTGAGTCCAGTTCACTGAGCAGGGAGTAGGCCTTGTCTATTACATATTTGGCTTATGGAGCGGTGTCTGAGCTAAATTCAAACCGTTGTTTTATGAATCACCCCACCTCACCTTTCCCGTTAAGCAGCCATAGTGTGTCTTTTAAAGGTGTGACTCTGTTCTGTTTTGTAATTCAGTTCAAGTGTAGCGATTTTGACATTCCCTCTATAAGCGATATCTTAGGATAAGTGTCTTTTTCTGTGTGACTTATTTCACTTAGAATCATCGTATCTAAATCCACTCATCATGGTGCTAACTAGCCTTATGACATTGATTTCATGGCTGAGTGATATTGCATTGTGCCAAGTACCACCATTTCTTTATCCATTTTTCTCTTTCCTGGGATATTGAAGGTGTACCGAAGTGGAGGTTCTTGGAAACAGAGCAGCCGTAAAGTTTGGGGTGCCTGTGTCTTGTTGACTTTTAGTTTTCCCAATTTATACGCCCATGAGTGGAAGTGCCCTATGCTCTCTACGCTGTGTTTATTACTTGTTTCAGGACACAGCGTACTCTTCTCCAGAGTGCCTGTTGGCAATTTACATCCCGCCCATCAGCGTAGCAAGGCTCCCATGTCTCCATGGCCTGTCCTGCTTTTCTGGTTTTTACACTTTGTTCAGCATGGCCCTTTTGACCGAGGGCAAGCGAGACTTCTTTGTAGCGCTGATTTGCCCTTCCGGCTTGCTTGGTTGGCCAAAAAGGGCGTATGCGTTTTTTCCTGAATATATTCAGGAAAAAACGCATACGCCCTTTTTGGCCAAGGGCATCATTGTCAACGTTTTGCCGCTTTTCATGTGCTTTAAAGGCGAGTCGAATCTACCTCCTGAAATCTGTTTCCTGCAAATCTGCCTTGCTTTCAAATCCTCTTCGTTGCCTTCCCTCAATATATTTGTGGACGAGAGTTCTCATTTATAACTCTGCACGTTTGTGAATTGCAGTGCCCCTGAGCTCCATTTGTCTCCTCGCTTTTTTGGGAGCTGGCCGCAAAAGCGCAGGATTGCTTCAGGCCCTATTTTGGTTCTGGGGGGCAGGCTGAGCCTGTGGTTCATTCTTCTTCCTGATGGGAAAATGGAGTGACCTATGCCTGTCCCAACACCTAGGGCTCGTCCCTCGTTGGTTCCGCGTCTTCCTGTTCAATCTCAGTATAAATTGCAACCTGGACGAAACAGTAGGTTAAAGGTGCTGATTCTCCAAGTAGGGAGATGGTTAGTCAAGCGGCTGGAATGGCGAACCCGAGCACAAGGAGAGGAGAAATGAGGTGCGTTTTAGAAACCTTTCCCGATCTCACGGCATACCATCTTCTGGGTTTCCCATGCATGTTTTGATGTAGGAAGATTCCCTTGTACCTGGAGATTTGAGACCCATGGGGTGGGTACCCCGCGGTATTACTTTAAAGTATCTGCATTTGCTCACCCAACCTCACCAATCCTCTCAGCCCCAAGAGTGTCCAGCCTTATGTCTCATCCAGCTGTGGGTCTAGATATGGTCAACCAGGTTGCATCAGAGACCCTGAACGGATTTTGTAAGAATTTCTCTCTCTTTCACTGTCTTTGCTTTGTGGGTTTTTTAAAGTAATGTATGTTTAGAATGGGGTTTGGCTGCTTTTCCCTGCTGTGTTTATGCCGCTTTACACCCTCTTGATTCACTTGCAGAGAGATATCGATACATAGGTTTTCAGATTCATACTAGTCAGATATATTCTTGTGCGGTGACTAGGGGGTGTTGAGTCCAGTTCACTGAGCAGGGAGTAGGCCTTGTCTATTACATATTTGGCTTATGGAGCGGTCTCTGAGCTAATTTCAAACCCTTGTTTTATGCATCACCCCACCTCACCTTTCCCGTTAAGCAGCCATAGTGTGTCTTCTAAAGGTGTGACTCTGTTCTGTTTTGTAATTCAGTTCAAGTGTAGCGATTTTGACATTCCCTCTATAAGCGATATCTTAGGATAAGTGTCTTTTTCTGTGTGACTTATTTCACTTAGAATCATCGTATCTAAATCCACTCATCATGCTGCTAACTAGCCTTATGACATTGATTTCATGGCTGAGTGATATTCCATTGTGCCAAGTACCACCATTTCTTTATCCATTTTTCTCTTTCCTGGGATATTGATGGTGTACCGAAGTGGAGGTTCTTGGAAACAGAGCAGCCGTAAACTTTAGGGTGCCTGTGTCTTGTTGATTTTTAGTTTTCCCAATTTATACGCCCTTGAGTGGAAGTGCCCTATGCTCTCTACGCTGTGTTTATTACTTGTTTCAGGACACACCGTACTCTTCTCCAGAGTGCCTGTTGGCAATTTACATCCCGCCCATCAGCGTAGCAAGGCTCCCATGTCTCCATGGCCTGTCCTGCTTTTCTGGTTTTTACTGTTTGTTCAGCATGGCCCTTTTGACCGAGGGCAAGCGAGACTTCTTTGTAGCGCTGATTTGCCCTTCCGGCTTGCTTGGTTGGCCAAAAAGGGCGTATGCGTTTTTTCCTGAATATATTCAGGAAAAAACGCATACGCCCTTTTTGGCCAAGGGCATCATTGTCAACGTTTTGCCGCTTTTCATGTGCTTTAAAGGCGAGTCGAATCTACCTCCTGAAATCTGTTTCCTGCAAATCTGCCTTGCTTTCAAATCCTCTTCGTTGCCTTCCCTCAATATATTTGTGGACGAGAGTTCTCATTTATAACTCTGCACGTTTGTGAATTGCAGTGCCCCTGAGCTCCATTTGTCTCCTCGCTTTTTTGGGAGCTGGCCGCAAAAGCGCAGGATTGCTTCAGGCCCTATTTTGGTTCTGGGGGGCAGGCTGAGCCTGTGGTTCATTCTTCTTCCTGATGGGAAAATGGAGTGACCTATGCCTGTCCCAACACCTAGGGCTCGTCTCTCGTTGGTTCCGCGTCTTCCCGTTCATCCTCAGGACAAATTGCAACCTGTACAATCAGGAGGTTAAAGGTGCTGATTCTCCAAGTAGGGAGATGGTTAGTCAAGCGGCTGGAATGGCGAACCCGAGCACAAGGAGAGGAGAAATGAGGTGCGTTTTAGAAACCTTTCCCGATCTCATGGCATACCATCTTCTGGGTTTCCCATGCATGTTTTGATGTAGGAAGATTCCCTTGTACCTGGAGATTTGAGACCCATGGGGTGTGTTCCCCGCAGTGTTACTTTAAAGTATCTGCATTTGCTCACCCAACCTCACCAACCCTCTCAGCCCCAAGAGTGTCCAGCCTTATGTCTCATCCAGCTGTGGGTCTTGATATGGTCAATCCAGGTTGCATCATAGACCCTGAACGGATTTTGTAAGAATTTCTCTCTCTTTCACTGTCTTTGTTTTGTGGGTTTTTTAAAGTAATTTATGTTTAGAATCGGGCTTGGCTGCTTTTCCCTGCTGTGTTGATGCCGCTTTACACCCTCTTGATTCACTTGCAGAGAGATATCGATACATAGGTTTTCAGATTCTTACTAGTCAGATATATTCTTGTGTGTTGACTAGGGTGTGTTGAGTCCAGTTCACTGAGCAGGGAGTAGGCCTTGTCTATTACATATTTTGCTTATGGAGCGGTCTCTGAGCTAATTTGAAACCCTTGTTTTATGCATCACCCCACCTCACCTTTCCCGTTAAGCAGCCATAGTGTGTCTTCTAAAGGTGTGACTCTGTTCTGTTTTGTAATTCAGTTCAAGTGTAGCGATTTTGACATTCCCTCTATAAGCGATATCTTAGGATAAGTGTCTTTTTCTGTGTGACTTATTTCACTTAGAATCATCGTATCTAAATCCACTCATCATGCTGCTAACTAGCCTTATGACATTGATTTCATGGCTGAGTGATATTCCACTGTGCCAAGTACCACCATTTCTTTATCCATTTTTCTCTTTCCTGGGATATTGAAGGTGTACTGAAGTGGAGGTTCTTGGAAACAGAGCAGCCGTAAACTTTAGGGTGCCTGTGTCTTGTTGACTTTTAGTTTTCCCAATTTATACGCCCATGAGTGGAAGTGCCCTATGCTCTCTACGCTGTGTTTATTACTTGTTTCAGGACACACCGTACTCTTCTCCAGAGTGCCTGTTGGCAATTTACATCCCGCCCATCAGCGTAGCAAGGCTCCCATGTCTCCATGGCCTGTCCTGCTTTTCTGGTTTTTACACTTTGTTCAGCATGGCCCTTTTGACCGAGGGCAAGCGAGACTTCTTTGTAGCGCTGATTTGCCCTTCCGGCTTGCTTGGTTGGCCAAAAAGGGCGTATGCGTTTTTTCCTGAATATATTCAGGAAAAAACGCATACGCCCTTTTTGGCCAAGGGCATCATTGTCAACGTTTTGCCGCTTTTCATGGGCTTTAAAGGCGAGTCGAATCTACCTCCTGAAATCTGTTTCCTGCAAATCTGCCTTGCTTTCAAATCCTCTTCGTTGCCTTCCCTCAATATATTTGTGGACGAGAGTTCTCATTTATAACTCTGCACGTTTGTGAATTGCAGTGCCCCTGAGCTCCATTTGTCTCCTCGCTTTTTTGGGAGCTGGCCGCAAAAGCGCAGGATTGCTTCAGGCCCTATTTTGGTTCTGGGGGGCAGGCTGAGCCTGTGGTTCATTCTTCTTCCTGATGAGAAAATGGAGTGACCTATGCCTGTCCCAACACCTAGGGCTCGTCTCTCGTTGGTTCCGCGTCTTCCCGTTCATCCTCAGGACAAATTGCAACCTGTACAATCAGGAGGTTAAAGGTGCTGATTCTCCAAGTAGGGAGATGGTTAGTCAAGCAGCTGGAATGGTGAACCCGAGCACAAGGAGAGGAGAAATGAGGTGCAGTTTAGAAACCTTTCCCGATCTCATGGCATACCATCTTCTGGGTTTCCCATGCATGTTTTGATGTAGGAAGATGCCCTTGTACCTGGAGATTTGAGACCCATGGGGTGTGTTCCCCGCAGTGTTACTTTAAAGTATCTGCATTTGCTCACCCAACCTCACCAATCCTCTCAGCCCCAAGAGTGTCCAGCCTTATGTCTCATCCAGCTGTGGGTCTAGATATGGTCAATCCAGGTTGCATCAGAGACCCTGAACGGATTTTGTAAGAATTTCTCTCTCTTTCACTGTCTTTGCTTTGTGGGTTTTTTAAAGTAATGTATGTTTAGAATGGGGTTTGGCTGCTTTTCCCTGCTGTGTTTATGCCGCTTTACACCCTCTTGATTCACTTGCAGAGAGATATCGATACATAGGTTTTCAGATTCATACTAGTCAGATATATTCTTGTGCGGTGACTAGGGGGTGTTGAGTCCAGTTCACTGAGCAGGGAGTAGGCCTTGTCTATTACATATTTGGCTTATGGAGCGGTGTCTGAGCTAATTTCAAACCCTTGTTTTATGCATCACCCCACCTCACCTTTCCCGTTAAGCAGCCATAGTGTGTCTTCTAAAGGTGTGACTCTGTTCTGTTTTGTAATTCAGTTCTAGTGTAGCGATTTTGACATTCCCTCTATAAGCGATATCTTAGGATAAGTGTCTTTTTCTGTGTGACTTATTTCACTTAGAATCATCGTACCTAAATCCACTCATCATGCTGCTAACTAGCCTTATGACATTGATTTCATGGCTGAGTGATATTCCATTGTGCCAAGTACCACCATTTCTTTATCCATTTTTCTCTTTCCTGGGATATTGATGGTGTACCGAAGTGGAGGTTCTTGGAAACAGAGCAGCCGTAAACTTTAGGGTGCCTGTGTCTTGTTGATTTTTAGTTTTCCCAATTTATACGCCCTTGAGTGGAAGTGCCCTATGCTCTCTACGCTGTGTTTATTACTTGTTTCAGGACACACCGTACTCTTCTCCAGAGTGCCTGTTGGCAATTTACATCCCTCCCATCAGCGTAGCAAGGCTCCCATGTCTCCATGGCCTGTCCTGCTTTTCTGGTTTTTACTGTTTGTTCAGCATGGCCCTTTTGACCGAGGGCAAGCGAGACTTCTTTGTAGCGCTGATTTGCCCTTCCGGCTTGCTTGGTTGGCCAAAAAGGGCGTATGCGTTTTTTCCTGAATATATTCAGGAAAAAACGCATACGCCCTTTTTGGCCAAGGGCATCATTGTCAACGTTTTGCCGCTTTTCATGTGCTTTAAAGGCGAGTCGAATCTACCTCCTGAAATCTGTTTCCTGCAAATCTGCCTTGCTTTCAAATCCTCTTCGTTGCCTTCCCTCAATATATTTGTGGACGAGAGTTCTCATTTATAACTCTGCACGTTTGTGAATTGCAGTGCCCCTGAGCTCCATTTGTCTCCTCGCTTTTTTGGGAGCTGGCCGCAAAAGCGCAGGATTGCTTCAGGCCCTATTTTGGTTCTGGGGGGCAGGCTGAGCCTGTGGTTCATTCTTCTTCCTGATGGGAAAATGGAGTGACCTATGCCTGTCCCAACACCTAGGGCTCGTCTCTCGTTGGTTCCCCGTCTTCCCGTTCATCCTCAGGACAAATTGCAACCTGTACAATCAGGAGGTTAAAGGTGCTGATTCTCCAAGTAGGGAGATGGTTAGTCAAGCGGCTGGAATGGCAAACCCGAGCACAAGGAGAGGAGAAATGAGGTGCGTTTTAGAAACCTTTCCCGATCTCATGGCATACCATCTTCTGGGTTTCCCATGCATGTTTTGATGTAGGAAGATTCCCTTGTACCTGGAGATTTGAGACCCATGGGGTGTGTTCCCCGCAGTGTTACTTTAAAGTATCTGCATTTGCTCACCCAACCTCACCAACCCTCTCAGCCCCAAGAGTGTCCAGCCTTATGTCTCATCCAGCTGTGGGTCTTGATATGGTCAATCCAGGTTGCATCATAGACCCTGAACGGATTTTGTAAGAATTTCTCTCTCTTTCACTGTCTTTGTTTTGTGGGTTTTTTAAAGTAATTTATGTTTAGAATCGGGCTTGGCTGCTTTTCCCTGCTGTGTTGATGCCGCTTTACACCCTCTTGATTCACTTGCAGAGAGATATCGATACATAGGTTTTCAGATTCTTACTAGTCAGATATATTCTTGTGTGTTGACTAGGGTGTGTTGAGTCCAGTTCACTGAGCAGGGAGTAGGCCTTGTCTATTACATATTTTGCTTATGGAGCGGTCTCTGAGCTAATTTGAAACCCTTGTTTTATGCATCACCCCACCTCACCTTTCCCGTTAAGCAGCCATAGTGTGTCTTCTAAAGGTGTGACTCTGTTCTGTTTTGTAATTCAGTTCAAGTGTAGCGATTTTGACATTCCCTCTATAAGCGATATCTTAGGATAAGTGTCTTTTTCTGTGTGACTTATTTCACTTAGAATCATCGTATCTAAATCCACTCATCATGCTGCTAACTAGCCTTATGACATTGATTTCATGGCTGAGTGATATTCCACTGTGCCAAGTACCACCATTTCTTTATCCATTTTTCTCTTTCCTGGGATATTGAAGGTGTACCGAAGTGGAGGTTCTTGGAAACAGAGCAGCCGTAAACTTTAGGGTGCCTGTGTCTTGTTGACTTTTAGTTTTCCCAATTTATACGCCCATGAGTGGAAGTGCCCTATGCTCTCTACGCTGTGTTTATTACTTGTTTCAGGACACACCGTACTCTTCTCCAGAGTGCCTGTTGGCAATTTACATCCCGCCCATCAGCGTAGCAAGGCTCCCATGTCTCCATGGCCTGTCCTGCTTTTCTGGTTTTTACACTTTGTTCAGCATGGCCCTTTTGACCGAGGGCAAGCGAGACTTCTTTGTAGCGCTGATTTGCCCTTCCGGCTTGCTTGGTTGGCCAAAAAGGGCGTATGCGTTTTTTCCTGAATATATTCAGGAAAAAACGCATACGCCCTTTTTGGCCAAGGGCATCATTGTCAACGTTTTGCCGCTTTTCATGTGCTTTAAAGGCGAGTCGAATCTACCTCCTGAAATCTGTTTCCTGCAAATCTGCCTTGCTTTCAAATCCTCTTCGTTGCCTTCCCTCAATATATTTGTGGACGAGAGTTCTCATTTATAACTCTGCACGTTTGTGAATTGCAGTGCCCCTGAGCTCCATTTGTCTCCTCGCTTTTTTGGGAGCTGGCCGCAAAAGCGCAGGATTGCTTCAGGCCCTATTTTGGTTCTGGGGGGCAGGCTGAGCCTGTGGTTCATTCTTCTTCCTGATGGGAAAATGGAGTGACCTATGCCTGTCCCAACACCTAGGGCTCGTCTCTCGTTGGTTCCGCGTCTTCCCGTTCATCCTCAGGACAAATTGCAACCTGTACAATCAGGAGGTTAAAGGTGCTGATTCTCCAAGTAGGGAGATGGTTAGTCAAGCGGCTGGAATGGCGAACCCGAGCACAAGGAGGGGAGAAATGAGGTGCGTTTTAGAAACCTTTCCCGATCTCATGGCATACCATCTTCTGGGTTTCCCATGCATGTTTTGATGTAGGAAGATTCCCTTGTACCTGGAGATTTGAGACCCATGGGGTGTGTTCCCCGCAGTGTTACTTTAAAGTATCTGCATTTGCTCACCCAACCTCACCAACCCTCTCAGCCCCAAGAGTGTCCAGCCTTATGTCTCATCCAGCTGTGGGTCTTGATATGGTCAATCCAGGTTGCATCATAGACCCTGAACGGATTTTGTAAGAATTTCTCTCTCTTTCACTGTCTTTGTTTTGTGGGTTTTTTAAAGTAATTTATGTTTAGAATCGGGCTTGGCTGCTTTTCCCTGCTGTGTTGATGCCGCTTTACACCCTCTTGATTCACTTGCAGAGAGATATCGATACATAGGTTTTCAGATTCTTACTAGTCAGATATATTCTTGTGTGTTGACTAGGGTGTGTTGAGTCCAGTTCACTGAGCAGGGAGTAGGCCTTGTCTATTACATATTTTGCTTATGGAGCGGTCTCTGAGCTAATTTGAAACCCTTGTTTTATGCATCACCCCACCTCACCTTTCCCGTTAAGCAGCCATAGTGTGTCTTCTAAAGGTGTGACTCTGTTCTGTTTTGTAATTCAGTTCAAGTGTAGCGATTTTGACATTCCCTCTATAAGCGATATCTTAGGATAAGTGTCTTTTTCTGTGTGACTTATTTCACTTAGAATCATCGTATCTAAATCCACTCATCATGCTGCTAACTAGCCTTATGACATTGATTTCATGGCTGAGTGATATTCCACTGTGCCAAGTACCACCATTTCTTTATCCATTTTTCTCTTTCCTGGGATATTGAAGGTGTACCGAAGTGGAGGTTCTTGGAAACAGAGCAGCCGTAAACTTTAGGGTGCCTGTGTCTTGTTGACTTTTAGTTTTCCCAATTTCTACGCCCATGAGTGGAAGTGCCCTATGCTCTCTACGCTGTGTTTATTACTTGTTTCAGGACACACCGTACTCTTCTCCAGAGTGCCTGTTGGCAATTTACATCCCGCCCATCAGCGTAGCAAGGCTCCCATGTCTCCATGGCCTGTCCTGCTTTTCTGGTTTTTACACTTTGTTCAGCATGGCCCTTTTGACCGAGGGCAAGCGAGACTTCTTTGTAGCGCTGATTTGCCCTTCCGGCTTGCTTGGTTGGCCAAAAAGGGCGTATGCGTTTTTTCCTGAATATATTCAGGAAAAAACGCATACGCCCTTTTTGGCCAAGGGCATCATTGTCAACGTTTTGCCGCTTTTCATGTGCTTTAAAGGCGAGTCGAATCTACCTCCTGAAATCTGTTTCCTGCAAATCTGCCTTGCTTTCAAATCCTCTTCGTTGCCTTCCCTCAATATATTTGTGGACGAGAGTTCTCATTTATAACTCTGCACGTTTGTGAAT
Source organism: Eubalaena glacialis (assembly GCF_028564815.1). Classification (NCBI taxonomy): domain Eukaryota; kingdom Metazoa; phylum Chordata; class Mammalia; order Artiodactyla; family Balaenidae; genus Eubalaena; species Eubalaena glacialis. The sequence continues at coordinate 869,643 of NW_026871555.1, read as the reverse complement.
TGCAGTGCCCCTGAGCTCCATTTGTCTCCTCGCTTTTTTGGGAGCTGGCCGCAAAAGCGCAGGATTGCTTCAGGCCCTATTTTGGTTCTGGGGGGCAGGCTGAGCCTGTGGTTCATTCTTCTTCCTGATGGGAAAATGGAGTGACCTATGCCTGTCCCAACACCTAGGGCTCGTCTCTCGTTGGTTCCGCGTCTTCCCGTTCATCCTCAGGACAAATTGCAACCTGTACAATCAGGAGGTTAAAGGTGCTGATTCTCCAAGTAGGGAGATGGTTAGTCAAGCGGCTGGAATGGCGAACCCGAGCACAAGGAGAGGAGAAATGAGGTGCGTTTTAGAAACCTTTCCCGATCTCATGGCATACCATCTTCTGGGTTTCCCATGCATGTTTTGATGTAGGAAGATTCCCTTGTACCTGGAGATTTGAGACCCATGGGGTGTGTTCCCCGCAGTGTTACTTTAAAGTATCTGCATTTGCTCACCCAACCTCACCAACCCTCTCAGCCCCAAGAGTGTCCAGCCTTATGTCTCATCCAGCTGTGGGTCTTGATATGGTCAATCCTGGTTGCATCATAGACCCTGAACGGATTTTGTAAGAATTTCTCTCTCTTTCACTGTCTTTGTTTTGTGGGTTTTTTAAAGTAATTTATGTTTAGAATCGGGCTTGGCTGCTTTTCCCTGCTGTGTTGATGCCGCTTTACACCCTCTTGATTCACTTGCAGAGAGATATCGATACATAGGTTTTCAGATTCTTACTAGTCAGATATATTCTTGTGTGTTGACTAGGGTGTGTTGAGTCCAGTTCACTGAGCAGGGAGTAGGCCTTGTCTATTACATATTTTGCTTATGGAGCGGTCTCTGAGCTAATTTGAAACCCTTGTTTTATGCATCACCCCACCTCACCTTTCCCGTTAAGCAGCCATAGTGTGTCTTCTAAAGGTGTGACTCTGTTCTGTTTTGTAATTCAGTTCAAGTGTAGCGATTTTGACATTCCCTCTATAAGCGATATCTTAGGATAAGTGTCTTTTTCTGTGTGACTTATTTCACTTAGAATCATCGTATCTAAATCCACTCATCATGCTGCTAACTAGCCTTATGACATTGATTTCATGGCTGAGTGATATTCCACTGTGCCAAGTACCACCATTTCTTTATCCATTTTTCTCTTTCCTGGGATATTGAAGGTGTACCGAAGTGGAGGTTCTTGGAAACAGAGCAGCCGTAAACTTTAGGGTGCCTGTGTCTTGTTGACTTTTAGTTTTCCCAATTTCTACGCCCATGAGTGGAAGTGCCCTATGCTCTCTACGCTGTGTTTATTACTTGTTTCAGGACACACCGTACTCTTCTCCAGAGTGCCTGTTGGCAATTTACATCCCGCCCATCAGCGTAGCAAGGCTCCCATGTCTCCATGGCCTGTCCTGCTTTTCTGGTTTTTACACTTTGTTCAGCATGGCCCTTTTGACCGAGGGCAAGCGAGACTTCTTTGTAGCGCTGATTTGCCCTTCCGGCTTGCTTGGTTGGCCAAAAAGGGCGTATGCGTTTTTTCCTGAATATATTCAGGAAAAAACGCATACGCCCTTTTTGGCCAAGGGCATCATTGTCAACGTTTTGCCGCTTTTCATGTGCTTTAAAGGCGAGTCGAATCTACCTCCTGAAATCTGTTTCCTGCAAATCTGCCTTGCTTTCAAATCCTCTTCGTTGCCTTCCCTCAATATATTTGTGGACGAGAGTTCTCATTTATAACTCTGCACGTTTGTGAATTGCAGTGCCCCTGAGCTCCATTTGTCTCCTCGCTTTTTTGGGAGCTGGCCGCAAAAGCGCAGGATTGCTTCAGGCCCTATTTTGGTTCTGGGGGGCAGGCTGAGCCTGTGGTTCATTCTTCTTCCTGATGAGAAAATGGAGTGACCTATGCCTGTCCCAACACCTAGGGCTCGTCTCTCGTTGGTTCCGCGTCTTCCCGTTCATCCTCAGGACAAATTGCAACCTGTACAATCAGGAGGTTAAAGGTGCTGATTCTCCAAGTAGGGAGATGGTTAGTCAAGCAGCTGGAATGGTGAACCCGAGCACAAGGAGAGGAGAAATGAGGTGCAGTTTAGAAACCTTTCCCGATCTCATGGCATACCATCTTCTGGGTTTCCCATGCATGTTTTGATGTAGGAAGATGCCCTTGTACCTGGAGATTTGAGACCCATGGGGTGTGTTCCCCGCAGTGTTACTTTAAAGTATCTGCATTTGCTCACCCAACCTCACCAATCCTCTCAGCACCAAGAGTGTCCAGCCTTATGTCTCATCCAGCTGTGGGTCTAGATATGGTCAATCCAGGTTGCATCATAGACCCTGAACGGATTTTGTAAGAATTTCTCTGTCTTTCACTGTCTTTGTTTTGTGGGTTTTTTAAAGTAATTTATGTTTAGAATCGGGCTTGGCTGCTTTTCCCTGCTGTGTTGATGCCGCTTTACACCCTCTTGATTCACTTGCAGAGAGATATCGATACATAGGTTTTCAGATTCTTACTAGTCAGATATATTCTTGTGTGGTGACTAGGGTGTGTTGAGTCCAGTTCACTGAGCAGGGAATAGGCCTTGTCTATTACATATTTGGCTTATGGAGAGGTCTCTGAGCTAATTTGAAACCCTTGTTTTATGCATCACCCCACCTCACCTTTCCGGTTAAGCAGCCATAGTGTGTCTTCTAAAGGTGTGCCTCTGTTCTGTTTTGTAATTCAGTTCAAGAGTAGCGATTTTGACATTCCCTCTATAAGCGATATCTTAGGATAAGTGCCTTTTTCTGTGTGACTTATTTCACTTAGAATCATCGTACCTAAATCCACTCATCATGCTGCTAACTAGCCTTATGACATTGATTTCATGGCTGAGTGATATTGCATTGTGCCAAGTACCACCATTTCTTTATCCATTTTTCTATTTCCTGGGATATTGAAGGTGTACCGAAGCGGAGGTTCTTGTAAACAGAGCAGCCGTAAAGTTTGGGGTGCCTGTGTCTTGTTGATTTTTAGTTTTCCCAATTTATACGCCCATGAGTGGAAGTGCCCTATGCTCTCAACGCTGTGTTTATTACTTGTTTCAGGACACACCGTACTCTTCTCCAGAGTGCCTGTTGGCAATTTACATCCCGCCCATCAGCGTAGCAAGGCTTCCATGTCTCCATGGCCTGTCCTGCTTTTCTGGTTTTTACACTTTGTTCAGCATGGCCCTTTTGACCGAGGGCAAGCGAGACTTCTTTGTAGCGCTGATTTGCCCTTCCGGCTTGCTTGGTTGGCCAAAAAGGGCGTATGCGTTTTTTCCTGAATATATTCAGGAAAAAACGCATACGCCCTTTTTGGCCAAGGGCATCATTGTCAACGTTTTGCCGCTTTTCATGTGCTTTAAAGGCGAGTCGAATCTACCTCCTGAAATCTGTTTCCTGCAAATCTGCCTTGCTTTCAAATCCTCTTCGTTGCCTTCCCTCAATATATTTGTGGACGAGAGTTCTCATTTATAACTCTGCACGTTTGTGAATTGCAGTGCCCCTGAGCTCCATTTGTCTCCTCGCTTTTTCGGGAGCTGGCCGCAAAAGCGCAGGATTGCTTCAGGCCCTATTTTGGTTCTGGGGGGCAGGCTGAGCCTGTGGTTCATTCTTCTTCCTGATGGGAAAATGGAGTGACCTATGCCTGTCCCAACACCTAGGGCTCGTCTCTCGTTGGTTCCGCGTCTTCCCATTCATCCTCAGGACAAATTGCAACTTGAACGAAACAGTAGGTTAAAGGTGCTGATTCTCCAAGTAGGGAGATGGTTAGTTAAGCGGCTGGAATGGCGAACCCGAGCACAAGGAGAGGAGAAATGAGGTGCGTTTTAGAAACCTTTCCCGATCTCATGGCATACCATCTTCTGGGTTTCCCATGCATGTTTTGATGTAGGAAGATTCCCTTGTACCTGGAGATTTGAGACCCATGGGGTGTGTTCCCCGCAGTGTTACTTTAAAGTATCTGCATTTGCTCACCCAACCTCACCAACCCTCTCAGCCCCAAGAGTGTCCAGCCTTATGTCTCATCCAGCTGTGGGTCTTGATATGGTCAATCCAGGTTGCATCATAGACCCTGAACGGATTTTGTAAGAATTTCTCTCTCTTTCACTGTCTTTGTTTTGTGGGTTTTTTAAAGTAATTTATGTTTAGAATCGGGCTTGGCTGCTTTTCCCTGCTGTGTTGATGCCGCTTTACACCCTCTTGATTCACTTGCAGAGAGATATCGATACATAGGTTTTCAGATTCTTACTAGTCAGATATATTCTTGTGTGTTGACTAGGGTGTGTTGAGTCCAGTTCACTGAGCAGGGAGTAGGCCTTGTCTATTACATATTTTGCTTATGGAGCGGTCTCTGAGCTAATTTGAAACCCTTGTTTTATGCATCACCCCACCTCACCTTTCCCGTTAAGCAGCCATAGTGTGTCTTCTAAAGGTGTGACTCTGTTCTGTTTTGTAATTCAGTTCAAGTGTAGCGATTTTGACATTCCCTCTATAAGCGATATCTTAGGATAAGTGTCTTTTTCTGTGTGACTTATTTCACTTAGAATCATCGTATCTAAATCCACTCATCATGCTGCTAACTAGCCTTATGACATTGATTTCATGGCTGAGTGATATTCCACTGTGCCAAGTACCACCATTTCTTTATCCATTTTTCTCTTTCCTGGGATATTGAAGGTGTACCGAAGTGGAGGTTCTTGGAAACAGAGCAGCCGTAAACTTTAGGGTGCCTGTGTCTTGTTGACTTTTAGTTTTCCCAATTTCTACGCCCATGAGTGGAAGTGCCCTATGCTCTCTACGCTGTGTTTATTACTTGTTTCAGGACACACCGTACTCTTCTCCAGAGTGCCTGTTGGCAATTTACATCCCGCCCATCAGCGTAGCAAGGCTCCCATGTCTCCATGGCCTGTCCTGCTTTTCTGGTTTTTACACTTTGTTCAGCATGGCCCTTTTGACCGAGGGCAAGCGAGACTTCTTTGTAGCGCTGATTTGCCCTTCCGGCTTGCTTGGTTGGCCAAAAAGGGCGTATGCGTTTTTTCCTGAATATATTCAGGAAAAAACGCATACGCCCTTTTTGGCCAAGGGCATCATTGTCAACGTTTTGCCGCTTTTCATGTGCTTTAAAGGCGAGTCGAATCTACCTCCTGAAATCTGTTTCCTGCAAATCTGCCTTGCTTTCAAATCCTCTTCGTTGCCTTCCCTCAATATATTTGTGGACGAGAGTTCTCATTTATAACTCTGCACGTTTGTGAATTGCAGTGCCCCTGAGCTCCATTTGTCTCCTCGCTTTTTTGGGAGCTGGCCGCAAAAGCGCAGGATTGCTTCAGGCCCTATTTTGGTTCTGGGGGGCAGGCTGAGCCTGTGGTTCATTCTTCTTCCTGATGAGAAAATGGAGTGACCTATGCCTGTCCCAACACCTAGGGCTCGTCTCTCGTTGGTTCCGCGTCTTCCCGTTCATCCTCAGGACAAATTGCAACCTGTACAATCAGGAGGTTAAAGGTGCTGATTCTCCAAGTAGGGAGATGGTTAGTCAAGCAGCTGGAATGGTGAACCCTAGCACAAGGAGAGGCGAAATGAGGTGCAGTTTAGAAACCTTTCCCGATCTCATGGCATACCATCTTCTGGGTTTCCCATGCATGTTTTGATGTAGGAAGATGCCCTTGTACCTGGAGATTTGAGACCCATGGGGTGTGTTCCCCGCAGTGTTACTTTAAAGTATCTGCATTTGCTCACCCAACCTCACCAACCCTCTCAGCCCCAAGAGTGTCCAGCCTTATGTCTCATCCAGCTGTGGGTCTTGATATGGTCAATCCAGGTTGCATCATAGACCCTGAACGGATTTTGTAAGAATTTCTCTCTCTTTCACTGTCTTTGTTTTGTGGGTTTTTTAAAGTAATTTATGTTTAGAATCGGGCTTGGCTGCTTTTCCCTGCTGTGTTGATGCCGCTTTACACCCTCTTGATTCACTTGCAGAGAGATATCGATACATAGGTTTTCAGATTCTTACTAGTCAGATATATTCTTGTGTGTTGACTAGGGTGTGTTGAGTCCAGTTCACTGAGCAGGGAGTAGGCCTTGTCTATTACATATTTTGCTTATGGAGCGGTCTCTGAGCTAATTTGAAACCCTTGTTTTATGCATCACCCCACCTCACCTTTCCCGTTAAGCAGCCATAGTGTGTCTTCTAAAGGTGTGACTCTGTTCTGTTTTGTAATTCAGTTCAAGTGTAGCGATTTTGACATTCCCTCTATAAGCGATATCTTAGGATAAGTGTCTTTTTCTGTGTGACTTATTTCACTTAGAATCATCGTATCTAAATCCACTCATCATGCTGCTAACTAGCCTTATGACATTGATTTCATGGCTGAGTGATATTCCACTGTGCCAAGTACCACCATTTCTTTATCCATTTTTCTCTTTCCTGGGATATTGAAGGTGTACCGAAGTGGAGGTTCTTGGAAACAGAGCAGCCGTAAACTTTAGGGTGCCTGTGTCTTGTTGACTTTTAGTTTTCCCAATTTCTACGCCCATGAGTGGAAGTGCCCTATGCTCTCTACGCTGTGTTTATTACTTGTTTCAGGACACACCGTACTCTTCTCCAGAGTGCCTGTTGGCAATTTACATCCCGCCCATCAGCGTAGCAAGGCTCCCATGTCTCCATGGCCTGTCCTGCTTTTCTGGTTTTTACACTTTGTTCAGCATGGCCCTTTTGACCGAGGGCAAGCGAGACTTCTTTGTAGCGCTGATTTGCCCTTCCGGCTTGCTTGGTTGGCCAAAAAGGGCGTATGCGTTTTTTCCTGAATATATTCAGGAAAAAACGCATACGCCCTTTTTGGCCAAGGGCATCATTGTCAACGTTTTGCCGCTTTTCATGTGCTTTAAAGGCGAGTCGAATCTACCTCCTGAAATCTGTTTCCTGCAAATCTGCCTTGCTTTCAAATCCTCTTCGTTGCCTTCCCTCAATATATTTGTGGACGAGAGTTCTCATTTATAACTCTGCACGTTTGTGAATTGCAGTGCCCCTGAGCTCCATTTGTCTCCTCGCTTTTTTGGGAGCTGGCCGCAAAAGCGCAGGATTGCTTCAGGCCCTATTTTGGTTCTGGGGGGCAGGCTGAGCCTGTGGTTCATTCTTCTTCCTGATGAGAAAATGGAGTGACCTATGCCTGTCCCAACACCTAGGGCTCGTCTCTCGTTGGTTCCGCGTCTTCCCGTTCATCCTCAGGACAAATTGCAACCTGTACAATCAGGAGGTTAAAGGTGCTGATTCTCCAAGTAGGGAGGTGGTTAGTCAAGCAGCTGGAATGGTGAACCCTAGCACAAGGAGAGGAGAAATGAGGTGCAGTTTAGAAACCTTTCCCGATCTCATGGCATACCATCTTCTGGGTTTCCCATGCATGTTTTGATGTAGGAAGATGCCCTTGTACCTGGAGATTTGAGACCCATGGGGTGTGTTCCCCGCAGTGTTACTTTAAAGTATCTGCATTTGCTCACCCAACCTCACCAATCCTCTCAGCCCCAAGAGTGTCCAGCCTTATGTCTCATCCAGCTGTGGGTCTAGATATGGTCAATCCAGGTTGCATCATAGACCCTGAACGGATTTTGTAAGAATTTCTCTGTCTTTCACTGTCTTTGTTTTGTGGGTTTTTTAAAGTAATTTATGTTTAGAATCGGGCTTGGCTGCTTTTCCCTGCTGTGTTGATGCCGCTTTACACCCTCTTGATTCACTTGCAGAGAGATATCGATACATAGGTTTTCAGATTCTTACTAGTCAGATATATTCTTGTGTGGTGACTAGGGTGTGTTGAGTCCAGTTCACTGAGCAGGGAGTAGGCCTTGTCTATTACATATTTTGCTTATGGAGCGGTCTCTGAGCTAATTTGAAACCCTTGTTTTATGCATCACCCCACCTCACCTTTCCCGTTAAGCAGCCATAGTGTGTCTTCTAAAGGTGTGACTCTGTTCTGTTTTGTAATTCAGTTCAAGTGTAGCGATTTTGACATTCCCTCTATAAGCGATATCTTAGGATAAGTGTCTTTTTCTGTGTGACTTATTTCACTTAGAATCATCGTATCTAAATCCACTCATCATGCTGCTAACTAGCCTTATGACATTGATTTCATGGCTGAGTGATATTCCACTGTGCCAAGTACCACCATTTCTTTATCCATTTTTCTCTTTCCTGGGATATTGAAGGTGTACCGAAGTGGAGGTTCTTGGAAACAGAGCAGCCGTAAACTTTAGGGTGCCTGTGTCTTGTTGACTTTTAGTTTTCCCAATTTCTACGCCCATGAGTGGAAGTGCCCTATGCTCTCTACGCTGTGTTTATTACTTGTTTCAGGACACACCGTACTCTTCTCCAGAGTGCCTGTTGGCAATTTACATCCCGCCCATCAGCGTAGCAAGGCTCCCATGTCTCCATGGCCTGTCCTGCTTTTCTGGTTTTTACACTTTGTTCAGCATGGCCCTTTTGACCGAGGGCAAGCGAGACTTCTTTGTAGCGCTGATTTGCCCTTCCGGCTTGCTTGGTTGGCCAAAAAGGGCGTATGCGTTTTTTCCTGAATATATTCAGGAAAAAACGCATACGCCCTTTTTGGCCAAGGGCATCATTGTCAACGTTTTGCCGCTTTTCATGTGCTTTAAAGGCGAGTCGAATCTACCTCCTGAAATCTGTTTCCTGCAAATCTGCCTTGCTTTCAAATCCTCTTCGTTGCCTTCCCTCAATATATTTGTGGACGAGAGTTCTCATTTATAACTCTGCACGTTTGTGAATTGCAGTGCCCCTGAGCTCCATTTGTCTCCTCGCTTTTTTGGGAGCTGGCCGCAAAAGCGCAGGATTGCTTCAGGCCCTATTTTGGTTCTGGGGGGCAGGCTGAGCCTGTGGTTCATTCTTCTTCCTGATGAGAAAATGGAGTGACCTATGCCTGTCCCAACACCTAGGGCTCGTCTCTCGTTGGTTCCGCGTCTTCCCGTTCATCCTCAGGACAAATTGCAACCTGTACAATCAGGAGGTTAAAGGTGCTGATTCTCCAAGTAGGGAGATGGTTAGTCAAGCAGCTGGAATGGTGAACCCGAGCACAAGGAGAGGAGAAATGAGGTGCAGTTTAGAAACCTTTCCCGATCTCATGGCATACCATCTTCTGGGTTTCCCATGCATGTTTTGATGTAGGAAGATGCCCTTGTACCTGGAGATTTGAGACCCATGGGGTGTGTTCCCCGCAGTGTTACTTTAAAGTATCTGCATTTGCTCACCCAACCTCACCAATCCTCTCAGCCCCAAGAGTGTCCAGCCTTATGTCTCATCCAGCTGTGGGTCTAGATATGGTCAATCCAGGTTGCATCAGAGACCCTGAACGGATTTTGTAAGAATTTCTCTCTCTTTCACTGTCTTTGCTTTGTGGGTTTTTTAAAGTAATGTATGTTTAGAATGGGGTTTGGCTGCTTTTCCCTGCTGTGTTTATGCCGCTTTACACCCTCTTGATTCACTTGCAGAGAGATATCGATACATAGGTTTTCAGATTCATACTAGTCAGATATATTCTTGTGCGGTGACTAGGGGGTGTTGAGTCCAGTTCACTGAGCAGGGAGTAGGCCTTGTCTATTACATATTTGGCTTATGGAGCGGTGTCTGAGCTAATTTCAAACCCTTGTTTTATGCATCACCCCACCTCACCTTTCCCGTTAAGCAGCCATAGTGTGTCTTCTAAAGGTGTGACTCTGTTCTGTTTTGTAATTCAGTTCAAGTGTAGCGATTTTGACATTCCCTCTATAAGCGATATCTTAGGATAAGTGTCTTTTTCTGTGTGACTTATTTCACTTAGAATCATCGTACCTAAATCCACTCATCATGCTGCTAACTAGCCTTATGACATTGATTTCATGGCTGAGTGATATTCCATTGTGCCAAGTACCACCATTTCTTTATCCATTTTTCTCTTTCCTGGGATATTGATGGTGTACCGAAGTGGAGGTTCTTGGAAACAGAGCAGCCGTAAACTTTAGGGTGCCTGTGTCTTGTTGATTTTTAGTTTTCCCAATTTATACGCCCTTGAGTGGAAGTGCCCTATGCTCTCTACGCTGTGTTTATTACTTGTTTCAGGACACACCGTACTCTTCTCCAGAGTGCCTGTTGGCAATTTACATCCCGCCCATCAGCGTAGCAAGGCTCCCATGTCTCCATGGCCTGTCCTGCTTTTCTGGTTTTTACTGTTTGTTCAGCATGGCCCTTTTGACCGAGGGCAAGCGAGACTTCTTTGTAGCGCTGATTTGCCCTTCCGGCTTGCTTGGTTGGCCAAAAAGGGCGTATGCGTTTTTTCCTGAATATATTCAGGAAAAAACGCATACGCCCTTTTTGGCCAAGGGCATCATTGTCAACGTTTTGCCGCTTTTCATGTGCTTTAAAGGCGAGTCGAATCTACCTCCTGAAATCTGTTTCCTGCAAATCTGCCTTGCTTTCAAATCCTCTTCGTTGCCTTCCCTCAATATATTTGTGGACGAGAGTTCTCATTTATAACTCTGCACGTTTGTGAATTGCAGTGCCCCTGAGCTCCATTTGTCTCCTCGCTTTTTTGGGAGCTGGCCGCAAAAGCGCAGGATTGCTTCAGGCCCTATTTTGGTTCTGGGGGGCAGGCTGAGCCTGTGGTTCATTCTTCTTCCTGATGGGAAAATGGAGTGACCTATGCCTGTCCCAACACCTAGGGCTCGTCTCTCGTTGGTTCCGCGTCTTCCCGTTCATCCTCAGGACAAATTGCAACCTGAACGAAACAGTAGGTTAAAGGTGCTGATTCTCCAAGTAGGGAGATGGTTAGTCAAGCGGCTGGAATGGCGAACCCGAGCACAAGGAGAGGAGAAATGAGGTGCGTTTTAGAAACCTTTCCCGATCTCATGGCATACCATCTTCTGGGTTTCCCATGCATGTTTTGATGTAGGAAGATTCCCTTGTACCTGGAGATTTGAGACCCATGGGGTGTGTTCCCCGCAGTGTTACTTTAAAGTATCTGCATTTGCTCACCCAACCTCACCAACCCTCTCAGCCCCAAGAGTGTCCAGCCTTATGTCTCATCCAGCTGTGGGTCTTGATATGGTCAATCCAGGTTGCATCATAGACCCTGAACGGATTTTGTAAGAATTTCTCTCTCTTTCACTGTCTTTGTTTTGTGGGTTTTTTAAAGTAATTTATGTTTAGAATCGGGCTTGGCTGCTTTTCCCTGCTGTGTTGATGCCGCTTTACACCCTCTTGATTCACTTGCAGAGAGATATCAATACATAGGTTTTCAGATTCTTACTAGTCAGATATATTCTTGTGTGTTGACTAGGGTGTGTTGAGTCCAGTTCACTGAGCAGGGAGTAGGCCTTGTCTATTACATATTTTGCTTATGGAGCGGTCTCTGAGCTAATTTGAAACCCTTGTTTTATGCATCACCCCACCTCACCTTTCCCGTTAAGCAGCCATAGTGTGTCTTCTAAAGGTGTGACTCTGTTCTGTTTTGTAATTCAGTTCAAGTGTAGCGATTTTGACATTCCCTCTATAAGCGATATCTTAGGATAAGTGTCTTTTTCTGTGTGACTTATTTCACTTAGAATCATCGTATCTAAATCCACTCATCATGCTGCTAACTAGCCTTATGACATTGATTTCATGGCTGAGTGATATTCCACTGTGCCAAATACCACCATTTCTTTATCCATTTTTCTCTTTCCTGGGATATTGAAGGTGTACCGAAGTGGAGGTTCTTGGAAACAGAGCAGCCGTAAACTTTAGGGTGCCTGTGTCTTGTTGACTTTTAGTTTTCCCAATTTCTACGCCCATGAGTGGAAGTGCCCTATGCTCTCTACGCTGTGTTTATTACTTGTTTCAGGACACACCGTACTCTTCTCCAGAGTGCCTGTTGGCAATTTACATCCCGCCCATCAGCGTAGCAAGGCTCCCATGTCTCCATGGCCTGTCCTGCTTTTCTGGTTTTTACACTTTGTTCAGCATGGCCCTTTTGACCGAGGGCAAGCGAGACTTCTTTGTAGCGCTGATTTGCCCTTCCGGCTTGCTTGGTTGGCCAAAAAGGGCGTATGCGTTTTTTCCTGAATATATTCAGGAAAAAACGCATACGCCCTTTTTGGCCAAGGGCATCATTGTCAACGTTTTGCCGCTTTTCATGTGCTTTAAAGGCGAGTCGAATCTACCTCCTGAAATCTGTTTCCTGCAAATCTGCCTTGCTTTCAAATCCTCTTCGTTGCCTTCCCTCAATATATTTGTGGACGAGAGTTCTCATTTATAACTCTGCACGTTTGTGAATTGCAGTGCCCCTGAGCTCCATTTGTCTCCTCGCTTTTTTGGGAGCTGGCCGCAAAAGCGCAGGATTGCTTCAGGCCCTATTTTGGTTCTGGGGGGCAGGCTGAGCCTGTGGTTCATTCTTCTTCCTGATGAGAAAATGGAGTGACCTATGCCTGTCCCAACACCTAGGGCTCGTCTCTCGTTGGTTCCGCGTCTTCCCGTTCATCCTCAGGACAAATTGCAACCTGTACAATCAGGAGGTTAAAGGTGCTGATTCTCCAAGTAGGGAGATGGTTAGTCAAGCAGCTGGAATGGTGAACCCGAGCACAAGGAGAGGAGAAATGAGGTGCAGTTTAGAAACCTTTCCCGATCTCATGGCATACCATCTTCTGGGTTTCCCATGCATGTTTTGATGTAGGAAGATGCCCTTGTACCTGGAGATTTGAGACCCATGGGGTGTGTTCCCCGCAGTGTTACTTTAAAGTATCTGCATTTGCTCACCCAACCTCACCAATCCTCTCAGCCCCAAGAGTGTCCAGCCTTATGTCTCATCCAGCTGTGGGTCTAGATATGGTCAATCCAGGTTGCATCAGAGACCCTGAACGGATTTTGTAAGAATTTCTCTCTCTTTCACTGTCTTTGCTTTGTGGGTTTTTTAAAGTAATGTATGTTTAGAATGGGGTTTGGCTGCTTTTCCCTGCTGTGTTTATGCCGCTTTACACCCTCTTGATTCACTTGCAGAGAGATATCGATACATAGGTTTTCAGATTCATACTAGTCAGATATATTCTTGTGCGGTGACTAGGGGGTGTTGAGTCCAGTTCACTGAGCAGGGAGTAGGCCTTGTCTATTACATATTTGGCTTATGGAGCGGTGTCTGAGCTAATTTCAAACCCTTGTTTTATGCATCACCCCACCTCACCTTTCCCGTTAAGCAGCCATAGTGTGTCTTCTAAAGGTGTGACTCTGTTCTGTTTTGTAATTCAGTTCAAGTGTAGCGATTTTGACATTCCCTCTATAAGCGATATCTTAGGATAAGTGTCTTTTTCTGTGTGACTTATTTCACTTAGAATCATCGTACCTAAATCCACTCATCATGCTGCTAACTAGCCTTATGACATTGATTTCATGGCTGAGTGATATTCCATTGTGCCAAGTACCACCATTTCTTTATCCATTTTTCTCTTTCCTGGGATATTGAAGGTGTACCGAAGTGGAGGTTCTTGGAAACAGAGCAGCCGTAAACTTTAGGGTGCCTGTGTCTTGTTGATTTTTAGTTTTCCCAATTTATACGCCCTTGAGTGGAAGTGCCCTATGCTCTCTACGCTGTGTTTATTACTTGTTTCAGGACACACCGTACTCTTCTCCAGAGTGCCTGTTGGCAATTTACATCCCGCCCATCAGCGTAGCAAGGCTCCCATGTCTCCATGGCCTGTCCTGCTTTTCTGGTTTTTACTGTTTGTTCAGCATGGCCCTTTTGACCGAGGGCAAGCGAGACTTCTTTGTAGCGCTGATTTGCCCTTCCGGCTTGCTTGGTTGGCCAAAAAGGGCGTATGCGTTTTTTCCTGAATATATTCAGGAAAAAACGCATACGCCCTTTTTGGCCAAGGGCATCATTGTCAACGTTTTGCCGCTTTTCATGTGCTTTAAAGGCGAGTCGAATCTACCTCCTGAAATCTGTTTCCTGCAAATCTGCCTTGCTTTCAAATCCTCTTCGTTGCCTTCCCTCAATATATTTGTGGACGAGAGTTCTCATTTATAACTCTGCACGTTTGTGAATTGCAGTGCCCCTGAGCTCCATTTGTCTCCTCGCTTTTTTGGGAGCTGGCCGCAAAAGCGCAGGATTGCTTCAGGCCCTATTTTGGTTCTGGGGGGCAGGCTGAGCCTGTGGTTCATTCTTCTTCCTGATGGGAAAATGGAGTGACCTATGCCTGTCCCAACACCTAGGGCTCGTCTCTCGTTGGTTCCGCGTCTTCCCGTTCATCCTCAGGACAAATTGCAACCTGTACAATCAGGAGGTTAAAGGTGCTGATTCTCCAAGTAGGGAGATGGTTAGTCAAGCGGCTGGAATGGCGAACCCGAGCACAAGGAGAGGAGAAATGAGGTGCGTTTTAGAAACCTTTCCCGATCTCATGGCATACCATCTTCTGGGTTTCCCATGCATGTTTTGATGTAGGAAGATTCCCTTGTACCTGGAGATTTGAGACCCATGGGGTGTGTTCCCCGCAGTGTTACTTTAAAGTATCTGCATTTGCTCACCCAACCTCACCAACCCTCTCAGCCCCAAGAGTGTCCAGCCTTATGTCTCATCCAGCTGTGGGTCTTGATATGGTCAATCCAGGTTGCATCATAGACCCTGAACGGATTTTGTAAGAATTTCTCTCTCTTCAACTGTCTTTGTTTTGTGGGTTTTTTAAAGTAATTTATGTTTAGAATCGGGCTTGGCTGCTTTTCCCTGCTGTGTTGATGCCGCTTTACACCCTCTTGATTCACTTGCAGAGAGATATCGATACATAGGTTTTCAGATTCTTACTAGTCAGATATATTCTTGTGTGTTGACTAGGGTGTGTTGAGTCCAGTTCACTGAGCAGGGAGTAGGCCTTGTCTATTACATATTTGGCTTATGGAGCGGTCTCTGAGCTAATTTCAAACCCTTGTTTTATGCATCACCCCACCTCACCTTTCCCGTTAAGCAGCCATAGTGTGTCTTCTAAAGGTGTGACTCTGTTCTGTTTTGTAATTCAGTTCAAGTGTAGCGATTTTGACATTCCCTCTATAAGCGATATCTTAGGATAAGTGTCTTTTTCTGTGTGACTTATTTCACTTAGAATCATCGTATCTAAATCCACTCATCATGCTGCTAACTAGCCTTATGACATTGATTTCATGGCTGAGTGATATTCCACTGTGCCAAGTACCACCATTTCTTTATCCATTTTTCTCTTTCCTGGGATATTGAAGGTGTACCGAAGTGGAGGTTCTTGGAAACAGAGCAGCCGTAAACTTTAGGGTGCCTGTGTCTTGTTGACTTTTAGTTTTCCCAATTTATACGCCCATGAGTGGAAGTGCCCTATGCTCTCTACGCTGTGTTTATTACTTGTTTCAGGACACACCGTACTCTTCTCCAGAGTGCCTGTTGGCAATTTACATCCCGCCCATCAGCGTAGCAAGGCTCCCATGTCTCCATGGCCTGTCCTGCTTTTCTGGTTTTTACACTTTGTTCAGCATGGCCCTTTTGACCGAGGGCAAGCGAGACTTCTTTGTAGCGCTGATTTGCCCTTCCGGCTTGCTTGGTTGGCCAAAAAGGGCGTATGCGTTTTTTCCTGAATATATTCAGGAAAAAACGCATACGCCCTTTTTGGCCAAGGGCATCATTGTCAACGTTTTGCCGCTTTTCATGTGCTTTAAAGGCGAGTCGAATCTACCTCCTGAAATCTGTTTCCTGCAAATCTGCCTTGCTTTCAAATCCTCTTCGTTGCCTTCCCTCAATATATTTGTGGACGAGAGTTCTCATTTATAACTCTGCACGTTTGTGAATTGCAGTGCCCCTGAGCTCCATTTGTCTCCTCGCTTTTTTGGGAGCTGGCCGCAAAAGCGCAGGATTGCTTCAGGCCCTATTTTGGTTCTGGGGGGCAGGCTGAGCCTGTGGTTCATTCTTCTTCCTGATGAGAAAATGGAGTGACCTATGCCTGTCCCAACACCTAGGGCTCGTCTCTCGTTGGTTCCGCGTCTTCCCGTTCATCCTCAGGACAAATTGCAACCTGTACAATCAGGAGGTTAAAGGTGCTGATTCTCCAAGTAGGGAGATGGTTAGTCAAGCAGCTGGAATGGTGAACCCGAGCACAAGGAGAGGAGAAATGAGGTGCAGTTTAGAAACCTTTCCCGATCTCATGGCATACCATCTTCTGGGTTTCCCATGCATGTTTTGATGTAGGAAGATGCCCTTGTACCTGGAGATTTGAGACCCATGGGGTGTGTTCCCCGCAGTGTTACTTTAAAGTATCTGCATTTGCTCACCCAACCTCACCAATCCTCTCAGCCCCAAGAGTGTCCAGCCTTATGTCTCATCCAGCTGTGGGTCTAGATATGGTCAATCCAGGTTGCATCAGAGACCCTGAACGGATTTTGTAAGAATTTCTCTCTCTTTCACTGTCTTTGCTTTGTGGGTTTTTTAAAGTAATGTATGTTTAGAATGGGGTTTGGCTGCTTTTCCCTGCTGTGTTTATGCCGCTTTACACCCTCTTGATTCACTTGCAGAGAGATATCGATACATAGGTTTTCAGATTCATACTAGTCAGATATATTCTTGTGCGGTGACTAGGGGGTGTTGAGTCCAGTTCACTGAGCAGGGAGTAGGCCTTGTCTATTACATATTTGGCTTATGGAGCGGTGTCTGAGCTAATTTCAAACCCTTGTTTTATGCATCACCCCACCTCACCTTTCCCGTTAAGCAGCCATAGTGTGTCTTCTAAAGGTGTGACTCTGTTCTGTTTTGTAATTCAGTTCAAGTGTAGCGATTTTGACATTCCCTCTATAAGCGATATCTTAGGATAAGTGTCTTTTTCTGTGTGACTTATTTCACTTAGAATCATCGTACCTAAATCCACTCATCATGCTGCTAACTAGCCTTATGACATTGATTTCATGGCTGAGTGATATTCCATTGTGCCAAGTACCACCATTTCTTTATCCATTTTTCTCTTTCCTGGGATATTGATGGTGTACCGAAGTGGAGGTTCTTGGAAACAGAGCAGCCGTAAACTTTAGGGTGCCTGTGTCTTGTTGATTTTTAGTTTTCCCAATTTATACGCCCTTGAGTGGAAGTGCCCTATGCTCTCTACGCTGTGTTTATTACTTGTTTCAGGACACACCGTACTCTTCTCCAGAGTGCCTGTTGGCAATTTACATCCCGCCCATCAGCGTAGCAAGGCTCCCATGTCTCCATGGCCTGTCCTGCTTTTCTGGTTTTTACACTTTGTTCAGCATGGCCCTTTTGACCGAGGGCAAGCGAGACTTCTTTGTAGCGCTGATTTGCCCTTCCGGCTTGCTTGGTTGGCCAAAAAGGGCGTATGCGTTTTTTCCTGAATATATTCAGGAAAAAACGCATACGCCCTTTTTGGCCAAGGGCATCATTGTCAACGTTTTGCCGCTTTTCATGTGCTTTAAAGGCGAGTCGAATCTACCTCCTGAAATCTGTTTCCTGCAAATCTGCCTTGCTTTCAAATCCTCTTCGTTGCCTTCCCTCAATATATTTGTGGACGAGAGTTCTCATTTATAACTCTGCACGTTTGTGAATTGCAGTGCCCCTGAGCTCCATTTGTCTCCTCGCTTTTTTGGGAGCTGGCCGCAAAAGCGCAGGATTGCTTCAGGCCCTATTTTGGTTCTGGGGGGCAGGCTGAGCCTGTGGTTCATTCTTCTTCCTGATGGGAAAATGGAGTGACCTATGCCTGTCCCAACACCTAGGGCTCGTCTCTCGTTGGTTCCGCGTCTTCCCGTTCATCCTCAGGACAAATTGCAACCTGTACAATCAGGAGGTTAAAGGTGCTGATTCTCCAAGTAGGGAGATGGTTAGTCAAGCGGCTGGAATGGCGAACCCGAGCACAAGGAGAGGAGAAATGAGGTGCGTTTTAGAAACCTTTCCCGATCTCATGGCATACCATCTTCTGGGTTTCCCATGCATGTTTTGATGTAGGAAGATTCCCTTGTACCTGGAGATTTGAGACCCATGGGGTGTGTTCCCCGCAGTGTTACTTTAAAGTATCTGCATTTGCTCACCCAACCTCACCAACCCTCTCAGCCCCAAGAGTGTCCAGCCTTATGTCTCATCCAGCTGTGGGTCTTGATATGGTCAATCAAGGTTGCATCATAGACCCTGAACGGATTTTGTAAGAATTTCTCTCTCTTTCACTGTCTTTGTTTTGTGGGTTTTTTAAAGTAATTTATGTTTAGAATCGGGCTTGGCTGCTTTTCCCTGCTGTGTTGATGCCGCTTTACACCCTCTTGATTCACTTGCAGAGAGATATCGATACATAGGTTTTCAGATTCTTACTAGTCAGATATATTCTTGTGTGTTGACTAGGGTGTGTTGAGTCCAGTTCACTGAGCAGGGAGTAGGCCTTGTCTATTACATATTTTGCTTATGGAGCGGTCTCTGAGCTAATTTGAAACCCTTGTTTTATGCATCACCCCACCTCACCTTTCCCGTTAAGCAGCCATAGTGTGTCTTCTAAAGGTGTGACTCTGTTCTGTTTTGTAATTCAGTTCAAGTGTAGCGATTTTGACATTCCCTCTATAAGCGATATCTTAGGATAAGTGTCTTTTTCTGTGTGACTTATTTCACTTAGAATCATCGTATCTAAATCCACTCATCATGCTGCTAACTAGCCTTATGACATTGATTTCATGGCTGAGTGATAGTCCACTGTGCCAAGTACCACCATTTCTTTATCCATTTTTCTCTTTCCTGGGATATTGAAGGTGTACCGAAGTGGAGGTTCTTGGAAACAGAGCAGCCGTAAACTTTAGGGTGCCTGTGTCTTGTTGACTTTTAGTTTTCCCAATTTCTACGCCCATGAGTGGAAGTGCCCTATGCTCTCTACGCTGTGTTTATTACTTGTTTCAGGACACACCGTACTCTTCTCCAGAGTGCCTGTTGGCAATTTACATCCCGCCCATCAGCGTAGCAAGGCTCCCATGTCTCCATGGCCTGTCCTGCTTTTCTGGTTTTTACACTTTGTTCAGCATGGCCCTTTTGACCGAGGGCAAGCGAGACTTCTTTGTAGCGCTGATTTGCCCTTCCGGCTTGCTTGGTTGGCCAAAAAGGGCGTATGCGTTTTTTCCTGAATATATTCAGGAAAAAACGCATACGCCCTTTTTGGCCAAGGGCATCATTGTCAACGTTTTGCCGCTTTTCATGTGCTTTAAAGGCGAGTCGAATCTACCTCCTGAAATCTGTTTCCTGCAAATCTGCCTTGCTTTCAAATCCTCTTCGTTGCCTTCCCTCAATATATTTGTGGACGAGAGTTCTCATTTATAACTCTGCACGTTTGTGAATTGCAGTGCCCCTGAGCTCCATTTGTCTCCTCGCTTTTTTGGGAGCTGGCCGCAAAAGCGCAGGATTGCTTCAGGCCCTATTTTGGTTCTGGGGGGCAGGCTGAGCCTGTGGTTCATTCTTCTTCCTGATGAGAAAATGGAGTGACCTATGCCTGTCCCAACACCTAGGGCTCGTCTCTCGTTGGTTCCGCGTCTTCCCGTTCATCCTCAGGACAAATTGCAACCTGTACAATCAGGAGGTTAAAGGTGCTGATTCTCCAAGTAGGGAGATGGTTAGTCAAGCAGCTGGAATGGTGAACCCGAGCACAAGGAGAGGAGAAATGAGGTGCAGTTTAGAAACCTTTCCCGATCTCATGGCATACCATCTTCTGGGTTTCCCATGCATGTTTTGATGTGGGAAGATTCCCTTGTACCTGGAGATTTGAGACCCATGGGGTGGGTACCCCGCGGTATTACTTTAAAGTATCTGCATTTGCTCACCCAACCTCACCAATCCTCTCAGCCCCAAGAGTGTCCAGCCTTATGTCTCATCCAGCTGTGGGTCTAGATATGGTCAATCCAGGTTGCATCAGAGACCCTGAACGGATTTTGTAAGAATTTCTCTCTCTTTCACTGTCTTTGCTTTGTGGGTTTTTTAAAGTAATGTATGTTTAGAATGGGGTTTGGCTGCTTTTCCCTGCTGTGTTTATGCCGCTTTACACCCTCTTGATTCACTTGCAGAGAGATATCGATACATAGGTTTTCAGATTCATACTAGTCAGATATATTCTTGTGCGGTGACTAGGGGGTGTTGAGTCCAGTTCACTGAGCAGGGAGTAGGCCTTGTCTATTACATATTTGGCTTATGGAGCGGTGTCTGAGCTAAGTCCAAACCCTTGTTTTATGCATCACCCCACCTCACCTTTCCCGTTAAGCAGCCATAGTGTGTCTTCTAAAGGTGTGACTCTGTTCTGTTTTGTAATTCAGTTCAAGTGTAGCGATTTTGACATTCCCTCTATAAGAGATATCTTAGGATAAGTGTCTTTTTCTGTGTGACTTATTTCACTTAGAATCATCGTATCTAAATCCACTCATCATGCTGCTAACTAGCCTTATGACATTGATTTCATGGCTGAGTGATAGTCCACTGTGCCAAGTACCACCATTTCTTTATCCATTTTTCTCTTTCCTGGGATATTGAAGGTGTACCGAAGTGGAGGTTCTTGGAAACAGAGCAGCCGTAAACTTTAGGGTGCCTGTGTCTTGTTGACTTTTAGTTTTCCCAATTTCTACGCCCATGAGTGGAAGTGCCCTATGCTCTCTACGCTGTGTTTATTACTTGTTTCAGGACACACCGTACTCTTCTCCAGAGTGCCTGTTGGCAATTTACATCCCGCCCATCAGCGTAGCAAGGCTCCCATGTCTCCATGGCCTGTCCTGCTTTTCTGGTTTTTACACTTTGTTCAGCATGGCCCTTTTGACCGAGGGCAAGCGAGACTTCTTTGTAGCGCTGATTTGCCCTTCCGGCTTGCTTGGTTGGCCAAAAAGGGCGTATGCGTTTTTTCCTGAATATATTCAGGAAAAAACGCATACGCCCTTTTTGGCCAAGGGCATCATTGTCAACGTTTTGCCGCTTTTCATGTGCTTTAAAGGCGAGTCGAATCTACCTCCTGAAATCTGTTTCCTGCAAATCTGCCTTGCTTTCAAATCCTCTTCGTTGCCTTCCCTCAATATATTTGTGGACGAGAGTTCTCATTTATAACTCTGCACGTTTGTGAATTGCAGTGCCCCTGAGCTCCATTTGTCTCCTCGCTTTTTTGGGAGCTGGCCGCAAAAGCGCAGGATTGCTTCAGGCCCTATTTTGGTTCTGGGGGGCAGGCTGAGCCTGTGGTTCATTCTTCTTCCTGATGAGAAAATGGAGTGACCTATGCCTGTCCCAACACCTAGGGCTCGTCTCTCGTTGGTTCCGCGTCTTCCCGTTCATCCTCAGGACAAATTGCAACCTGTACAATCAGGAGGTTAAAGGTGCTGATTCTCCAAGTAGGGAGATGGTTAGTCAAGCAGCTGGAATGGTGAACCCGAGCACAAGGAGAGGAGAAATGAGGTGCAGTTTAGAAACCTTTCCCGATCTCATGGCATACCATCTTCTGGGTTTCCCATGCATGTTTTGATGTGGGAAGATTCCCTTGTACCTGGAGATTTGAGACCCATGGGGTGGGTACCCCGCGGTATTACTTTAAAGTATCTGCATTTGCTCACCCAACCTCACCAATCCTCTCAGCCCCAAGAGTGTCCAGCCTTATGTCTCATCCAGCTGTGGGTCTAGATATGGTCAATCCAGGTTGCATCAGAGACCCTGAACGGATTTTGTAAGAATTTCTCTCTCTTTCACTGTCTTTGCTTTGTGGGTTTTTTAAAGTAATGTATGTTTAGAATGGGGTTTGGCTGCTTTTCCCTGCTGTGTTTATGCCGCTTTACACCCTCTTGATTCACTTGCAGAGAGATATCGATACATAGGTTTTCAGATTCATACTAGTCAGATATATTCTTGTGCGGTGACTAGGGGGTGTTGAGTCCAGTTCACTGAGCAGGGAGTAGGCCTTGTCTATTACATATTTGGCTTATGGAGCGGTGTCTGAGCTAAGTCCAAACCCTTGTTTTATGCATCACCCCACCTCACCTTTCCCGTTAAGCAGCCATAGTGTGTCTTCTAAAGGTGTGACTCTGTTCTGTTTTGTAATTCAGTTCAAGTGTAGCGATTTTGACATTCCCTCTATAAGTGATATCTTAGGATAAGTGTCTTTTTCTGTGTGACTTATTTCACTTAGAATCATCGTATCTAAATCCACTCATCATGCTGCTAACTAGCCTTATGACATTGATTTCATGGCTGAGTGATATTCCACTGTGCCAAGTACCACCATTTCTTTATCCATTTTTCTCTTTCCTGGGATATTGAAGGTGTACCGAAGTGGAGGTTCTTGGAAACAGAGCAGCCGTAAACTTTAGGGTGCCTGTGTCTTGTTGACTTTTAGTTTTCCCAATTTCTACGCCCATGAGTGGAAGTGCCCTATGCTCTCTACGCTGTGTTTATTACTTGTTTCAGGACACACCGTACTCTTCTCCAGAGTGCCTGTTGGCAATTTACATCCCGCCCATCAGCGTAGCAAGGCTCCCATGTCTCCATGGCCTGTCCTGCTTTTCTGGTTTTTACACTTTGTTCAGCATGGCCCTTTTGACCGAGGGCAAGCGAGACTTCTTTGTAGCGCTGATTTGCCCTTCAGGCTTGCTTGGTTGGCCAAAAAGGGCGTATGCGTTTTTTCCTGAATATATTCAGGAAAAAACGCATACGCCCTTTTTGGCCAAGGGCATCATTGTCAACGTTTTGCCGCTTTTCATGTGCTTTAAAGGCGAGTCGAATCTACCTCCTGAAATCTGTTTCCTGCAAATCTGCCTTGCTTTCAAATCCTCTTCGTTGCCTTCCCTCAATATATTTGTGGACGAGAGTTCTCATTTATAACTCTGCACGTTTGTGAATTGCAGTGCCCCTGAGCTCCATTTGTCTCCTCGCTTTTTTGGGAGCTGGCCGCAAAAGCGCAGGATTGCTTCAGGCCCTATTTTGGTTCTGGGGGGCAGGCTGAGCCTGTGGTTCATTCTTCTTCCTGATGAGAAAATGGAGTGACCTATGCCTGTCCCAACACCTAGGGCTCGTCTCTCGTTGGTTCCGCGTCTTCCCGTTCATCCTCAGGACAAATTGCAACCTGTACAATCAGGAGGTTAAAGGTGCTGATTCTCCAAGTAGGGAGATGGTTAGTCAAGCAGCTGGAATGGTGAACCCGAGCACAAGGAGAGGAGAAATGAGGTGCAGTTTAGAAACCTTTCCCGATCTCATGGCATACCATCTTCTGGGTTTCCCATGCATGTTTTGATGTAGGAAGATGCCCTTGTACCTGGAGATTTGAGACCCATGGGGTGTGTTCCCCGCAGTGTTACTTTAAAGTATCTGCATTTGCTCACCCAACCTCACCAATCCTCTCAGCCCCAAGAGTGTCCAGCCTTATGTCTCATCCAGCTGTGGGTCTAGATATGGTCAATCCAGGTTGCATCAGAGACCCTGAACGGATTTTGTAAGAATTTCTCTCTCTTTCACTGTCTTTGCTTTGTGGGTTTTTTAAAGTAATGTATGTTTAGAATGGGGTTTGGCTGCTTTTCCCTGCTGTGTTTATGCCGCTTTACACCCTCTTGATTCACTTGCAGAGAGATATCGATACATAGGTTTTCAGATTCATACTAGTCAGATATATTCTTGTGCGGTGACTAGGGGGTGTTGAGTCCAGTTCACTGAGCAGGGAGTAGGCCTTGTCTATTACATATTTGGCTTATGGAGCGGTGTCTGAGCTAATTTCAAACCCTTGTTTTATGCATCACCCCACCTCACCTTTCCCGTTAAGCAGCCATAGTGTGTCTTCTAAAGGTGTGACTCTGTTCTGTTTTGTAATTCAGTTCAAGTGTAGCGATTTTGACATTCCCTCTATAAGCGATATCTTAGGATAAGTGTCTTTTTCTGTGTGACTTATTTCACTTAGAATCATCGTACCTAAATCCACTCATCATGCTGCTAACTAGCCTTATGACATTGATTTCATGGCTGAGTGATATTCCATTGTGCCAAGTACCACCATTTCTTTATCCATTTTTCTCTTTCCTGGGATATTGATGGTGTACCGAAGTGGAGGTTCTTGGAAACAGAGCAGCCGTAAACTTTAGGGTGCCTGTGTCTTGTTGATTTTTAGTTTTCCCAATTTATACGCCCTTGAGTGGAAGTGCCCTATGCTCTCTACGCTGTGTTTATTACTTGTTTCAGGACACACCGTACTCTTCTCCAGAGTGCCTGTTGGCAATTTACATCCCGCCCATCAGCGTAGCAAGGCTCCCATGTCTCCATGGCCTGTCCTGCTTTTCTGGTTTTTACTGTTTGTTCAGCATGGCCCTTTTGACCGAGGGCAAGCGAGACTTCTTTGTAGCGCTGATTTGCCCTTCCGGCTTGCTTGGTTGGCCAAAAAGGGCGTATGCGTTTTTTCCTGAATATATTCAGGAAAAAACGCATACGCCCTTTTTGGCCAAGGGCATCATTGTCAACGTTTTGCCGCTTTTCATGTGCTTTAAAGGCGAGTGGAATCTACCTCCTGAAATCTGTTTCCTGCAAATCTGCCTTGCTTTCAAATCCTCTTCGTTGCCTTCCCTCAATATATTTGTGGACGAGAGTTCTCATTTATAACTCTGCACGTTTGTGAATTGCAGTGCCCCTGAGCTCCATTTGTCTCCTCGCTTTTTTGGGAGCTGGCCGCAAAAGCGCAGGATTGCTTCAGGCCCTATTTTGGTTCTGGGGGGCAGGCTGAGCCTGTGGTTCATTCTTCTTCCTGATGGGAAAATGGAGTGACCTATGCCTGTCCCAACACCTAGGGCTCGTCTCTCGTTGGTTCCGCGTCTTCCCGTTCATCCTCAGGACAAATTGCAACCTGAACGAAACAGTAGGTTAAAGGTGCTGATTCTCCAAGTAGGGAGATGGTTAGTCAAGCGGCTGGAATGGCGAACCCGAGCACAAGGAGAGGAGAAATGAGGTGCGTTTTAGAAACCTTTCCCGATCTCATGGCATACCATCTTCTGGGTTTCCCATGCATGTTTTGATGTAGGAAGATTCCCTTGTACCTGGAGATTTGAGACCCATGGGGTGTGTTCCCCGCAGTGTTACTTTAAAGTATCTGCATTTGCTCACCCAACCTCACCAACCCTCTCAGCCCCAAGAGTGTCCAGCCTTATGTCTCATCCAGCTGTGGGTCTTGATATGGTCAATCCAGGTTGCATCATAGACCCTGAACGGATTTTGTAAGAATTTCTCTCTCTTTCACTGTCTTTGTTTTGTGGGTTTTTTAAAGTAATTTATGTTTAGAATCGGGCTTGGCTGCTTTTCCCTGCTGTGTTGATGCCGCTTTACACCCTCTTGATTCACTTGCAGAGAGATATCGATACATAGGTTTTCAGATTCTTACTAGTCAGATATATTCTTGTGTGTTGACTAGGGTGTGTTGAGTCCAGTTCACTGAGCAGGGAGTAGGCCTTGTCTATTACATATTTTGCTTATGGAGCGGTCTCTGAGCTAATTTGAAACCCTTGTTTTATGCATCACCCCACCTCACCTTTCCCGTTAAGCAGCCATAGTGTGTCTTCTAAAGGTGTGACTCTGTTCTGTTTTGTAATTCAGTTCAAGTGTAGCGATTTTGACATTCCCTCTATAAGCGATATCTTAGGATAAGTGTCTTTTTCTGTGTGACTTATTTCACTTAGAATCATCGTATCTAAATCCACTCATCATGCTGCTAACTAGCCTTATGACATTGATTTCATGGCTGAGTGATATTCCACTGTGCCAAGTACCACCATTTCTTTATCCATTTTTCTCTTTCCTGGGATATTGAAGGTGTACCGAAGTGGAGGTTCTTGGAAACAGAGCAGCCGTAAACTTTAGGGTGCCTGTGTCTTGTTGACTTTTAGTTTTCCCAATTTCTACGCCCATGAGTGGAAGTGCCCTATGCTCTCTACGCTGTGTTTATTACTTGTTTCAGGACACACCGTACTCTTCTCCAGAGTGCCTGTTGGCAATTTACATCCCGCCCATCAGCGTAGCAAGGCTCCCATGTCTCCATGGCCTGTCCTGCTTTTCTGGTTTTTACACTTTGTTCAGCATGGCCCTTTTGACCGAGGGCAAGCGAGACTTCTTTGTAGCGCTGATTTGCCCTTCCGGCTTGCTTGGTTGGCCAAAAAGGGCGTATGCGTTTTTTCCTGAATATATTCAGGAAAAAACGCATACGCCCTTTTTGGCCAAGGGCATCATTGTCAACGTTTTGCCGCTTTTCATGTGCTTTAAAGGCGAGTCGAATCTACCTCCTGAAATCTGTTTCCTGCAAATCTGCCTTGCTTTCAAATCCTCTTCGTTGCCTTCCCTCAATATATTTGTGGACGAGAGTTCTCATTTATAACTCTGCACGTTTGTGAATTGCAGTGCCCCTGAGCTCCATTTGTCTCCTCGCTTTTTTGGGAGCTGGCCGCAAAAGCGCAGGATTGCTTCAGGCCCTATTTTGGTTCTGGGGGGCAGGCTGAGCCTGTGGTTCATTCTTCTTCCTGATGAGAAAATGGAGTGACCTATGCCTGTCCCAACACCTAGGGCTCGTCTCTCGTTGGTTCCGCGTCTTCCCGTTCATCCTCAGGACAAATTACAACCTGTACAATCAGGAGGTTAAAGGTGCTGATTCTCCAAGTAGGGAGATGGTTAGTCAAGCAGCTGGAATGGTGAACCCGAGCACAAGGAGAGGAGAAATGAGGTGCAGTTTAGAAACCTTTCCCGATCTCATGGCATACCATCTTCTGGGTTTCCCATGCATGTTTTGATGTAGGAAGATGCCCTTGTACCTGGAGATTTGAGACCCATGGGGTGTGTTCCCCGCAGTGTTACTTTAAAGTATCTGCATTTGCTCACCCAACCTCACCAATCCTCTCAGCCCCAAGAGTGTCCAGCCTTATGTCTCATCCAGCTGTGGGTCTAGATATGGTCAATCCAGGTTGCATCAGAGACCCTGAACGGATTTTGTAAGAATTTCTCTCTCTTTCACTGTCTTTGCTTTGTGGGTTTTTTAAAGTAATGTATGTTTAGAATGGGGTTTGGCTGCTTTTCCCTGCTGTGTTTATGCCGCTTTACACCCTCTTGATTCACTTGCAGAGAGATATCGATACAGAGGTTTTCAGATTCATACTAGTCAGATATATTCTTGTGCGGTGACTAGGGGGTGTTGAGTCCAGTTCACTGAGCAGGGAGTAGGCCTTGTCTATTACATATTTGGCTTATGGAACGGTGTCTGAGCTAATTTCAAACCCTTGTTTTATGCATCACCCCACCTCACCTTTCCCGTTAAGCAGCCATAGTGTGTCTTCTAAAGGTGTGAATCTGTTCTGTTTTGTAATTCAGTTCAAGTGTAGCGATTTTGACATTCCCTCTATAAGCGATATCTTAGGATAAGTGTCTTTTTCTGTGTGACTTATTTCACTTAGAATCATCGTACCTAAATCCACTCATCATGCTGATAACTAGCCTTATGACATTGATTTCATGGCTGAGTGATATTCCATTGTGCCAAGTACCACCATTTCTTTATCCATTTTTCTCTTTCCTGGGATATTGATGGTGTACCGAAGTGGAGGTTCTTGGAAACAGAGCAGCCGTAAACTTTAGGGTGCCTGTGTCTTGTTGATTTTTAGTTTTCCCAATTTATACGCCCTTGAGTGGAAGTGCCCTATGCTCTCTACGCTGTGTTTATTACTTGTTTCAGGACACACCGTACTCTTCTCCAGAGTGCCTGTTGGCAATTTACATCCCGCCCATCAGCGTAGCAAGGCTCCCATGTCTCCATGGCCTGTCCTGCTTTTCTGGTTTTTACTGTTTGTTCAGCATGGCCCTTTAGACCGAGGGCAAGCGAGACTTCTTTGTAGCGCTGATTTGCCCTTCCGGCTTGCTTGGTTGGCCAAAAAGGGCGTATGCGTTTTTTCCTGAATATATTCAGGAAAAAACGCATACGCCCTTTTTGGCCAAGGGCATCATTGTCAACGTTTTGCCGCTTTTCATGTGCTTTAAAGGCGAGTGGAATCTACCTCCTGAAATCTGTTTCCTGCAAATCTGCCTTGCTTTCAAATCCTCTTCGTTGCCTTCCCTCAATATATTTGTGGACGAGAGTTCTCATTTATAACTCTGCACGTTTGTGAATTGCAGTGCCCCTGAGCTCCATTTGTCTCCTCGCTTTTTTGGGAGCTGGCCGCAAAAGCGCAGGATTGCTTCAGGCCCTATTTTGGTTCTGGGGGGCAGGCTGAGCCTGTGGTTCATTCTTCTTCCTGATGGGAAAATGGAGTGACCTATGCCTGTCCCAACACCTAGGGCTCGTCTCTCGTTGGTTCCGCGTCTTCCCGTTCATCCTCAGGACAAATTGCAACCTGTACAATCAGGAGGTTAAAGGTGCTGATTCTCCAAGTAGGGAGATGGTTAGTCAAGCGGCTGGAATGGCGAACCCGAGCACAAGGAGAGGAGAAATGAGGTGCGTTTTAGAAACCTTTCCCGATCTCATGGCATACCATCTTCTGGGTTTCCCATGCATGTTTTGATGTAGGAAGATTCCCTTGTACCTGGAGATTTGAGACCCATGGGGTGTGTTCCCCGCAGTGTTACTTTAAAGTATCTGCATTTGCTCACCCAACCTCACCAACCCTCTCAGCCCCAAGAGTGTCCAGCCTTATGTCTCATCCAGCTGTGGGTCTTGATATGGTCAATCCAGGTTGCATCATAGACCCTGAACGGATTTTGTAAGAATTTCTCTCCCTTTCACTGTCTTTGTTTTGTGGGTTTTTTAAAGTAATTTATGTTTAGAATCGGGCTTGGCTGCTTTTCCCTGCTGTGTTGATGCCGCTTTACACCCTCTTGATTCACTTGCAGAGAGATATCGATACATAGGTTTTCAGATTCTTACTAGTCAGATATATTCTTGTGTGTTGACTAGGGTGTGTTGAGTCCAGTTCACTGAGCAGGGAGTAGGCCTTGTCTATTACATATTTTGCTTATGGAGCGGTCTCTGAGCTAATTTGAAACCCTTGTTTTATGCATCACCCCACCTCACCTTTCCGGTTAAGCAGCCATAGTGTGTCTTCTAAAGGTGTGACTCTGTTCTGTTTTGTAATTCAGTTCAAGTGTAGCGATTTTGACATTCCCTCTATAAGTGATATCTTAGGATAAGTGTCTTTTTCTGTGTGACTTATTTCACTTAGAATCATCGTATCTAAATCCACTCATCATGCTGCTAACTAGCCTTATGACATTGATTTCATGGCTGAGTGATATTCCACTGTGCCAAGTACCACCATTTCTTTATCCATTTTTCTCTTTCCTGGGATATTGAAGGTGTACCGAAGTGGAGGTTCTTGGAAACAGAGCAGCCGTAAACTTTAGGGTGCCTGTGTCTTGTTGACTTTTAGTTTTCCCAATTTCTACGCCCATGAGTGGAAGTGCCCTATGCTCTCTACGCTGTGTTTATTACTTGTTTCAGGACACACCGTACTCTTCTCCAGAGTGCCTGTTGGCAATTTACATCCCGCCCATCAGCGTAGCAAGGCTCCCATGTCTCCATGGCCTGTCCTGCTTTTCTGGTTTTTACACTTTGTTCAGCATGGCCCTTTTGACCGAGGGCAAGCGAGACTTCTTTGTAGCGCTGATTTGCCCTTCAGGCTTGCTTGGTTGGCCAAAAAGGGCGTATGCGTTTTTTCCTGAATATATTCAGGAAAAAACGCATACGCCCTTTTTGGCCAAGGGCATCATTGTCAACGTTTTGCCGCTTTTCATGTGCTTTAAAGGCGAGTCGAATCTACCTCCTGAAATCTGTTTCCTGCAAATCTGCCTTGCTTTCAAATCCTCTTCGTTGCCTTCCCTCAATATATTTGTGGACGAGAGTTCTCATTTATAACTCTGCACGTTTGTGAATTGCAGTGCCCCTGAGCTCCATTTGTCTCCTCGCTTTTTTGGGAGCTGGCCGCAAAAGCGCAGGATTGCTTCAGGCCCTATTTTGGTTCTGGGGGGCAGGCTGAGCCTGTGGTTCATTCTTCTTCCTGATGAGAAAATGGAGTGACCTATGCCTGTCCCAACACCTAGGGCTCGTCTCTCGTTGGTTCCGCGTCTTCCCGTTCATCCTCAGGACAAATTGCAACCTGTACAATCAGGAGGTTAAAGGTGCTGATTCTCCAAGTAGGGAGATGGTTAGTCAAGCAGCTGGAATGGTGAACCCGAGCACAAGGAGAGGAGAAATGAGGTGCAGTTTAGAAACCTTTCCCGATCTCATGGCATACCATCTTCTGGGTTTCCCATGCATGTTTTGATGTAGGAAGATGCCCTTGTACCTGGAGATTTGAGACCCATGGGGTGTGTTCCCCGCAGTGTTACTTTAAAGTATCTGCATTTGCTCACCCAACCTCACCAATCCTCTCAGCCCCAAGAGTGTCCAGCCTTATGTCTCATCCAGCTGTGGGTCTAGATATGGTCAATCCAGGTTGCATCAGAGACCCTGAACGGATTTTGTAAGAATTTCTCTCTCTTTCACTGTCTTTGCTTTGTGGGTTTTTTAAAGTAATGTATGTTTAGAATGGGGTTTGGCTGCTTTTCCCTGCTGTGTTTATGCCGCTTTACACCCTCTTGATTCACTTGCAGAGAGATATCGATACATAGGTTTTCAGATTCATACTAGTCAGATATATTCTTGTGCGGTGACTAGGGGGTGTTGAGTCCAGTTCACTGAGCAGGGAGTAGGCCTTGTCTATTACATATTTGGCTTATGGAGCGGTGTCTGAGCTAATTTCAAACCCTTGTTTTATGCATCACCCCACCTCACCTTTCCCGTTAAGCAGCCATAGTGTGTCTTCTAAAGGTGTGACTCTGTTCTGTTTTGTAATTCAGTTCAAGTGTAGCGATTTTGACATTCCCTCTATAAGCGATATCTTAGGATAAGTGTCTTTTTCTGTGTGACTTATTTCACTTAGAATCATCGTACCTAAATCCACTCATCATGCTGCTAACTAGCCTTATGACATTGATTTCATGGCTGAGTGATATTCCATTGTGCCAAGTACCACCATTTCTTTATCCATTTTTCTCTTTCCTGGGATATTGATGGTGTACCGAAGTGGAGGTTCTTGGAAACAGAGCAGCCGTAAACTTTAGGGTGCCTGTGTCTTGTTGATTTTTAGTTTTCCCAATTTATACGCCCTTGAGTGGAAGTGCCCTATGCTCTCTACGCTGTGTTTATTACTTGTTTCAGGACACACCGTACTCTTCTCCAGAGTGCCTGTTGGCAATTTACATCCCGCCCATCAGCGTAGCAAGGCTCCCATGTCTCCATGGCCTGTCCTGCTTTTCTGGTTTTTACTGTTTGTTCAGCATGGCCCTTTTGACCGAGGGCAAGCGAGACTTCTTTGTAGCGCTGATTTGCCCTTCCGGCTTGCTTGGTTGGCCAAAAAGGGCGTATGCGTTTTTTCCTGAATATATTCAGGAAAAAACGCATACGCCCTTTTTGGCCAAGGGCATCATTGTCAACGTTTTGCCGCTTTTCATGTGCTTTAAAGGCGAGTGGAATCTACCTCCTGAAATCTGTTTCCTGCAAATCTGCCTTGCTTTCAAATCCTCTTCGTTGCCTTCCCTCAATATATTTGTGGACGAGAGTTCTCATTTATAACTCTGCACGTTTGTGAATTGCAGTGCCCCTGAGCTCCATTTGTCTCCTCGCTTTTTTGGGAGCTGGCCGCAAAAGCGCAGGATTGCTTCAGGCCCTATTTTGGTTCTGGGGGGCAGGCTGAGCCTGTGGTTCATTCTTCTTCCTGATGGGAAAATGGAGTGACCTATGCCTGTCCCAACACCTAGGGCTCGTCTCTCGTTGGTTCCGCGTCTTCCCGTTCATCCTCAGGACAAATTGCAACCTGAACGAAACAGTAGGTTAAAGGTGCTGATTCTCCAAGTAGGGAGATGGTTAGTCAAGCGGCTGGAATGGCGAACCCGAGCACAAGGAGAGGAGAAATGAGGTGCGTTTTAGAAACCTTTCCCGATCTCATGGCATACCATCTTCTGGGTTTCCCATGCATGTTTTGATGTAGGAAGATTCCCTTGTACCTGGAGATTTGAGACCCATGGGGTGTGTTCCCCGCAGTGTTACTTTAAAGTATCTGCATTTGCTCACCCAACCTCACCAACCCTCTCAGCCCCAAGAGTGTCCAGCCTTATGTCTCATCCAGCTGTGGGTCTTGATATGGTCAATCCAGGTTGCATCATAGACCCTGAACGGATTTTGTAAGAATTTCTCTCTCTTTCACTGTCTTTGTTTTGTGGGTTTTTTAAAGTAATTTATGTTTAGAATCGGGCTTGGCTGCTTTTCCCTGCTGTGTTGATGCCGCTTTACACCCTCTTGATTCACTTGCAGAGAGATATCGATACATAGGTTTTCAGATTCTTACTAGTCAGATATATTCTTGTGTGTTGACTAGGGTGTGTTGAGTCCAGTTCACTGAGCAGGGAGTAGGCCTTGTCTATTACATATTTGGCTTATGGAGCGGTCTCTGAGCTAATTTCAAACCCTTGTTTTATGCATCACCCCACCTCACCTTTCCCGTTAAGCAGCCATAGTGTGTCTTCTAAAGGTGTGACTCTGTTCTGTTTTGTAATTCAGTTCAAGTGTAGCGATTTTGACATTCCCTCTATAAGCGATATCTTAGGATAAGTGTCTTTTTCTGTGTGACTTATTTCACTTAGAATCATCGTATCTAAATCCACTCATCATGCTGCTAACTAGCCTTATGACATTGATTTCATGGCTGAGTGATATTCCACTGTGCCAAGTACCACCATTTCTTTATCCATTTTTCTCTTTCCTGGGATATTGAAGGTGTACCGAAGTGGAGGTTCTTGGAAACAGAGCAGCCGTAAACTTTAGGGTGCCTGTGTCTTGTTGACTTTTAGTTTTCCCAATTTCTACGCCCATGAGTGGAAGTGCCCTATGCTCTCTACGCTGTGTTTATTACTTGTTTCAGGACACACCGTACTCTTCTCCAGAGTGCCTGTTGGCAATTTACATCCCGCCCATCAGCGTAGCAAGGCTCCCATGTCTCCATGGCCTGTCCTGCTTTTCTGGTTTTTACACTTTGTTCAGCATGGCCCTTTTGACCGAGGGCAAGCGAGACTTCTTTGTAGCGCTGATTTGCCCTTCCGGCTTGCTTGGTTGGCCAAAAAGGGCGTATGCGTTTTTTCCTGAATATATTCAGGAAAAAACGCATACGCCCTTTTTGGCCAAGGGCATCATTGTCAACGTTTTGCCGCTTTTCATGTGCTTTAAAGGCGAGTCGAATCTACCTCCTGAAATCTGTTTCCTGCAAATCTGCCTTGCTTTCAAATCCTCTTCGTTGCCTTCCCTCAATATATTTGTGGACGAGAGTTCTCATTTATAACTCTGCACGTTTGTGAATTGCAGTGCCCCTGAGCTCCATTTGTCTCCTCGCTTTTTTGGGAGCTGGCCGCAAAAGCGCAGGATTGCTTCAGGCCCTATTTTGGTTCTGGGGGGCAGGCTGAGCCTGTGGTTCATTCTTCTTCCTGATGAGAAAATGGAGTGACCTATGCCTGTCCCAACACCTAGGGCTCGTCTCTCGTTGGTTCCGCGTCTTCCCGTTCATCCTCAGGACAAATTACAACCTGTACAATCAGGAGGTTAAAGGTGCTGATTCTCCAAGTAGGGAGATGGTTAGTCAAGCAGCTGGAATGGTGAACCCGAGCACAAGGAGAGGAGAAATGAGGTGCAGTTTAGAAACCTTTCCCGATCTCATGGCATACCATCTTCTGGGTTTCCCATGCATGTTTTGATGTAGGAAGATGCCCTTGTACCTGGAGATTTGAGACCCATGGGGTGTGTTCCCCGCAGTGTTACTTTAAAGTATCTGCATTTGCTCACCCAACCTCACCAATCCTCTCAGCCCCAAGAGTGTCCAGCCTTATGTCTCATCCAGCTGTGGGTCTAGATATGGTCAATCCAGGTTGCATCAGAGACCCTGAACGGATTTTGTAAGAATTTCTCTCTCTTTCACTGTCTTTGCTTTGTGGGTTTTTTAAAGTAATGTATGTTTAGAATGGGGTTTGGCTGCTTTTCCCTGCTGTGTTTATGCCGCTTTACACCCTCTTGATTCACTTGCAGAGAGATATCGATACATAGGTTTTCAGATTCATACTAGTCAGATATATTCTTGTGCGGTGACTAGGGGGTGTTGAGTCCAGTTCACTGAGCAGGGAGTAGGCCTTGTCTATTACATATTTGGCTTATGGAACGGTGTCTGAGCTAATTTCAAACCCTTGTTTTATGCATCACCCCACCTCACCTTTCCCGTTAAGCAGCCATAGTGTGTCTTCTAAAGGTGTGAATCTGTTCTGTTTTGTAATTCAGTTCAAGTGTAGCGATTTTGACATTCCCTCTATAAGCGATATCTTAGGATAAGTGTCTTTTTCTGTGTGACTTATTTCACTTAGAATCATCGTACCTAAATCCACTCATCATGCTGATAACTAGCCTTATGACATTGATTTCATGGCTGAGTGATATTCCATTGTGCCAAGTACCACCATTTCTTTATCCATTTTTCTCTTTCCTGGGATATTGATGGTGTACCGAAGTGGAGGTTCTTGGAAACAGAGCAGCCGTAAACTTTAGGGTGCCTGTGTCTTGTTGATTTTTAGTTTTCCCAATTTATACGCCCTTGAGTGGAAGTGCCCTATGCTCTCTACGCTGTGTTTATTACTTGTTTCAGGACACACCGTACTCTTCTCCAGAGTGCCTGTTGGCAATTTACATCCCGCCCATCAGCGTAGCAAGGCTCCCATGTCTCCATGGCCTGTCCTGCTTTTCTGGTTTTTACTGTTTGTTCAGCATGGCCCTTTTGACCGAGGGCAAGCGAGACTTCTTTGTAGCGCTGATTTGCCCTTCCGGCTTGCTTGGTTGGCCAAAAAGGGCGTATGCGTTTTTTCCTGAATATATTCAGGAAAAAACGCATACGCCCTTTTTGGCCAAGGGCATCATTGTCAACGTTTTGCCGCTTTTCATGTGCTTTAAAGGCGAGTGGAATCTACCTCCTGAAATCTGTTTCCTGCAAATCTGCCTTGCTTTCAAATCCTCTTCGTTGCCTTCCCTCAATATATTTGTGGACGAGAGTTCTCATTTATAACTCTGCACGTTTGTGAATTGCAGTGCCCCTGAGCTCCATTTGTCTCCTCGCTTTTTTGGGAGCTGGCCGCAAAAGCGCAGGATTGCTTCAGGCCCTATTTTGGTTCTGGGGGGCAGGCTGAGCCTGTGGTTCATTCTTCTTCCTGATGGGAAAATGGAGTGACCTATGCCTGTCCCAACACCTAGGGCTCGTCTCTCGTTGGTTCCGCGTCTTCCCGTTCATCCTCAGGACAAATTGCAACCTGTACAATCAGGAGGTTAAAGGTGCTGATTCTCCAAGTAGGGAGATGGTTAGTCAAGCGGCTGGAATGGCGAACCCGAGCACAAGGAGAGGAGAAATGAGGTGCGTTTTAGAAACCTTTCCCGATCTCATGGCATACCATCTTCTGGGTTTCCCATGCATGTTTTGATGTAGGAAGATTCCCTTGTACCTGGAGATTTGAGACCCATGGGGTGTGTTCCCCGCAGTGTTACTTTAAAGTATCTGCATTTGCTCACCCAACCTCACCAACCCTCTCAGCCCCAAGAGTGTCCAGCCTTATGTCTCATCCAGCTGTGGGTCTTGATATGGTCAATCCAGGTTGCATCATAGACCCTGAACGGATTTTGTAAGAATTTCTCTCTCTTTCACTGTCTTTGTTTTGTGGGTTTTTTAAAGTAATTTATGTTTAGAATCGGGCTTGGCTGCTTTTCCCTGCTGTGTTGATGCCGCTTTACACCCTCTTGATTCACTTGCAGAGAGATATCGATACATAGGTTTTCAGATTCTTACTAGTCAGATATATTCTTGTGTGTTGACTAGGGTGTGTTGAGTCCAGTTCACTGAGCAGGGAGTAGGCCTTGTCTATTACATATTTTGCTTATGGAGCGGTCTCTGAGCTAATTTGAAACCCTTGTTTTATGCATCACCCCACCTCACCTTTCCCGTTAAGCAGCCATAGTGTGTCTTCTAAAGGTGTGACTCTGTTCTGTTTTGTAATTCAGTTCAAGTGTAGCGATTTTGACATTCCCTCTATAAGCGATATCTTAGGATAAGTGTCTTTTTCTGTGTGACTTATTTCACTTAGAAGCATCGTACCTAAATCCACTCATCATGCTGCTAACTAGCCTTATGACATTGATTTCATGGTTGAGTGATATTCCATTGTGCCAAGTACCACCATTTCTTTATCCATTTTTCTCTTTCCTGGGATATTGATGGTGTACCGAAGTGGAGGTTCTTGGAAACAGAGCAGCCGTAAACTTTAGGGTGCCTGTGTCTTGTTGATTTTTAGTTTTCCCAATTTATACGCCCTTGAGTGGAAGTGCCCTATGCTCTCTACGCTGTGTTTATTACTTGTTTCAGGACACACCGTACTCTTCTCCAGAGTGCCTGTTGGCAATTTACATCCCGCCCATCAGCGTAGCAAGGCTCCCATGTCTCCATGGCCTGTCCTGCTTTTCTGGTTTTTACTGTTTGTTCAGCATGGCCCTTTTGACCGAGGGCAAGCGAGACTTCTTTGTAGCGCTGATTTGCCCTTCCGGCTTGCTTGGTTGGCCAAAAAGGGCGTATGCGTTTTTTCCTGAATATATTCAGGAAAAAACGCATACGCCCTTTTTGGCCAAGGGCATCATTGTCAACGTTTTGCCGCTTTTCATGTGCTTTAAAGGCGAGTCGAATCTACCTCCTGAAATCTGTTTCCTGCAAATCTGCCTTGCTTTCAAATCCTCTTCGTTGCCTTCCCTCAATATATTTGTGGACGAGAGTTCTCATTTATAACTCTGCACGTTTGTGAATTGCAGTGCCCCTGAGCTCCATTTGTCTCCTCGCTTTTTTGGGAGCTGGCCGCAAAAGCGCAGGATTGCTTCAGGCCCTATTTTGGTTCTGGGGGGCAGGCTGAGCCTGTGGTTCATTCTTCTTCCTGATGGGAAAATGGAGTGACCTATGCCTGTCCCAACACCTAGGGCTCGTCTCTCGTTGGTTCCGCGTCTTCCCGTTCATCCTCAGGACAAATTGCAACCTGTACAATCAGGAGGTTAAAGGTGCTGATTCTCCAAGTAGGGAGATGGTTAGTCAAGCGGCTGGAATGGCGAACCCGAGCACAAGGAGAGGAGAAATGAGGTGCGTTTTAGAAACCTTTCCCGATCTCATGGCATACCATCTTCTGGGTTTCCCATGCATGTTTTGATGTAGGAAGATTCCCTTGTACCTGGAGATTTGAGACCCATGGGGTGTGTTCCCCGCAGTGTTACTTTAAAGTATCTGCATTTGCTCACCCAACCTCACCAACCCTCTCAGCCCCAAGAGTGTCCAGCCTTATGTCTCATCCAGCTGTGGGTCTTGATATGGTCAATCCAGGTTGCATCATAGACCCTGAACGGATTTTGTAAGAATTTCTCTCTCTTTCACTGTCTTTGTTTTGTGGGTTTTTTAAAGTAATTTATGTTTAGAATCGGGCTTGGCTGCTTTTCCCTGCTGTGTTGATGCCGCTTTACACCCTCTTGATTCACTTGCAGAGAGATATCGATACATAGGTTTTCAGATTCTTACTAGTCAGATATATTCTTGTGTGTTGACTAGGGTGTGTTGAGTCCAGTTCACTGAGCAGGGAGTAGGCCTTGTCTATTACATATTTTGCTTATGGAGCGGTCTCTGAGCTAATTTGAAACCCTTGTTTTATGCATCACCCCACCTCACCTTTCCCGTTAAGCAGCCATAGTGTGTCTTCTAAAGGTGTGACTCTGTTCTGTTTTGTAATTCAGTTCAAGTGTAGCGATTTTGACATTCCCTCTATAAGCCATATCTTAGGATAAGTGTCTTTTTCTGTGTGACTTATTTCACTTAGAAGCATCGTACCTAAGTCCACTCATCATGCTGCTAACTAGCCTTATGACATTGATTTCATGGTTGAGTGATATTCCATTGTGCCAAGTACCACCATTTCTTTATCCATTTTTCTCTTTCCTGGGATATTGATGGTGTACCGAAGTGGAGGTTCTTGGAAACAGAGCAGCCGTAAACTTTAGGGTGCCTGTGTCTTGTTGATTTTTAGTTTTCCCAATTTATACGCCCTTGAGTGGAAGTGCCCTATGCTCTCTACGCTGTGTTTATTACTTGTTTCAGGACACACCGTACTCTTCTCCAGAGTGCCTGTTGGCAATTTACATCCCGCCCATCAGCGTAGCAAGGCTCCCATGTCTCCATGGCCTGTCCTGCTTTTCTGGTTTTTACTGTTTGTTCAGCATGGCCCTTTTGACCGAGGGCAAGCGAGACTTCTTTGTAGCGCTGATTTGCCCTTCCGGCTTGCTTGGTTGGCCAAAAAGGGCGTATGCGTTTTTTCCTGAATATATTCAGGAAAAAACGCATACGCCCTTTTTGGCCAAGGGCATCATTGTCAACGTTTTGCCGCTTTTCATGTGCTTTAAAGGCGAGTGGAATCTACCTCCTGAAATCTGTTTCCTGCAAATCTGCCTTGCTTTCAAATCCTCTTCGTTGCCTTCCCTCAATATATTTGTGGACGAGAGTTCTCATTTATAACTCTGCACGTTTGTGAATTGCAGTGCCCCTGAGCTCCATTTGTCTCCTCGCTTTTTTGGGAGCTGGCCGCAAAAGCGCAGGATTGCTTCAGGCCCTATTTTGGTTCTGGGGGGCAGGCTGAGCCTGTGGTTCATTCTTCTTCCTGATGGGAAAATGGAGTGACCTATGCCTGTCCCAACACCTAGGGCTCGTCTCTCGTTGGTTCCGCGTCTTCCCGTTCATCCTCAGGACAAATTGCAACCTGTACAATCAGGAGGTTAAAGGTGCTGATTCTCCAAGTAGGGAGATGGTTAGTCAAGCGGCTGGAATGGCGAACCCGAGCACAAGGAGAGGAGAAATGAGGTGCGTTTTAGAAACCTTTCCCGATCTCATGGCATACCATCTTCTGGGTTTCCCATGCATGTTTTGATGTAGGAAGATTCCCTTGTACCTGGAGATTTGAGACCCATGGGGTGTGTTCCCCGCAGTGTTACTTTAAAGTATCTGCATTTGCTCACCCAACCTCACCAACCCTCTCAGCCCCAAGAGTGTCCAGCCTTATGTCTCATCCAGCTGTGGGTCTTGATATGGTCAATCCAGGTTGCATCATAGACCCTGAACGGATTTTGTAAGAATTTCTCTCTCTTTCACTGTCTTTGCTTTGTGGGTTTTTTAAAGTAATGTATGTTTAGAATGGGGTTTGGCTGCTTTTCCCTGGTGTGTTTATGCCGCTTTACACCCTCTTGATTCACTTGCAGAGAGATATCGATACATAGGTTTTCAGATTCATACTAGTCAGATATATTCTTGTGCGGTGACTAGGGGGTGTTGAGTCCAGTTCACTGAGCAGGGAGTAGGCCTTGTCTATTACATATTTGGCTTATGGAGCGGTGTCTGAGCTAATTTCAAACCCTTGTTTTATGCATCACCCCACCTCACCTTTCCCGTTAAGCAGCCATAGTGTGTCTTCTAAAGGTGTGACTCTGTTCTGTTTTGTAATTCAGTTCAAGTGTAGCGATTTTGACATTCCCTCTATAAGCGATATCTTAGGATAAGTGTCTTTTTCTGTGTGACTTATTTCACTTAGAATCATCGTATCTAAATCCACTCATCATGCTGCTAACTAGCCTTATGACATTGATTTCATGGCTGAGTGATATTCCATTGTGCCAAGTACCACCATTTCTTTATCCATTTTTCTCTTTCCTGGGATATTGATGGTGTACCGAAGTGGAGGTTCTTGGAAACAGAGCAGCCGTAAACTTTAGGGTGCCTGTGTCTTGTTGATTTTTAGTTTTCCCAATTTATACGCCCTTGAGTGGAAGTGCCCTATGCTCTCTACGCTGTGTTTATTACTTGTTTCAGGACACACCGTACTCTTCTCCAGAGTGCCTGTTGGCAATTTACATCCCGCCCATCAGCGTAGCAAGGCTCCCATGTCTCCATGGCCTGTCCTGCTTTTCTGGTTTTTACTGTTTGTTCAGCATGGCACTTTTGACCGAGGGCAAGCGAGACTTCTTTGTAGCGCTGATTTGCCCTTCCGGCTTGCTTGGTTGGCCAAAAAGGGCGTATGCGTTTTTTCCTGAATATATTCAGGAAAAAACGCATACGCCCTTTTTGGCCAAGGGCATCATTGTCAACGTTTTGCCGCTTTTCATGTGCTTTAAAGGCGAGTCGAATCTACCTCCTGAAATCTGTTTCCTGCAAATCTGCCTTGCTTTCAAATCCTCTTCGTTGCCTTCCCTCAATATATTTGTGGATGAGAGTTCTCATTTATAACTCTGCACGTTTGTGAATTGCAGTGCCCCTGAGCTCCATTTGTCTCCTCGCTTTTTTGGGAGCTGGCCGCAAAAGCGCAGGATTGCTTCAGGCCCTATTTTGGTTCTGGGGGGCAGGCTGAGCCTGTGGTTCATTCTTCTTCCTGATGGGAAAATGGAGTGACCTATGCCTGTCCCAACACCTAGGGCTCGTCTCTCGTTGGTTCCGCGTCTTCCCGTTCATCCTCAGGACAAATTGCAACCTGTACAATCAGGAGGTTAAAGGTGCTGATTCTCCAAGTAGGGAGATGGTTAGTCAAGCGGCTGGAATGGCAAACCCGAGCACAAGGAGAGGAGAAATGAGGTGCGTTTTAGAAACCTTTCCCGATCTCATGGCATACCATCTTCTGGGTTTCCCATGCATGTTTTGATGTAGGAAGATTCCCTTGTACCTGGAGATTTGAGACCCATGGGGTGTGTTCCCCGCAGTGTTACTTTAAAGTATCTGCATTTGCTCACCCAACCTCACCAACCCTCTCAGCCCCAAGAGTGTCCAGCCTTATGTCTCATCCAGCTGTGGGTCTTGATATGGTCAATCCAGGTTGCATCATAGACCCTGAACGGATTTTGTAAGAATTTCTCTCTCTTTCACTGTCTTTGTTTTGTGGGTTTTTTAAAGTAATTTATGTTTAGAATCGGGCTTGGCTGCTTTTCCCTGCTGTGTTGATGCCGCTTTACACCCTCTTGATTCACTTGCAGAGAGATATCGATACATAGGTTTTCAGATTCTTACTAGTCAGATATATTCTTGTGTGTTGACTAGGGTGTGTTGAGTCCAGTTCACTGAGCAGGGAGTAGGCCTTGTCTATTACATATTTTGCTTATGGAGCGGTCTCTGAGCTAATTTGAAACCCTTGTTTTATGCATCACCCCACCTCACCTTTCCCGTTAAGCAGCCATAGTGTGTCTTCTAAAGGTGTGACTCTGTTCTGTTTTGTAATTCAGTTCAAGTGTAGCGATTTTGACATTCCCTCTATAAGCCATATCTTAGGATAAGTGTCTTTTTCTGTGTGACTTATTTCACTTAGAATCATCGTATCTAAATCCACTCATCATGCTGCTAACTAGCCTTATGACATTGATTTCATGGCTGAGTGATATTCCACTGTGCCAAGTACCACCATTTCTTTATCCATTTTTCTCTTTCCTGGGATATTGAAGGTGT
This sequence comes from Eubalaena glacialis, assembly GCF_028564815.1. Lineage (NCBI taxonomy): Eukaryota > Metazoa > Chordata > Mammalia > Artiodactyla > Balaenidae > Eubalaena > Eubalaena glacialis. Next base: position 828,020 of record NW_026871555.1, on the reverse strand, counting down.
ACCGAAGTGGAGGTTCTTGGAAACAGAGCAGCCGTAAACTTTAGGGTGCCTGTGTCTTGTTGACTTTTAGTTTTCCCAATTTCTACGCCCATGAGTGGAAGTGCCCTATGCTCTCTACGCTGTGTTTATTACTTGTTTCAGGACACACCGTACTCTTCTCCAGAGTGCCTGTTGGCAATTTACATCCCGCCCATCAGCGTAGCAAGGCTCCCATGTCTCCATGGCCTGTCCTGCTTTTCTGGTTTTTACACTTTGTTCAGCATGGCCCTTTTGACCGAGGGCAAGCGAGACTTCTTTGTAGCGCTGATTTGCCCTTCCGGCTTGCTTGGTTGGCCAAAAAGGGCGTATGCGTTTTTTCCTGAATATATTCAGGAAAAAACGCATACGCCCTTTTTGGCCAAGGGCATCATTGTCAACGTTTTGCCGCTTTTCATGTGCTTTAAAGGCGAGTCGAATCTACCTCCTGAAATCTGTTTCCTGCAAATCTGCCTTGCTTTCAAATCCTCTTCGTTGCCTTCCCTCAATATATTTGTGGACGAGAGTTCTCATTTATAACTCTGCACGTTTGTGAATTGCAGTGCCCCTGAGCTCCATTTGTCTCCTCGCTTTTTTGGGAGCTGGCCGCAAAAGCGCAGGATTGCTTCAGGCCCTATTTTGGTTCTGGGGGGCAGGCTGAGCCTGTGGTTCATTCTTCTTCCTGATGGGAAAATGGAGTGACCTATGCCTGTCCCAACACCTAGGGCTCGTCTCTCGTTGGTTCCACGTCTTCCCGTTCATCCTCAGGACAAATTGCAACCTGTACAATCAGGAGGTTAAAGGTGCTGATTCTCCAAGTAGGGAGATGGTTAGTCAAGCGGCTGGAATGGCGAACCCGAGCACAAGGAGAGGAGAAATGAGGTGCGTTTTAGAAACCTTTCCCGATCTCATGGCATACCATCTTCTGGGTTTCCCATGCATGTTTTGATGTAGGAAGATTCCCTTGTACCTGGAGATTTGAGACCCATGGGGTGTGTTCCCCGCAGTGTTACTTTAAAGTATCTGCATTTGCTCACCCAACCTCACCAACCCTCTCAGCCCCAAGAGTGTCCAGCCTTATGTCTCATCCAGCTGTGGGTCTTGATATGGTCAATCCAGGTTGCATCATAGACCCTGAACGGATTTTGTAAGAATTTCTCTCTCTTTCACTGTCTTTGTTTTGTGGGTTTTTTAAAGTAATTTATGTTTAGAATCGGGCTTGGCTGCTTTTCCCTGCTGTGTTGATGCCGCTTTACACCCTCTTGATTCACTTGCAGACAGATATCGATACATCGGTTTTCAGATTCTTACTAGTCAGATATATTCTTGTGTGTTGACTAGGGTGTGTTGAGTCCAGTTCACTGAGCAGGGAGTAGGCCTTGTCTATTACATATTTTGCTTATGGAGCGGTCTCTGAGCTAATTTGAAACCCTTGTTTTATGCATCACCCCACCTCACCTTTCCCGTTAAGCAGCCATAGTGTGTCTTCTAAAGGTGTGACTCTGTTCTGTTTTGTAATTCAGTTCAAGTGTAGCGATTTTGACATTCCCTCTATAAGCGATATCTTAGGATAAGTGTCTTTTTCTGTGTGACTTATTTCACTTAGAATCATCGTATCTAAATCCACTCATCATGCTGCTAACTAGCCTTATGACATTGATTTCATGGCTGAGTGATATTCCACTGTGCCAAGTACCACCATTTCTTTATCCATTTTTCTCTTTCCTGGGATATTGAAGGTGTACCGAAGTGGAGGTTCTTGGAAACAGAGCAGCCGTAAACTTTAGGGTGCCTGTGTCTTGTTGACTTTTAGTTTTCCCAATTTCTACGCCCATGAGTGGAAGTGCCCTATGCTCTCTACGCTGTGTTTATTACTTGTTTCAGGACACACCGTACTCTTCTCCAGAGTGCCTGTTGGCAATTTACATCCCGCCCATCAGCGTAGCAAGGCTCCCATGTCTCCATGGCCTGTCCTGCTTTTCTGGTTTTTACACTTTGTTCAGCATGGCCCTTTTGACCGAGGGCAAGCGAGACTTCTTTGTAGCGCTGATTTGCCCTTCCGGCTTGCTTGGTTGGCCAAAAAGGGCGTATGCGTTTTTTCCTGAATATATTCAGGAAAAAACGCATACGCCCTTTTTGGCCAAGGGCATCATTGTCAACGTTTTGCCGCTTTTCATGTGCTTTAAAGGCGAGTCGAATCTACCTCCTGAAATCTGTTTCCTGCAAATCTGCCTTGCTTTCAAATCCTCTTCGTTGCCTTCCCTCAATATATTTGTGGACGAGAGTTCTCATTTATAACTCTGCACGTTTGTGAATTGCAGTGCCCCTGAGCTCCATTTGTCTCCTCGCTTTTTTGGGAGCTGGCCGCAAAAGCGCAGGATTGCTTCAGGCCCTATTTTGGTTCTGGGGGGCAGGCTGAGCCTGTGGTTCATTCTTCTTCCTGATGGGAAAATGGAGTGACCTATGCCTGTCCCAACACCTAGGGCTCGTCTCTCGTTGGTTCCGCGTCTTCCCGTTCATCCTCAGGACAAATTGCAACCTGTACAATCAGGAGGTTAAAGGTGCTGATTCTCCAAGTAGGGAGAAGGTTAGTCAAGCGGCTGGAATGGCGAACCCGAGCACAAGGAGAGGAGAAATGAGGTGCGTTTTAGAAACCTTTCCCGATCTCATGGCATACCATCTTCTGGGTTTCCCATGCATGTTTTGATGTAGGAAGATTCCCTTGTACCTGGAGATTTGAGACCCATGGGGTGTATTCCCCGCAGTGTTACTTTAAAGTATCTGCATTTGCTCACCCAACCTCACCAACCCTCTCAGCCCCAAGAGTGTCCAGCCTTATGTCTCATCCAGCTGTGGGTCTTGATATGGTCAATCCAGGTTGCATCATAGACCCTGAACGGATTTTGTAAGAATTTCTCTCTCTTTCACTGTCTTTGTTTTGTGGGTTTTTTAAAGTAATTTATGTTTAGAATCGGGCTTGGCTGCTTTTCCCTGCTGTGTTGATGCCGCTTTACACCCTCTTGATTCACTTGCAGAGAGATATCGATACATAGGTTTTCAGATTCTTACTAGTCAGATATATTCTTGTGTGTTGACTAGGGTGTGTTGAGTCCAGTTCACTGAGCAGGGAGTAGGCCTTGTCTATTACATATTTTGCTTATGGAGCGGTCTCTGAGCTAATTTGAAACCCTTGTTTTATGCATCACCCCACCTCACCTTTCCCATTAAGCAGCCATAGTGTGTCTTCTAAAGGTGTGCCTCTGTTCTGTTTTGTAATTCAGTTCAAGTGTAGCGATTTTGACATTCCCTCTATAAGCGATATCTTAGGATAAGTGTCTTTTTCTGTGTGACTTATTTCACTTAGAATCATCGTATCTAAATCCACTCATCATGCTGCTAACTAGCCTTATGACATTGATTTCATGGCTGAGTGATATTCCTCTGTGCCAAGTACCACCATTTCTTTATCCATTTTTCTCTTTCCTGGGATATTGAAGGTGTACCGAAGTGGAGATTCTTGGAAACAGAGCAGCCGTAAACTTTAGGGTGCCTGTGTCTTGTTGACTTTTAGTTTTCCCAATTTATACGCCCATGAGTGGAAGTGCCCTATGCTCTCTACGCTGTGTTTATTACTTGTTTCAGGACACACCGTACTCTTCTCCAGAGTGCCTGTTGGCAATTTACATCCCGCCCATCAGCGTAGCAAGGCTCCCATGTCTCCATGGCCTGTCCTGCTTTTCTGGTTTTTACACTTTGTTCAGCATGGCCCTTTTGACCGAGGGCAAGCGAGACTTCTTTGTAGCGCTGATTTGCCCTTCCGGCTTGCTTGGTTGGCCAAAAAGGGCGTATGCGTTTTTTCCTGAATATATTCAGGAAAAAACGCATACGCCCTTTTTGGCCAAGGGCATCATTGTCAACGTTTTGCCGCTTTTCATGTGCTTTAAAGGCGAGTCGAATCTACCTCCTGAAATCTGTTTCCTGCAAATCTGCCTTGCTTTCAAATCCTCTTCGTTGCCTTCCCTCAATATATTTGTGGACGAGAGTTCTCATTTATAACTCTGCACGTTTGTGAATTGCAGTGCCCCTGAGCTCCATTTGTCTCCTCGCTTTTTTGGGAGCTGGCCGCAAAAGCGCAGGATTGCTTCAGGCCCTAGTTTGGTTCTGGGGGGCAGGCTGAGCCTGTGGTTCATTCTTCTTCCTGATGAGAAAATGGAGTGACCTATGCCTGTCCCAACACCTAGGGCTCATCTCTCGTTGGTTCCGCGTCTTCCCGTTCATCCTCAGGACAAATTGCAACCTGTACAATCAGGAGGTTAAAGGTGCTGATTCTCCAAGTAGGGAGATGGTTAGTCAAGCAGCTGGAATGGTGAACCCGAGCACAAGGAGAGGAGAAATGAGGTGCAGTTTAGAAACCTTTCCCGATCTCATGGCATACCATCTTCTGGGTTTCCCATGCATGTTTTGATGTAGGAAGATGCCCTTGTACCTGGAGATTTGAGACCCATGGGGTGTGTTCCCCGCAGTGTTACTTTAAAGTATCTGCATTTGCTCACCCAACCTCACCAATCCTCTCAGCCCCAAGAGTGTCCAGCCTTATGTCTCATCCAGCTGTGGGTCTAGATATGGTCAATCCAGGTTGCATCAGAGACCCTGAACGGATTTTGTAAGAATTTCTCTCTCTTTCACTGTCTTTGCTTTGTGGGTTTTTTAAAGTAATGTATGTTTAGAATGGGGTTTGGCTGCTTTTCCCTGCTGTGTTTATGCCGCTTTACACCCTCTTGATTCACTTGCAGAGAGATATCGATACATAGGTTTTCAGATTCATACTAGTCAGATATATACTTGTGCGGTGACTAGGGGGTGTTGAGTCCAGTTCACTGAGCAGGGAGTAGGCCTTGTCTATTACATATTTGGCTTATGGAGCGGTGTCTGAGCTAATTTCAAACCCTTGTTTTATGCATCACCCCACCTCACCTTTCCCGTTAAGCAGCCATAGTGTGTCTTCTAAAGGTGTGACTCTGTTCTGTTTTGTAATTCAGTTCAAGTGTAGCGATTTTGACATTCCCTCTATAAGCGATATCTTAGGATAAGTGTCTTTTTCTGTGTGACTTATTTCACTTAGAATCATCGTATCTAAATCCACTCATCATGCTGCTAACTAGCCTTATGACATTGATTTCATGGCTGAGTGATATTCCATTGTGCCAAGTACCACCATTTCTTTATCCATTTTTCTCTTTCCTGGGATATTGATGGTGTACCGAAGTGGAGGTTCTTGGAAACAGAGCAGCCGTAAACTTTAGGGTGCCTGTGTCTTGTTGATTTTTAGTTTTCCCAATTTATACGCCCTTGAGTGGAAGTGCCCTATGCTCTCTACGCTGTGTTTATTACTTGTTTCAGGACACACCGTACTCTTCTCCAGAGTGCCTGTTGGCAATTTACATCCCGCCCATCAGCGTAGCAAGGCTCCCATGTCTCCATGGCCTGTCCTGCTTTTCTGGTTTTTACTGTTTGTTCAGCATGGCCCTTTTGACCGAGGGCAAGCGAGACTTCTTTGTAGCGCTGATTTGCCCTTCCGGCTTGCTTGGTTGGCCAAAAAGGGCGTATGCGTTTTTTCCTGAATATATTCAGGAAAAAACGCATACGCCCTTTTTGGCCAAGGGCATCATTGTCAACGTTTTGCTGCTTTTCATGTGCTTTAAAGGCGAGTCGAATCTACCTCCTGAAATCTGTTTCCTGCAAATCTGCCTTGCTTTCAAATCCTCTTCGTTGCCTTCCCTCAATATATTTGTGGACGAGAGTTCTCATTTATAACTCTGCACGTTTGTGAATTGCAGTGCCCCTGAGCTCCATTTGTCTCCTCGCTTTTTTGGGAGCTGGCCGCAAAAGCGCAGGATTGCTTCAGGCCCTATTTTGGTTCTGGGGGGCAGGCTGAGCCTGTGGTTCATTCTTCTTCCTGATGGGAAAATGGAGTGACCTATGCCTGTCCCAACACCTAGGGCTCGTCTCTCGTTGGTTCCGCGTCTTCTCGTTCATCCTCAGGACAAATTGCAACCTGTACAATCAGGAGGTTAAAGGTGCTGATTCTCCAAGTAGGGAGATGGTTAGTCAAGCGGCTGGAATGGCGAACCCGAGCACAAGGAGAGGAGAAATGAGGTGCGTTTTAGAAACCTTTCCCGATCTCATGGCATACCATCTTCTGGGTTTCCCATGCATGTTTTGATGTAGGAAGATTCCCTTGTACCTGGAGATTTGAGACCCATGGGGTGTGTTCCCCGCAGTGTTACTTTAAAGTATCTGCATTTGCTCACCCAACCTCACCAACCCTCTCAGCCCCAAGAGTGTCCAGCCTTATGTCTCATCCAGCTGTGGGTCTTGATATGGTCAATCCAGGTTGCATCATAGACCCTGAACGGATTTTGTAAGAATTTCTCTCTCTTTCACTGTCTTTGTTTTGTGGGTTTTTTAAAGTAATTTATGTTTAGAATCGGGCTTGGCTGCTTTTCCCTGCTGTGTTGATGCCGCTTTACACCCTCTTGATTCACTTGCAGAGAGATATCGATACATAGGTTTTCAGATTCTTACTAGTCAGATATATTCGTGTGTGTTGACTAGGGTGTGTTGAGTCCAGTTCACTGAGCAGGGAGTAGGCCTTGTCTATTACATATTTTGCTTATGGAGCAGTCTCTGAGCTAATTTGAAACCCTTGTTTTATGCATCACCCCACCTCACCTTTCCCGTTAAGCAGCCATAGTGTGTCTTCTAAAGGTGTGACTCTGTTCTGTTTTGTAATTCAGTTCAAGTGTAGCGATTTTGACATTCCCTCTATAAGCGATATCTTAGGATAAGTGTCTTTTTCTGTGTGACTTATTTCACTTAGAATCATCGTATCTAAATCCACTCATCATGCTGCTAACTAGCCTTATGACATTGATTTCATGGCTGAGTGATATTCCACTGTGCCAAGTACCACCATTTCTTTATCCATTTTTCTCTTTCCTGGGATATTGAAGGTGTACCGAAGTGGAGGTTCTTGGAAACAGAGCAGCCGTAAACTTTAGGGTGCCTGTGTCTTGTTGACTTTTAGTTTTCCCAATTTATACGCCCATGAGTGGAAGTGCCCTATGCTCTCTACGCTGTGTTTATTACTTGTTTCAGGACACACCGTACTCTTCTCCAGAGTGCCTGTTGGCAATTTACATCCCGCCCATCAGCGTAGCAAGGCTCCCATGTCTCCATGGCCTGTCCTGCTTTTCTGGTTTTTACACTTTGTTCAGCATGGCCCTTTTGACCGAGGGCAAGCGAGACTTCTTTGTAGCGCTGATTTGCCCTTCCGGCTTGCTTGGTTGGCCAAAAAGGGCGTATGCGTTTTTTCCTGAATATATTCAGGAAAAAACGCATACGCCCTTTTTGGCCAAGGGCATCATTGTCAACGTTTTGCCGCTTTTCATGTGCTTTAAAGGCGAGTCGAATCTACCTCCTGAAATCTGTTTCCTGCAAATCTGCCTTGCTTTCAAATCCTCTTCGTTGCCTTCCCTCAATATATTTGTGGACGAGAGTTCTCATTTATAACTCTGCACGTTTGTGAATTGCAGTGCCCCTGAGCTCCATTTGTCTCCTCGCTTTTTTGGGAGCTGGCCGCAAAAGCGCAGGATTGCTTCAGGCCCTATGTTGGTTCTGGGGGGCAGGCTGAGCCTGTGGTTCATTCTTCTTCCTGATGAGAAAATGGAGTGACCTATGCCTGTCCCAACACCTAGGGCTCGTCTCTCGTTGGTTCCGCGTCTTCCCGTTCATCCTCAGGACAAATTGCAACCTGTACAATCAGGAGGTTAAAGGTGCTGATTCTCCAAGTAGGGAGATGTTTAGTCAAGCAGCTGGAATGGTGAACCCGAGCACAAGGAGAGGAGAAATGAGGTGCAGTTTAGAAACCTTTCCCGATCTCATGGCATACCATCTTCTGGGTTTCCCATGCATGTTTTGATGTAGGAAGATGCCCTTGTACCTGGAGATTTGAGACCCATGGGGTGTGTTCCCCGCAGTGTTACTTTAAAGTATCTGCATTTGCTCACCCAACCTCACCAACCCTCTCAGCCCCAAGAGTGTCCAGCCTTATGTCTCATCCAGCTGTGGGTCTAGATATGGTCAATCCAGGTTGCATCATAGACCCTGAACGGATTTTGTAAGAATTTCTCTCTCTTTCACTGTCTTTGTTTTGTGGGTTTTTTAAAGTAATTTATGTTTAGAATCGGGCTTGGCTGCTTTTCCCTGCTGTGTTGATGCCGCTTTACACCCTCTTGATTCACTTGCAGAGAGATATCAATACATAGGTTTTCAGATTCTTACTAGTCAGATATATTCTTGTGTGGTGACTAGGGTGTGTTGAGTCCAGTTCACTGAGCAGGGAGTAGGCCTTGTCTATTACATATTTTGCTTATGGAGCGGTCTCTGAGCTAATTTGAAACCCTTGTTTTATGCATCACCCCACCTCACCTTTCCCGTTAAGCAGCCATAGTGTGTCTTCTAAAGGTGTGACTCTGTTCTGTTTTGTAATTCAGTTCAAGTGTAGCGATTTTGACATTCCCTCTATAAGCGATATCTTAGGAGAAGTGTCTTTTTCTGTGTGACTTATTTCACTTAGAATCATCGTATCTAAATCCACTCATCATGCTGCTAACTAGCCTTATGACATTGATTTCATGGCTGAGTGATATTCCACTGTGCCAAGTACCACCATTTCTTTATCCATTTTTCTCTTTCCTGGGATATTGAAGGTGTACCGAAGTGGAGGTTCTTGGAAACAGAGCAGCCGTAAACTTTAGGGTGCCTGTGTCTTGTTGACTTTTAGTTTTCCCAATTTATACGCCCATGAGTGGAAGTGCCCTATGCTCTCTACGCTGTGTTTATTACTTGTTTCAGGACACACCGTACTCTTCTCCAGAGTGCCTGTTGGCAATTTACATCCCGCCCATCAGCGTAGCAAGGCTCCCATGTCTCCATGGCCTGTCCTGCTTTTCTGGTTTTTACACTTTGTTCAGCATGGCCCTTTTGACCGAGGGCAAGCGAGACTTCTTTGTAGCGCTGATTTGCCCTTCCGGCTTGCTTGGTTGGCCAAAAAGGGCGTATGCGTTTTTTCCTGAATATATTCAGGAAAAAACGCATACGCCCTTTTTGGCCAAGGGCATCATTGTCAACGTTTTGCCGCTTTTCATGTGCTTTAAAGGCGAGTCGAATCTACCTCCTGAAATCTGTTTCCTGCAAATCTGCCTTGCTTTCAAATCCTCTTCGTTGCCTTCCCTCAATATATTTGTGGACGAGAGTTCTCATTTATAACTCTGCACGTTTGTGAATTGCAGTGCCCCTGAGCTCCATTTGTCTCCTCGCTTTTTTGGGAGCTGGCCGCAAAAGCGCAGGATTGCTTCAGGCCCTATTTTGGTTCTGGGGGGCAGGCTGAGCCTGTGGTTCATTCTTCTTCCTGATGAGAAAATGGAGTGACCTATGCCTGTCCCAACACCTAGGGCTCGTCTCTCGTTGGTTCCGCGTCTTCCCGTTCATCCTCAGGACAAATTGCAACCTGTACAATCAGGAGGTTAAAGGTGCTGATTCTCCAAGTAGGGAGATGGTTAGTCAAGCAGCTGGAATGGTGAACCCGAGCACAAGGAGAGGAGAAATGAGGTGCAGTTTAGAAACCTTTCCCGATCTCATGGCATACCATCTTCTGGGTTTCCCATGCATGTTTTGATGTAGGAAGATGCCCTTGTACCTGGAGATTTGAGACCCATGGGGTGTGTTCCCCGCAGTGTTACTTTAAAGTATCTGCATTTGCTCACCCAACCTCACCAATCCTCTCAGCCCCAAGAGTGTCCAGCCTTATGTCTCATCCAGCTGTGGGTCTAGATATGGTCAATCCAGGTTGCATCATAGACCCTGAACGGATTTTGTAAGAATTTCTCTCTCTTTCACTGTCTTTGTTTTGTGGGTTTTTTAAAGTAATTTATGTTTAGAATCGGGCTTGGCTGCTTTTCCCTGCTGTGTTGATGCCGCTTTACACCCTCTTGATTCACTTGCAGAGAGATATCGATACATCGGTTTTCAGATTCTTACTAGTCAGATATATTCTTGTGTGTTGACTAGGGTGTGTTGAGTCCAGTTCACTGAGCAGGGAGTAGGCCTTGTCTATTACATATTTTGCTTATGGAGCGGTCTCTGAGCTAATTTGAAACCCTTGTTTTATGCATCACCCCACCTCACCTTTCCCGTTAAGCAGCCATAGTGTGTCTTCTAAAGGTGTGACTCTGTTCTGTTTTGTAATTCAGTTCAAGTGTAGCGATTTTGACATTCCCTCTATAAGCGATATCTTAGGATAAGTGTCTTTTTCTGTGTGACTTATTTCACTTAGAATCATCGTATCTAAATCCACTCATCATGCTGCTAACTAGCCTTATGACATTGATTTCATGGCTGAGTGATATTCCACTGTGCCAAGTACCACCATTTCTTTATCCATTTTTCTCTTTCCTGGGATATTGAAGGTGTACCGAAGTGGAGGTTCTTGGAAACAGAGCAGCCGTAAACTTTAGGGTGCCTGTGTCTTGTTGACTTTTAGTTTTCCCAATTTATACGCCCATGAGTGGAAGTGCCCTATGCTCTCTACGCTGTGTTTATTACTTGTTTCAGGACACACCGTACTCTTCTCCAGAGTGCCTGTTGGCAATTTACATCCCGCCCATCAGCGTAGCAAGGCTCCCATGTCTCCATGGCCTGTCCTGCTTTTCTGGTTTTTACACTTTGTTCAGCATGGCCCTTTTGACCGAGGGCAAGCGAGACTTCTTTGTAGCGCTGATTTGCCCTTCCGGCTTGCTTGGTTGGCCAAAAAGGGCGTATGCGTTTTTTCCTGAATATATTCAGGAAAAAACGCATACGCCCTTTTTGGCCAAGGGCATCATTGTCAACGTTTTGCCGCTTTTCATGTGCTTTAAAGGCGAGTCGAATCTACCTCCTGAAATCTGTTTCCTGCAAATCTGCCTTGCTTTCAAATCCTCTTCGTTGCCTTCCCTCAATATATTTGTGGACGAGAGTTCTCATTTATAACTCTGCACGTTTGTGAATTGCAGTGCCCCTGAGCTCCATTTGTCTCCTCGCTTTTTTGGGAGCTGGCCGCAAAAGCGCAGGATTGCTTCAGGCCCTATTTTGGTTCTGGGGGGCAGGCTGAGCCTGTGGTTCATTCTTCTTCCTGATGGGAAAATGGAGTGACCTATGCCTGTCCCAACACCTAGGGCTCGTCTCTCGTTGGTTCCGCGTCTTCCCGTTCATCCTCAGGACAAATTGCAACCTGTACAATCAGGAGGTTAAAGGTGCTGATTCTCCAAGTAGGGAGAAGGTTAGTCAAGCGGCTGGAATGGCGAACCCGAGCACAAGGAGAGGAGAAATGAGGTGCGTTTTAGAAACCTTTCCCGATCTCATGGCATACCATCTTCTGGGTTTCCCATGCATGTTTTGATGTAAGAAGATTCCCTTGTACCTGGAGATTTGAGACCCATGGGGTGTGTTCCCCGCAGTGTTACTTTAAAGTATCTGCATTTGCTCACCCAACCTCACCAACCCTCTCAGCCCCAAGAGTGTCCAGCCTTATGTCTCATCCAGCTGTGGGTCTTGATATGGTCAATCCAGGTTGCATCATAGACCCTGAACGGATTTTGTAAGAATTTCTCTCTCTTTCACTGTCTTTGTTTTGTGGGTTTTTTAAAGTAATTTATGTTTAGAATCGGGCTTGGCTGCTTTTCCCTGCTGTGTTGATGCCGCTTTACACCCTCTTGATTCACTTGCAGAGAGATATCGATACATAGGTTTTCAGATTCTTACTAGTCAGATATATTCTTGTGTGTTGACTAGGGTGTGTTGAGTCCAGTTCACTGAGCAGGGAGTAGGCCTTGTCTATTACATATTTTGCTTATGGAGCGGTCTCTGAGCTAATTTGAAACCCTTGTTTTATGCATCACCCCACCTCACCTTTCCCATTAAGCAGCCATAGTGTGTCTTCTAAAGGTGTGCCTCTGTTCTGTTTTGTAATTCAGTTCAAGTGTAGCGATTTTGACATTCCCTCTATAAGCGATATCTTAGGATAAGTGTCTTTTTCTGTGTGACTTATTTCACTTAGAATCATCGTATCTAAATCCACTCATCATGCTGCTAACTAGCCTTATGACATTGATTTCATGGCTGAGTGATATTCCTCTGTGCCAAGTACCACCATTTCTTTATCCATTTTTCTCTTTCCTGGGATATTGAAGGTGTACCGAAGTGGAGATTCTTGGAAACAGAGCAGCCGTAAACTTTAGGGTGCCTGTGTCTTGTTGACTTTTAGTTTTCCCAATTTCTACGCCCATGAGTGGAAGTGCCCTATGCTCTCTACGCTGTGTTTATTACTTGTTTCAGGACACACCGTACTCTTCTCCAGAGTGCCTGTTGGCAATTTACATCCCGCCCATCAGCGTAGCAAGGCTCCCATGTCTCCATGGCCTGTCCTGCTTTTCTGGTTTTTACACTTTGTTCAGCATGGCCCTTTTGACCGAGGGCAAGCGAGACTTCTTTGTAGCGCTGATTTGCCCTTCCGGCTTGCTTGGTTGGCCAAAAAGGGCGTATGCGTTTTTTCCTGAATATATTCAGGAAAAAACGCATACGCCCTTTTTGGCCAAGGGCATCATTGTCAACGTTTTGCCGCTTTTCATGTGCTTTAAAGGCGAGTCGAATCTACCTCCTGAAATCTGTTTCCTGCAAATCTGCCTTGCTTTCAAATCCTCTTCGTTGCCTTCCCTCAATATATTTGTGGACGAGAGTTCTCATTTATAACTCTGCACGTTTGTGAATTGCAGTGCCCCTGAGCTCCATTTGTCTCCTCGCTTTTTTGGGAGCTGGCCGCAAAAGCGCAGGATTGCTTCAGGCCCTAGTTTGGTTCTGGGGGGCAGGCTGAGCCTGTGGTTCATTCTTCTTCCTGATGAGAAAATGGAGTGACCTATGCCTGTCCCAACACCTAGGGCTCATCTCTCGTTGGTTCCGCGTCTTCCCGTTCATCCTCAGGACAAATTGCAACCTGTACAATCAGGAGGTTAAAGGTGCTGATTCTCCAAGTAGGGAGATGGTTAGTCAAGCAGCTGGAATGGTGAACCCGAGCACAAGGAGAGGAGAAATGAGGTGCAGTTTAGAAACCTTTCCCGATCTCATGGCATACCATCTTCTGGGTTTCCCATGCATGTTTTGATGTAGGAAGATGCCCTTGTACCTGGAGATTTGAGACCCATGGGGTGTGTTCCCCGCAGTGTTACTTTAAAGTATCTGCATTTGCTCACCCAACCTCACCAATCCTCTCAGCCCCAAGAGTGTCCAGCCTTATGTCTCATCCAGCTGTGGGTCTAGATATGGTCAATCCAGGTTGCATCAGAGACCCTGAACGGATTTTGTAAGAATTTCTCTCTCTTTCACTGTCTTTGCTTTGTGGGTTTTTTAAAGTAATGTATGTTTAGAATGGGGTTTGGCTGCTTTTCCCTGCTGTGTTTATGCCGCTTTACACCCTCTTGATTCACTTGCAGAGAGATATCGATACATAGGTTTTCAGATTCATACTAGTCAGATATATACTTGTGCGGTGACTAGGGGGTGTTGAGTCCAGTTCACTGAGCAGGGAGTAGGCCTTGTCTATTACATATTTGGCTTATGGAGCGGTGTCTGAGCTAATTTCAAACCCTTGTTTTATGCATCACCCCACCTCACCTTTCCCGTTAAGCAGCCATAGTGTGTCTTCTAAAGGTGTGACTCTGTTCTGTTTTGTAATTCAGTTCAAGTGTAGCGATTTTGACATTCCCTCTATAAGCGATATCTTAGGATAAGTGTCTTTTTCTGTGTGACTTATTTCACTTAGAATCATCGTATCTAAATCCACTCATCATGCTGCTAACTAGCCTTATGACATTGATTTCATGGCTGAGTGATATTCCATTGTGCCAAGTACCACCATTTCTTTATCCATTTTTCTCTTTCCTGGGATATTGATGGTGTACCGAAGTGGAGGTTCTTGGAAACAGAGCAGCCGTAAACTTTAGGGTGCCTGTGTCTTGTTGATTTTTAGTTTTCCCAATTTATACGCCCTTGAGTGGAAGTGCCCTATGCTCTCTACGCTGTGTTTATTACTTGTTTCAGGACACACCGTACTCTTCTCCAGAGTGCCTGTTGGCAATTTACATCCCGCCCATCAGCGTAGCAAGGCTCCCATGTCTCCATGGCCTGTCCTGCTTTTCTGGTTTTTACTGTTTGTTCAGCATGGCCCTTTTGACCGAGGGCAAGCGAGACTTCTTTGTAGCGCTGATTTGCCCTTCCGGCTTGCTTGGTTGGCCAAAAAGGGCGTATGCGTTTTTTCCTGAATATATTCAGGAAAAAACGCATACGCCCTTTTTGGCCAAGGGCATCATTGTCAACGTTTTGCTGCTTTTCATGTGCTTTAAAGGCGAGTCGAATCTACCTCCTGAAATCTGTTTCCTGCAAATCTGCCTTGCTTTCAAATCCTCTTCGTTGCCTTCCCTCAATATATTTGTGGACGAGAGTTCTCATTTATAACTCTGCACGTTTGTGAATTGCAGTGCCCCTGAGCTCCATTTGTCTCCTCGCTTTTTTGGGAGCTGGCCGCAAAAGCGCAGGATTGTTTCAGGCCCTATTTTGGTTCTGGGGGGCAGGCTGAGCCTGTGGTTCATTCTTCTTCCTGATGGGAAAATGGAGTGACCTATGCCTGTCCCAACACCTAGGGCTCGTCTCTCGTTGGTTCCGCGTCTTCTCGTTCATCCTCAGGACAAATTGCAACCTGTACAATCAGGAGGTTAAAGGTGCTGATTCTCCAAGTAGGGAGATGGTTAGTCAAGCGGCTGGAATGGCGAACCCGAGCACAAGGAGAGGAGAAATGAGGTGCGTTTTAGAAACCTTTCCCGATCTCATGGCATACCATCTTCTGGGTTTCCCATGCATGTTTTGATGTAGGAAGATTCCCTTGTACCTGGAGATTTGAGACCCATGGGGTGTGTTCCCCGCAGTGTTACTTTAAAGTATCTGCATTTGCTCACCCAACCTCACCAACCCTCTCAGCCCCAAGAGTGTCCAGCCTTATGTCTCATCCAGCTGTGGGTCTTGATATGGTCAATCCAGGTTGCATCATAGACCCTGAACGGATTTTGTAAGAATTTCTCTCTCTTTCACTGTCTTTGTTTTGTGGGTTTTTTAAAGTAATTTATGTTTAGAATCGGGCTTGGCTGCTTTTCCCTGCTGTGTTGATGCCGCTTTACACCCTCTTGATTCACTTGCAGAGAGATATCGATACATAGGTTTTCAGATTCTTACTAGTCAGATATATTCGTGTGTGTTGACTAGGGTGTGTTGAGTCCAGTTCACTGAGCAGGGAGTAGGCCTTGTCTATTACATATTTTGCTTATGGAGCAGTCTCTGAGCTAATTTGAAACCCTTGTTTTATGCATCACCCCACCTCACCTTTCCCGTTAAGCAGCCATAGTGTGTCTTCTAAAGGTGTGACTCTGTTCTGTTTTGTAATTCAGTTCAAGTGTAGCGATTTTGACATTCCCTCTATAAGCGATATCTTAGGATAAGTGTCTTTTTCTGTGTGACTTATTTCACTTAGAATCATCGTATCTAAATCCACTCATCATGCTGCTAACTAGCCTTATGACATTGATTTCATGGCTGAGTGATATTCCACTGTGCCAAGTACCACCATTTCTTTATCCATTTTTCTCTTTCCTGGGATATTGAAGGTGTACCGAAGTGGAGGTTCTTGGAAACAGAGCAGCCGTAAACTTTAGGGTGCCTGTGTCTTGTTGACTTTTAGTTTTCCCAATTTATACGCCCATGAGTGGAAGTGCCCTATGCTCTCTACGCTGTGTTTATTACTTGTTTCAGGACACACCGTACTCTTCTCCAGAGTGCCTGTTGGCAATTTACATCCCGCCCATCAGCGTAGCAAGGCTCCCATGTCTCCATGGCCTGTCCTGCTTTTCTGGTTTTTACACTTTGTTCAGCATGGCCCTTTTGACCGAGGGCAAGCGAGACTTCTTTGTAGCGCTGATTTGCCCTTCCGGCTTGCTTGGTTGGCCAAAAAGGGCGTATGCGTTTTTTCCTGAATATATTCAGGAAAAAACGCATACGCCCTTTTTGGCCAAGGGCATCATTGTCAACGTTTTGCCGCTTTTCATGTGCTTTAAAGGCGAGTCGAATCTACCTCCTGAAATCTGTTTCCTGCAAATCTGCCTTGCTTTCAAATCCTCTTCGTTGCCTTCCCTCAATATATTTGTGGACGAGAGTTCTCATTTATAACTCTGCACGTT
Source organism: Eubalaena glacialis (assembly GCF_028564815.1). NCBI lineage: Eukaryota > Metazoa > Chordata > Mammalia > Artiodactyla > Balaenidae > Eubalaena > Eubalaena glacialis. The sequence continues at coordinate 811,632 of NW_026871555.1, read as the reverse complement.
TGTGAATTGCAGTGCCCCTGAGCTCCATTTGTCTCCTCGCTTTTTTGGGAGCTGGCCGCAAAAGCGCAGGATTGCTTCAGGCCCTATGTTGGTTCTGGGGGGCAGGCTGAGCCTGTGGTTCATTCTTCTTCCTGATGAGAAAATGGAGTGACCTATGCCTGTCCCAACACCTAGGGCTCGTCTCTCGTTGGTTCCGCGTCTTCCCGTTCATCCTCAGGACAAATTGCAACCTGTACAATCAGGAGGTTAAAGGTGCTGATTCTCCAAGTAGGGAGATGTTTAGTCAAGCAGCTGGAATGGTGAACCCGAGCACAAGGAGAGGAGAAATGAGGTGCAGTTTAGAAACCTTTCCCGATCTCATGGCATACCATCTTCTGGGTTTCCCATGCATGTTTTGATGTAGGAAGATGCCCTTGTACCTGGAGATTTGAGACCCATGGGGTGTGTTCCCCGCAGTGTTACTTTAAAGTATCTGCATTTGCTCACCCAACCTCACCAACCCTCTCAGCCCCAAGAGTGTCCAGCCTTATGTCTCATCCAGCTGTGGGTCTAGATATGGTCAATCCAGGTTGCATCATAGACCCTGAACGGATTTTGTAAGAATTTCTCTCTCTTTCACTGTCTTTGTTTTGTGGGTTTTTTAAAGTAATTTATGTTTAGAATCGGGCTTGGCTGCTTTTCCCTGCTGTGTTGATGCCGCTTTACACCCTCTTGATTCACTTGCAGAGAGATATCAATACATAGGTTTTCAGATTCTTACTAGTCAGATATATTCTTGTGTGGTGACTAGGGTGTGTTGAGTCCAGTTCACTGAGCAGGGAGTAGGCCTTGTCTATTACATATTTTGCTTATGGAGCGGTCTCTGAGCTAATTTGAAACCCTTGTTTTATGCATCACCCCACCTCACCTTTCCCGTTAAGCAGCCATAGTGTGTCTTCTAAAGGTGTGACTCTGTTCTGTTTTGTAATTCAGTTCAAGTGTAGCGATTTTGACATTCCCTCTATAAGCGATATCTTAGGAGAAGTGTCTTTTTCTGTGTGACTTATTTCACTTAGAATCATCGTATCTAAATCCACTCATCATGCTGCTAACTAGCCTTATGACATTGATTTCATGGCTGAGTGATATTCCACTGTGCCAAGTACCACCATTTCTTTATCCATTTTTCTCTTTCCTGGGATATTGAAGGTGTACCGAAGTGGAGGTTCTTGGAAACAGAGCAGCCGTAAACTTTAGGGTGCCTGTGTCTTGTTGACTTTTAGTTTTCCCAATTTATACGCCCATGAGTGGAAGTGCCCTATGCTCTCTACGCTGTGTTTATTACTTGTTTCAGGACACACCGTACTCTTCTCCAGAGTGCCTGTTGGCAATTTACATCCCGCCCATCAGCGTAGCAAGGCTCCCATGTCTCCATGGCCTGTCCTGCTTTTCTGGTTTTTACACTTTGTTCAGCATGGCCCTTTTGACCGAGGGCAAGCGAGACTTCTTTGTAGCGCTGATTTGCCCTTCCGGCTTGCTTGGTTGGCCAAAAAGGGCGTATGCGTTTTTTCCTGAATATATTCAGGAAAAAACGCATACGCCCTTTTTGGCCAAGGGCATCATTGTCAACGTTTTGCCGCTTTTCATGTGCTTTAAAGGCGAGTCGAATCTACCTCCTGAAATCTGTTTCCTGCAAATCTGCCTTGCTTTCAAATCCTCTTCGTTGCCTTCCCTCAATATATTTGTGGACGAGAGTTCTCATTTATAACTCTGCACGTTTGTGAATTGCAGTGCCCCTGAGCTCCATTTGTCTCCTCGCTTTTTTGGGAGCTGGCCGCAAAAGCGCAGGATTGCTTCAGGCCCTATTTTGGTTCTGGGGGGCAGGCTGAGCCTGTGGTTCATTCTTCTTCCTGATGAGAAAATGGAGTGACCTATGCCTGTCCCAACACCTAGGGCTCGTCTCTCGTTGGTTCCGCGTCTTCCCGTTCATCCTCAGGACAAATTGCAACCTGTACAATCAGGAGGTTAAAGGTGCTGATTCTCCAAGTAGGGAGATGGTTAGTCAAGCAGCTGGAATGGTGAACCCGAGCACAAGGAGAGGAGAAATGAGGTGCAGTTTAGAAACCTTTCCCGATCTCATGGCATACCATCTTCTGGGTTTCCCATGCATGTTTTGATGTAGGAAGATGCCCTTGTACCTGGAGATTTGAGACCCATGGGGTGTGTTCCCCGCAGTGTTACTTTAAAGTATCTGCATTTGCTCACCCAACCTCACCAATCCTCTCAGCCCCAAGAGTGTCCAGCCTTATGTCTCATCCAGCTGTGGGTCTAGATATGGTCAATCCAGGTTGCATCATAGACCCTGAACGGATTTTGTAAGAATTTCTCTCTCTTTCACTGTCTTTGTTTTGTGGGTTTTTTAAAGTAATTTATGTTTAGAATCGGGCTTGGCTGCTTTTCCCTGCTGTGTTGATGCCGCTTTACACCCTCTTGATTCACTTGCAGAGAGATATCGATACATAGGTTTTCAGATTCTTACTAGTCAGATATATTCTTGTGTGGTGACTAGGGTGTGTTGAGTCCAGTTCACTGAGCAGGGAATAGGCCTTGTCTATTACATATTTGGCTTATGGAGAGGTCTCTGAGCTAATTTGAAACCCTTGTTTTATGCATCACCCCACCTCACCTTTCCGGTTAAGCAGCCATAGTGTGTCTTCTAAAGGTGTGCCTCTGTTCTGTTTTGTAATTCAGTTCAAGTGTAGCGATTTTGACATTCCCTCTATAAGCGATATCTTAGGATAAGTGCCTTTTTCTGTGTGACTTATTTCACTTAGAATCATCGTACCTAAATCCACTCATCATGCTGCTAACTAGCCTTATGACATTGATTTCATGGCTGAGTGATATTGCATTGTGCCAAGTACCACCATTTCTTTATCCATTTTTCTATTTCCTGGGATATTGAAGGTGTACCGAAGCGGAGATTCTTGGAAACAGAGCAGCCGTAAAGTTTGGGGTGCCTGTGTCTTGTTGATTTTTAGTTTTCCCAATTTATACGCCCATGAGTGGAAGTGCCCTATGCTCTCAACGCTGTGTTTATTACTTGTTTCAGGACACACCGTACTCTTCTCCAGAGTGCCTGTTGGCAATTTACATCCCGCCCATCAGCGTAGCAAGGCTTCCATGTCTCCATGGCCTGTCCTGCTTTTCTGGTTTTTACACTTTGTTCAGCATGGCCCTTTTGACCGAGGGCAAGCGAGACTTCTTTGTAGCGCTGATTTGCCCTTCCGGCTTGCTTGGTTGGCCAAAAAGGGCGTATGCGTTTTTTCCTGAATATATTCAGGAAAAAACGCATACGCCCTTTTTGGCCAAGGGCATCATTGTCAACGTTTTGCCGCTTTTCATGTGCTTTAAAGGCGAGTCGAATCTACCTCCTGAAATCTGTTTCCTGCAAATCTGCCTTGCTTTCAAATCCTCTTCGTTGCCTTCCCTCAATATATTTGTGGACGAGAGTTCTCATTTATAACTCTGCACGTTTGTGAATTGCAGTGCCCCTGAGCTCCATTTGTCTCCTCGCTTTTTTGGGAGCTGGCCGCAAAAGCGCAGGATTGCTTCAGGCCCTATTTTGGTTCTGGGGGGCAGGCTGAGCCTGTGGTTCATTCTTCTTCCTGATGGGAAAATGGAGTGACCTGTGCCTGTCCCAACACCTAGGGCTAGTCTTTCGTTGGTTCCCCGTCTTCCCGTTCATCCTCAGGACAAATTGCAACCTGGACGAAACAGTAGGTTAAAGGTGCTGATTCTCCAAGTAGGGAGATGGTTAGTCAAGCGGCTGGAATGGCGAACCCGAGCACAAGGAGAGGAGAAATGAGGTGCGTTTTAGAAACCTTTCCCGATCTCACGGCATACCATCTTCTGGGTTTCCCATGCATGTTTTGATGTAGGAAGATGCCCTTGTACCTGGAGATTTGAGACCCATGAGTGGGTACCCCGCGGTATTACTTTAAAGTATCTGCATTTGCTCACCCAACCTCACCAATCCTCTCAGCCCCAAGAGTGTCCAGCCTTATGTCTCATCCAGCTGTGGGTCTTGATATGGTCAATCCAGGTTGCATCATAGACCCTGAACGGATTTTGTAAGAATTTCTCTCTTTCACTGTCTTTGTTTTGTGGGTTTTTTAAAGTAATTTATGTTTAGAATCGGGCTTGGCTGCTTTTCCCTGCTGTGTTGATGCCGCTTTACACCCTCTTGATTCACTTGCAGAGAGATATCGATACATAGGTTTTCAGATTCTTACTAGTCAGATATATTCTTGTGTGTTGACTAGGGTGTGTTGAGTCCAGTTCACTGAGCAGGGAGTAGGCCTTGTCTATTACATATTTTGCTTATGGAGCGGTCTCTGAGCTAATTTGAAACCCTTGTTTTATGCATCACCCCACCTCACCTTTCCCGTTAAGCAGCCATAGTGTGTCTTCTAAAGGTGTGACTCTGTTCTGTTTTGTAATTCAGTTCAAGTGTAGCGATTTTGACATTCCCTCTATAAGAGATATCTTAGGATAAGTGTCTTTTTCTGTGTGACTTATTTCACTTAGAATCATCGTATCTAAATCCACTCATCATGCTGCTAACTAGCCTTATGACATTGATTTCATGGCTGAGTGATATTCCACTGTGCCAAGTACCACCATTTCTTTATCCATTTTTCTCTTTCCTGGGATATTGAAGGTGTACCGAAGTGGAGGTTCTTGGAAACAGAGCAGCTGTAAACTTTAGGGTGCCTGTGTCTTGTTGACTTTTAGTTTTCCCAATTTATACGCCCATGAGTGGAAGTGCCCTATGCTCTCTACGCTGTGTTTATTACTTGTTTCAGGACACACCGTACTCTTCTCCAGAGTGCCTGTTGGCAATTTACATCCCGCCCATCAGCGTAGCAAGGCTCCCATGTCTCCATGGCCTGTCCTGCTTTTCTGGTTTTTACACTTTGTTCAGCATGGCCCTTTTGACCGAGGGCAAGCGAGACTTCTTTGTAGCGCTGATTTGCCCTTCCGGCTTGCTTGGTTGGCCAAAAAGGGCGTATGCGTTTTTTCCTGAATATATTCAGGAAAAAACGCATACGCCCTTTTTGGCCAAGGGCATCATTGTCAACGTTTTGCCGCTTTTCATGTGCTTTAAAGGCGAGTCGAATCTACCTCCTGAAATCTGTTTCCTGCAAATCTGCCTTGCTTTCAAATCCTCTTCGTTGCCTTCCCTCAATATATTTGTGGACGAGAGTTCTCATTTATAACTCTGCACGTTTGTGAATTGCAGTGCCCCTGAGCTCCATTTGTCTCCTCGCTTTTTTGGGAGCTGGCCGCAAAAGCGCAGGATTGCTTCAGGCCCTATTTTGGTTCTGGGGGGCAGGCTGAGCCTGTGGTTCATTCTTCTTCCTGATGAGAAAATGGAGTGACCTATGCCTGTCCCAACACCTAGGGCTCGTCTCTCGTTGGTTCCGCGTCTTCCCGTTCATCCTCAGGACAAATTGCAACCTGTACAATCAGGAGGTTAAAGGTGCTGATTCTCCAAGTAGGGAGATGGTTAGTCAAGCAGCTGGAATGGTGAACCCTAGCACAAGGAGAGGAGAAATGAGGTGCAGTTTAGAAACCTTTCCCGATCTCATGGCATACCATCTTCTGGGTTTCCCATGCAAGTTTTGATGTAGGAAGATGCCCTTGTACCTGGAGATTTGAGACCCATGGGGTGTGTTCCCCGCAGTGTTACTTTAAAGTATCTGCATTTGCTCACCCAACCTCACCAATCCTCTCAGCCCCAAGAGTGTCCAGCCTTATGTCTCATCCAGCTGTGGGTCTAGATATGGTCAATCCAGGTTGCATCATAGACCCTGAACGGATTTTGTAAGAATTTCTCTGTCTTTCACTGTCTTTGTTTTGTGGGTTTTTTAAAGTAATTTATGTTTAGAATCGGGCTTGGCTGCTTTTCCCTGCTGTGTTGATGCCGCTTTACACCCTCTTGATTCACTTGCAGAGAGATATCGATACATAGGTTTTCAGATTCTTACTAGTCAGATATATTCTTGTGTGGTGACTAGGGTGTGTTGAGTCCAGTTCACTGAGCAGGGAATAGGCCTTGTCTATTACATATTTGGCTTATGGAGAGGTCTCTGAGCTAATTTGAAACCCTGGTTTTATGCATCACCCCACCTCACCTTTCCGGTTAAGCAGCCATAGTGTGTCTTCTAAAGGTGTGCCTCTGTTCTGTTTTGTAATTCAGTTCAAGTGTAGCGATTTTGACATTCCCTCTATAAGCGATATCTTAGGATAAGTGCCTTTTTCTGTGTGACTTATTTCACTTAGAATCATCGTACCTAAATCCACTCATCATGCTGCTAACTAGCCTTATGACATTGATTTCATGGCTGAGTGATATTGCATTGTGCCAAGTACCACCATTTCTTTATCCATTTTTCTATTTCCTGGGATATTGAAGGTGTACCGAAGCGGAGGTTCTTGGAAACAGAGCAGCCGTAAAGTTTGGGGTGCCTGTGTCTTGTTGATTTTTAGTTTTCCCAATTTATACGCCCATGAGTGGAAGTGCCCTATGCTCTCAACGCTGTGTTTATTACTTGTTTCAGGACACACCGTACTCTTCTCCAGAGTGCCTGTTGGCAATTTACATCCCGCCCATCAGCGTAGCAAGGCTTCCATGTCTCCATGGCCTGTCCTGCTTTTCTGGTTTTTACACTTTGTTCAGCATGGCCCTTTTGACCGAGGGCAAGCGAGACTTCTTTGTAGCGCTGATTTGCCCTTCCGGCTTGCTTGGTTGGCCAAAAAGGGCGTATGCGTTTTTTCCTGAATATATTCAGGAAAAAACGCATACGCCCTTTTTGGCCAAGGGCATCATTGTCAACGTTTTGCCGCTTTTCATGTGCTTTAAAGGCGAGTCGAATCTACCTCCTGAAATCTGTTTCCTGCAAATCTGCCTTGCTTTCAAATCCTCTTCGTTGCCTTCCCTCAATATATTTGTGGACGAGAGTTCTCATTTATAACTCTGCACGTTTGTGAATTGCAGTGCCCCTGAGCTCCATTTGTCTCCTCGCTTTTTTGGGAGCTGGCCGCAAAAGCGCAGGATTGCTTCAGGCCCTATTTTGGTTCTGGGGGGCAGGCTGAGCCTGTGGTTCATTCTTCTTCCTGATGAGAAAATGGAGTGACCTATGCCTGTCCCAACACCTAGGGCTCGTCTCTCGTTGGTTCCGCGTCTTCCCGTTCATCCTCAGGACAAATTGCAACCTGTACAATCAGGAGGTTAAAGGTGCTGATTCTCCAAGTAGGGAGATGGTTAGTCAAGCAGCTGGAATGGTGAACCCTAGCACAAGGAGAGGAGAAATGAGGTGCAGTTTAGAAACCTTTCCCGATCTCATGGCATACCATCTTCTGGGTTTCCCATGCATGTTTTGATGTAGGAAGATGCCCTTGTACCTGGAGATTTGAGACCCATGGGGTGTGTTCCCCGCAGTGTTACTTTAAAGTATCTGCATTTGCTCACCCAACCTCACCAATCCTCTCAGCCCCAAGAGTGTCCAGCCTTATGTCTCATCCAGCTGTGGGTCTAGATATGGTCAATCCAGGTTGCATCATAGACCCTGAACGGATTTTGTAAGAATTTCTCTGTCTTTCACTGTCTTTGTTTTGTGGGTTTTTTAAAGTAATTTATGTTTAGAATCGGGCTTGGCTGCTTTTCCCTGCTGTGTTGATGCCGCTTTACACCCTCTTGATTCACTTGCAGAGAGATATCGATACATAGGTTTTCAGATTCTTACTAGTCAGATATATTCTTGTGTGGTGACTAGGGTGTGTTGAGTCCAGTTCACTGAGCAGGGAATAGGCCTTGTCTATTACATATTTGGCTTATGGAGAGGTCTCTGAGCTAATTTGAAACCCTTGTTTTATGCATCACCCCACCTCACCTTTCCGGTTAAGCAGCCATAGTGTGTCTTCTAAAGGTGTGCCTCTGTTCTGTTTTGTAATTCAGTTCAAGTGTAGCGATTTTGACATTCCCTCTATAAGCGATATCTTAGGATAAGTGCCTTTTTCTGTGTGACTTATTTCACTTAGAATCATCGTACCTAAATCCACTCATCATGCTGCTAACTAGCCTTATGACATTGATTTCATGGCTGAGTGATATTGCATTGTGCCAAGTACCACCATTTCTTTATCCATTTTTCTATTTCCTGGGATATTGAAGGTGTACCGAAGCGGAGGTTCTTGTAAACAGAGCAGCCGTAAAGTTTGGGGTGCCTGTGTCTTGTTGATTTTTAGTTTTCCCAATTTATACGCCCATGAGTGGAAGTGCCCTATGCTCTCAACGCTGTGTTTATTACTTGTTTCAGGACACACCGTACTCATCTCCAGAGTGCCTGTTGGCAATTTACATCCCGCCCATCAGCGTAGCAAGGCTCCCATGTCTCCATGGCCTGTCCTGCTTTTCTGGTTTTTACACTTTGTTCAGCATGGCCCTTTTGACCGAGGGCAAGCGAGACTTCTTTGTAGCGCTGATTTGCCCTTCCGGCTTGCTTGGTTGGCCAAAAAGGGCGTATGCGTTTTTTCCTGAATATATTCAGGAAAAAACGCATACGCCCTTTTTGGCCAAGGGCCTAATTGTCAACGTTTTGCCGCTTTTCATGTGCTTTAAAGGCGAGTCGAATCTACCTCCTGAAATCTGTTTCCTGCAAATCTGCCTTGCTTTCAAATCCTCTTCGTTGCCGTCCCTCAATATATTTGTGGACGAGAGTTCTCATTTATAACTCTGCACGTTTGTGAATTGCAGTGCCCCTGAGCTCCATTTGTCTCCTCGCTTTTTTGGGAGCTGGCCGCAAAAGCGCAGGATTGCTTCAGGCCCTATTTTGGTTCTGGGGGGCAGGCTGAGCCTGTGGTTCATTCTTCTTCCTGATGGGAAAATGGAGTGACCTGTGCCTGTCCCAACACCTAGGGCTAGTCTCTCGTTGGTTCCCCGTCTTCCCGTTCATCCTCAGGACAAATTGCAACCTGGACGAAACAGGAGGTTAAAGGTGCTGATTCTCCAAGTAGGGAGATGGTTAGTCAAGCGGCTGGAATGGCGAACCCGAGCACAAGGAGAGGAGAAATGAGGTGCGTTTTAGAAACCATTCCCGATATCATGGCATACCATCTTCTGGGTTTCCCATGCATGTTTTGATGTAGGAAGATTCCCTTGTACCTGGAGATTTGAGACCCATGGGGTGGGTACCCCGCGGTATTACTTTAAAGTATCTGCATTTGCTCACCCAACCTCACCAATCCTCTCAGCCCCAAGAGTGTCCAGCCTTATGTCTCATCCAGCTGTGGGTCTAGATATGGTCAATCCAGGTTGCATCAGAGACCCTGAACGGATTTTGTAAGAATTTCTCTCTCTTTCACTGTCTTTGCTTTGTGGGTTTTTTAAAGTAATGTATGTTTAGAATGGGGTTTGGCTGCTTTTCCCTGCTGTGTTTATGCCGCTTTACACCCTCTTGATTCACTTGCAGTGAGATATCAATACATAGGTTTTCAGATTCTTACTAGTCAGATATATTCTTGTGCGGTGACTAGGGGGTGTTGAGTCCAGTTCACTGAGCAGGGAGTAGGCCTTGTCTATTACATATTTGGCTTATGGAGCGGTGTCTGAGCTAATTTCAAACCCTTGTTTTATGCATCACCCCACCTCACCTTTCCGGTTAAGCAGCCATAGTGTGTCTTCTAAAGGTGTGCCTCTGTTCTGTTTTGTAATTCAGTTCAAGTGTAGCGATTTTGACATTCCCTCTATAAGCGATATCTTAGGATAAGTGCCTTTTTCTGTGTGACTTAATTCACTTAGAATCATCGTCGCTAAATCGACACATCATGCTGCTAACTAGCCTTATGACATTGATTTCATGGCTGAGTGATATTCCATTGTGCCAAGTACCACCATTTCTTTATCCATTTTTCTCTTTCCTGGGATATTGAAGGTGTACCGAAGCGGAGGTTCTTGGCAACAGAGCAGCCGTAAAGTTTGGGGTGCCTGTGTCTTGTTGATTTTTAATTTTCCCAATTTATACGCCCATGAGTGGAAGTGCCCTATGCTCTCAACGCTGTGTTTATTACTTGTTTCAGGACACACCGTACTCATCTCCAGAGTGCCTGTTGGCAATTTACATCCCGCCCATCAGCGTAGCAAGGCTCCCATGTCTCCATGGCCTGTCCTGCTTTTCTGGTTTTTACACTTTGTTCAGCATGGCCCTTTTGACCGAGGGCAAGCGAGACTTCTTTGTAGCGCTGATTTGCCCTTCCGGCTTGCTTGGTTGGCCAAAAAGGGCGTATGGTTTTTTCCTGAATATATTCAGGAAAAAACGCATACGCCCTTTTTGGCCAAGGGCATCATTGTCAACGTTTTGCCGCTTTTCATGTGCTTTAAAGGCGAGTCGAATCTACCTCCTGAAATCTGTTTCCTGCAAATCTGCCTTGCTTTCAAATCCTCTTCGTTGCCTTCCTTCAATATATTTGTGGACGAGAGTTCTCATTTATAACTCTGCACGTTTGTGAATTGCAGTGCCCCTGAGCTCCATTTGTCTCCTCGCTTTTTTGGGAGCTGGCCGCAAAAGCGCAGGATTGCTTCAGGCCCTATTTTGGTTCTGGGGGCAGGCTGAGCCTGTGGTTCATTCTTTTTCCTGATGGGAAAATGGAGTAACCTATGCCTGTCCCAACACCTAGGGCTCGTCTCTCGTTGGTTCCCGGTCTTCACGTTCATCCTCAGGACAAATTGCAACGTGTACAATCAGGAGGTTAAAGGTGCTGATTCTCCAAGTAGGGAGATGGTTAGTCAAGCAGCTGGAATGGTGAACCCGAGCACAAGGAGAGGAGAAATGAGGTGCATTTTAGAAACCTTTCCCGATCTCATGGCATACCATCTTCTGGGTTTCCCATGCATGTTTTGATGTAGGAAGATTCCCTTGTACCTGGAGATTTGAGACCCATGGGGTGTCTTCCCCGCAGTGTTATTTTAAAGTATCTGCGTTTGCTCACCCAACCTCACCAATCCTCTCAGCCCCAAGAGTGTCCAGCCTTATGTCTCATCCAGCTGTGGGTCTAGATATGGTCAATCCAGGTTGCATCATAGACCCTGAACGGATTTTGTAAGAATTTCTCTCTCTTTCACTGTCTTTGTTTTGTGGGTTTTTTAAAGTAATTTATGTTTAGAATCGGGCTTGGCTGCTTTTCCCTGCTGTGTTGATGCCGCTTTACACCCTCTTGATTCACTTGCAGAGAGATATCGATACATAGGTTTTCAGATTCTTACTAGTCAGATATATTCTTGTGTGTTAACTAGGGTGTGTTGAGTCCAGTTCACTGAGCAGGGAGTAGGCCTTGTCTATTACATATTTTGCTTATGGAGCGGTCTCTGAGCTAATTTGAAACCCTTGTTTTATGCATCACCCCACCTCACCTTTCCCGTTAAGCAGCCATAGTGTGTCTTCTAAAGGTGTGACTCTGTTCTGTTTTGTAATTCAGTTCAAGTGTAGCGATTTTGACATTCCCTCTATAAGCGATATCTTAGGATAAGTGTCTTTTTCTGTGTGACTTATTTCACTTAGAATCATCGTATCTAAATCCACTCATCATGCTGCTAACTAGCCTTATGACATTGATTTCATGGCTGAGTGATATTCCACTGTGCCAAGTACCACCATTTCTTTATCCATTTTTCTATTTCCTGGGATATTGAAGGTGTACCGAAGTGGAGGTTCTTGGAAACAGAGCAGCCGTAAACTTTAGGGTGCCTGTGTCTTGTTGACTTTTAGTTTTCCCAATTTATACGCCCATGAGTGGAAGTGCCCTATGCTCTCTACGCTGTGTTTATTACTTGTTTCAGGACACACCGTACTCTTCTCCAGAGTGCCTGTTGGCAATTTACATCCCGCCCATCAGCGTAGCAAGGCTCCCATGTCTCCATGGCCTGTCCTGCTTTTCTGGTTTTTACACTTTGTTCAGCATGGCCCTTTTGACCGAGGGCAAGCGAGACTTCTTTGTAGCGCTGATTTGCCCTTCCGGCTTGCTTGGTTGGCCAAAAAGGGCGTATGCGTTTTTTCCTGAATATATTCAGGAAAAAACGCATACGCCCTTTTTGGCCAAGGGCATCATTGTCAACGTTTTGCCGCTTTTCATGTGCTTTAAAGGCGAGTCGAATCTACCTCCTGAAATCTGTTTCCTGCAAATCTGCCTTGCTTTCAAATCCTCTTCGTTGCCTTCCCTCAATATATTTGTGGACGAGAGTTCTCATTTATAACTCTGCACGTTTGTGAATTGCAGTGCCCCTGAGCTCCATTTGTCTCCTCGCTTTTTTGGGAGCTGGCCGCAAAAGCGCAGGATTGCTTCAGGCCCTATTTTGGTTCTGGGGGGCAGGCTGAGCCTGTGGTTCATTCTTCTTCCTGATGAGAAAATGGAGTGACCTATGCCTGTCCCAACACCTAGGGCTCGTCTCTCGTTGGTTCCGCGTCTTCCCGTTCATCCTCAGGACAAATTGCAACCTGTACAATCAGGAGGTTAAAGGTGCTGATTCTCCAAGTAGGGAGATGGTTAGTCAAGCAGCTGGAATGGTGAACCCTAGCACAAGGAGAGGAGAAATGAGGTGCAGTTTAGAAACCTTTCCCGATCTCATGGCATACCATCTTCTGGGTTTCCCATGCATGTTTTGATGTAGGAAGATGCCCTTGTAACTGGAGATTTGAGACCCATGGGGTGTGTTCCCCGCAGTGTTACTTTAAAGTATCTGCATTTGCTCACCCAACCTCACCAATCCTCTCAGCCCCAAGAGTGTCCAGCCTTATGTCTCATCCAGCTGTGGGTCTAGATATGGTCAATCCAGGTTGCATCATAGACCCTGAACGGATTTTGTAAGAATTTCTCTGTCTTTCACTGTCTTTGTTTTGTGGGTTTTTTAAAGTAATTTATGTTTAGAATCGGGCTTGGCTGCTTTTCCCTGCTGTGTTGATGCCGCTTTACACCCTCTTGATTCACTTGCAGAGAGATATCGATACATAGGTTTTCAGATTCTTACTAGTCAGATATATTCTTGTGTGGTGACTAGGGTGTGTTGAGTCCAGTTCACTGAGCAGGGAATAGGCCTTGTCTATTACATATTTGGCTTATGGAGAGGTCTCTGAGCTAATTTGAAACCCTTGTTTTATGCATCACCCCACCTCACCTTTCCGGTTAAGCAGCCATAGTGTGTCTTCTAAAGGTGTGCCTCTGTTCTGTTTTGTAATTCAGTTCAAGTGTAGCGATTTTGACATTCCCTCTATAAGCGATATCTTAGGATAAGTGCCTTTTTCTGTGTGACTTATTTCACTTAGAATCATCGTACCTAAATCCACTCATCATGCTGCTAACTAGCCTTATGACATTGATTTCATGGCTGAGTGATATTGCATTGTGCCAAGTACCACCATTTCTTTATCCATTTTTCTATTTCCTGGGATATTGAAGGTGTACCGAAGCGGAGGTTCTTGTAAACAGAGCAGCCGTAAAGTTTGGGGTGCCTGTGTCTTGTTGATTTTTAGTTTTCCCAATTTATACGCCCATGAGTGGAAGTGCCCTATGCTCTCAACGCTGTGTTTATTACTTGTTTCAGGACACACCGTACTCATCTCCAGAGTGCCTGTTGGCAATTTACATCCCGCCCATCAGCGTAGCAAGGCTCCCATGTCTCCATGGCCTGTCCTGCTTTTCTGGTTTTTACACTTTGTTCAGCATGGCCCTTTTGACCGAGGGCAAGCGAGACTTCTTTGTAGCGCTGATTTGCCCTTCCGGCTTGCTTGGTTGGCCAAAAAGGGCGTATGCGTTTTTTCCTGAATATATTCAGGAAAAAACGCATACGCCCTTTTTGGCCAAGGGCCTAATTGTCAACGTTTTGCCGCTTTTCATGTGCTTTAAAGGCGAGTCGAATCTACCTCCTGAAATCTGTTTCCTGCAAATCTGCCTTGCTTTCAAATCCTCTTCGTTGCCTTCCCTCAATATATTTGTGGACGAGAGTTCTCATTTATAACTCTGCACGTTTGTGAATTGCAGTGCCCCTGAGCTCCATTTGTCTCCTCGCTTTTTTGGGAGCTGGCCGCAAAAGCGCAGGATTGCTTCAGGCCCTATTTTGGTTCTGGGGGGCAGGCTGAGCCTGTGGTTCATTCTTCTTCCTGATGGGAAAATGGAGTGACCTGTGCCTGTCCCAACACCTAGGGCTAGTCTCTCGTTGGTTCCCCGTCTTCCCGTTCATCCTCAGGACAAATTGCAACCTGGACGAAACAGGAGGTTAAATGTGCTGATTCTCCAAGTAGGGAGATGGTTAGTCAAGCGGCTGGAATGGCGAACCCGAGCACAAGGAGAGGAGAAATGAGGTGCGTTTTAGAAACCATTCCCGATATCATGGCATACCATCTTCTGGGTTTCCCATGCATGTTTTGATGTAGGAAGATTCCCTTGTACCTGGAGATTTGAGACCCATGGGGTGGGTACCCCGCGGTATTACTTTAAAGTATCTGCATTTGCTCACCCAACCTCACCAATCCTCTCAGCCCCAAGAGTGTCCAGCCTTATGTCTCATCCAGCTGTGGGTCTAGATATGGTCAATCCAGGTTGCATCAGAGACCCTGAACGGATTTTGTAAGAATTTCTCTCTCTTTCACTGTCTTTGCTTTGTGGGTTTTTTAAAGTAATGTATGTTTAGAATGGGGTTTGGCTGCTTTTCCCTGCTGTGTTTATGCCGCTTTACACCCTCTTGATTCACTTGCAGTGAGATATCAATACATAGGTTTTCAGATTCTTACTAGTCAGATATATTCTTGTGCGGTGACTAGGGGGTGTTGAGTCCAGTTCACTGAGCAGGGAGTAGGCCTTGTCTATTACATATTTGGCTTATGGAGCGGTGTCTGAGCTAATTTCAAACCCTTGTTTTATGCATCACCCCACCTCACCTTTCCGGTTAAGCAGCCATAGTGTGTCTTCTAAAGGTGTGCCTCTGTTCTGTTTTGTAATTCAGTTCAAGTGTAGCGATTTTGACATTCCCTCTATAAGCGATATCTTAGGATAAGTGCCTTTTTCTGTGTGACTTAATTCACTTAGAATCATCGTCGCTAAATCGACACATCATGCTGCTAACTAGCCTTATGACATTGATTTCATGGCTGAGTGATATTCCATTGTGCCAAGTACCACCATTTCTTTATCCATTTTTCTCTTTCCTGGGATATTGAAGGTGTACCGAAGCGGAGGTTCTTGGCAACAGAGCAGCCGTAAAGTTTGGGGTGCCTGTGTCTTGTTGATTTTTAATTTTCCCAATTTATACGCCCATGAGTGGAAGTGCCCTATGCTCTCAACGCTGTGTTTATTACTTGTTTCAGGACACACCGTACTCATCTCCAGAGTGCCTGTTGGCAATTTACATCCCGCCCATCAGCGTAGCAAGGCTCCCATGTCTCCATGGCCTGTCCTGCTTTTCTGGTTTTTACACTTTGTTCAGCATGGCCCTTTTGACCGAGGGCAAGCGAGACTTCTTTGTAGCGCTGATTTGCCCTTCCGGCTTGCTTGGTTGGCCAAAAAGGGCGTATGGTTTTTTCCTGAATATATTCAGGATAAAACGCATACGCCCTTTTTGGCCAAGGGCATCATTGTCAACGTTTTGCCGCTTTTCATGTGCTTTAAAGGCGAGTCGAATCTACCTCCTGAAATCTGTTTCCTGCAAATCTGCCTTGCTTTCAAATCCTCTTCGTTGCCTTCCTTCAATATATTTGTGGACGAGAGTTCTCATTTATAACTCTGCACGTTTGTGAATTGCAGTGCCCCTGAGCTCCATTTGTCTCCTCGCTTTTTTGGGAGCTGGCCGCAAAAGCGCAGGATTGCTTCAGGCCCTATTTTGGTTCTGGGGGGCAGGCTGAGCCTGTGGTTCATTCTTTTTCCTGATGGGAAAATGGAGTGACCTATGCCTGTCCCAACACCTAGGGCTCGTCTCTCGTTGGTTCCCGGTCTTCACGTTCATCCTCAGGACAAATTGCAACGTGTACAATCAGGAGGTTAAAGGTGCTGATTCTCCAAGTAGGGAGATGGTTAGTCAAGCAGATGGAATGGTGAACCCGAGCACAAGGAGAGGAGAAATGAGGTGCATTTTAGAAACCTTTCCCGATCTCATGGCATACCATCTTCTGGGTTTCCCATGCATGTTTTGATGTAGGAAGATTCCCTTGTACCTGGAGATTTGAGACCCATGGGGTGTCTTCCCCGCAGTGTTATTTTAAAGTATCTGCGTTTGCTCACCCAACCTCACCAATCCTCTCAGCCCCAAGAGTGTCCAGCCTTATGTCTCATCCAGCTGTGGGTCTTGATATGGTCAATCCAGGTTGCATCATAGACCCTGAACGGATTTTGTAAGAATTTCTCTCTCTTTCACTGTCTTTGTTTTGTGGGTTTTTTAAAGAAATTTATGTTTAGAATCGGGCTTGGCTGCTTTTCCCTGCTGTGTTGATGCCGCTTTACACCCTCTTGATTCACTTGCAGAGAGATATCGATATATATGTTTTCAGATTCTTACTAGTCAGATATATTCTTGTGTGGTGACTAGGGGGTGTTGAGTCCAGTTCACTGAGCAGGGAGTAGGCCTTGTCTATTACATATTTGGCTTATGGAGCGGTCTCTGAGCTAATTTCAAACCCTTGTTTTATGCATCACCCCACCTCACCTTTCCCGTTAAGCAGCCATAGTGTGTCTTCTAAAGGTGTGACTCTGTTCTGTTTTGTAATTCAGTTCAAGTGTAGCGATTTTGACATTCCCTCTATAAGCGATATCTTAGGATAAGTGTCTTTTTCTGTGTGACTTATTTCACTTAGAATCATCGTACCTAAATCCACTCATCATGCTGCTAACTAGCCTTATGACATTGATTTCATGGCTGAGTGATATTCCATTGTGCCAAGTACCACCATTTCTTTATCCATTTTTCTCTTTCCTGGGATATTGAAGGTGTACCGAAGCGGAGGTTCTTGGCAACAGAGCAGCCGTAAAGTTTGGGGTGCCTGTGTCTTGTTGATTTTTAGTTTTCCCAATTTATACGCCCATGAGTGGAAGTGCCCTATGCTCTCAACGCTGTGTTTATTACTTGTTTCAGGACACACCGTACTCTTCTCCAGAGTGCCTGTTGGCAATTTACATCCCGCCCATCAGCGTAGCAAGGCTCCCATGTCTCCATGGCCTGTTCTGATTTTCTGGTTTTTACACTTTGTTCAGTATGGCCCTTTTGACCGAGGGCAAGCGAGACTTCTTTGTAGCGCTGATTTGCCCTTCCGGCTTGCTTGGTTGGCCAAAAAGGGCGTATGCGTTTTTTCCTGAATATATTCAGGAAAAAACGCATACGCCCTTTTTGGCCAAGGGCATCATTGTCAACGTTTTGCCGCTTTTCATGTGCTTTAAAGGCGAGTCGAATCTACCTCCTGAAATCTGTTTCCTGCAAATCTGCCTTGCTTTCAAATCCTCTTCGTTGCCTTCCCTCAATATATTTGTGGACGAGAGTTCTCATTTATAACTCTGCACGTTTGTGAATTGCAGTGCCCCTGAGCTCCATTTGGCTCCTCGCTTTTTTGGGAGCTGGCCGCAAAAGCGCAGGATTGCTTCAGGCCCTATTTTGGTTCTGGGGGGCAGGCTGAGCCTGTGGTTCATTCTTCTTCCTGATGGGAAAATGGAGTGACCTGTGCCTATCCCAACACCTAGGGCTAGTCTTTCGTTGGTTCCCCGTCTTCCCGTTCATCCTCAGGACAAATTGCAACCTGGAGGAAACAGTAGGTTAAAGGTGCTGATTCTCCAAGTAGGGAGATGGTTAGTCAAGCGGCTGGAATGGTGAACCCGAGCAGAAGGAGAGGAGAAATGAGGTGCGTTTTAGAAACCTTTCCCGATCTCACGGCATACCATCTTCTGGGTTTCCCATGCATGTTTTGATGTAGGAAGATTCCCTTGTACCTGGAGATTTGAGACCCATGGGGTGGGTACCCCGCGGTATTACTTTAAAGTATCTGCATTTGCTCACGCAACCTCACCAATCCTCTCAGCCCCAAGAGTGTCCAGCCTTATGTCTCATCCAGCTGTGGGTCTAGATATGGTCAATCCAGGTTGCATCAGAGACCCTGAACGGATTTTGTAAGAATTTCTCTCTCTTTCACTGTCTTTGCTTTGTGGGTTTTTTAAAGTAATGTATGTTTAGAATGGGGTTTGGCTGCTTTTCCCTGCTGTGTTTATGCCGCTTTACACCCTCTTGATTCACTTGCAGAGAGATATCAATACATAGGTTTTCAGATTCTTAATAGTCAGATATATTCTTGTGTGGTGACTAGGGTGTGTTGAGTCCAGTTCACTGAGCAGGGAGTAGGCCTTGTCTATTACATATTTGCCTTATGGAGCGGTCTCTGAGCTAATTTCAAACCCTTGTTTTATGCATCACCCCACCTCACCTTTCCCGTTAAGCAGCCATAGTGTGTCTTCTAAAGGTGTGACTCTGTTCTGTTTTGTAATTCAGTTCAAGTGTAGCGATTTTGACATTCCCTCTATAAGCGATATCTTAGGATAAGTGTCTTTTTCTGTGTGACTTATTTCACTTAGAATCATCGTACCTAAATCCACTCATCATGCTGCTAACTAGCCTTATGACATTGATTTCATGGCTGAGTGATATTCCATTGTGCCAAGTACCACCATTTCTTTATCCATTTTTCTCTTTCCTGGGATATTGAAGGTGTACTGAAGCGGAGGTTCTTGGCAACAGAGCAGCCGTAAAGTTTGGGGTGCCTGTGTCTTGTTGATTTTTAGTTTTCCCAATTTATACGCCCATGAGTGGAAGTGCCCTATGCTCTCAACGCTGTGTTTATTACTTGTTTCAGGACACACCGTACTCTTCTCCAGAGTGCCTGTTGGCAATTTACATCCCGCCCATCAGCGTAGCAAGGCTCCCATGTCTCCATGGCCTGTCCTGATTTTCTGGTTTTTACACTTTGTTCAGTATGGCCCTTTTGACCGAGGGCAAGCGAGACTTCTTTGTAGCGCTGATTTGCCCTTCCGGCTTGCTTGGTTGGCCAAAAAGGGCGTATGCGTTTTTTCCTGAATATATTCAGGAAAAAACGCATACGCCCTTTTTGGCCAAGGGCATCATTGTCAACGTTTTGCCGCTTTTCATGTGCTTTAAAGGCGAGTCGAATCTACCTCCTGAAATCTGTTTCCTGCAAATCTGCCTTGCTTTCAAATCCTCTTCGTTGCCTTCCCTCAATATATTTGTGGACGAGAGTTCTCATTTATAACTCTGCACGTTTGTGAATTGCAGTGCCTCTGAGCTCCATTTGGCTCCTCGCTTTTTTGGGAGCTGGCCGCAAAAGCGCAGGATTGCTTCAGGCCCTATTTTGGTTCTGGGGGGCAGGCTGAGCCTGTGGTTCATTCTTCTTCCTGATGGGAAAATGGAGTGACCTGTGCCTGTCCCAACACCTAGGGCTCGTCTCTCGTTGGTTCCGCGTCTTCTCGTTCATCCTCAGGACAAATTGCAACCTGCACAATCAGGAGGTTAAAGGTGCTGATTCTTCAAGTAGGGAGATGGTTAGTCAAGCAGCTGGAATGGTGAACCCGAGCACAAGGAGAGGAGAAATGAGGTGCATTTTAGAAACCTTTCCCGATCTCATGGCATACCATCTTCTGGGTTTCCCATGCATGTTTTGATGTAGGAAGATGCCCTTGTACCTGGAGATTTGAGACCCATGGGGTGTGTTCCCCGCAGTGTTACTTTAAAGTATCTGCGTTTGCTCACCCAACCTCACCAATCCTCTCAGCCCCAAGAGTGTCCAGCCTTATGTCTCATCCAGCTGTGGGTCTAGATATGGTCAATCCAGGTTGCATCATAGACCCAGAACGGATTTTGTAAGAATTTCTCTCTCTTTCACTGTCTTTGCTTTGTGGGTTTTTTAAAGTAATGTATGTTTAGAATGGGGTTTGGCTGCTTTTCCCTGCTGTGTTTATGCCGCTTTACACCCTCTTGATTCACTTGCAGAGAGATATCGATACATAGGTTTTCAGATTCTTACTAGTCAGATATATTCTTGTGTGGTGACTAGGGTGTGTTGAGTCCAGTTCACTGAGCAGGGAGTAGGCCTTGTCTATTACATATTTGGCTTATGGAGCGGTGTCTGAGCTAAGTCCAAACCCTTGTTTTATGCATCACCCCACCTCACCTTTCCCGTTAAGCAGCCATAGTGTGTCTTCTAAAGGTGTGACTCTGTTCTGTTTTGTAATTCAGTTCAAGTGTAGCGATTTTGACATTCCCTCTATAAGCGATATCTTAGGATAAGTGTCTTTTTCTGTGTGACTTATTTCACTTAGAATCATCGTACCTAAATCCACTCATCATGCTGCTAACTAGCCTTATGACATTGATTTCATGGCTGAGTGATATTGCATTGTGCCAAGTACCACCAGTTCTTTATCCATTTTTCTCTTTCCTGGGATATTGAAGGTGTACCGAAGCGGAGGTTCTTGTAAACAGAGCAGCCGTAAAGTTTGGGGTGCCTGTGTCTTGTTGATTTTTAGTTTTCCCAATTTATACGCCCATGAGTGGAAGTGCCCTATGCTCTCAACGCTGTGTTTATTACTTGTTTCAGGACACACCGTACTCATCTCCAGAGTGCCTGTTGGCAATTTACATCCCGCCCATTAGCGTAGCAAGGCTCCCATGTCTCCATGGCCTGTCCTGCTTTTCTGGTTTTTACATTTTTTTCAGCATGGCCCTTTTGACCGAGGGCAAGCGAGACTTCTTTGTAGCGCTGATTTGCCCTTCCGGCTTGCTTGGTTGGCCAAAAAGGGCGTATGCGTTTTTTCCTGAATATATTCAGGAAAAAACGCATACGCCCTTTTTGGCCAAGGGCATCATTGTCAACGTTTTGCCGCTTTTCATGTGCTTTAAAGGCGAGTCGAATCTATCTCCTGAAATCTGTTTCCTGCAAATCTGCCTTGCTTTCAAATCCTCTTCGTTGCCTTCCCTCAATATATTTGTGGACGAGAGTTCTCATTTATAACTCTGCACGTTTGTGAATTGCAGTGCCCCTGAGCTCCATTTGTCTCCTCGCTTTTTTGGGAGCTGGCCGCAAAAGCGCAGGATTGCTTCAGGCCCTATTTTGGTTCTGGGGGGCAGGCTGAGCCTGTGGTTCATTCTTCTTCCTGATGGGAAAATGGAGTGACCTGTGCCTGTCCCAACACCTAGGGCTAGTCTCTCTTTGCTTCCCCGTCTTCCCGTTCATCCTCAGGACACATTGCAACCTGGACGAAACAGGAGGTTAAAGGTGCTGATTCTCCAAGTAGGGAGATGGTTAGTCAAGCGGCTGGAATGGCGAACCCGAGCACAAGGAGAGGAGAAATGAGGTGTGTTTTAGAAACCTTTCCCGATGTCATGGCATACCATCTTCTGGGTTTCCCATGCATGTTTTGATGTAGGAAGATTCCCTTGTACCTGGAGATTTGAGACCCATGGGGTGGGTACCCCGCGGTATTACTTTAAAGTATCTGCATTTGCTCACCCAACCTCACCAATCCTCTCAGCCCCAAGAGTGTCCAGCCTTATGTCTCATCCAGCTGTGGGTCTAGATATGGTCAATCCAGGTTGCATCAGAGACCCTGAACGGATTTTGTAAGAATTTCTCTCTCTTTCACTGTCTTTGCTTTGTGGGTTTTTTAAAGTAATGTATGTTTAGAATGGGGTTTGGCTGCTTTTCCCTGCTGTGTTTATGCCGCTTTACACCCTCTTGATTCACTTGCAGAGAGATATCAATACATAGGTTTTCAGATTCATACTAGTCAGATATATTCTTGTGCGGTGACTAGGGGGTGTTGAGTCCAGTTCACTGAGCAGGGAGTAGGCCTTGTCTATTACATATTTGGCTTATGGAGCGGTGTCTGAGCTAATTTCAAACCCTTGTTTTATGCATCACCCCACCTCACCTTTCCGGTTAAGCAGCCATAGTGTGTCTTCTAAAGGTGTGCCTCCGTTCTGTTTTGTAATTCAGTTCAAGTGTAGCGATTTTGACATTCCCTCTATAAGCGATATCTTAGGATAAGTGTCTTTTTCTGTGTGACTTATTTCACTTAGAATCATCGTACCTAAATCCACTCATCATGCTGCTAACTAGCCTTATGACATTGATTTCATGGCTGAGTGATATTGCATTGTGCCAAGTACCACCATTTCTTTATCCATTTTTCTCTTTCCTGGGATATTGAAGGTGTACCGAAGCGGAGGTTCTTGTAAACAGAGCAGCCGTAAAGGTTGGGGTGCCTCTGTCTTGTTGATTTTTAGTTTTCCCGATTTATACGCCCATGAGTGGAAGTGCCCTATGCTCTCTACGCTGTGTTTATTACTTGTTTCAGGACACACCGTACTCATCTCCAGAGTGCCTGTTGGCAATTTACATCCCGCCCATCAGCGTAGCAAGGCTCCCATGTCTCCATGGCCTGTCCTGCTTTTCTGGTTTTTACACTTTGTTCAGCATGGCCCTTTTGACCGAGGGCAAGCGAGACTTCTTTGTAGCGCTGATTTGCCCTTCCGGCTTGCTTGGTTGGCCAAAAAGGGCGTATGCGTTTTTTCCTGAATATATTCAGGAAAAAACGCATACGCCCTTTTTGGCCAAGGGCATCATTGTCAACGTTTTGCCGCTTTTCATGTTCTTTAAAGGCGAGTCGAATCTACCTCCTGAAATCTGTTTCCCTCAAATCTGCCTTGCTTTCAAATCCTCTTCGTTGCCTTCCTTCAATATATGTGTGGACGAGAGTTCTCATTTATAACTCTGCACGTTTGTGAATTGCAGTGCCCCTGAGCTCCAATTGTCTCCTCGCTTTTTTGGGAGCTGGCCGCAAAAGCGCAGGATTGCTTCAGGCCCTATTTTGGTTCTGGGGGGCAGGCTGAGCCTGTGGTTCATTCTTCTTCCTGATGGGAAAATGGAGTGACCTATGCCTGTCCCAACACCTAGGGCTCGTCTCTCGTTGGTTCCCCGTCTTCACGTTCATCCTCATGACAAATTGCAACCTGTACAATCAGGAGGTTAAAGGTGCTGATTCTCCAAGTAGGGAGATGGTTAGTCAAGCAGCTGGAATGGTGAACCCGAGCACAAGGAGAGGAGAAATGAGGTGCATTTTAGAAACCTTTCCCGATCTCATGGCATACCATCTTCTGGGTTTCCCATGCATGTTTTGATGTAGGAAGATGCCCTTGTACCTGGAGATTTGATACCCATGGGGTGTGTTTCCCGCAGTGTTACTTTAAAGTATCTGCGTTTGCTCACCCAACCTCACCAATCCTCTCAGCCCCAAGAGTGTCCAGCCTGATGTCTCATCCAGCTGTGGGTCTAGATATGGTCAATCCAGGTTGCATCAGAGACCCTGAACGGATTTTGTAAGAATTTCTCTCTCTTTCACTGTCTTTGTTTTGTGGGTTTTTTAAAGTAATTTATGTTTAGAATCGGGCTTGGCTGCTTTTCCCTGCTGTGTTGATGCCGCTTTACACCCTCTTGATTCACTTGCAGAGAGATATCGATACATAGGTTTTCAGATTCTTACTAGTCAGATATATTCTTGTGTGGTGACTAGGGTGTGTTGAGTCCAGTTCACTGAGCAGGGAGTAGGCCTTGTCTATTACATATTTGGCTTATGGAGCGGTCTCTGAGCTAATTTCAAACCCTTGTTTTATGCATCACCCCACCTCACCTTTCCCGTTAAGCAGCCATAGTGTGTCTTCTAAAGGTGTGACTCTGTTCTGTTTTGTAATTCAGTTCAAGTGTAGCGATTTTGACATTCCCTCTATAAGCGATATCTTAGGATAAGTGTCTTTTTCTGTGTGACTTATTTCACTTAGAATCATCGTACCTAAATCCACTCATCATGCTGCTAACTAGCCTTATGACATTGATTTCATGGCTGAGTGATATTCCATTGTGCCAAGTACCACCATTTCTTTATCCATTTTTCTCTTTCCTGGGATATTGAAGGTGTACCGAAGCGGAGGTTCTTGGCAACAGAGCAGCCGTAAAGTTTGGGGTGCCTGTGTCTTGTTGATTTTTAGTTTTCCCAATTTATACACCCATGAGTGGAAGTGCCCTATGCTCTCTACGCTGTGTTTATTACTTGTTTCAGGACACACCGTACCCTTCTCCAGAGTGCCTGTTGGCAATTTACATCCCGCCCATCAGCGTAGTAAGGCTGCCATGTCTCCATGGCCTGTCCTGCTTTTCTGGTTTTTACACTTTGTTCAGCATGGCCCTTTTGACTGAGGGCAAGCGAGACTTCTTTGTAGCGTTGATTTTCACTTCCGGCTTGCTTGGTTGGCCAAAAAGGGCGTATGCGTTTTTTCCTTAATATATTCAGGAAAAAACGCATACGCCCTTTTTGGCCAAGGGCATCATTGTAAACGTTTTGCCGCTTTTCATGTGCTTTAAAGGCGAGTCGAATCTACCTCCTGAAATCTGTTTCCTGCAAATCTGCCTTGCTTTCAAATCCTCTTCGTTGCCTTCCCTCAATATATTTGTGGACGAGAGTTCTCATTTATAACTCTGCACGTTTGTGAATTGCAATGCCCCTGAGCTCCATTTGTCTCCTCGCTTTTTTGGGAGCTGGCCGCAAAAGCGCAGGATTGCTTCAGGCCCTATTTTGGTTCTGGGGGGCAGGCTGAGCCTGTGGTTCATTCTTCTTCCTGATGGGAAAATGGAGTGACCTATGCCTGTCCCAACACCTAGGGCTAGTCTCTCGTTGGTTCCCCGTCTTCCCGTTCATCCTCAGGACAAATTGCAACCTGTACAATCAGGAGGTTAAAGATGCTGATTCTCCAAGTAGGGAGATGGTTAGTCAAGCAGCTGGAATGCTGAACCCTAGCACAAGGAGAGGAGAAATGAGGTGCGTTTTAGAAACCTTTCCCGATCTCATGGCATACCATCTTCTGGGTTTCCCATGCATGTTTTGATGTAGGAAGATTCCCTTGTACCTGGAGATTTGAGACCCATGGGGTGGGTACCCCGCGGTATTACTTTAAAGTATCTGCATTTGCTCACCCAACCTCACCAATCCTCTCAGCCCCAAGAGTGTCCAGCCTTATGTCTCATCCAGCTGTGGGTCTAGATATGGTCAATCCAGGTTGCATCAGAGACCCTGAACGGATTTTGTAAGAATTTCTCTCTCTTTCACTGTCTTTGCTTTGTGGGTTTTTTAAAGTAATGTATGTTTAGAATGGGGTTTGGCTGCTTTTCCCTGCTGTGTTTATGCCGCTTTACACCCTCTTGATTCACTTGCAGAGAGATATCAATACATAGGTTTTCAGATTCATACTAGTCAGATATATTCTTGTGCGGTGACTAGGGGGTGTTGAGTCCAGTTCACTGAGCAGGGAGTAGGCCTTGTCTATTACATATTTGGCTTATGGAGCTGTGTCTGAGCTAATTTCCAACCCTTGTTTTATGCATCACCCCACCTCACCTTTCCGGTTAAGCAGCCATAGTGTGTCTTCTAAAGGTGTGCCTCCGTTCTGTTTTGTAATTCAGTTCAAGTGTAGCGATTTTGACATTCCCTCTATAAGCGATATCTTAGGATAAGTGCCTTTTTCTGTGTGACTTATTTCACTTAGAATCATGGGACCTAAATCCACTCATCATGCTGCTAACTAGCCTTATGACATTGATTTCATGGCTGAGTGATATTGCATTGTGCCAAGTACCACCATTTCTTTATCCATTTTTCTACTTCCTGGGATATTGAAGGTGTACTGAAGCGGAGGTTCTTGGAAACAGAGCAGCCGTAAAGTATGGGGTGCCTGTGTCTTGTTGATTTTTAGTTTTCCCGATTTATACGCCCATGAGTGGAAGTGCCCTATGCTCTCAACGCTGTGTTTATTACTTGTTTCAGGACACACCGTACTCATCTCCAGAGTGCCTGTTGGCAATTTACATCCCGCCCATCAGCGTAGCAAGGCTCCCATGTCTCCATGGCCTGTCCTGCTTTTCTGGTTTTTACACTTTGTTCAGCATGGCCCTTTTGACCGAGGGCAAGCGAGACTTCTTTGTAGCGCTGATTTGCCCTTCCGGCTTGCTTGGTTGGCCAAAAAGGGCGTATGCGTTTTTTCCTGAATATATTCAGGAAAAAACGCATACGCCCTTTTTGGCCAAGGGCATCATTGTCAACGTTTTGCCGCTTTTCATGTGCTTTAAAGGCGAGTCGAATCTACCTCCTGAAATCTGTTTCCTGCAAATCTGCCTTGCTTTCAAATCCTCTTCGTTGCCTTCCTTCAATATATTTGTGGACGAGAGTTCTCATTTATAACTCTGCACGTTTGTGAATTGCAGTGCCCCTGAGCTCCATTTGTCTCCTCGCTTTTTTGGGAGCTGGCCGCAAAAGCGCAGGATTGCTTCAGGCCCTATTTTGGTTCTGGGGGGCAGGCTGAGCCTGTGGTTCATTCTTCTTCCTGATGGGAAAATGGAGTGACCTAGGCCTGTCCCAACACCTAGGGCTCGTCTCTCGTTGGTTCCCCGTCTTCACGTTCATCCTCAGGACAAATTGCAACCTGTACAATCAGGAGGTTAAAGGTGCTGATTCTCCAAGTAGGGAGATGGTTAGTCAAGCAGCTGGAATGGTGAACCCGAGCACAAGGAGAGGAGAAATGAGGTGCATTTTAGAAACCTTTCCCGATCTCATGGCATACCATCTTCTGGGTTTCCCATGCATGTTTTGATGTAGGAAGATGCCCTTGTACCTGGAGATTTGATACCCATGGGGTGTGTTTCCCGCAGTGTTACTTTAAAGTATCTGCGTTTGCTCACCCAACCTCACCAATCCTCTCAGCCCCAAGAGTGTCCAGCCTTATGTCTCATCCAGCTGTGGGTCTAGATATGGTCAATCCAGGTTGCATCAGAGACCCTGAACGGATTTTGTAAGAATTTCTCTCTCTTTCACTGTCTTTGTTTTGTGGGTTTTTTAAAGTAATTTATGTTTAGAATCGGGCTTGGCTGCTTTTCCCTGCTGTGTTGATGCCGCTTTACACCCTCTTGATTCACTTGCAGAGAGATATCGATACATAGGTTTTCAGATTCTTACTAGTCAGATATATTCTTGTGTGGTGACTAGGGTGTGTTGAGTCCAGTTCACTGAGCAGGGAGTAGGCCTTGTCTATTACATATTTGGCTTATGGAGCGGTCTCTGAGCTAATTTCAAACCCTTGTTTTATGCATCACCCCACCTCACCTTTCCCGTTAAGCAGCCATAGTGTGTCTTCTAAAGGTGTGCCTCTGTTCTGTTTTGTAATTCAGTTCAAGTGTAGCGATTTTGACATTCCCTCTATAAGCGATATCTTAGGATAAGTGCCTTTTTCTGTGTGACTTAATTCACTTAGAATCATCGTCGCTAAATCGACACATCATGCTGCTAACTAGCCTTATGACATTGATTTCATGGCTGAGTGATATTCCATTGTGCCAAGTACCACCATTTCTTTATCCATTTTTCTCTTTCCTGGGATATTGAAGGTGTACCGAAGCGGAGGTTCTTGGCAACAGAGCAGCCGTAAAGTTTGGGGTGCCTGTGTCTTGTTGATTTTTAATTTTCCCAATTTATACGCCCATGAGTGGAAGTGCCCTATGCTCTCAACGCTGTGTTTATTACTTATTTCAGGACACACCGTACTCATCTCCAGAGTGCCTGTTGGCAATTTACATCCCGCCCATCAGCGTAGCAAGGCTCCCATGTCTCCATGGCCTGTCCTGCTTTTCTGGTTTTTACACTTTGTTCAGCATGGCCCTTTTGACCGAGGGCAAGCGAGACTTCTTTGTAGCGCTGATTTGCCCTTCCGGCTTGCTTGGTTGGCCAAAAAGGGCGTATGCGTTTTTTCCTGAATATATTCAGGAAAAAACGCATACGCCCTTTTTGGCCAAGGGCATCATTGTCAACGTTTTGCCGCTTTTCATGTGCTTTAAAGGCGAGTCGAATCTACCTCCTGAAATCTGTTTCCTGCAAATCTGCCTTGCTTTCAAATCCTCTTCGTTGCCTTCCTTCAATATATTTGTGGACGAGAGTTCTCATTTATAACTCTGCACGTTTGTGAATTGCAGTGCCCCTGAGCTCCATTTGTCTCCTCGCTTTTTTGGGAGCTGGCCGCAAAAGCGCAGGATTGCTTCAGGCCCTATTTTGGTTCTGGGGGGCAGGCTGAGCCTGTGGTTCATTCTTCTTCCTGATGGGAAAATGGAGTGACCTATGCCTGTCCCAACACCTAGGGCTCGTCTCTCGTTGGTTCCCCGTCTTCACGTTCATCCTCAGGACAAATTGCAACGTGTACAATCAGGAGGTTAAAGGTGCTGATTCTCCAAGTAGGGAGATGGTTAGTCAAGCAGCTGGAATGGTGAACCCGAGCACAAGGAGAGGAGAAATGAGGTGCATTTTAGAAACCTTTCCCGATCTCATGGCATACCATCTTCTGGGTTTCCCATGCATGTTTTGATGTAGGAAGATTCCCTTGTACCTGGAGATTTGAGACCCATGGGGTGTGTTCCCCGCAGTGTTACTTTAAAGTATCTGCGTTTGCTCACCCAACCTCACCAATCCTCTCAGCCCCAAGAGTGTCCAGCCTTATGTCTCATCCAGCTGTGGGTCTAGATATGGTCAATCCAGGTTGCATCAGAGACCCTGAACGGATTTTGTAAGAATTTCTCTCTCTTTCACTGTCTTTGTTTTGTGGGTTTTTTAAAGAACTTTATGTTTAGAATCGGGCTTGGCTGCTTTTCCCTGCTGTGTTGATGCCGCTTTACACCCTCTTGATTCACTTGCAGAGAGATATCGATATATATGTTTTCAGATTCTTACTAGTCAGATATATTCTTGTGTGGTGACTAGGGGTTGTTGAGTCCAGTTCACTGAGCAGGGAGTAGGCCTTGTCTATTACATATTTGGCTTATGGAGCGGTCTCTGAGCTAATTTCAAACCCTTGTTTTATGCATCACCCCACCTCACCTTTCCCGTTAAGCAGCCATAGTGTGTCTTCTAAAGGTGTGACTCTGTTCTGTTTTGTAATTCAGTTCAAGTGTAGCGATTTTGACATTCCCTCTATAAGCGATATCTTAGGATAAGTGTCTTTTTCTGTGTGACTTATTTCACTTAGAATCATCGTACCTAAATCCACTCATCATGCTGCTAACTAGCCTTATGACATTGATTTCATGGCTGAGTGATATTCCATTGTGCCAAGTACCACCATTTCTTTATCCATTTTTCTCTTTCCTGGGATATTGAAGGTGTACCGAAGCGGAGGTTCTTGGCAACAGAGCAGCCGTAAAGTTTGGGGTGCCTGTGTCTTGTTGATTTTTAGTTTTCCCAATTTATACGCCCATGAGTGGAAGTGCCCTATGCTGTCAACGCTGTGTTTATTACTTGTTTCAGGACACACCGTACTCTTCTCCAGAGTGCCTGTTGCCAATTTACATCCCGCCCATCAGCGTAGCAAGGCTCCCATGTCTCCATGGCCTGTCCTGATTTTCTGGTTTTTACACTTTGTTCAGTATGGCCCTTTTGACCGAGGGCAAGCGAGACTTCTTTGTAGCGCTGATTTGCCCTTCCGGCTTGCTTGGTTGGCCAAAAAGGGCGTATGCGTTTTTTCCTGAATATATTCAGGAAAAAACGCATACGCCCTTTTTGGCCAAGGGCATCATTGTCAACGTTTTGCCGCTTTTCATGTGCTTTAAAGGCGAGTCGAATCTACCTCCTGAAATCTGTTTCCTGCAAATCTGCCTTGCTTTCAAATCCTCTGCGTTGCCTTCCCTCAATATATTTGTGGACGAGAGTTCTCATTTATAACTCTGCACGTTTGTGAATTGCAGTGCCCCTGAGCTCCATTTGTCTCCTCGCTTTTTTGGGAGCTGGCCGCAAAAGCGCAGGATTGCTTCAGGCCCTATTTTGGTTCTGGGGGGCAGGCTGAGCCTGTGGTTCATTCTTCTTACTGATGGGAAAATGGAGTGACCTGTGCCTGTCCCAACACCTAGGGCTAGTCTCTCGTTGGTTCCCCGTCTTCCCGTTCATCCTCAGGACAAATTGCAACCTGGACGAAACAGGAGGTTAAAGGTGCTGATTCTCCAAGTAGGGAGATGTTTAGTCAAGCGGCTGGAATGGCGAACCCGAGCACAAGGAGAGGAGAAATGAGGTGCGTTTTAGAAACCATTCCCGATATCATGGCATACCATCTTCTGGGTTTCCCATGCATGTTTTGATGTAGGAAGATTCCCTTGTACCTGGAGATTTGAGACCCATGGGGTGGGTACCCCGCGGTATTACTTTAAAGTATCTGCATTTGCTCACCCAACCTCACCAATCCTCTCAGCCCCAAGAGTGTCCAGCCTTATGTCTCATCCAGCTGTGGGTCTAGATATGGTCAATCCAGGTTGCATCATAGACCCAGAACGGATTTTGTAAGAATTTCTCTCTCTTTCACTGTCTTTGTTTTGTGGGTTTTTTAAAGAAATTTATGTTTAGAATCGGGCTTGGCTGCTTTTCCCTGCTGTGTTGATGCCGCTTTACACCCTCTTGATTCACTTGCAGAGAGATATCGATATATATGTTTTCAGATTCTTACTAGTCAGATATATTCTTGTGTGGTGACTAGGGTGTGTTGAGTCCAGTTCACTGAGCAGGGAGTAGGCCTTGTCTATTACATATTTCGCTTATGGAGCGGTCTCTGAGCTAATTTCAAACCCTTGTTTTATGCATCACCCCACCTCACCTTTCCCGTTAAGCAGCCATAGTGTGTCTTCTAAAGGTGTGACTCTGTTCTGTTTTGTAATTCAGTTCAAGTGTAGCGATTTTGACATTCCCTCTATAAGCGATATCTTAGGATAAGTGTCTTTTTCTGTGTGACTTATTTCACTTAGAATCATCGTACCTAAATCCACTCATCATGCTGCTAACTAGCCTTATGACATTGATTTCATGGCTGAGTGATATTGCATTGTGCCAAGTACCACCATTTCTTTATCCATTTTTCTCTTTCCTGGGATATTGAAGGTGTACCGAAGCGGAGGTTCTTGGCAACAGAGCAGCCGCAAAGTTTGGGGTGCCTGTGTCTTGTTGATTTTTAGTTTTCCCAATTTATAAGCCCATGAGTGGAAGTGCCCTATGCTCTCAACGCTGTGTTTATTACTTGTTTCAGGACACACCGTACTCTTCTCCAGAGTGCCTGTTGGCAATTTACATCCCGCCCATCAGCGTAGCAAGGCTCCCATGTCTCCATGGCCTGTCCTGATTTTCTGGTTTTTACACTTTGTTCAGTATGGCCCTTTTGACCGAGGGCAAGCGAGACTTCTTTGTAGCGCTGATTTGCCCTTCCGGCTTGCTTGGTTGGCCAAAAAGGGCGTATGCGTTTTTTCCTGAATATATTCAGGAAAAAACGCATACGCCCTTTTTGGCCAAGGGCTTCATTGTCAACGTTTTGCCGCTTTTCATGTGCTTTAAAGGCGAGTCGAATCTACCTCCTGAAATCTGTTTCCTGCAAATCTGCCTTGCTTTCAAATCCTCTTCGTTGCCTTCCCTCAATATATTTGTGGACGAGAGTTCTCATTTATAACTCTGCACGTTTGTGAACTGCAGTGCCCCTGAGCTCCATTTGGCTCCTCGCTTTTTTGGGAGCTGGCCGCAAAAGCGCAGGATTGCTTCAGGCCCTATTTTGGTTCTGGGGGGCAGGCTGAGCCTGTGGTTCATTCTTCTTCCTGATGGGAAAATGGAGTGACCTGTGCCTATCCCAACACCTAGGGCTAGTCTTTCGTTGGTTCCCCGTCTTCCCGTTCATCCTCAGGACAAATTGCAACCTGGACGAAACAGTAGGTTAAAGGTGCTGATTCTCCAAGTAGGGAGATGGTTAGTCAAGCGGCTGGAATGGTGAACCCGAGCAGAAGGAGAGGAGAAATGAGGTGCGTTTTAGAAACCTTTCCCGATCTCACGGCATACCATCTTCTGGGTTTCCCATGCATGTTTTGATGTAGGAAGATTCCCTTGTACCTGGAGATTTGAGACCCATGGGGTGGGTACCCCGCGGTATTACTTTAAAGTATCTGCATTTGCTCACCCAACCTCACCAATCCTCTCAGCCCCAAGAGTGTCCAGCCTTATGTCTCATCCAGCTGTGGGTCTAGATATGGTCAATCCAGGTTGCATCAGAGACCCTGAACGGATTTTGTAAGAATTTCTCTCTCTTTCACTGTCTTTGCTTTGTGGGTTTTTTAAAGTAATGTATGTTTAGAATGGGGTTTGGCTGCTTTTCCCTGCTGTGTTTATGCCGCTTTACACCCTCTTGATTCACTTGCAGAGAGATATCAATACATAGGTTTTCAGATTCATACTAGTCAGATATATTCTTGTGCGGTGACTAGGGGGTGTTGAGTCCAGTTTACTGAGCAGGGAGTAGGCCTTGTCTATTACATATTTGGCTTATGGAGCGGTGTCTGAGCTAATTTCAAACCCTTGTTTTATGCATCACCCCACCTCACCTTTCCGGTTAAGCAGCCATAGTGTGTCTTCTAAAGGTGTGACTCTGTTCTGTTTTGTAATTCAGTTCAAGTGTAGCGATTTTGACATTCCCTCTATAAGCGATATCTTAGGATAAGTGCCTTTTTCTGTGTGACTTATTTCACTTAGACTCATCGTACCTAAATCCACTCATCATGCTGCTAACTAGCCTTATGACATTGATTTCATGGCTGAGTGATATTCCATTGTGCCAAGTACCACCATTTCTTTATCCATTTTTCTCTTTCCTGGGATATTGAAGGTGTACCGAAGCGGAGGTTCTTGGCAACAGAGCAGCCGTAAAGTTTGGGGTGCCTGTGTCTTGTTGATTTTTAATTTTCCCAATTTATACGCCCATGAGTGGAAGTGCCCTATGCTCTCAACGCTGTGTTTATTACTTATTTCAGGACACACCGTACTCATCTCCAGAGTGCCTGTTGGCAATTTACATCCCGCCCATCAGCGTAGCAAGGCTCCCATGTCTCCATGGCCTGTCCTGCTTTTCTGGTTTTTACACTTTGTTCAGCATGGCCCTTTTGACCGAGGGCAAGCGAGACTTCTTTGTAGCGCTGATTTGCCCTTCCGGCTTGCTTGGTTGGCCAAAAAGGGCGTATGCGTTTTTTCCTGAATATATTCAGGAAAAAACGCATACGCCCTTTTTGGCCAAGGGCATCATTGTCAACGTTTTGCCGCTTTTCATGTGCTTTAAAGGCGAGTCGAATCTACCTCCTGAAATCTGTTTCCTGCAAATCTGCCTTGCTTTCAAATCCTCTTCGTTGCCTTCCTTCAATATATTTGTGGACGAGAGTTCTCATTTATAACTCTGCACGTTTGTGAATTGCAGTGCCCCTGAGCTCCATTTGTCTCCTCGCTTTTTTGGGAGCTGGCCGCAAAAGCGCAGGATTGCTTCAGGCCCTATTTTGGTTCTGGGGGGCAGGCTGAGCCTGTGGTTCATTCTTCTTCCTGATGGGAAAATGGAGTGACCTATGCCTGTCCCAACACCTAGGGCTCGTCTCTCGTTGGTTCCCCGTCTTCACGTTCATCCTCAGGACAAATTGCAACGTGTACAATCAGGAGGTTAAAGGTGCTGATTCTCCAAGTAGGGAGATGGTTAGTCAAGCAGCTGGAATGGTGAACCCGAGTACAAGGAGAGGAGAAATGAGGTGCATTTTAGAAACCTTTCCCGATCTCATGGCATACCATCTTCTGGGTTTCCCATGCATGTTTTGATGTAGGAAGATTCCCTTGTACCTGGAGATTTGAGACCCATGGGGTGTCTTCCCCGCAGTGTTACTTTAAAGTATCTGCGTTTGCTCACCCAACCTCACCAATCCTCTCAGCCCCAAGAGTGTCCAGCCTTATGTCTCATCCAGCTGTGGGTCTAGATATGGTCAATCCAGGTTGCATCAGAGACCCTGAACGGATTTTGTAAGAATTTCTCTCTCTTTCACTGTCTTTGTTTTGTGGGTTTTTTAAAGAACTTTATGTTTAGAATCGGGCTTGGCTGCTTTTCCCTGCTGTGTTGATGCCGCTTTACACCCTCTTGATTCACTTGCAGAGAGATATCGATATATATGTTTTCAGATTCTTACTAGTCAGATATATTCTTGTGTGGTGACTAGGGGTTGTTGAGTCCAGTTCACTGAGCAGGGAGTAGGCCTTGTCTATTACATATTTGGCTTATGGAGCGGTCTCTGAGCTAATTTCAAACCCTTGTTTTATGCATCACCCCACCTCACCTTTCCCGTTAAGCAGCCATAGTGTGTCTTCTAAAGGTGTGACTCTGTTCTGTTTTGTAATTCAGTTCAAGTGTAGCGATTTTGACATTCCCTCTATAAGCGATATCTTAGGATAAGTGTCTTTTTCTGTGTGACTTATTTCACTTAGAATCATCGTACCTAAATCCACTCATCATGCTGCTAACTAGCCTTATGACATTGATTTCATGGCTGAGTGATATTCCATTGTGCAAAGTACCACCATTTCTTTATCCATTTTTCTCTTTCCTGGGATATTGAAGGTGTACCGAAGCGGAGGTTCTTGGCAACAGAGCAGCCGTAAAGTTTGGGGTGCCTGTGTCTTGTTGATTTTTAGTTTTCCCAATTTATACGCCCATGAGTGGAAGTGCCCTATGCTGTCAACGCTGTGTTTATTACTTGTTTCAGGACACACCGTACTCTTCTCCAGAGTGCCTGTTGCCAATTTACATCCCGCCCATCAGCGTAGCAAGGCTCCCATGTCTCCATGGCCTGTCCTGATTTTCTGGTTTTTACACTTTGTTCAGTATGGCCCTTTTGACCGAGGGCAAGCGAGACTTCTTTGTAGCGCTGATTTGCCCTTCCGGCTTGCTTGGTTGGCCAAAAAGGGCGTATGCGTTTTTTCCTGAATATATTCAGGAAAAAACGCATACGCCCTTTTTGGCCAAGGGCATCATTGTCAACGTTTTGCCGCTTTTCATGTGCTTTAAAGGCGAGTCGAATCTACCTCCTGAAATCTGTTTCCTGCAAATCTGCCTTGCTTTCAAATCCTCTTCGTTGCCTTCCCTCAATATATTTGTGGACGAGAGTTCTCATTTATAACTCTGCACGTTTGTGAATTGCAGTGCCCCTGAGCTCCATTTGGCTCCTCGCTTTTTTGGGAGCTGGCCGCAAAAGCGCAGGATTGCTTCAGGCCCTATTTTGGTTCTGGGGGGCAGGCTGAGCCTGTGGTTCATTCTTCTTCCTGATGGGAAAATGGAGTGACCTGTGCCTATCCCAACACCTAGGGCTAGTCTTTCGTTGGTTCCCCGTCTTCCCGTTCATCCTCAGGACAAATTGCAACCTGGACGAAACAGTAGGTTAAAGGAGCTGATTCTCCAAGTAGGGAGATGGTTAGTCAAGCGGCTGGAATGGTGAACCCGAGCAGAAGGAGAGGAGAAATGAGGTGCGTTTTAGAAACCTTTCCCGATCTCACGGCATACCATCTTCTGGGTTTCCCATGCATGTTTTGATGTAGGAAGATTCCCTTGTACCTGGAGATTTGAGACCCATGGGGTGGGTACCCCGTGGTATTACTTTAAAGTATCTGCATTTGCTCACCCAACCTCACCAATCCTCTCAGCCCCAAGAGTGTCCAGCCTTATGTCTCATCCAGCTGTGGGTCTAGATATGGTCAATCCAGGTTGCATCAGAGACCCTGAACGGATTTTGTAAGAATTTCTCTCTCTTTCACTGTCTTTGCTTTGTGGGTTTTTTAAAGTAATGTATGTTTAGAATGGGGTTTGGCTGCTTTTCCCTGCTGTGTTTATGCCGCTTTACACCCTCTTGATTCACTTGCAGAGAGATATCAATACATAGGTTTTCAGATTCATACTAGTCAGATATATTCTTGTGCGGTGACTAGGGGGTGTTGAGTCCAGTTCACTGAGCAGGGAGTAGGCCTTGTCTATTACATATTTGGCTTATGGAGCGGTGTCTGAGCTAATTTCAAACCCTTGTTTTATGCATCACCCCACCTCACCTTTCCGGTTAAGCAGCCATAGTGTGTCTTCTAAAGGTGTGACTCTGTTCTGTTTTGTAATTCAGTTCAAGTGTAGCGATTTTGACATTCCCTCTATAAGCGATATCTTAGGATAAGTGCCTTTTTCTGTGTGACTTATTTCACTTAGACTCATCGTACCTAAATCCACTCATCATGCTGCTAACTAGCCTTATGACATTGATTTCATGGCTGAGTGATATTGCATTGTGCCAAGTACCACCATTTCTTTATCCATTTATCTCTTTCCTGAGATATTGAAGGTGTACCAAAGCGGAGGTTCTTGTAAACAGAGCAGCCGTAAAGTTTGGGGTGCCTGTGTCTTGTTGATTTTTAGTTTTCCCAATTTATACGCCCATGAGTGGAAGTGCCCTATGCTCTCTACGCTGTGTTTATTACTTGTTTCAGGACACACCGTACTCTTCTCCAGAGTGCCTGTTGGCAATTTACATCCCGCCCATCAGCGTAGCAAGGCTCCCATGTCTCCATGGCCTGTCCTGTTTTTCTGGTTTTTACACTTTGTTCAGCATGGCCCTTTTGACCGAGGGCAAGCGAGACTTCTTTGTAGCGCTGATTTGCCCTTCCGGCTTGCTTGGTTGGCCAAAAAGGGCGTATGCGTTTTTTCCTGAATATATTCAGGAAAAAACGCATACGCCCTTTTTGGCCAAGGGCATCATTGTCAACGTTTTGCCGCTTTTCATGTGCTTTAAAGGCGAGTCGAATCTACCTCCTGAAATCTGTTTCCTGCAAATCTGCCTTGCTTTCAAATCCTCTGCGTTGCCTTCCCTCAATATATTTGTGGACGAGAGTTCTCATTTATAACTCTGCACGTTTGTGAATTGCAGTACCCCTGAGCTCCATTTGTCTCCTCGCTTTTTTGGGAGCTGGCCGCAAAAGCGCAGGATTGCTTCAGGCCCTATTTTGGTTCTGGGGGGCAGGCTGAGCCTGTGGTTCATTCTTCTTCCTGATGGGAAAATGGAGTGACCTGTGCCTGTCCCAACACCTAGGGCTAGTCTCTCGTTGGTTCCCCGTCTTCCCGTTCATCCTCAGGACAAATTGCAACCTGGACGAAACAGGAGGTTAAAGGTGCTGATTCTCCAAGTAGGGAGATGTTTAGTCAAGCGGCTGGAATGGCGAACCCGAGCACAAGGAGAGGAGAAATGAGGTGCGTTTTAGAAACCATTCCCGATATCATGGCATACCATCTTCTGGGTTTCCCATGCATGTTTTGATGTAGGAAGATTCCCTTGTACCTGGAGATTTGAGACCCATGGGGTGGGTACCCCGCGGTATTACTTTAAAGTATCTGCATTTGCTCACCCAACCTCACCAATCCTCTCAGCCCCAAGAGTGTCCAGCCTTATGTCTCATCCAGGTGTGGGTCTAGATATGGTCAATCCAGGTTGCATCAGAGACCCTGAACGGATTTTGTAAGAATTTCTCTCTCTTTCACTGTCTTTGCTTTGTGGGTTTTTTAAAGTAATGTATGTTTAGAATGGGGTTTGGCTGCTTTTCCCTGCTGTGTTTATGCCGCTTTACACCCTCTTGATTCACTTGCAGTGAGATATCAATACATAGGTTTTCAGATTCTTACTAATCAGATATATTCTTGTGCGGTGACTAGGGGGTATTGAGTCCAGTTCACTGAGCAGGGAGTAGGCCTTGTCTATTACATATTTGGCTTATGGAGCGGTGTCTGAGCTAATTTCAAACCCTTGTTTTATGCATCACCCCACCTCACCTTTCCGGTTAAGCAGCCATAGTGTGTCTTCTAAAGGTGTGCCTCTGTTCTGTTTTGTAATTCAGTTCAAGTGTAGCGATTTTGACATTCCCTCTATAAGCGATATCTTAGGATAAGTGCCTTTTTCTGTGTGACTTAATTCACTTAGAATCATCGTCGCTAAATCAACACATCATGCTGCTAACTAGCCTTATGACATTGATTTCATGGCTGAGTGATATTCCATTGTGCCAAGTACCACCATTTCTTTATCCATTTTTCTCTTTCCTGGGATATTGAAGGTGTACCGAAGCGGAGGTTCTTGGCAACAGAGCAGCCGTAAAGTTTGGGGTGCCTGTGTCTTGTTGATTTTTAATTTTCCCAATTTATACGCCCATGAGTGGAAGTGCCCTATGCTCTCAACGCTGTGTTTATTACTTGTTTCAGGACACACCGTACTCTTCTCCAGAGTGCCTGTTGGCAATTTACATCCCGCCCATCAGCGTAGCAAGGCTCCCATGTCTCCATGGCCTGTCCTGCTTTTCTGGTTTTTACACTTTGTTCAGCATGGCCCTTTTGACCGAGGGCAAGCGAGACTTCTTTGTAGCGCTGATTTGCCCTTCCGGCTTGCTTGGTTGGCCAAAAAGGGCGTATGCGTTTTTTCCTGAATATATTCAGGAAAAAACGCATACGCCCTTTTTGGCCAAGGGCATCATTGTCAACGTTTTGCTGCTTTTCATGTGCTTTAAAGGCGAGTCGAATCTACCTCCTGAAATCTGTTTCCTGCAAATCTGCCTTGCTTTCAAATCCTCTTCGTTGCCTTCCTTCAATATATTTGTGGACGAGAGTTCTCATTTATAACTCTGCACGTTTGTGAATTGCAGTGCCCCTGAGCTCCATTTGTCTCCTCGCTTTTTTGGGAGCTGGCCGCAAAAGCGCAGGATTGCTTCAGGCCCTATTTTGGTTCTGGGGGCAGGCTGAGCCTGTGGTTCATTCTTCTTCCTGATGGGAAAATGGAGTGACCTATGCCTGTCCCAACACCTAGGGCTCGTCTCTCGTTGGTTCCCCGTCTTCACGTTCATCCTCAGGACAAATTGCAACCTGTACAATCAGGAGGTTAAAGGTGCTGATTCTCCAAGTAGGGAGATGGTTAGTCAAGCAGCTGGAATGGTGAAACCGAGCACAAGGAGAGGAGAAATGAGGTGCATTTTAGAAACCTTTCCCGATCTCATGGCATACCATCTTCTGGGTTTCCCATGCATGTTTTGATGTAGGAAGATTCCCTTGTACCTGGAGATTTGAGACCCATGGGGTGTCTTCCCCGCAGTGTTACTTTAAAGTATCTGCGTTTGCTCACCCAACCTCACCAATCCTCTCAGCCCCAAGAGTGTCCAGCCTTATGTCTCATCCAGCTGTGGGTCTAGATATGGTCAATCCAGGTTGCATCATAGACCCTGAACTGATTTTGTAAGAATTTCTCTCTCTTTCACTGTCTTTGTTTTGTGGGTTTTTTAAAGAAATTTATGTTTAGAATCGGGCTTGGCTGCTTTTCCCTGCTGTGTTGATGCCGCTTTACACCCTCCTGATTCACTTGCAGAGAGATATCGATATATATGTTTTCAGATTCTTACTAGTCAGATATATTCTTGTGTGGTGACTAGGGTGTGTTGAGTCCAGTTCACTGAGCAGGGAGTAGGCCTTGTCTATTACATATTTGGCTTATGGAGCGGTGTCTGAGCTAATTTCAAACCCTTGTTTTATGCATCACCCCACCTCACCTTTCCCGTTAAGCAGCCATAGTGTGTCTTCTAAAGGTGTGACTCTGTTCTGTTTTGTAATTCAGTTCAAGTGTAGCGATTTTGACATTCCCTCTATAAGCGATATCTTAGGATAAGTGTCTTTTTCTGTGTGACTTATTTCACTTAGAATCATCGTACCTAAATCCACTCATCATGCTGCTAACTAGCCTTATGACATTGATTTCATGGCTGAGTGATATTCCATTGTGCCAAGTACCACCATTTCTTTATCCATTTTTCTCTTTCCTGGGATATTGAAGGTGTACCGAAGCGGAGGTTCTTGGCAACAGAGCAGCCGTAAAATTTGGGGTGCCTGTGTCTTGTTGATTTTTAGTTTTCCCAATTTATACGCCCATGAGTGGAAGTGCCCTATGCTCTCAACGCTGTGTTTATTACTTGTTTCAGGACACACCGTACTCTTCTCCAGAGTGCCTGTTGGCAATTTACATCCCGCCCATCAGCGTAGCAAGGCTCCCATGTCTCCATGGCCTGTCCTGATTTTCTGGTTTTTACACTTTGTTCAGTATGGCCCTTTTGACCGAGGGCAAGCGAGACTTCTTTGTAGCGCTGATTTGCCCTTCCGGCTTGCTTGGTTGGCCAAAAAGGGCGTATGCGTTTTTTCCTGAATATATTCAGGAAAAAACGCATACGCCCTTTTTGGCCAAGGGCATCATTGTCAACGTTTTGCCGCTTTTCATGTGCTTTAAAGGCGAGTCGAATCTACCTCCTGAAATCTGTTTCCTGCAAATCTGCCTTGCTTTCAAATCCTCTTCGTTGCCTTCCCTCAATATATTTGTGGACGAGAGTTCTCATTTATAACTCTGCACGTTTGTGAATTGCAGTGCCCCTGAGCTCCATTTGGCTCCTCGCTTTTTTGGGAGCTGGCCGCAAAAGCGCAGGATTGCTTCAGGCCCTATTTTGGTTCTGGGGGGCAGGCTGAGCCTGTGGTTCATTCTTCTTCCTGATGGGAAAATGGAGTGACCTGTGCCTATCCCAACACCTAGGGCTAGTCTTTCGTTGGTTCCCCGTCTTCCCGTTCATCCTCAGGACAAATTGCAACCTGGACGAAACAGTAGGTTAAAGGTGCTGATTCTCCAAGTAGGGAGATGGTTAGTCAAGCGGCTGGAATGGTGAACCCGAGCAGAAGGAGAGGAGAAATGAGGTGCGTTTTAGAAACCTTTCCCGATCTCACGGCATACCATCTTCTGGGTTTCCCATGCATGTTTTGATGTAGGAAGATTCCCTTGTACCTGGAGATTTGAGACCCATGGGGTGGGTACCCCGCTGTATTACTTTAAAGTATCTGCATTTGCTCACCCAACCTCACCAATCCTCTCAGCCCCAAGAGTGTCCAGCCTTATGTCTCATCCAGCTGTGGGTCTAGATATGGTCAATCCAGGTTGCATCAGAGACCCTGAACGGATTTTGTAAGAATTTCTCTCTCTTTCACTGTCTTTGCTTTGTGGGTTTTTTAAAGTAATGTATGTTTAGAATGGGGTTTGGCTGCTTTTCCCTGCTGTGTTTATGCCGCTTTACACCCTCTTGATTCACTTGCAGAGAGATATCAATACATAGGTTTTCAGATTCATACTAGTCAGATATATTCTTGTGCGGTGACTAGGGGGTGTTGAGTCCAGTTCACTGAGCAGGGAGTAGGCCTTGTCTATTACATATTTGGCTTATGGAGCGGTGTCTGAGCTAATTTCAAACCCTTGTTTTATGCATCACCCCACCTCACCTTTCCGGTTAAGCAGCCATAGTGTGTCTTCTAAAGGTGTGACTCTGTTCTGTTTTGTAATTCAGTTCAAGTGTAGCGATTTTGACATTCCCTCTATAAGCGATATCTTAGGATAAGTGCCTTTTTCTGTGTGACTTATTTCACTTAGACTCATCGTACCTAAATCCACTCATCATGCTGCTAACTAGCCTTATGACATTGATTTCATGGCTGAGTGATATTGCATTGTGCCAAGTACCACCATTTCTTTATCCATTTATCTCTTTCCTGGGATATTGAAGGTGTACCGAAGCGGAGGTTCTTGTAAACAGAGCAGCCGTAAAGTTTGGGGTGCCTGTGTCTTGTTGATTTTTAGTTTTCCCAATTTATACGCCCATGAGTGGAAGTGCCCTATGCTCTCAACGCTGTGTTTATTACTTGTTTCAGGACACACCGTACTCTTCTCCAGAGTGCCTGTTGGCAATTTACATCCCGCCCATCAGCGTAGCAAGGCTCCCATGTCTCCATGGCCTGTCCTGTTTTTCTGGTTTTTACACTTTGTTCAACATGTCCCTTTTGACCGAGGGCAAGCGAGACTTCTTTGTAGCGCTGATTTGCCCTTCCGGCTTGCTTGGTTGGCCAAAAAGGGCGTATGCGTTTTTTCCTGAATATATTCAGGAAAAAACGCATACGCCCTTTTTGGCCAAGGGCATCATTGTCAACGTTTTGCCGCTTTTCATGTGCTTTAAAGGCGAGTCGAATCTACCTCCTGAAATCTGTTTCCTGCAAATCTGCCTTGCTTTCAAATCCTCTTCGTTGCCTTCCCTCAATATATTTGTGGACGAGAGTTCTCATTTATAACTCTGCACGTTTGTGAATTGCAGTGCCCCTGAGCTCCATTTGTCTCCTCGCTTTTTGGGGAGCTGGCCGCAAAAGCGCAGGATTGCTTCAGGCCCTATTTTGGTTCTGGGGGGCAGGCTGAGCCTGTGGTTCATTCTTCTTCCTGATGGGAAAATGGAGTGACCTATGCCTGTCCCAACACCTAGGGCTCGTCTCTCGTTGGTTCCCCGTCTTCTCGTTCATCCTCAGGACAAATTGCAACCTGTACAATCAGGAGGTTAAAGGTGCTGATTCTCCAAGTAGGGAGATGGTTAGTCAAGCAGCTGGAATGGTGAACCCGAGCACAAGGAGAGGAGAAATGAGGTGCATTTTAGAAACCTTTCCCGATCTCATGGCATACCATCTTCTGGGTTTCCCATGCATGTTTTGATGTAGGAAGATGCCCTTGTACCTGGAG
This sequence comes from Eubalaena glacialis, assembly GCF_028564815.1. Lineage (NCBI taxonomy): Eukaryota > Metazoa > Chordata > Mammalia > Artiodactyla > Balaenidae > Eubalaena > Eubalaena glacialis. The sequence continues at coordinate 769,012 of NW_026871555.1, read as the reverse complement.
ATTTGAGACCCATGGGGTGTGTTCCCCGCAGTGTTACTTTAAAGTATCTGCGTTTGCTCACCCAACCTCACCAATCCTCTCAGCCCCAAGAGTGTCCAGCCTTATGTCTCATCCAGCTGTGGGTCTAGATATGGTCAATCCAGGTTGCATCATAGACCCAGAACGGATTTTGTAAGAATTTCTCTCTCTTTCACTGTCTTTGTTTTGTGGGTTTTTTAAAGAAATTTATGTTTAGAATCGGGCTTGGCTGCTTTTCCCTGCTGTGTTGATGCCGCTTTACACCCTCTTGATTCACTTGCAGAGAGATATCGATATATATGTTTTCAGATTCTTACTAGTCAGATATATTCTTGTGTGGTGACTAGGGTGTGTTGAGTCCAGTTCACTGAGCAGGGAGTAGGCCTTGTCTATTACATATTTCGCTTATGGAGCGGTCTCTGAGCTAATTTCAAACCCTTGTTTTATGCATCACCCCACCTCACCTTTCCCGTTAAGCAGCCATAGTGTGTCTTCTAAAGGTGTGACTCTGTTCTGTTTTGTAATTCAGTTCAAGTGTAGCGATTTTGACATTCCCTCTATAAGCGATATCTTAGGATAAGTGTCTTTTTCTGTGTGACTTATTTCACTTAGAATCATCGTACCTAAATCCACTCATCATGCTGCTAACTAGCCTTATGACATTGATTTCATGGCTGAGTGATATTGCATTGTGCCAAGTACCACCATTTGTTTATCCATTTTTCTCTTTCCTGGGATATTGAAGGTGTACCGAAGCGGAGGTTCTTGGCAACAGAGCAGCCGTAAAGTTTGGGGTGCCTGTGTCTTGTTGATTTTTAGTTTTCCCAATTTATAAGCCCATGAGTGGAAGTGCCCTATGCTCTCAACGCTGTGTTTATTACTTGTTTCAGGACACACCGTACTCATCTCCAGAGTGCCTGTTGGCAATTTACATCCCGCCCATCAGCGTAGCAAGGCTCCCATGTCTCCATGGCCTGTCCTGATTTTCTGGTTTTTACACTTTGTTCAGTATGGCCCTTTTGACCGAGGGCAAGCGAGACTTCTTTGTAGCGCTGATTTGCCCTTCCGGCTTGCTTGGTTGGCCAAAAAGGGCGTATGCGTTTTTTCCTGAATATATTCAGGAAAAAACGCATACGCCCTTTTTGGCCAAGGGCATCATTGTCAACGTTTTGCCGCTTTTCATGTGCTTTAAAGGCGAGTCGAATCTACCTCCTGAAATCTGTTTCCTGCAAATCTGCCTTGCTTTCAAATCCTCTTCGTTGCCTTCCCTCAATATATTTGTGGACGAGAGTTCTCATTTATAACTCTGCACGTTTGTGAACTGCAGTGCCCCTGAGCTCCATTTGGCTCCTCGCTTTTTTGGGAGCTGGCCGCAAAAGCGCAGGATTGCTTCAGGCCCTATTTTGGTTCTGGGGGGCAGGCTGAGCCTGTGGTTCATTCTTCTTCCTGATGGGAAAATGGAGTGACCTGTGCCTATCCCAACACCTAGGGCTAGTCTTTCGTTGGTTCCCCGTCTTCCCGTTCATCCTCAGGACAAATTGCAACCTGGACGAAACAGTAGGTTAAAGGTGCTGATTCTCCAAGTAGGGAGATGGTTAGTCAAGCGGCTGGAATGGTGAACCCGAGCAGAAGGAGAGGAGAAATGAGGTGCGTTTTAGAAACCTTTCCCGATCTCACGGCATACCATCTTCTGGGTTTCCCATGCATGTTTTGATGTAGGAAGATTCCCTTGTACCTGGAGATTTGAGACCCATGGGGTGGGTACCCCGCGGTATTACTTTAAAGTATCTGCATTTGCTCACCCAACCTCACCAATCCTCTCAGCCCCAAGAGTGTCCAGCCTTATGTCTCATCCAGCTGTGGGTCTAGATATGGTCAATCCAGGTTGCATCAGAGACCCTGAACGGATTTTGTAAGAATTTCTCTCTCTTTCACTGTCTTTGCTTTGTGGGTTTTTTAAAGTAATGTATGTTTAGAATGGGGTTTGGCTGCTTTTCCCTGCTGTGTTTATGCCGCTTTACACCCTCTTGATTCACTTGCAGAGAGATATCAATACATAGGTTTTCAGATTCATACTAGTCAGATATATTCTTGTGCGGTGACTAGGGGGTGTTGAGTCCAGTTCACTGAGCAGGGAGTAGGCCTTGTCTATTACATATTTGGCTTATGGAGCGGTGTCTGAGCTAATTTCAAACCCTTGTTTTATGCATCACCCCACCTCACCTTTCCGGTTAAGCAGCCATAGTGTGTCTTCTAAAGGTGTGACTCTGTTCTGTTTTGTAATTCAGTTCAAGTGTAGCGATTTTGACATTCCCTCTATAAGCGATATCTTAGGATAAGTGCCTTTTTCTGTGTGACTTATTTCACTTAGACTCATCGTACCTAAATCCACTCATCATGCTGCTAACTAGCCTTATGACATTGATTTCATGGCTGAGTGATATTGCATTGTGCCAAGTACCACCATTTCTTTATCCATTTATCTCTTTCCTGGGATATTGAAGGTGTACCGAAGCGGAGGTTCTTGTAAACAGAGCAGCCGTAAAGTTTGGGGTGCCTGTGTCTTGTTGATTTTTAGTTTTCCCAATTTATACGCCCATGAGTGGAAGTGCCCTATGCTCTCAACGCTGTGTTTATTACTTGTTTCAGGACACACCGTACTCTTCTCCAGAGTGCCTGTTGGCAATTTACATCCCGCCCATCAGCGTAGCAAGGCTCCCATGTCTCCATGGCCTGTCCTGTTTTTCTGGTTTTTACACTTTGTTCAACATGTCCCTTTTGACCGAGGGCAAGCGAGACTTCTTTGTAGCGCTGATTTGCCCTTCCGGCTTGCTTGGTTGGCCAAAAAGGGCGTATGCGTTTTTTCCTGAATATATTCAGGAAAAAACGCATACGCCCTTTTTGGCCAAGGGCCTCATTGTCAACGTTTTGCCGCTTTTCATGTGCTTTAAAGGCGAGTCGAATCTACCTCCTGAAATCTGTTTCCTGCAAATCTGCCTTGCTTTCAAATCCTCTTCGTTGCCTTCCCTCAATATATTTGTGGATGAGAGTTCTCATTTATAACTCTGCACGTTTGTTAATTGCAGTGCCCCTGAGCTCCATTTGTCTCCTCGCTTTTTGGGGAGCTGGCCGCAAAAGCGCAGGATTGCTTCAGGCCCTATTTTGGTTCTGGGGGGCAGGCTGAGCCTGTGGTTCATTCTTCTTCCTGATGGGAAAATGGAGTGACCTATGCCTGTCCCAACACCTAGGGCTCGTCTCTCGTTGGTTCCCCGTCTTCACGTTCATCATCAGGACAAATTGCAACCTGTACAATCAGGAGGTTAAAGGTGCTGATTCTCCAAGTAGGGAGATGGTTAGTCAAGCGGCTGGAATGGCGAACCCGAGCACAAGGAGAGGAGAAATGAGGTGCGTTTTAGAAACCTTTCCCGATCTCACGGCATACCATCTTCTGGGTTTCCCATGCATGTTTTGATGTAGGAAGTTTCCCTTGTACCTGGAGATTTGAGACCCATGGGGTGGGTACCCCGCGGTATTACTTTAAAGTATCTGCATTTGCTCACCCAACCTCACCAATCCTCTCAGCCCCAAGAGTGTCCAGCCTTATGTCTCATCCAGCTGTGGGTCTAGATATGGTCAATCCAGGTTGCATCAGAGACCCTGAACGGATTTTGTAAGAATTTCTCTCTCTTTCACTGTCTTTGCTTTGTGGGTTTTTTAAAGTAATGTATGTTTAGAATGGGGTTTGGCTGCTTTTCCCTGCTGTGTTTATGCCGCTTTACACCCTCTTGATTCACTTGCAGAGAGATATCGATACATAGGTTTTCAGATTCATACTAGTCAGATATATTCTTGTGCGGTGACTAGGGGGTGTTGAGTCCAGTTCACTGAGCAGGGAGTAGGCCTTGTCTATTACATATTTGGCTTATGGAGCGGTGTCTGAGCTAATTCCAAACCCTTGTTTTATGCATCACCCCACCTCACCTTTCCCGTTAAGCAGCCATAGTGTGTCTTCTAAAGGTGTGACTCTGTTCTGTTTTGTAATTCAGTTCAAGTGTAGCGATTTTGACATTCCCTCTATAAGCGATATCTTAGGATAAGTGTCTTTTTCTGTGTGACTTATTTCACTTAGAATCATCGTACCTAAATCCACTCATCATGCTGCTAACTAGCTTTATGACATTGATTTCATCGCTGAGTGATATTGCATTGTGCCAAGTACCACCATTTCTTTATCCATTTTTCTCTTTCCTGGGATATTGAAGGTGTACCGAAGCGGAGGTTCTTGTAAACAGAGCAGCCGTAAAGTTTGGGGTGCCTGTGTCTTGTTGATTTTTAATTTTCCCGATTTATACGCCCATGAGTGGAAGTGCCCTATGCTCTCAACGCTGTGTTTATTACTTGTTTCAGGACACACCGTACTCATCTCCAGAGTGCCTGTTGGCAATTTACATCCCGCCCATCAGCGTAGCAAGGCTCCCATGTCTCCATGGCCTGTCCTGCTTTTCTGGTTTTTACACTTTGTTCAGCATGGCCCTTTTGACCGAGGGCAAGCGAGACTTCTTTGTAGCGCTGATTTGCCCTTCCGGCTTGCTTGGTTGGACAAAAAGGGCGTATGCGTTTTTTCCTGAATATATTCAGGAAAAAACGCATACGCCCTTTTTGGCCAAGGGCATCATTGTCAACGTTTTGCCGCTTTTCATGTGCTTTAAAGGCGAGTCGAATCTACCTCCTGAAATCTGTCTCCTGCAAATCTGCCTTGCTTTCAAATCCTCTTCGTTGCCTTCCTTCAATATATTTGTGGACGAGAGTTCTCATTTATAACTCTGCACGTTTGTGAATTGCAGTGCCCCTGAGCTCCATTTGTCTCCTCGCTTTTTTGGGAGCTGGCCGCAAAAGCGCAGGATTGCTTCAGGCCCTATTTTGGTTCTGGGGGGCAGGCTGAACCTGTGGTTCATTCTTCTTCCTGATGGGAAAATGGAGTGACCTATGCCTGTCCCAACACCTAGGGCTCGTCTCTCGTTGGTTCCCCGTCTTCACGTTCATCCTCAGGACAAATTGCAACCTGGACGAAACAGGAGGTTAAAGGTGCTGATTCTCCAAGTAGGGAGATGGTTAGTCAAGCGGCTGGAATGGCGAACCCGAGCACAAGGAGAGGAGAAATGAGGTGCGTTTTAGAAACCTTTCCCGATCTCACGGCATACCATATTCTGGGTTTCCCATGCATGTTTTGATGTAGGAAGATTCCCTTGTACCTGGAGATTTGAGACCCATGGGGTGGGTACCCCGGGGTATTACTTTAAAGTATCTGCATTTGCACACCCAACCTCACCAATCCTCTCAGCCCCAAGAGTGTCCAGCCTTATGTCTCATCCAGCTGTGGGTCTAGATATGGTCAATCCAGGTTGCATCAGAGACCCTGAACGGATTTTGTAAGAATTTCTCTCTCTTTCACTGTCTTTGCTTTGTGGGTTTTTTAAAGTAATGTATGTTTAGAATGGGGTTTGGCTGCTTTTCCCTGCTGTGTTTATGCCGCTTTACACCCTCTTGATTCACTTGCAGAGAGATATCAATACATAGGTTTTCAGATTCATACTAGTCAGATATATTCTTGTGCGGTGACTAGGGGGTGTTGAGTCCAGTTCACTGAGCAGAGAGTAGGCCTTGTCTATTACATATTTGGCTTATGGAGTGGTGTCTGAGCTAATTTCAAACCCTTGTTTTATGCATCACCCCACCTCACCTTTCCGGTTAAGCAGCCATAGTGTGTCTTCTAAAGGTGTGCCTCTGTTCTGTTTTGTAATTCAGTTCAAGTGTAGCGATTTTGACATTCCCTCTATAAGCGATATCTTAGGATAAGTGTCTTTTTCTGTGTGACTTATTTCACTTAGAATCATCGTACCTAAATCCACTCATCATGCTGCTAACTAGCCTTATGACATTGATTTCATGGCTGAGTGATATTCCATTGTGCCATGTACCACCATTTGTTTATCCATTTTTCTCTTTCCTGGGATATTGAAGGTGTACCGATGTGGAGGTTCTGGGAAACAGAGCAGCCGTAAAGTTTGGGGTGCCTGTGTCTTGTTGATTTTTAGTTTTCCCAATTTATACGCCCATGAGTGGAAGTGCCCTATGCTCTCAACGCTGTGTTTATTACTGGTTTCAGGACACACCGTACTCATCTCCAGAGTGCCTGTTGGCAATTTACATCGCGCCCATCAGCGTAGCAAGGCTCCCATGTCTCCATGGCCTGTCCTGCTTTTCTGGTTTTTACACTTTCTTCAGCATGGCCCTTTTGACCGAGGGCAAGCGAGACTTCTTTGTAGCGCTGATTTGCCCTTCCGGCTTGCTTGGTTGGCCAAAAAGGGCGTATGCGTTTTTTCCTGAATATATTCAGGAAAAAACGCATACGCCCTTTTTGGCCAAGGGCATCATTGTCAACGTTTTGCCGCTTTTCATGTGCTTTAAAGGCGAGTCGAATCTACCTCCTGAAATCTGTTTCCTGCAAATCTGCCTTGCTTTCAAATCCTCTTCGTTGCCTTCCTTCAATATATTTGTGGACGAGAGTTCTCATTTATAACTCTGCACGTTTGTGAATTGCAGTGCCCCTGAGCTCCATTTGTCTCCTCGCTTTTTTGGGAGCTGGCCGCAAAAGCGCAGGATTGCTTCAGGCCCTATTTTGGTTCTGGGGGGCAGGCTGAGCCTGTGGTTCATTCTTCTTCCTGATGGGAAAATGGAGTGACCTATGCCTGTCCCAACACCTAGGGCTCGTCTCTCGTTGGTTCCCCGTCTTCACGTTCATCCTCAGGACAAATTGCAACCTGGACGAAACAGGAGGTTAAAGGTGCTGATTCTCCAAGTAGGGAGATGGTTAGTCAAGCAGCTGGAATGGTGAACCCGTGCACAAGGAGAGGAGAAATGAGGTGCATTTTAGAAACCTTTCCCGATCTCATGGCATACCATCTTCTGGGTTTCCCATGCATGTTTTGATGTAGGAAGATGCCCTTGTACCTGGAGATTTGATACCCATGGGGTGTGTTTCCCGCAGTGTTACTTTAAAGTATCTGCGTTTGCTCACCCAACCTCACCAATCCTCTCAGCCCCAAGAGTGTCCAGCCTTATGTCTCATCCAGCTGTGGGTCTAGATATGGTCAATCCAGGTTGCATCATAGACCCTGAACGGATTTTGTAAGAATTTCTCTCTCTTTCACTGTCTTTGTTTTGTGGGTTTTTTAAAGTAATTTATGTTTAGAATCGGGCTTGGCTGCTTTTCCCTGCTGTGTTGATGCCGCTTTACACCCTCTTGATTCACTTGCAGAGAGATATCGATACATAGGTTTTCAGATTCTTACTAGTCAGATATATTCTTGTGTGGTGACTAGGGTGTGTTGAGTCCAGTTCACTGAGCAGGGAGTAGGCCTTGTCTATTACATATTTGGCTTATGGAGCGGTCTCTGAGCTAATTTGAAACCCTTGTTTTATGCATCACCCCACCTCACCTTTCCCGTTAAGCAGCCATAGTGTGTCTTCTAAAGGTGTGCCTCCGTTCTGTTTTGTAATTCAGTTCAAGTGTAGCGATTTTGACATTCCCTCTATAAGCGATATCTTAGGATAAGTGTCTTTTTCTGTGTGACTTATTTCACTTAGAATCATCGTACCTAAATCCACTCATCATGCTGCTAACTAGCTTTATGACATTGATTTCATGGCTGAGTGATATTCCATTGTGCCAAGTACCACCATTTGTTTATCCATTTTTCTCTTTCCTGGGATATTGAAGGTGTACCGAAGTGGAGGTTCTTGGAAACAGAGCAGCCGTAAAGTTTGGGGTGCCTGTGTCTTGTTGATTTTTAGTTTTCCCAATTTATACGCCCATGAGTGGAAGTGCCCTATGCTCTTTAAGCTGTGTTTATTACTTGTTTCAGGACACACCGTACACTTCTCCAGAGTGCCTGTTGGCAATTTACATCCCACCCATCAGCATAGCAAGGCTCCCATGTCTCCATGGCCTGTCCTGCTTTTCTGGTTTTTACACTTTTTTCAGCATGGCCCTTTAGACCGAGGGCAAGCGATACTTCTTTGCAGCGCTGATTTGCCCTTCCGGCTTGCTTGGTTGGCCAAAAAGGGCGTATGCGTTTTTTCCTATATATATTCAGGAAAAAACGCATACGCCCTTTTTGGCCAAGGGCATCATTGTCAACGTTTTGCCGCTTTTCATGTGCTTTAAAGGCGAGTCGAATCTACCTCCTGAAATCTGTTTCCTGCAAATCTGCCTTGCTTTCAAATCCTCTTCGTTGCCTTCCCTCAATATATTTGTGGACGAGAGTTCTCATTTATAACTCTGCACGTTTGTGAATTGCAGTGCCCCTGAGCTCCATTTGTCTCCTCGCTTTTTTGGGAGCTGGCCGCAAAAGCGCAGGATTGCTTCAGGCCCTATTTTGGTTCTGGGGGGCAGGCCGAGCCTGTGGTTCATTCTTCTTCCTGATGGGAAAATGGAGTGACCTGTGCCTGTCCCAACACCTAGGGCTAGTCTCTCGTTGGTTCCCCGTCTTCCCGTTCATCCTCAGGACAAATTGCAACCTGTACGAAACAGGAGGTTAAAGGTGCAGATTCTCCAAGTAGGGAGATGGTTAGTCAAGCGGCTGGAATGGCGAACCTGAGCACAAGGAGAGGAGAAATGAGGTGCGTTTTAGAAACCTTTCCCGATCTCACGGCATACCATCTTCTGGGTTTCCCATGCATGTTTTGATGTAGGAAGATGCCCTTGTACCTGGAGATTTGAGACCCATGGGGTGTGTACCCCGAGTTGTTATTTTAAGTATCTGCGTTTGCTCACCCAACCTCACCAATCCTCTCAGCCCCAAGAGTGTCCAGCCTTATGTCTCATCCAGCTGTGGGTCTAGATATGGTCAATCCAGGTTGCATCAGAGACCCTGAACGGATTTTGTAAGAATTTCTCTCTCTTTCACTGTCTTTGCTTTGTGGGTTTTTTAAAGTAATGTATGTTTAGAATGGGGTTTGGCTGCTTTTCCCTGCTGTGTTTATGCCGCTTTACACCCTCTTGATTCACTTGCAGAGAGATATCAATACATAGGTTTTCAGATTCATACTAGTCAGATATATTCTTGTGCGGTGACTAGGGGGTGTTGAGTCCAGTTCACTGAGCAGAGAGTAGGCCTTGTCTATTACATATTTGGCTTATGGAGTGGTGTCTGAGCTAATTTCAAACCCTTGTTTTATGCATCACCCCACCTCACCTTTCCGGTTAAGCAGCCATAGTGTGTCTTCTAAAGGTGTGCCTCTGTTCTGTTTTGTAATTCAGTTCAAGTGTAGCGATTTTGACATTCCCTCTATAAGCGATATCTTAGGATAAGTGTCTTTTTCTGTGTGACTTATTTCACTTAGAATCATCGTACCTAAATCCACTCATCATGCTGCTAACTAGCCTTATGACATTGATTTCATGGCTGAGTGATATTCCATTGTGCCATGTACCACCATTTGTTTATCCATTTTTCTCTTTCCTGGGATATTGAAGGTGTACCGATGTGGAGGTTCTTGGAAACAGAGCAGCCGTAAAGTTTGGGGTGCCTGTGTCTTGTTGATTTTTAGTTTTCCCAATTTATACGCCCATGAGTGGAAGTGCCCTATGCTCTCAACGCTGTGTTTATTACTGGTTTCAGGACACACTGTACTCATCTCCAGAGTGCCTGTTGGCAATTTACATCCCGCCCATCAGCGTAGCAAGGCTCCCATGTCTCCATGGCCTGTCCTGCTTTTCTGGTTTTTACACTTTGTTCAGCATGGCCCTTTTGACCGAGGGCAAGCGAGACTTCTTTGTAGCGCTGATTTGCCCTTCCGGCTTGCTTGGTTGGCCAAAAAGGGCGTATGCGTTTTTTCCTGAATATATTCAGGAAAAAACGCATACGCCCTTTTTGGCCAAGGGCATCATTGTCAACGTTTTGCCGCTTTTCATGTGCTTTAAAGGCGAGTCGAATCTACCTCCTGAAATCTGTTTCCTGCAAATCTGCCTTGCTTTCAAATCCTCTTCGTTGCCTTCCTTCAATATATTTGTGGACGAGAGTTCTCATTTATAACTCTGCACGTTTGTGAATTGCAGTGCCCCTGAGCTCCATTTGTCTCCTCGCTTTTTTGGGAGCTGGCCGCAAAAGCGCAGGATTGCTTCAGGCCCTATTTTGGTTCTGGGGGGCAGGCTGAGCCTGTGGTTCATTCTTCTTCCTGATGGGAAAATGGAGTGACCTATGCCTGTCCCAACACCTAGGGCTCGTCTCTCGTTGGTTCCCCGTCTTCACGTTCATCCTCAGGACAAATTGCAACCTGGACGAAACAGGAGGTTAAAGGTGCTGATTCTCCAAGTAGGGAGATGGTTAGTCAAGCAGCTGGAATGGTGAACCCGTGCACAAGGAGAGGAGAAATGAGGTGCATTTTAGAAACCTTTCCCGATCTCATGGCATACCATCTTCTGGGTTTCCCATGCATGTTTTGATGTAGGAAGATGCCCTTGTACCTGGAGATTTGATACCCATGGGGTGTGTTTCCCGCAGTGTTACTTTAAAGTATCTGCGTTTGCTCACCCAACCTCACCAATCCTCTCAGCCCCAAGAGTGTCCAGCCTTATGTCTCATCCAGCTGTGGGTCTAGATATGGTCAATCCAGGTTGCATCATAGACCCTGAACGGATTTTGTAAGAATTTCTCTCTCTTTCACTGTCTTTGTTTTGTGGGTTTTTTAACGTAATTTATGTTTAGAATCGGGCTTGGCTGCTTTTCCCTGCTGTGTTGATGCCGATTTACACCCTCTTGATTCACTTGCAGAGAGATATCGATACATAGGTTTTCAGATTCTTACTAGTCAGATATATTCTTGTGTGGTGACTAGGGTGTGTTGAGTCCAGTTCACTGAGCAGGGAGTAGGCCTTGTCTATTACATATTTGGCTTATGGAGCGGTCTCTGAGCTAATTTGAAACCCTTGTTTTATGCATCACCCCACCTCACCTTTCCCGTTAAGCAGCCATAGTGTGTCTTCTAAAGGTGTGCCTCCGTTCTGTTTTGTAATTCAGTTCAAGTGTAGCGATTTTGACATTCCCTCTATAAGCGATATCTTAGGATAAGTGTCTTTTTCTGTGTGACTTATTTCACTTAGAATCATCGTACCTAAATCCACTCATCATGCTGCTAACTAGCTTTATGACATTGATTTCATGGCTGAGTGATATTCCATTGTGCCAAGTACCACCATTTGTTTATCCATTTTTCTCTTTCCTGGGATATTGAAGGTGTACCGAAGTGGAGGTTCTTGGAAACAGAGCAGCCGTAAAGTTTGGGGTGCCTGTGTCTTGTTGATTTTTAGTTTTCCCAATTTATACGCCCATGAGTGGAAGTGCCCTATGCTCTTTAAGCTGTGTTTATTACTTGTTTCAGGACACACCGTACACTTCTCCAGAGTGCCTGTTGGCAATTTACATCCCACCCATCAGCATAGCAAGGCTCCCATGTCTCCATGGCCTGTCCTGCTTTTCTGGTTTTTACACTTTTTTCAGCATGGCCCTTTAGACCGAGGGCAAGCGATACTTCTTTGCAGCGCTGATTTGCCCTTCCGGCTTGCTTGGTTGGCCAAAAAGGGCGTATGCGTTTTTTCCTGTATATATTCAGGAAAAAACGCATACGCCCTTTTTGGCCAAGGGCATCATTGTCAACGTTTTGCCGCTTTTCATGTGCTTTAAAGGCGAGTCGAATCTACCTCCTGAAATCTGTTTCCTGCAAATCTGCCTTGCTTTCAAATCCTCTTCGTTGCCTTCCCTCAATATATTTGTGGACGAGAGTTCTCATTTATAACTCTGCACGTTTGTGAATTGCAGTGCCCCTGAGCTCCATTTGTCTCCTCGCTTTTTTGGGAGCTGGCCGCAAAAGCGCAGGATTGCTTCAGGCCCTATTTTGGTTCTGGGGGGCAGGCCGAGCCTGTGGTTCATTCTTCTTCCTGATGGGAAAATGGAGTGACCTGTGCCTGTCCCAACACCTAGGGCTAGTCTCTCGTTGGTTCCCCGTCTTCCCGTTCATCCTCAGGACAAATTGCAACCTGTACGAAACAGGAGGTTAAAGGTGCAGATTCTCCAAGTAGGGAGATGGTTAGTCAAGCGGCTGGAATGGCGAACCTGAGCACAAGGAGAGGAGAAATGAGGTGCGTTTTAGAAACCTTTCCCGATCTCACGGCATACCATCTTCTGGGTTTCCCATGCATGTTTTGATGTAGGAAGATGCCCTTGTACCTGGAGATTTGAGACCCATGGGGTGTGTACCCCGAGTTGTTATTTTAAGTATCTGCGTTTGCTCACCCAACCTCACCAATCCTCTCAGCCCCAAGAATGTCCAGCCTTATGTCTCATCCAGTTGTGGGTCTGGATACGGTCAATCCAGGTTGCATCAGAGACCCTGAACGGATTTTGTAAGAATTTCTCTCTCTTTCACTGTCTTTGTTTTGTGTTTTTTTTAAAGTAATTTATGTTTAGAATGAGTCTTGGCTGCTTTTCCCTGCTGTGTTTATGCCGCTTTACACCCTCTTGATTCACTTGCAGAGAGATATCGATACATAGGTTTTCAGATTCTTACTAGTCAGATATATTCTTGTGCGGTGACTAGGGGGTGTTGAGTCCAGTTCACTGAGCAGGGAGTAGGCCTTGTCTATTACATATTTGGCTTATGGAGCGGTCTCTGAGCTAATTTCAAACCCTTGTTTTATGCATCACCCCACCTCACCTTTCCCGTTAAGCAGCCATAGTGTGTCTTCTAATGGTGTGATTATGTTCTGTTTTGTAATTCAGTTCAAGTGTAGCGATTTTGACATTCCCTCTATAAGCGATATCTTAGGATAAGTGCCTTTTTCTGTGTGACTTATTTCACTTAGAATCATCGTACCTAAATCCACTCATCATGCTGCTAACTAGCCTTATGACATTGATTTCATGGCTGAGTGATATTCCATTGTGCCAAGTACCACCATTTGTTTATCCATTTTTCTCTTTCCTGGGATATTGAAGGTGTACTGAAGCGGAGGTTCTTGGCAACAGAGCAGACGTAAAGTTTGGGGTGCCTGTGTCTTGTTGAGTTTTAGTTTTCCCAATTTATACTCCCATGAGTGGAAGTGCCCTATGCTCTTTAAGCTGTGTTTATTACTTGTTTCAGGACACACCGTACACTTCTCCAGAATGCCTGTTGGCAATTTACATCCCGCCCATCAGCGTAGCAAGGCTCCCATGTCTCCATGGCCTGTCCTGCTTTTCTGGTTTTTACACTTTTTTCAGCATGGCCCTTTTGACCGACGGCAAGCGAGACTTCTTTGTAGCACTGATTTGCCCTTCCGGCTTGCTTGGTTGGCCAAAAAGGGCGTATGCGTTTTTTCCTGAATATATTCAGGAAAAAACGCATACGCCCTTTTTGGCCAAGGGCATCATTGTCAACGTTTTGCCGCTTTTCATGTGCTTTAAAGGCAAGTCGAATCTACCTCCTGAAATCTGTTTCCTGCAAATCTCCTTGCTTTCAAATCCTCTTCGTTGCCTTCCCTAAATATATTTGTGGACGAGAGTTATCATTTATAACTCTGCAAGATTCTGAATTGCAGTGCCCCTGAGCTCCATTTGTCTCCTCGATTTTTTGTGAGCTGGCCGCAAAAGCGCAGGATTGCTTCAGGCGCTATTCGGCTTCCATGGGGCCTGTGGAGCCTCTGGTTCATTCTTCTTCCTGATGGGAAAATGGAGTGACCTATGCCTGTCCCAACACCTAGGGCTCGTCTCTCGTTGGTTCCCCGTCTTCCCGTTCATCCTCAGGACAAATTGCAACCTGTACGAAACAGTAGGTTAAAGGTGCTGATTCTCCAAGTAGGGAGATGGTTAGTAAAGCGGCTGGAATGGCGAACCCGAGCACAAGGAGAGGAGAAATGAGGTGCGTTTTAGAAACCTTTCCCGATCTCACGGCATACCATCTTCTGGGTTTCCCTTGCATGTTTTGATGTAGGAAGATGCCCTTGTACCTGGAGATTTGAGACACATGGCGTGGGTACCCCGCAGTGTTACTTTAAATTATCTGCATTTGCTCACCCAACCTCACCAACCCTTTCAGCCCCAAGAGTGTCCAGCCTTATGTCTCATCCAGCTGTGGGTCTAGATATGGTCAATCCAGGTTGCATCAGAGACCCTGAACGGATTTTGTAAGAATTTCTCTCTCTTTCACTGTCTTAGTTTTGTGGGATTTTTAAAGTAATTTAAGTTTAGAATGGGGCTTGGCTGCTTTTCCCTGCTGTGTTTATGCCGCTTTACACCCTCTTGATTCACTTGCAGAGAGATATCGATACAAAGGTTTTCAAATTCTTACTAGTCAGATATAATCTTGTGCGGTGACTAGGGGGTGTTGAGTCCAGTTCACTGAGCAGGGAGTAGGCCTTGTCTATTACATATTTGGCTTATGCAGCGGTCTCTGAGCTAATTTCAAACCCTTGTTCTATGCATCACCCCACCTCACCTTTCCCGTTAAGCAGCCATAGTGTGTCTTCTAATGGTGTGACTCTGTTCTGTTTTTTAATTCAGTTCAAGTGTAGCGATTTTGACATTCCCTCTATAAGCGATATCTTAGGATAAGTGTCTTTTTCTGTGTGACTTATTTCACTTAGAATCATCGGACCTAAATCCACTCATCATGCTGCTAACTAGCCTTATGACATAGATTTCATGGCTGAGTGATATTCCATTGTGCCAAGTACAACCATTTCTTTATCCATTTTTCTCTTTCCTGGGATATTGAAGGTGTACCGAAGTGGAGGTTCTTGGAAACAGAGCAGCCGTAAAGTTTGGGGTGCCTGTGTCTTGTTGATTTTTAGTTTTCCCAATTTATACGCCCATGAGTGGAAGTGCCCTATGCTCTCAACGCTGTGTTTATTACTTGCTTCAGGACACACCGTACTCTTCTCCAGAGTGCCTGTTGGCAATTTACATCCCGCCCATCAGCGTAGCAAGGCTCCCATGTCTCCATGGCCTGTCCTGCTTTTCTGGTTTTTACACTTTCTTCAGCATGGCCCTTTTGACCGAGGGCAAGCGAGACTTCTTTGTAGCACTGCTTTGCCCTTCAGGCTTGCTTGGTTGGCCAAAAAGGGCGTATGCGTTTTTTCCTGAATATATTCAGGAAAAAACGCATACGCCCTTTTTGGCCAAGGGCATCATTGTCAACGTTTTGCTGCTTTTCATGTGCTTTAAAGGCGAGTCGAATCTACCTCCTGAAATCTGTTTCATGCAAATCTGCCTTGCTTTCAAATCCTCTTCGTTGCCTTCCCTCAATATATTTGTGGACGAGAGTTATCATTTATAACTCTGCACGTTTGTGAATTGCAGTGCCCCTGAGCTCCATTTGGCTCCTCGCTTTTTTGGGAGCTGGCCGCAAAAGCGCAGGATTGCTTCAGGCCCTATTTTGGTTCTGGGGGGCAGGCTGAGCCTGTGGTTCATTCTTCTTCCTGATGGGAAAATGAAGTGACCTGTGCCTGTCCCAACACCTGGGGCTAGTCTCTCGTTGGTTCCCCGTCTTCCCGTTCATCCTCAGGACAAATTGCAACCTGTACGAAACAGGAGGTTAAAGGTGCTGATTCTCCAAGTAGGGAGATGGTTAGTCAAGCGGCTGGAATGGCGATCCCGAGCACAAGGAGAGGAGAAATGAGGTGCGTTTTAGAAGCCTTTCTCGATCTCACAGCATACCATCTTCTGGGTTTCCCATGCATGTTTTGATGTAGGAAGATGCCCTTGTACCTGGAGATTTGAGACCCATGGGGTGGGTACCCCGCTGTTTTACTTTAAAGTATCTGCGTTTGCTCACCCTACCTCACCAATCCTCTCAGCCCCAAGAGTGTCCAGCCTTATGTCTCTTCCAGCTGTGGGTCTAGATATGGTCGAATCAGGTGGCATCAGAGCCCCTGAACGGATTTTGTAAGAATTTCTCTCTCTTTCACTGTCTTTGTTTTGTGGGTTTTTTTAACTAATTTATGTTTAGAATTGGTCTTGGCTGCTTTTCCCTGCTGTGTTTATGCCGCTTTACACCCTCTTGATTCACTTGCAGAGAGATATCGATACATAGGTTTTCAGATTCTTACTAGTCAGATATATTCTTGTGCGGTGACTAGGGGGTGTTGAGTCCAGTTAACTGAGCAGGGAGTAGGCCTTGCTATTACATATTTGGCTTATGGAGCGGTCTCTGAGCTAATTTCAAACCCTTGTTTTATGCATCACCCCACCTCACCTTTCCCGTTAAGCAGCCATAGTGTGTCTTCTAAAGGTGTGACTCTGTTCTGTTTTGTAATTCAGTTCAAGCGTAGCGATTTTGACATTCCCTCTATAAGCGATATCTTAGGATAAGTGTCTTTTTCTGTGTGACTTATTTCACTTAGAATCATCGTCGCTAAATCCACTCATCATGCTGCTAACTAGCCTTATGACATTGATTTCATGGCTGAGTGATATTCCATTGTGCCAAGTACCACCATTTCTTTATCCATTTTTCTCTTTCCTGGGATATTGAAGGTGTACCAAAGTGGAGGTTCTTGGAAACAGAGCAGCCGTAAAGTTTGGGGTGCCTGTCTCTTGTTGATTTTTAGTTTTCCCAATTTATATGCCCATGAATGGAAGTGCCCTATGCTCTCTAATTTGTGTTTATTACTTGTTTCAGGACACACCGTACAATTCTCCAGAGTGGCTGTTGGCAATTTACATCCCGCCCATCAGCGTAGCAAGGCTCCCATGTCTCCATGGCCTGTCCTGCTTTTCTGGTTTTTACACTTTTTTCAGCATGGCCCTTTTGACCGAGGGCAAGCGAGAATTCCTTGTAGCGCTGACTTGCCCTTCCGGCTTGCTTGGTTGGCCAAAAAGGGCGCATGCGTTTTTTCCTGAATATATTCAGGAAAAAACGCATGCGCCCTTTTTGGCCATGGGCATCATTGTCAACGTTTTGCCGCTTTTCATATGCTTTACAGGCGAGTGAAATCTACCTCCTGAAATCTGTTTCCTGAAAATCTGCCTTGCTTTCAAATCCTCTTCGTTGCCTTCCCTCCATATATTTGTGGACGAGAGTTCTCATTGATAACTCTGCACGTTTGTGAATTGCAGTGCCCCTGAGCTCCATTTGTCTCCTCGCTTTTTTGGGAGCTGGCCGCAAAAGCGCAGGATTGCTTCAGGCCCTATTTTGGTTCTGGGGGGCAGGCTGAGCCTGTGGTTCATTCTTTTTCCTGATAGGAAAATGGAGTGACCTGTGCCTGTCCCAACACCTAGGGCTAGTCTCTCGTTGGTTCCCCGTCTTCCCGTTCATCCTCAGGACAAATTGCAACCTGGACGAAACAGGAGGTTAAAGGTGCTGATTCTCCAAGTAGGGAGGTGGTTAGTCAAGCGGCTGGAATGGCGAACCCGAGCACAAGGAGAGGAGAAATGAGGTGCGTTTTAGAAACCTTTCCCGATCTCATGGCATACCATCTTCTGTGTATCCCATGCATGTTTTGATGTAGGAAGATTCCCTTGTACCTGGAGATTTGAGACCCATGGGGTGTCTTCCCCGCAGTGTTACTTTAAAGTATCTGCGTTTGCTCACCCAACCTCACCAATCCTCTCAGCCCCAAGAGTGTCCAGCCTTATGTCTCATCCAGCTGTGGGTCTAGATATGGTCAATCCAGGTTGCATCATAGACCCTGAACGGATTTTGTAAGAATTTCTCTCTCTTTCACTGTCTTTGTTTTGTGGGTTTTTTTAAGTAATTTATGTTTAGAATGGGGCTTGGCTGCTTTTCCCTGCTGTGTTGATGCCGCTTTACACCGTCTTGATTCACTTGCAGAGAGATATCGATACATAGGTTTTCAGATTCATACTAGTCAGATATATTCTTGTGCGGTGACTAGGGGGTGTTGAGTCCAGTTCACTGAGCAGGGAGTAGGCCTTGTCTATTATATATTTGGCTTATGGAGTGGTCTCTGAGCTAATTTCAAACCCCTGTTTTATGTATCACCCCACCTCACCTTTTCCGTTAAGCAGCCATAGTGTGTCTTCTAAAGGTGTGACTCTGTTCTGTTTTGTAATTCAGTTCAAGTGTAGCGATTTTGACATTCCCTCTATAAGCGATATCTAAGGATAAGTGTCTTTTTCTGTGTGACTTATTTCACTTAGAATCATCGTCGCTAAATCCACTCATCATGGTGCTAACTAGCCTTATGACACTGATTTCATGGCTGAGTGATATTCCATTGTGCCAAGTACCACCATTTCTTTATCCATTTTTCTCTTTCCTGGGATATTGAAGGCGTAACAAAGTGGAGGTTCTTGGAAACAGAGCAGCCGTAAAGTTCGGGGTGCCTGTGTCTTTTTGAGTTTTAGTTTTCCCAATTTATATGCCCATGAGTGGAAGTGCCCTATGCTCTCTAAGCTGTGTTTATTACTTGTTTCAGGACACACCGTACAATTCTTCAGAGTGGCTGTTGGCAATTTACATCCCGCCCATCAGCGTAGCAAGGCTCCCATGTCTCCATGGCCTGTCCTACTTTTCTGGTTTTTACACTTTGTTCAGCATGGCCCTTTTGACCGAGGGCAAGCGAGAATTCCTTGTAGTGCTGATTTGCCCTTCCGGCTTGCTTGGTTGGCCAAAAAGGGCGCATGCGTTTTTTCCTGAATATACTCAGGAAAAAACGCATGCGCCCTTTTTGGCCATGGGCATCATTGTCAACGTTTTGCCGCTTTTCATATGCTTTACAGGCGAGTCAAATCTACCTCCTGAAATCTGTTTCCTGAAAATCTGCCTTGCTTTCAAATCCTCTTCGTTGCCTTCCCTCAATATATTTGTGGACGAGAGTTCTCATTGATAACTCTGCACGTTTGTGAATTGCAGTGCCCCTGAGCTCCGTTTGTCTACTCGCTTTTTTGGGAGCTGGCCGCAAAAGCGCAGGATTGCTTCAGGCCCTATTTTGGTTCTGGGGGGCAGGCTGAGCCTGTGGTTCATTCTTTTTCCTGATAGGAAAATGGAGTGACCTTTGCCTGTCCCAACACCTAGGGCTAGTCTCTCGTTGGTTCCCCGTCTTCCCATTCATCCTCAGGACAAATTGCAACCTGTACGAAACAGGAGGTTAAAGGTGCTGATTCTACAAGTAGGGAGATGTTTAGTCAAGCGCCTGGAATGGCGAACCCGAGCACAAGGAGAGGAGAAATGAGGTGCGTTTTAGAAACCTTTCCCGATCTCATGGCATACCATCTTCTGTGTTTCCCATGCATGTTTTGATGTAGGAAGATGCCCTTGTACCTGGAGATTTGAGACCCATGGGGTGGGTACCCCGTGGAGTTACTTTAAAGTATCTGCGTTTGCTCACCCAACCTCACCAATCCTCTCAGCCCCAAGAGTGTCCAGCCTTATGTCTCATCCAGCTGTGGGTCTAGATATGGTCGAACCAGGTGGCATCAGAGCCCCTGCACGGATTTTGTAAGAATTTCTCTCTCTTTCACTGTCTTTGTTTTGTGGGTTTTTTTAAGTAATTTATGTTTAGAATGGGGCTTAGCTGCTTTTCCCTGCTGTGTTTATGGCGCTTTACACCCTCTTGATTCACTTGCAGAGAGATATCGATACATAGGTTTTCAGATTCTTACTAGTCAGATATATTCTTGTGCGGTGACTAGGGGGTGTTGAGTCGAGTTCACTGAGCAGGGGGTAGGCCTTGTCTATTACATATTTGGCTTATGGAGCGGTCTCTGAGCTAATTTCAAACCCTTGTTTTATGCATCACCCCACCTCACCTTTCCCGTTAATCAGCCATAGTGTGTCTTCTAAAGGTGTGACTCTGTTCTGTTTTGTAATTCAGTTCAAGCGTAGCGATTTTGACATTCCCTCTATAAGCGATATCTTAGGATAAGTGTCTTTTTCTGTGTGACTTATTTCACTTAGAATAATAGTCGCTAAATCCACTCATCATGCTGCTAACTAGCCTTATGACATTGATTTCATGGCTGAGTGATATTCCATTGTGCCAAGTACCACCATTTGTTTATCCATTTTTCTCTTTCCTGGGATATTGAAGGTGTACTGAAGTGGAGGTTCTTGGAAACAGAGCAGCCGTAAAGTTTGGGGTGCCTGTGTATTGTTGATTTTTAGTTTTCCCAATTTATACGCCCATGAGTGGAAGTGCCCTATGCTCTCTAAGCTGTGTTTATTACTTGTTTCAGGACACACCGTACACTTCTCCAGAGTGCCTGTTGGCAATTTACATCCCGCCCATCAGCGTAGCAAGGCTCCCATGTCTCCATGGCCTGTCCTGCTTTTCTGGGTTTTACACTTTTTTCAGCATGGCATTTTTGACCGAGGGCAAGCGAGACTTCTTTGTAGCACTGATTTGCCCTTCCGGCTTGCTTGGTTGGCCAAAAAGGGCGTATGCGATTTTTCCTGAATATATTCAGGAAAAAACGCATACGCCCTTTTTGGCCAAGGGCATTATTGTCAACGTTTTGCCGCTTTTCATGTGCTTTAAAGGCGAGTCGAATCTACCTCCTGAAATCTGTTTCCTGCAAATCTGCCTTGCTTTCAAATCCTCTTCGTTGCCTTCCCTCAATATATTTGTGGACGAGAGTTCTCATTTATAACTCTGCATGTTTGTGAATTGCAGTGCCCCTGAGCTCCATTTGTCTACTCGCTTTTTTGGGAGCTGGCCGCAAAAGCGCAGGATTGTTTCAGGCCCTATTCGGCTTCCAGGGGGCAGGTGGAGCCTGTGGTTCATTCTTCTTCCTGATGGGAAAATGGAGTGACCTGTGCCTGTCCCAACACCTAGGGTTTGTCTCTCGTTGGTTCCCCGTCTTCCCGTTCATCCTCAGGACAAATTACAACCTGTACGAAACAAGAGGTTAAAGGTGCTGATTCTCCAAGTAGGGAGATGGTTAGTCAAGCGGCTGGAATGGCGAACCCGAGCACAAGGAGAGGAGAAATGAGGTGCGTTTTAGAAACCTTTCCCGATCTCACGGCATACCATCTTCTGTGTTTCCCATGCATGTTTTGATGTAGGAAGATGCCCTTGTACCTGGAGATTTGAGACCCATGGGGTGGGTACCCCGTGGAGTTCCTTTAAAGTATCTGCGTTTGCTCACCCAACCTCACCAATCCTCTCAGCCCCAAGAGTGTCCAGCCTTATGTCTCATCCAGCTGTGGGTCTAGATATGGTCAATCCAGGTTGCATCAGAGACCCTGAACGGATTTTGTAAGAATTTCTCTCTCTTTCACTGTCTTTGTTTTGTGGGTTTTTTTAAGTAATTTATGTTTAGAATGGGTCTCAGCTGCTTTTCCCTGCTGTGTTGATGCCGCTTTACACTGTCTTGATTCACTTGCAGAGAGATATCGATACATAGGTTTTCAGATTCTTACTAGTCAGATATATTCTTGTGTGGTGACTAGGGGGTGTTGAGTCCAGTTCACTGAGCACGGAGTAGGCCTTGTCTATTACATATTTGGCTTATGGAGCGGTCTCTGAGCTAAGTTCAAACCCTTGTTTTATGCATCACCCCACCTCACCTTTCCCGTTAAGCAGCCATAGTGTGTCTTCTAAAGGTGTGACTCTGTTCTGTTTTGTAATTCAGTTCAAGCGTAGCGATTTTGACATTCCCTCTATAAGAGATATCTTAGGATAAGTGTCTTTTTCTGTGTGACTTATTTCACTTAGAATAATAGTCGCTAAATCCACTCATCATGCTGCTAACTAGCCTTATGACATTGATTTCATGGCTGAGTGATATTCCATTGTGCCAAGTACCACCATTTCTTTATCCATTTTTCTCTTTCCTGGGATATTGAAGGTGTACCAAAGTGGAGGTTCTTGGAAACAGAGCAGCCGTAAAGTTTGGGGAGCCTGTGTCTTGTTGATTTTTCGTTTTCCCAATTTATATGCCCATGAATGGAAGTGCCCTATGCTCTCTAATTTGTGTTTATTACTTGTTTCATGACACACCGTACAATTCTCCAGAGTGGCTGTTGGCAATTTACATCCCGCCCATCAGCGTAGCAAGGCTCCCATGTCTCCATGGCCTGTCCTGCTTTTCTGGTTTTTACACTTTTCTCAGCATGGCCCTTTTGACCGAGGACAAGCGAGAAATACTTGTAGTGCTGATTTGCCCTTCTGGCTTGCTTGGTTGGCCAAAAGGGGCGTATGCGTTTTTTCCTGAATATATTCAGGAAAGAACGCATACGCCCTTTTTGGCCATGGGCATCATTGTCAAAGTTTTGCCGCTTTTCATGTGCTTTACAGGCGAGTCAAATCTACCTCCTGAAATCTGTTTCCTGAAAATCTGCCTTGCTTTCAAATCCTCTTCGTTGCCTTCCCTCCATATATTTGTGGACGAGAGTTCTCATTGATAACTCTGCACGTTTGTGAATTGCAGTGCCCCTGAGCTCCATTTGTCTCCTCGCTTTTTTGGGAGCTGGCCGCAAAAGCGCAGGATTGCTTCAGGCCCTATTTTGGTTCTGGGGGGCAGGCTGAGCCTGTGGTTCATTCTTCTTCCTGATGGGAAAATGGAGTGACCTGTGCCTGTCCCAACACCTAGGGCTAGTCTCTCGTTGGTTCCCCGTCTTCCCGTTCATCCTCAGGACAAATTGCAACCTGTACGAAACAGGAGGTTAAAGGTGCTGATTCTACAAGTAGGGAGATGTTTAGTCAAGCGCCTAGAATGGCGAACCCGAGCACAAGGAGAGGAGAAATGAGGTGCGTTTTAGAAGCCTTTCCCGATCTCACGGCATACAATTCTCTGGGTTTCCCATGCATGTTTGGATGTAGGAAGATGCCCTTTTACCTGGAGATTTGAGACCCATGGGGTGGGTACCCCGCAGTATTACTTTAAAGTATCTGCGTTTGCTCACCCAACCTCACCAATCCTCTCAGCCCCAAGAGTGTCCAGCCTTATGTCTCATCCAGCTGTGGGTCTAGATATGGTCAATCCAGGTTGCATCAGAGACCCTGAACGGATTTTGTAAGAATTTCTCTCTCTTTCACTGTCTTTGTTTTGTGGGTTTTTTTAAGTTATTTATGTTTAGAGTGGAGCTTGGCTGCTTTTCCCTGCTGTGTTTATGCCGCTTTACACCCTCTTGATTCACTTGCAGAGAGATATCGATACATAGGTTTTCAGATTCTTACTAGTCAGATATATTCTTGTGCGGTGACTAGGGGGTGTTGAGTCCAGTTCACTGAGCAGGGAGTAGGCCTTGTCTATTATATATTTGGATTATGGAGTGGTCTCTGAGCTAATTTCAAACCCCTGTTTTATGTATCACCCCACCTCACCTTTTCCGTTAAGCAGCCATAGTGTGTCTTCTAAAGGTGTGACTCTGTTCTGTTTTGTAATTTAGTTCAAGTGTAGCGATTTTGACATTCCCTCTATAAGCGATATCTTAGGATAAGTGTCTTTTTCTGTGTGACTTATTTCACTTAGAATCATCGTCACTAAATCCACTCATCATGGTGCTAACTAGCCTGATGACACTGATTTCATGGCTGAGTGATATTCCATTGTGCCAAGTACCACCATTTGTTTATCCATTTTTCTCTTTCCTGGGATATTGAAGGCGTAACAAAGTGGAGGTTCTTGGAAACAGAGCAGCCGTAAAGTTCGGGGTGCCTGTGTCTTGTTGATTTTTAGTTTTCCCAATTTATACGCCCATGAGTGGAAGTGCCCTATGCTCTCTAAGCTGTGTTTATTACTTGTTTCAGGACACACCGTACACTTCTCCAGAGTTCCTGTTGGCAATTTACATCCCGCCCATCGGCGTAGCAAGGCTCCCATGTCTCCATGGCCTGTCCTGCTTTTCTGGTTTTTACACTTTGTTCAGCATGGCCCTTTTGACCGAGGGCAAGCAAGACTTCTTTGTAGCGCTGATTTGCCCTTCCGGCTTGCTTGGTTGGCCAAAAAGGGCGTATGCGATTTTTCCTGAATATATTCAGGAAAAAACGCATACGCCCTTTTTGGCCAAGGGCATCATTGTCAACGTTTTGCCGCTTTTCATGTGCTTTAAAGGCGAGTCGAATCTACCTCCTGAAATCTGTTTCCTGCAAATCTGCCTTGCTTTCAAATCCTCTTCGTTGCCTTCCCTCAATATATTTGTGGACGAGAGTTCTCATTTATAACTCTGCACGTTTGTGAATTGCAGTGCCCCTGAGCTCCATTTGTCTCCTCGCTTTTTTGGGAGCTGGCCGCAAAAGCGCAGGATTGCTTCAGGCTCTATTTTGGTTCTGGGGGGCAGGCTGAGCCTGTGGTTCATTCTTCTTCCTGATGGGAAAATGGAGTGACCTGTGCCTGTCCCAACACCTAGGGCTAGTCTCTCGTTGGTTCCCCGTCTTCCCGTTCATCCTCAGGACAAATTGCAACCTGTACGAAACAGGAGGTTAAAGGTGCTGATTCTCCAAGTAGGGAGATGGTTAGTCAAGCGCCTAGAATGGTGAACCCGAGCACAAGGAGAGGAGAAATGAGGTGCGTTTTAGAAGCCTTTCCCGATCTCACGGCATACAAACCTCTGGGTTTCCCATGCATGTTTGGATGTAGGAAGATGCCCTTGTACCTGGAGATTTGAGACCCATGGGGTGGGTACCCGGCGGTATTACTTTAAAGTATCTGCGTTTGCTCACCCAACCTCACCAATCCTCTCAGCCCCAAGAGTGTCCAGCCTTATGTCTCATCCAGCTGTGGCTCTAGATATGGTCGAACCAGGTGGCATCAGAGCCCCTGAACTGATTTTGTAAGAATTTGTCTCTCTTTCACTGTCTTTGTTTTGTGGGTTTTTTTAAGTAATTTATGTTTAGAATGGGGCTTGGCTGCTTTTCCCTGCTGTGTTTATGCCGCTTTACACCCTCTTGATTCACTTGCAGAGAGATATCGATACATAGGTTGTCAGATTCTTACTAGTCAGATATATTCTTGTGCGGTGACTAGGGGGTGTTGAGTCCAGTTCACTGAGCAGGGGGTAGGCCTTGTCTATTACATATTTGGCTTATGGAGCGGTCTCTGAGCTAATTTCAAACCCTTGTTTTATGCATCACCCCACCTCACCTTTCCCGTTAATCAGCCATAGTGTGTCTTCTAAAGGTGTGACTCTGTTCTGTTTTGTAATTCAGTTCAAGCGTAGCGATTTTGACATTCCCTCTATAAGCGATATCTTAGGATAAGTGTCTTTTTCTGTGTGACTTATTTCACTTAGAATCATCGTCGCTAAATCCACTCATCATGCTGCTAACTAGCCTTATGACATTGATTTCATGGCTGAGTGATATTCCATTGTGCCAAGTACCACCATTTCTTTATCCATTTTTCTCTTTCCTGGGATATTGAAGGTGTACTGAAGTGGAGGTTCTTGGAAACAGAGCAGCCGTAAAGTTTGGCGTGCCTGTGTCTTGTTGATTTTTCGTTTTCCCAATTTATACGCCCATGAGTGGAAGTGCCCTATGCTCTCTAAGCTGTGTTTATTACTTGTTTCAGGACACACCGTACACTTCTCCAGAGTGCCTGTTGGCAATTTACATCCCGCCCATCAGCGTAGCAAGGCTCCCATGTCTCCATGGCCTGTCCTGCTTTTCTGGTTTTTACACTTTTTTCAGCATGGCATTTTTGACCGAGGGCAAGCGAGACTTCTTTGTAGCACTGATTTGCCCTTCCGGCTTGCTTGGTTGGCCAAAAAGGGCGAATGCGATTTTTCCTGAATATATTCAGGAAAAAACGCATACGACCTTTTTGGCCAAGGGCATTATTGTCAACGTTTTGCCGCTTTTCATGTGCTTTAAAGGCGAGTCGAATCTACCTCCTGAAATCTGTTTCCTGCAAATCTGCCTTGCTTTCAAATCCTCTTCGTTGCCTTCCCTCAATATATTTGTGGACGAGAGTTCTCATTTATAACTCTGCACGTTTGTGAATTGCAGTGCCCCTGAGCTCCATTTGTCTCCTCGCTTTTTTGGGAGCTGGCCGCAAAAGCGCAGGATTGTTTCAGGCCCTATTCGGCTTCCAGGGGGCAGGCGGAGCCTGTGGTTCATTCTTCTTCCTGATGGGAAAATGGAGTGACCTGTGCCTGTCCCAACACCTAGGGTTTGTCTCTCGTTTGTTCCCCGTCTTCCCGTTCATCCTCAGGACAAATTACAACCTGTACGAAACAGGAGGTTAAAGGTGCTGATTCTCCAAGTAGGGAGATGGTTAGTCAAGCGGCTGGAATGGCGAACCCGAGCACAAGGAGAGGAGAAATGAGGTGCGTTTTAGAAACCTTTCCCGATCTCATGGCATACCATCTTCTGTGTTTCCCATGCATGTTTTGATGTAGTACGATGCCCTTGTACCTGGAGATTTGAGACCCATGGGGTGGGTACCCCGTGGAGTTACTTTAAAGTATCTGGGTTTGCTCACCCAACCTCACCAATCCTCTCAGCCCCAAGAGTGTCCAGCCTTATGTCTCATCCAGCTGTGGGTCTAGATATGGTCGAACCAGGTGGCATCAGAGCCCCTGCACGGATTTTGTAAGAATTTCTCTCTCTTTCACTGTCTTTGTTTTGTGGGTTTTTTTAAGTAATTTATGTTTAGAATGGGGCTTGGCTGCTTTTCCCTGCTGTGTTTATGCCGCTTTACACACTCTTGATTCACTTGCAGAGAGATATCGATACATAGGTTTTCAGATTCTTACTAGTCAGATATATTCTTCTGCGGTGACTAGGGGGTGTTGAGTCCAGTTCACTGAGCAGGGAGTAGGCCTTGTCTATTACATATTTGGCTTATGGAGCGGTCTCTGAGCTAATTTCAAACCCTTGTTTTATGCATCACCCCACTTCACCTTTCCCGTTAAGCAGCCATAGTGTGTCTTCTAAAGGTGTGACTCTGTTCTGTTTTGTAATTCAGTTCAAGTGTAGCGATTTTGACATTCCCTCTATAAGCGATATCTTAGGATAAGTGTCTTTTTCTGTGTGACTTATTTCACTTAGAATCATCGTCGCTAAATCCACTCATCATGCTGCTAACTAGCCTTATGACATTGATTTCATGGCTGAGTGATATTCCATTGTGCCAAGTACCACCATTTCTTTATCCATTTTTCTCTTTCCTGGGATATTGAAGGTGTACCGAAGCGGAGGTTCTTGGAAACAGAGCAGCCGTAAAGTTCGGGGTGCCTGTGTCTTG
The DNA here is from genome assembly GCF_028564815.1 of Eubalaena glacialis. Classification (NCBI taxonomy): domain Eukaryota; kingdom Metazoa; phylum Chordata; class Mammalia; order Artiodactyla; family Balaenidae; genus Eubalaena; species Eubalaena glacialis. The sequence goes on along the minus strand of NW_026871555.1, from coordinate 741,806 downwards.
TTGATTTTTAGTTTTCCCAATTTATACGCCCATGAGTGGAAGTGCCCTATGCTCTCTAAGCTGTGTTTATTACTTGTTTCAGGACACACCGTACACTTCTCCAGAGTGCCTGTTGGCAATTTACGTCCCGCCCATCAGCTTAGCAAGGCTTCCATGTCTCCATGGCCTGTCCTGCTTTTCTGGTTTTTAAACATTTTCAGCATGGCCCTTTTGACCGAGGACAAGCGAGAAATCCTTGTAGTGCTGATTTGCCCTTCCGGCTTGCTTGGTTGGCCAAAAAGGGCGTATGCGTTTTTTCCTGAATATATTCAGGAAAAAACGCATACGCCCTTTTTGGCCATGGGCATCATTGTCAACGTTTTGCCGCTTTTCATGTGCTTTACAGGCGAGTCAAATCTACCTCCTGAAATCTGTTTCCTGCAAATCTGCCTTGCTTTCAAATCCTCTTCGTTGCCTTCCCTCCATATATTTGTGGACGAGAGTTCTCATTGATAACTCTGCACGTTTGTGAATTGCAGTGCCCCTGAGCTCCATTTGTCTCCTCGCTTTTTTGGGAGCTGGCCGCAAAAGCGCAGGATTGCTTCAGGCCCTATTTTGGTTCTGGGGGGCAGGCTGAGCCTGTGGTTCATTCTTCTTCCTGATGGGAAAATGGAGTGACCTGTGCCTGTCCCAACACCTAGGGCTAGTCTCTCTTTGGTTCCCCGTCTTCCCGTTCATCCTCAGGACAAATTGCAACCTGTACGAAACAGGAGGTTAAAGGTGCTGATTCTACAAGTAGGGAGATGTTTAGTCAAGCGCCTAGAATGGCGAACCCGAGCACAATGAGAGGAGAAATGAGCTGCGTTTTAGAAGCCTTTCCCGATCTCACGGCATACAATTCTCTGTGTTTCCCATGCATGTTTGGATGTAGGAAGATGCCCTTTTACCTGGAGATTTGAGACCCATGGGGTGGGTACCCCGCAGTATTACTTTAAAGTATCTGCGTTTGCTCACCCAACCTCACCAATCCTCTCAGCCCCAAGAGTGTCCAGCCTTATGTCTCATCCAGCTGTGGGTCTAGATATGGTCAATCCAGGTTGCATCAGAGACCCTGAACGGATTTTGTAAGAATTTCTCTCTCTTTCACTGTCTTTGTTTTGTGGGTTTTTTTAAGTTATTTATGTTTAGAATGGAGCTTGGCTGCTTTTCCCTGCTGTGTTTATGCCGCTTTACACCCTCTTGATTCACTTGCAGAGAGATATCGATACATAGGTTTTCATATTCTTACTAGTCAGATATATTCTTGTGCGGTGACTAGGGGGTGTTGAGTCCAGTTCACTGAGCAGGGAGTAGGCCTTGTCTATTATATATTTGGCTTATGCAGTGGTCTCTGAGCTAATTTCAAACCCCTGTTTTATGTATCACCCCACCTCACCTTTTCCGTTAAGCAGCCATAGTGTGTCTTCTAAAGGTGTGACTCTGTTCTGTTTTGTAATTTAGTTCAAGTGTAGCGATTTTGACATTCCCTCTATAAACGATATCTTAGGATAAGTGTCTTTTTCTGTGTGACTTATTTCACTTAGAATCATCGTCACTAAATCCACTCATCATGGTGCTAACTAGCCTTATGACACTGATTTCATGGCTGAGTGCTATTCCATTGTGCCAAGTACCACCATTTGTCTATCCATTTTTCTCTTTCCTGGGATATTGAAGGCATAGCAAAGTGGAGGTTCTTGGAAACAGAGCAGCCGTAAAGTTCGGGGTGCCTGTGTCATGTTGATTTTTAGTTTTCCCAATTTATACGCCCGTGAGTGGAAGTGCCCTATGCTCTCTAAGCTGTGTTTATTACTTGTTTCAGGACACACCGTACACTTCTCCAGAGTTCCTGTTGGCAATTTACATCCCGCCCATCAGCGTAGCAAGGCTCCCATGTCTCCATGGCCTGTCCTGCTTTTCTGGTTTTTACACTTTGTTCAGCATGGCCCTTTTGACCGAGGGCAAGCGAGACTTCTTTGTAGCGCTGATTTGCCCTTCCGGCTTGCTTGGTTGGCCAAAAAGGGCGTATGCGATTTTTCCTGAATATATTCAGGAAAAAACGCATACGCCCTTTTTGGCCAAGGGCATCATTGTCAACGTTTTGCCGCTTTTCATGTGCTTTAAAGGCGAGTCGAATCTACCTCCTGAAATCTGTTTCCTGCAAATCTGCCTTGCTTTCAAATCCTCTTCGTTGCCTTCCCTCAATATATTTGTGGACGAGAGTTCTCATTTATAACTCTGCACGTTTGTGAATTGCAGTGCCCCTGAGCTCCATTTGTCTCCTCGCTTTTTTGGGAGCTGGCCGCAAAAGCGCAGGATTGTTTCAGGCCCTATTCGGCTTCCAGGGGGCAGGCGGAGCCTGTGGTTCATTCTTCTTCCTGATGGGAAAATGGAGTGACCTGTGCCTGTCCCAACACCTAGGGTTTGTCTCTCGTTGGTTCCCCGTCTTCCCGTTCATCCTCAGGACAAATTACAACCTGTACGAAACAGGAGGTTAAAGGTGCTGATTCTCCAAGTAGGGAGATGGTTAGTCAAGCGGCTGGAATGGCGAACCCGAGCACAAGGAGAGGAGAAATGAGGTGCGTTTTAGAAACCTTTCCCGATCTCATGGCATACCATCTTCTGTGTTTCCCATGCATGTTTTGATGTAGGAAGATGCCCTTGTACCTGGAGATTTGAGACCCATGGGGTGGGTACCCCGTGGAGTTACTTTAAAGTATCTGCATTTGCTCACCCAACCTCACCAATCCTCTCAGCCCCAAGAGTGTCCTGCCTTATGTCTCATCCAACAGTGGGTCTAGATATGGTCAATCCAGGTTGCATCATAGACCCTGAACGGATTTTGTAAGAATTTCTCTCTCTTTCACTGTCTTTGTTTTGTGGGTTTTTTAAAGTAATTTATGTTTAGAATCGGGCTTGGCTGCTTTTCCCTGCTGTGTTGATGCCGCTTTACACCCTCTTGATTCACTTGCAGAGAGATATCGATACATAGGTTTTCAGATTCTTACGAGTCAGATATATTTTTGTGCGGTGACTAGGGGGTGTTGAGTCTAGTTTACTGAGCAGGGAGTAGGCCTTGTCTATTACATATTTGGCTTATGGAGCGGTCTCTGAGCTAAGTTCAAACCCTTGTTTTATGCATCACCCCACCTCACCTTTCCCGTTAAGCAGCCATAGTGTGTCTTCTAAAGGTGTGACTCTGTTCTGTTTTGTAATTCAGTTCAAGCGTAGCGATTTTGACATTCCCTCTAAAAGCGATATCTTAGGATAAGTGTCTTTTTCTGTGTGACTTATTTCACTTAGAATCATCGTATCTAAATCCACTCATCATGCTGCTAACTAGCCTTATGACATTGATTTCATGGCTGAGTGATATTCCATTGTGCCAAGTACCACCATTTCTTTATCCATTTTTCTCTTTCCTGGGATATTGAAGGTGTACCAAAGTGGAGGTTCTTGGAAACAGAGCAGCCGTAAAGTTTGGGGTGCCTGTCTCTTGTTGATTTTTAGTTTTCCCAATTTATATGCCCATGAATGGAAGTGCCCTATGCTCTCTAATTTGTGTTTATTACTTGTTTCAGGACACACCGTACAATTCTCCAGAGTGGCTGTTGGCAATTTACATCCCGCCCATCAGCGTAGCAAGGCTCCCATGTCTCCATGGCCTGTCCTGCTTTTCTGGTTTTTACACTTTTTTCAGCATGGCCCTTTTGACCGAGGGCAAGCGAGACTTCCTTGTAGAGCTGATTTGCCCTTCCGGCTTGCTTGGTTGGCCAAAAAGGGCGTAGGCGTTTTTTCCTGAATATATTCAGGAAAAAACGCCTACGCCCTTTTTGGCCATGGGCATCATTGTCAACGTTTTGCCGCTTTTCATGTGCTTTACAGGCGAGTCAAATCTACCTCCTGAAATCTGTTTCCTGAAAATCTGCCTTGCTTTCAAATCCTCTTCGTTGCCTTCCCTCAATATATTTGTGCACGAGAGTTCTCATTGATAACTCTGCACGTTTGTGAATTGCAGTGCCCCTGAGCTCCATTTGTCTCCTCGCTTTTTTGGGAGCTGGCCGCAAAAGCGCAGGATTGCTTCAGGCCCTATTTTGGTTCTGGGGGCAGGCTGAGCCTGTGATTCATTCTTCTTCCTGATGGGAAAATGGAGTGACCTTTGCCTGTCCCAACACCTAGGGCTAGTCTCCCGTTGGTTGCCCGTCTTCCCGTTCATCCTCAGGACAAATTGCAACCTGTACGAAACAGGAGGTTAAAGGTGCTGATTCTACAAGTAGGGAGATGTTTAGTCAAGCGCCTAGAATGGCGAACCCGAGCACAAGGAGAGGAGAAATGAGCTGCGTTTTAGAAGCCTTTCCCGATCTCACGGCATACAATTCTCTGGGTTTCCCATGCATGTTTGGATGTAGGAAGATGCCCTTGTACCTGGAGATTTAAGACCCATGGGGTGGGTACCCCACGGTATTACTTTAATGTATCTGCGTTTGCTCACCCAACCTCACCAAACTTCTCAGCCCCAAGAGTGTCCAGCCTTATGTCTCATCCAGCTGTGGGTCTAGATATGGTCAATCCAGGTGGCATAAGAGCCCCTGAACTGATTTTGTAAGAATTTCTCTCTCTTTCACTGTCTTTGTTTTGTGGGTTTTTTTAAGTAATTTATGTTTAGAATGGGGCTTGGCTGCTTTTCCCTGCTGTGTTTATGCCGCTTTACACCCTCTTGATTCACCTGCAGAGAGATATCGATACATAGGTTTTCAGATTCTTACTAGTAAGATATATTCTTGTGCGGTGAATAGCGGGTGTTGAGTGCAGGTCACTGAGCAGGGAGTAGGCCTTTTCTATTACATATTTGGCTTATGGAACGGTGTCTGAGCTAATTTCAAACCCTTGTTTTATGCATCACCCCACCTCACCTTTCCCGTTAAGCAGCCATAGTGTGTCTTCTAAATGTGTGACTCTGTTCTGTTTTGTAATTCAGTTCAAGTGTAGCGATTTTGACATTCCCTCTATAAGCGATATCTTAGGATAATTGTCTTTCGCTGTGTGACTCATTTCACTTAGAATCATCGTACCTAAATCCACTTATCATGCTGCTAACAAACCTTATGACATTGATTTCATGGCTGAGTGATATGCCATTGTGCCAAGTACCACCATTTCTTTATCCATTTTTCTCTTTCTGGGATATTGAAGGTGTACGGAAGTGGAGGTTCTTGGAAACAGAGCAGCCGTAAAGGTTGCGGTGCTTGTGTCTTGTTGATTTTTAGTTTTCCAATGTATACGCCCATGAGTGGAAGTGCTCTATGCTCTCTAAGCTGTGTTTATTACTTTTTTCAGGACACACCGTACACTTCTCCAGAGTGCCTGTTGGCAATTTACATCCCGCCCATCAGCGTAGCAAGGCTCCCATGTCTCCATGGCCTGTCCTGCTTTTATGGTTTTTACACTTTTTTAAGAATGTCCCTTTTGACCGATGGCAAGCGAGATTTCTTTGTAGCGCTGATTTGCCCTTCCGGCTTGCTTGGTTGGCCAAAAAGGGCGTATGCGTTTTTTCCTGAATATATTCAGGAAAAAACGCATACGCCCTTTTTGGCCAAGGGCATCATTGTCAACGTTTTGCCGCTTTTCATGTGCTTTAAAGGCGAGTCGAATCTACCTCCTGAAATCTGTTTCCTGCAAATCTGCCTTGCTTTCAAATCCTCTTCGTTGCCTTCCCTCAATATATTTGTGGACGAGAGTTCTCATTTATTACTCTGCACGTTTGTGAATTGCAGTGCCCCTGAGCTCCATTTGTCTACTCGCTTTTTTGGGAGCTGGCCGCAAAAGCGCAGGATTGCTTCAGGCCCTATTTGGTTTTGGGGGGCAGGCTGAGCCTGTGGTTCATTCTTCTTCCTGATGGGAAAATGGAGTGACCTGTGCCTGCCTCAACACCTAGGGCTAGTCTCTCTTTGGTTCCCCGTCTTCCCGTTCATCCTCAGGAAAATTGCAACCTGTACGATACAGGAGTTTAAAGATGCTGATTCTCCAAGTAGGGAGATGGTTAATCAAGCGGCTGAAATGGGGAACCCGAGCACAAGGAGAGGAGAAATGAGGTGCGTTTTAGAAACCTTTCCCGATCTCATGGCATACCATCTTCTGGGTTTCACATGCATGTTTTGATGTAGTAAGATGCCCTTGTACCTGGAGATTTGAGACCCATGGGGTCGGTACCCCGCGGTATTACTTTAAAGTATCTGCGTTTGCTCACCCAACCTCACCAATCCTCTCAGCCCCAAGAGTGTCCAGCCTTATGTCTCATCCAGCTGTGGGTCTAGATATGGTCAATCCATGTTGCATCAGAGACCCTGAACGGATTTTGTAAGAATTCCTCTCTCTTTCACTGTCTTTGTTTTGTGGGTTTTTTTAAGTAATTTATGTTTAGAATCGGGCTTGGCTGCTTTTCCCTGCTGTGTTTATGCCGCTTTACACCCTCTTGATTCACTTGCAGAGAGATATCGATACATAGGTTTTCAGATTCTTACTAGTCAGATATATTCTTGTGCGGTGACTAGGGGGTGTTGAGTCCAGTTCACTGAGCAGGGAGTAGGCCTTGTCTATTACATATTTGGCTTATGGAGCGGTCTCTGAGCTAACTTCAAACCCTTGTTTTATGCATCACCCCACCTCACCTTTCCGGTTAAGCAGCCATAGTGTGTCTTCTAAAGGTGTGACTCTGTTCTGTTTTGTAATTCAGTTCAAGTGTAGCGATTTTGACATTCCCTCTATAAGCGATATCTTAGGATAAGTGTCTTTTTCTGTGTGATTTATTTCACTTAGAATCATCGTCGCTAAATCCACTCATCATGCTGCTAACTAGCCTTATGACATTGATTTCATGGCTGAGTGATATTCCATTGTGCCAAGTACCACCATTTCTTTATCCATTTTTCTCTTTCCTGGGATATTGAAGGTGTACCGAAGTGGAGGTTCTTGGAAACAGAGCAGCCGTAAAGTTTGGGGTGCCTGTGTCTTGTTGATTTTTAGTTTTCCCAATTTATACGCCCATGAGTGGAAGTGCCCTATGCTCTCTAAGCTGTGTTTATTACTTGTTTCAGGACACACCGTACACTTCTCCAGAGTGCCTGTTGGCAATTTACATCCCGCCCATCAGCGTAGCAAGGCTCCCATGTCTCCATGGCCTGTCCTGCTTTTCTGGTTTTTACACTTTTTTCAGCATGGCATTTTTGACCGAGGGCAAGCGAGACTTCTTTGGAGCACTGATTTGCCCTTCCGGCTTGCTTGGTTGGCCAAAAAGGGCGTATGCGATTTTTCCTGAATATATTCAGGAAAAAACGCATACGCCCTTTTTGGCCAAGGGCATCATTGTCAACGTTTTGCCGCTTTTCATGTGCTTTAAAGGCGAGTCGAATCTACCTCCTGAAATCTGTTTCCTGCAAATCTGCCTTGCTTTCAAATCCTCTTCGTTGCCTTCCCTCAATATATTTGTGGACGAGAGTTCTCATTTATAACTCTGCACGTTTGTGAATTGCAGTGCCCCTGAGCTCCATTTGTCTCCTCGCTTTTTTGGGAGCTGGCCGCAAAAGCGCAGGATTGTTTCAGGCCCTATTCGGCTTCCAGGGGGCAGGCACAGCCTGTGGTTCATTCTTCTTCCTGATGGGAAAATGGAGTGACCTGTGCCTGTCCCAACACCTAGGGTTTGTCTCTCGTTGGTTCCCCGTCTTCCCGTTCATCCTCAGGACAAATTACAACCTGTACGAAACAGGAGGTTAAAGGTGCTGATTCTCCAAGTAGGGAGATGGTTAGTCAAGCGGCTGGAATGGCGAACCCGAGCACAAGGAGAGGAGAAATGAGGTGCGTTTTAGAAACCTTTCCCGATCTCATGGCATACCATCTTCTGTGTTTCCCATGCATGTTTTGATGTAGGAAGATGCCCTTGTACCTGGAGATTTGAGACCCATGGGGTGGGTACCCCGTGGAGTTACTTTAAAGTATCTGCGTTTGCTCACCCAACCTCACCAATCCTCTCAGCCCCAAGAGTGTCCAGCCTGATGTCTCATCCAGCTGTGGGTCTAGATATGGTCAATCCAGGTTGCATCAGAGACCCTGAACGGATTTTGTAAGAATTTCTCTCTCTTTCACTGTCTTTGTTTTGTGGGATTTTTAAGTAATTTATGTTTAGAATGGGTCTTGGCTGCTTTTCCCTGCTGTGTTTATGCCGCTTTACACCCTCTTGATTCACTTGCAGAGAGATATCGATACATAGGTTTTCAGATTCTTACGAGTCAGATATATTCTTGTGCGGTGACTAGGGGGTGTTGAGTCCAGTTAACTGAGCAGGGAGTAGGCCTTGTCTATTACATATTTGGCTTATGGAGCGGTCTCTGAGCTAACTTCAAACCCTTGTTTTATGCATCACCCCACCTCACCTTTCCCGTTAAGCAGCCATAGTGTGTCTTCTAAAGGTGTGACTCTGTTCTGTTTTGTAATTCAGTTCAAGCGTAGCGATTTTGACATTCCCTCTATAAGCGATATCTTAGGATAAGTGTCTTTTTCTGTGTGACTTTTTTCACTTAGAATCATCGTATCTAAATCCACTCATCATGCTGCTAACTAGCCTTATGACATTGATTTCATGGCTGAGTGATATTCCATTGTGCCAAGTACCACCATTTCTTTATCCATTTTTCTCTTTCCTGGGATATTGAAGGTGTACCAAAGTGGAGGTTCTTGGAAACAGAGCAGCCGTAAAGTTTGGGGAGCCTGTGTCTTGTTGATTTTTAGTTTTCCCAATTTATATGCCCATGAATGGAAGTGCCCTATGCTCTCTAATTTGTGTTTATTACTTGTTTCAGGACACACCGTACAGTTCTCCAGAGTGGCTGTTGGCAATTTACATCCCGCCCATCAGCGTAGCAAGGCTCCCATGTCTCCATGGCCTGTCCTGCTTTTCTGGTTTTTACACTTTTTTCAGCATGGCCCTTTTGACCGAGGGCAAGCGAGACTTCCTTGTAGCGCTGATTTGCCCTTCCGGCTTGCTTGGTTGGCCAAAAAGGGCGTATTCGTTTTTTCCTGAATATATTCAGGAAAAAACGAATACGCCCTTTTTGGCCATGGGCATCATTGTCAACATTTTGCCGCTTTTCATGTGCTTTACAGGCGAGGCAAATCTACCTCCTGAAATCTGTTTCCTGAAAATCTGCCTTGCTTTCAAATCCTCTTCGTTGCCTTCCCTCAATATATTTGTGGACGAGAGTTCTCATTGATAACTCTGCACGTTTGTGAATTGCAGTGCCCCTGAGCTCCATTTGTCTCCTCGCTTTTTTGGGAGCTGGCCGCAAAAGCGCAGGATTGCTTCAGGCCCTATTTTGGTTCTGGGGGGCAGGCTGAGCCTGTGGTTCATTCTTCTTCCTGATGGGAAAATGGAGTGACCTGTGCCTGTCCCAACACCTAGGGCTAGTCTCCCGTTTGTTGCCCGTCTTCCCGTTCATCCTCAGGACAAATTGCAACCTGTACGAAACAGGAGGTTAAAGGTGCTGATTCTACAAGTAGGGAGATGTTTAGTCAAGCGCCTAGCATGGCGAACCCGAGCACAAGGAGAGGAGAAATGAGGTGCGTTTTAGAAGCCTTTCCCGATCTCACGGCATACCATCTTCTGGGTTTCCCATGCATGTTTGGATGTAGGAAGATGCCCTTGTACCTGGAGATTTGAGACCCATGGTGTGGGTACCCCACGGTATTACTTTAAAGTATCTGCGTTTGCTCACCCAACCTCACCAATCCTCTCAGCCCCAAGAGTGTCCAGCCTTATGTCTCATCCAGCTGTGGGTCTAGATATGGTCAATCCATGTTGCATCAGAGACCCTGAACGGATTTTGTAAGAATTTCTCTCTCTTTCACTCTCTTTGTTTTGTGGGATGTTTAAAGGAATTTATGTTTAGAATGGGTCTTGGCTGCTTTTCCCTGCTGTGTTTATGCCGCTTTACACCCTCTTGATTCACTTGCAGAGAGATATCGATACATAGGTTTTCAGATTCTTACTAGTCAGATATATTCTTGTGCGGTGACTAGGGGGTGTTGAGTCCAGTTCACTGAACAGGGAGTAGGCCTTGTCTATTACATATTTGGCTTATGGAGTGGTCTCTGAGCTAATTTCAAACCCCTGTTTTATGTATCACCCCACCTCACCTTTTCCGTTAAGCAGCCATAGTGTGTCTTCTAAAGGTGTGACTCTGTTCTGTTTTGTAATTCAGTTCAAGTGTAGCGATTTTGACATTCCCTCTATAAGCGATATCTTAGGATAAGTGTCTTTTTCTGTGTGACTTATTTCACTTAGAATTATCGTCGCTAAATCCACTCATCATGGTGCTAACTAGCCTTATGACACTGATTTCATGGCTGAGTGATATTCCATTGTGCCAAGTACCACCATTTCTTTATCCATTTTTCTCTTTCCTGGGATATTGAAGGCGTAACAAAGTGGAGGTTCTTGGAAACAGAGCAGCCGTAAAGTTCTGGGTGCCTGTGTCTTGTTGATTTTTAGTTTTCCCAATTTATACGCCCATGAGTGGAAGTGCCCTATGCTCTCTAAGCTGTGTTTATTACTTTTTTCAGGACACACCGTACACTTCTCCAGAGTGCCTGTTGGCAATTTACGTCCCGCCCATCAGCTTAGCAAGGCTTCCATGTCTCCATGGCCTGTCCTGCTTTTCTGGTTTTTACACTTTTTCAGCATGGCCCTTTTGACCGAGGTCAAGCGAGACTTCTTTGTAGCGCTGATTTGCCCTTCTGGCTTGCTTGGTTGGCCAAAAAGGGCGTATGCCTTTTTTCCTGAATATATTCAGGAAAAAACGCATACGCCCTTTTTGGCCAAGGGCATCATTATCAATGTTTTGCCACTTTTCATGTGCTTTAAAGGCGAGTCGAATCTACCTCCTGAAATCGGTTTCTTGCAAATCTGCCTTGCTTTCAAATCCTCTTCGTTGCCTTCCCTCAATATATTTGTGGACAAGAGTTCTCATTTATAACTCTGCACGTTTGTGAATTGCAGTGCCCCTGAGCTCCATTTGTCTACTCGCTTTTTTGGGAGCTGGCCGCAAAAGAGCAGGATTACTTCAGGCCCTATTTTGGTTCTGGGGGGCAGGCTGAGCCTGTGGTTCATTCTTCTTCCTGATGGGAAAATGGAGTGACCTGTGCCTGTCCCAAAACCTAGGGCTAGTCTCTCGTTGGTTGCCCGTCTTCCCGTTCATCCTCAGGACAAATTGCAACCTGTACGAAACAGGAGGTTAAAGGTGCTGATTCTCCAAGTAGGGAGATGGTTAGTCAAGCGGCTGGAATGACGAACCCGAGCACAAAGAGAGGAGAAATGAGGTGCCGTTTAGAAACCTTTCCCGATCTCACGGCTCACCATCTTCTGGGTTTCCCATGCATGTTTTGATGTAGGAAGATGCCCTTGTACCTGGAGATTTGAGACCCATGGGGGGGGGACCCCGCGGTATTATTTTAAAGTATCTGCGTTTGCTCACCCAACCTCACCAATCCTCTCAGCCCAAAGAGTGTCCAGCCTTATGTCTCATCCAGCTGTGGGTCTAGATATGGTCAATCCAGGTTGCATCAGAGACCCTGAACGGATTTTGTAAGAATTTCTCTCTCTTTCACTGTCTTTGTTTTGTGGGTTTTCAAAAAGTTATTTATGTTTAGAATGGGGTTTGGCTCCTTTTCCCTGCTGTGTTTATGCCGTTTTACAGCCTCTTGATTCACTCGCAGAGAGATATCGATACATAGATTTTCAGATTCTTACTAGTCAGATATATTCTTGTGCGGTGACTAGGGGGTGTTGAGTCCAGATCACTGAGCAGGGAGTAGGCCTTGTCTATTACATATTTGGCTTATGGAACGGTCTCTGAACTAATTTCAGACCCTTGTTTTATGCATCACCCCACCTCACCTTTCCCATTAAGAAGCCATAGTGTGTCTTCTAAAGGTGTGACTCTGTTCTGTTTTGTAATTCAGTTCAAGTGTAGCGATTTTGACATTCCCTCTATAAGCGATATCTTAGGATAAGTGTCTTTTCTGTGTGACTTATTTCACTTAGAATCATCGTACGTAAATTCACTCATCATGCTGCTAACTAGCCTTATGACATTGATTTCATGGCTGACTGATATTCCATTGTGCCAAGTACCACCATTTGTTTATCCATTTTTCTCTTACCTGGGATATTGAAGGTGTACCGAAGTGGAGGTTCTTGGAAACAGAGCAGCCGTAAAGTTTGGGGTGCCTGTGTGTTGTTGGTTTTTAATTTTCCCAATTTATACGCCCATGAGTGGAAGTGCCCTATGCTCTCTAAGCTGTGTTTATTACTTGTTTCAGGACACACCGTACACTTCTCCAGAGTGCCTGTTGGCAATTTACATCCCACCCATCAGTGTAGCAAGGCTCCCATGTCTACATGGCCTGTCCTGTTTTTCTGGTTTTTACAGTTTGTTCAGCATGGCCCTTTTTACCGAGGGCATGCGAGACTTCTTTGTAACGCTGATTTGCCCTTCCGGCTTGCTTGGTTGGCCAAAAAGGGCGTATGCGTTTTTTCCTGAATATATTCAGGAAAGAACGCATACGCCCTTTTTGGCCAAGGGCATCATTGTCACCCTTTTGCGGCTTTTCATTTGCTTTAAAGGCGAGTCGAATCTACCTCCTGAAATCTGTTTCCTGCAAATCTGCCTTGCTTTCAAATCCTCTTCGTTGCCTTCCCTCAATATATTTGTGGACGAGAGTTCTCATTTATAACTCTGCAGTTTTGTGAATTGCAGTGCCCCTGAGCTCCATTTGTCTACTCGCTTTTTTGGGAGCTGGCCGCAAAAACGCAGGATTGCTTCAGGCCCTATTTTGGTTCTGGGGGGCAGGCTGAGCCTGTGGTTCATTCTTCTTCCTGATGGGAAAATGGAGTGACCTGTGCCTGTCCCAACACCTAGGGCTAGTCTCTCGTTGGTTCCCCGTCTTCCCGTGCATCCTCAGGACAAATTGCAACCTGGACGAAACAGGAGGTTAAAGGTGCTGATTCTCCAAGTAGGGAGATGGTTAGTCAAGCAGCTGGAATGGCGAACCCGAGCACAAGGAGAGAAGTAATGAGGTGCGTTTTAGAAACCTTTCCCGATCCCACGGAATACCATCTTCTGGGTTTCCCATGCATGTTTTGATGTAGGAAGATGCCCTTGTACCTGGAGATTTGAGACCCATGGGGTGGGTACCCTGCGGTATTACTTTAAATTATCTTCGTTTGCTCACCCAACCTCACCAATCCTCTCAGCCCCAGGAGTGTCCAGCCTTATGTCTCATCCAGCTGTGGGTCTAGATATGGTCAATCCAGGTGGCATAAGAGCCCCTGAACTGATTTTGTAAGAATTTCTCTCTCTTTCACTGTCTTTGTTTTGTGGGTTTTTTTAAGTAATTTATGTTTAGAATGGGGCTTGGCTGCTTTTCCCTGCTGTGTTGATGCCGCTTTACACCGTCTTGATTCACTTGCAGAGAGATATCGATACATAGGTTTTCAGATTCTTACTAGTCAGATATATTCTTGTGCGGTGACTAGGGGGTGTTGAGTCCAGTTCACTGAGCAGGGAGTAGGCCTTGTCTATTACATATTTGGCTTATGGAGCGGTCTCTGAGCTAATTTCAAACCCTTGTTTTATGCATCACCCCACCTCACCTTTCCCGTTAAGCAGCCATAGTGTGTCTTCTAAAGGTGTGACTCTGTTCTGTTTTGTAATTCAGTTCAAGTGTAGCGATTTTGACATTCCCTCTATAAGCGATATCTTAGGATAAGTGTCTTTTTCTGTGTGACTTATTTCACGTAGAATCATCGTCGCTAAATCCACTCATCATGCTGCTAACTAGCCTTATGACACTGATTTCAGGGCTGAGTGATATTCCATTGTACATAAGTACCACAACTTGGTTATCCATTTTTCTCTTTCTGAGGATATTTATGGTGTCCCTGAGTCGTGGTTATTTTAAATAGAGCAGCCCTAAACTTTGGGGTCCCTGTCTTGTCGATTTTTTTTTCCCGAATATATACCTCCATGAGTGGAAGTACCGTATGCTCTGTAGCTCTGTTTTATAGATGTTTTAGGAAACACCGTACACTTGTCCAGTGTGGCTGTTACCAATATACATCCCGTACATCAGCGTAAAATGGCTCCCTTTTCTCCTTGGCCTCTCCTACATTTTTGGTTTTCATAGTTTTCCAGGATGGCCCTTTTGACGGATGGGAAGTGAGACTTCTTTGTAGTGCTGACTTGCATTGCCCGCTTCTTTGGTTGGCCAAAAAGGGCGTATGCGTTTTTTCCTGAATATATTCAGGAAAAAACGCATACGCCCTTTTTGGCCAAGTGCACCATTGTCGACGTTTTGCCACTTTCCATGTGATTTAAAGGCGAAGCCAATCTACCTCTTGAAAACTGTTTCCTGAAATTCTGCCTTGCTTTCAAATCCTTTGTTGCCTTCCTTCAATATATTTTTGGACGATAGTTATCATTTATAACTCTGCAGGTTTGTGAATTGCAGTGCCCCTGAGCTCCATTTGTCAACTCGCTTTTTTGGGAGCTGGCCGCAAAAGCGCAAGATTGCTTCAGGCCCTATTCTGGTTCCGTGGGACAGGCTGAGCCTGTGGTTAATTCTTCTTCCTGATGGGAAATTAGAGTGACCTTTGCCTGTCCCTAACACCTAGAGGTACTCTCTCATTGGTTCCCCCTCTTCCCGTTCTTCCTGAGGACAAATGGCAAAGTGTACGAAACAGGAGGTTAAAGGTGCTGAGTCTCCAATGGGGAGATTGGTAGTAAAGCAGCTGGAATGGCGAACCCGAGCACAATGAGAGGAGAAATGAGGTGCGTTTTAGTAACCTTTCCCGATCCCACGGCATACCATCCTCTGGGTTTCCCATGCATGTTTTCGCTGTAGGAAGATGCCCTTGACCCTGGAGATTTGGGACCCATAGAATGGGTACCACACAGTATTACTTTAAAGGTTCTACATTTGCTCACCCAACCTCACCAATCCTCTCAGCCCCAGGAGTGTCCAGCCTTTTGTCTCATCCAGCTGTGGGTCTAAATGTGGTCAATGTAGGTTGCATCATGTCCCCTGAACGAATTTTGTAACATTTTCTTTCTGTGTCTTTTTTTTTTTTTTAATTTATTTTTATCATTTGGTAAAGGTGATTTTCAATGCTGTCTTTCTTGCTGCTGCACATCCACTTGTTTCACTTACAGAGAGACATCCGTAAATTCTTTTAAGATTCTTACCCGTCGTATATATTCTTTTCTGGTGACTAGAGTGTGCTGAGTCCACTTCTTGAGCTATAGAGTAGATTTTGTCGATTACCTATTTCATCTTTGGAATGGTATCTGTGTTAATTTCAACCCTCTGGTTTATGTCTCACCCCACCCCACCTTTCCACTTTATCAACCATAAGTGTGTTTTGTAAATATGTGACCCTGTTTCTGTTTTGTAATTTAGTTCATGTGTATCTATTTTATATTCCACCTATAAATAGTATCTTGTGCTAAGTGTCATTTTGTGTCTGACTTTTGTCACTTAGAATGATCTTATCTAAATCCACTCGAGTTGCTGCAACTGGCCTTATTTCATTGATTTCCTAGCTGAGTACTATTCCATTGTACATAAGTACCATATCGTCTTTATCCATTTTTTCCTTCCAAGGACATTTATATTGTTTCCAAGTCGAGGATCCTGCAAAAGTGCTGCATTAATAGTTGAAGTTCCTGTGTCCTGTTGATTTATGGTTATCCCAAAATATATCCCCAGGAGTGGTAGTGCCGTATGCTCTGTAACTCTATTGTTTTTTAATTAATTAAGTAATTAATTTTGCCTGTGTTGGGTCTTCCTTATTTCGTGTGGGGTTTCTCTAGTTGCAGGAAGTTGGGGCTACTTTTCGTTGAAGTGTGTGTGCTTCTCATTGCCGTGACTTCTCTTCTTGTGGTGCACTGGCTTTAGGCGTCAGGATTCAGTAGTTGTGGCTCACGGGCTCTAGAGCACAGGCTCAGTAGTTGTGGTGCATTGGTTTAGTTGCTCCGTGGCATGTGTTATCTTTCTGGACTTGGGCTCGATCCCGTGTCCTCTGCCTTGGCAGTTGGAGTCTTAATGTCTGAACCACCAGGAAGTCCCTGTAGCTCTATTTTTTAGAATCTTTAGGAAACATCATACCCTTCTCCAGCGTGGCTGTTAGCAATTGACATTCCCACCAACAGCGTAGCAGGGTTCCATTTTCTCCACATCCTCTCCTCCATTTGTTGTTTTTACACTTTGTGAGGTTGGCCATTCTGACTGGGGCAAAGTGCTACATCTTTGTCGTGTTGATTTGTGTTTCCCGCATGTTTGCTTGGCCACAAAGGTCGTATGGGTTTCAACCTGTACACCCTTTTTGGCCAACTGAATCATAAGCAATATTGAGCAGCTTTCATGTGCTTTAACGGCAAGTCCAATCTACCTCTTGCAATCCGGTTCCTGCAATTCTGCCTTGTTTTCAAGTTCTTTTCAGTTACTTACCCCAAGACATTTTTCTACAATAGTTGTCACTTACAACTTTGCAGGCGTTGTGGATTGCAGTGCCCCTGAGCAAGTGTCTTCAACTTGTTTCTGAAACCGTCCACAAAGTGGCAGGATTGCTTCAAGCCCCATTCTGGTTACAGGGGCAGCCTGAGCCTTTAGGAAATTCCTCTTCCTGATTGGAAATTAGAGTGTCATGTGCTGTCCAAATACATAGAGCTTATTTCTCATTCCTTCCCCCCTTTTCCCTTTCATCCTCCCGACGAATTCCAAGCCTTGCATGACCAGCTGTTGGGTGTGCTGACTTCCCCAGGTGGGGAGACTCTAAGGAAAGAGGCTGGAGCAGGGAACCCTCCCCCAGGACATGTGGAGATAAGGTGACTTTTCCAAACTCTTCCCGCCCATATGGCCCCCCATCCTTTGGGGTTCTGTCCGGACACCCCATGGTTTTCAGCGGTGTGGGGCTCTGGCGCCGCCCTGCAGGGAGCAGCCCTGCTACCCGTGCCTGCAGCGCAGCCTGCTGGTCTCTCCATCCTGCCATTGGGCACAGTCTTCCACCTTCCCTGCTGCCTCGAATGATCTGTCTCCACACTGTCCGGCGATCAGCCCCTCCTCCCCACCGCCATCACCCCCCGCTCCACACCCCTCCTCCAGCCTCAGGGATGACCCAGGACTGGGCTGCCCGCCTGCCCACCCTTGGTCTGTGTCCTCAATCCACCTGTGCAGACAGGTGAGGGTTCCCTCCAGAGGCTCCCAAACACTTCAGCCCTACATCCTCCCCGGGGTCGGCCCACATTCTGTCGTGATGTTCCACCCTCACTAAGCCCCTGACTACATGGCAAGGGCAGGCATCGGGCTTGCTGCGTGCACTGCTGTGCGTCCTGCTGTATACACAGGCATGACCCTGCCCCAGGGTGCAGGAAAGGCAGCTCTACCTCGGGATGTGGGGAGATGGACTGACCACAGGGCGAACGTCAGCTCTCAGCTCACCAGGCAAGGGCAGCCGGGTTCTCACTCCTTGGACCCTTTCTCACCCAGCCTGACCATGACCCGGCTTTGTTCCCACACACGTTGTCCCTCCATTGGCCTCGTTCTTGGAAGCAGAGCAGGACAGTGTGGTCAGCGGTCACAGGCTGAGACACACAGACACTGGCTGACCCGCGTGCACCCATGCTGACCACACGGAACGGGCACTGCACCAGGGCCTGTGTGGTGTGGGTTCACCAGCCCACAGAGAGGCCGGGCCTCTGCTCCTGGCTCTAGGAGGTCACCTTGAGTCTTTTGGGAGTGTCCATGCTCCATGGGCCTCGCTCCAGGCTGGTCTGTGCTGACGGCGTGATACACGGTGGGGCTTCCTGAGTTGCCCCCAGAGGCTGGAGGCCAAGGTCAGGCACATGGTGGTCCCCACATTGACGTGACAGACCCCAATAAACCCTGCACTTCAGGACTCAGGTGGGCTTCCCTGGGCTGCCACAGCCGAGGAAGGTGGACCTTGCTCATCCCCCCATCCTTGCTGATTTTAACTTGCATCCTTCAGCATAATGAACCCTGAGTATAACATCTTCAGGGAATTCTGGGAGCCTCCAAGAAAAAAGAAGCCGGGGAGGGGGTCTCTGGGTCCCCGACTCTGCAGGTGGGGTCAGAAGTCGGTGGGGAGGATCTTGGGGCCCTGGAATCTGAAGGGCCCCTCTACCAGGGGAGGGTAGGAGACCCCGGATGGAAGTTAAACTGAGTCCAAGGCCCTCCTGGGTAGGAGGCATCCTAGCCCCGGGGATCCTGAAGAGGCTGGCTCCCTCCTCCCCTCCGCCTCCAGGCCTGGTCCTTGCTCTTGAGAAATTCCCTAGGGTGGAGTCCTGGTGCTGGAGGTGCCCCGATGCTGTGGCCTCCTGAGCCTCCAGTGAGGATAATGGGATTGGGGGAAGACTTGTTCACAGAAAGGGAGCTTCTGCCAGAACAAAGCCTGGGTCTCCTGTCCCCGACCCCAGGTGCACTGGGGAAGGAATGTGAGAGTGAGACTCCCTCCGCTCCCGAGACACACAGGACACATGGGCCCTGGTCACTGGACTCCCACACAATATTAAAATCTCCCACGTAGGCCTGATGGATGAGAGACACTATTTAAAGTCTATTAATGGGGTCAGGGGGGCCCAGGGAGTGAGGCTGATGTGGGGAGAGTTGGAAAATCACCCAAGGACATGCTCTTCCTGCAGCGACCCCCCAGGTGAGCCCAGGTGGAGGTGGACCCATCAAGTCAGAGCCCACATCCTGGGTCTTTGGGGGACAAATAGCCAAGCGCCCCCAGTTCTTGCCTTCACCTGTTGCAGTTAGGGCCTGCCCTGTCTTCTTCATGGTCGAATTCTCACCCCTCCCAGAAGCCCTCTTGGGGGTTAATGCGATGGGGGTGTCCATGGCAGGACTGGAGGGTCTGTGGTGGGCTGGAGGCCACGTGGCAGGCAGGAGGGCTCCCACCCATCCTGCCGGTCCCCACCTCCTGGTCATAGGCCCGCACAGAGTCCACCAGGCTGTGGATGTGCTAGAAGGTGCAGAGGTCCAGGGACCGGTCCAGCCCATGCAGGTGTCTGATCACTGAGCGGTCAGTGTGGAGTGTTCACAGGGAGCCCTGGCCGTGCTCGCACTCTCCCGTGAAGGACACATCAGCGTGGTCCCTGGAATGACCGGGAGGTCAGCCAGAAGCGCTCCCCACCCAACCTCACTGTTACCACCAGAAACAAGAGGCAACTCCGTGCAGAAAGACAGAACATCACCAGCCTGATGCTGTCCTGAGGAAGATCGGCTGGCATCTGGGAACTGGGTGCTATAGTGGGTTGAATGGGGGTCCCCCAGAAGTTATGTCCACGTCATGCCCCCCAGAATCTGAGAATGGAACCTTATTTGGAAGTAGGGTCTTTTCAGGTATAATTAGTTACGGATCTGAAGATGAGGTCATCCTGGATCAGGGTGGCCCTAAATCAGTGCCAGTGTCCTTCTAAGAGACAAGCGGAGAGACACAGACACACAGGAGACACCATGTGAAGACGGAGGTAGAGACGGGAGGAATGCGGCCACAAGCCCAGGGATGCCTGGAGCCTCCAGAAGCTGGAAGAGGCAGGCAGGACCCTCCCCTGGAGCCTCTGGAGGGAGAGCGGCCCTGGGACACCTTGACCTCAGACGTCTGGTCTCCAGGACTGAGAGAGGACAGGTTTCTGTTGCTCTGAGCCTCCGTTTGTGGTCGTTTATTACAGCTGCCCCAGGAAGCTAATGCAGCTGGTGAGCAGCTCCCTTCCCTGATCTAAACCCTCCCTCCTCCCTTTAGGGGCAGCTCCCTGCGCCTGTGCTGTTTGCACAAACCATGTGGTTCATGCTGAGCCCCGGCTCCCCTTCTGGGCACTGGCATTTTGGAGGGTGAGGGCAGACAACACCACGTGACCAGCCCCCAGCCGGGTGCCAAGTCTCTAATGAGCCTCCCTGGGGGGACGGGGGTGGGGGTAACTGTCATGGTTCTGCCCTTCGTCGCTGGGGGAAGAGACATCCTAGAGACCCTCGAGGGAAGGAGTGGGCATGAAGGGTCATGAGGTGACCGGAGCAGGGGCCCTCCCTCCCGTGCATCCCTACTGCGTGCTGTGCCCCATCTCAGCTGTGAGCACACAAGCCACAAGCATGTGCTGGGTCCTGTGAGCCTCCCAACCAGTCCCTGAAGGTGAGGGCGGCCCTGCAAACCCCAGCTCTTTCCTCCACGTCTAGTAGGTGGAAGACCCACTTCTCCTTGCCATTCCAGAAGCAGTTCTGGGGCTGTCCTGGGAGGGCTTCTGGGGTTATGCGGGCTGAGCCCCTATTGCTAAGTCCCCACTTCCCCACAAGAACGTCCAGAGCAACCTGTTTGCCCTGTTGCCTGAATGCCCCCCCACCAGTTTTCTCAGGAAAGAATCAGGGGGTTCCGTAGCAGCGTCTGCAGGCAGCTCTGCATCTGGGCCTACGTTCACATCTTCTGTGTAAACACCGAGAACCTTCCCTGACACGTGCCCCAGCTGACCATCTCCGCATGCCGACCACAGGCCCCAGTGCGGGCGTCAGACTGACCGCCCGTCTCAGCCTCCTCCTCTTGTTGTCAGAGCTGCTCCAGGTCCTGCTCAGAACCCGTGGACCCACCTTTCACAGGGCTGTCCTCCACCCCCCAACTTCGGCAGGAGTTCACCTAAGTATTTAAGTTAAGGGGTCCAGAGATAAGAAAGGAAGCTACAAACAAACAGATGAAACCAGCTGGGACCAAGATGGCAACGAATGTGACCTCCAACAGACCCTGAGTCTCATCACATGTTGAATTTACTATATCAGCATATTAAGTGACACACCTATCAGTGGCCATGACTGGACTTGAAGGACCAAAGACGGGTGAAAGGAGGTGATACCCCACTCGCTTGGGAAAATCCCTGCCCCTTCCCCGGAAGGCCTCTTCATCCCCATCATTAGCCTCATTCCTCCTCCCTTTGTCTTTACCCTTTAAAATTAAACCACTCTCTCCAGGAGGGCGAGAAGTTGGTCTGTGAACTTCGTTCCCATTTCTCCATTCTTTGGCCACTGAACAGAGCCTGTGCTGTGGTGGTCTCAGCTTTGGTTTTGTTATTTGCCTACTTGAACCCACATGGAAAAAGGAAACCTTCCCTGCTGAGGCAGAGCGCCTCGCCAGGCGAGGGCCCGAGCAGGGTCCATGTGACTTCACTTGGTAACAGTCTGTAAGGGGACGGTGGTCTCTGCCTGTGGGGTGGGGGCATGGCACACGTACAGCCACAGCACCGGCTCCGTGGACGGCACGGCCCCTCGTGGGCCTGGACCGTGTGCTCTCGTCCCCCCACGCCTGACACCCCCTGACATTCATGACGCGGTGACACTGGCTGCTGGGCATCCAGTCAGGAGGGACCAGGGGCAGCATCTGGTACCAGATCAGACGCGCCTTTTCACAGGCAGGGGACATAGGAGATATTAGGACTTTGTGTCTGGAAAACAAACCAAGCGGCTAGAAGGTGATCTGAGCTGTGGACGTGAAACCCACGTGCGAGGTGAGAGCTCCCACTGGACACTGGCTCGGGAGCTTCCACACAGGGGATGACCACACCAGTGCTTCCTGCCCGACCCCTCCATGCCTCCCTGGTGGGCACGGCTGGACCTGCGCTCCTCAGGATCCCCAACCCCGAGCCTGAAGGTCCGATGCTGGCAGGGCCTGGGGACGCGTGTGGTCACCCCACCAATGCTGCTTGGCTCCTCCTCCCCAGTGACCAGGGGAAGGCAGCCCCGTGGAGTATGAGGCCCTGCACAGGCAAAGCTCGCACACCCCCTCCTCAGGACTCCCGGCCCCGCCCTGCTTCCTCAGGCCCACCGTCTGCCCCTCCCAGTGCCCACATCCCACCGCCCCACATTCCTGGTGTGGACGTCCACATACACAAGCTGCTCCGTGTCCTCTTCCCACATGGGACACCCCCATCCCTGCTTCTTCCTAATGACGGCCTGGACCTCACCTGTTCTGGGCAGGAAGAGGGCTGAGGAGGAGGCCGGCCTGTCCTGTCTGCCTCCCAGGGGCCCAGACACAGGGTTCGGAGGCTGCTGGGCCTTGAGGTCTGGATGCTTCCAGGTGTGGGATGAACCTGCCACTGTCCACTGGAGCTGCCCCTTCCGAGATTCAGGAAACTGGGGGACCCACCAAACGGAGCCCATCCCCAGGCTCTGCTGCAAGTCTGCTCGGATTTGCTCTCCTGATCTTGAAGACAGACCTGCGGGAAACAGGGCCTGCGATTCCCATACTGACGGTGTTCTGTGGAATGTCCATTTTCCATTTCCCTTTCTACCCTGTTCTGAGGAAATTACTAGTCAATCCATGCTACCATCACCCGATAGTGACTGGGAAGCTGAGGCTCTGAGAAGCCAAGTAATCCAGCCAGAAGCACAGGTGTGGGACCACGGAGTGGGGTCTGCACCCGCCACCTGCCCAGGGGGACTGCCCACTCCCCGCAGCTTCCACACCTGTTCCCTTCACCCACACCCCCAGGACCAGCTCACAGAGCCTCCTCTTGGGGGGATTCACTTACCTTCTTCTAACAGGATCCGTCTCACTATCGTGTTCTGGGATCATCCGGAAGGCTTGTCACTCTGACGCAGGTTCAGCCGCACATCACCAGGGCAGCTTTCTTGGATCACACTCACCACCTGCACGTCCACTCCCAGCTCAGACCCAGAAGAACCCCCTCGGCCCCGAGCCCCATGGCTCTGCCTGGGCTCCCACCTCCCCCTGCCTGGTCCGTCCCTCTCATGTCCCCTGCAGTGTCACCAGGAGCTCCCACCTGCCCCAAGCAGGCTGTCTGCTCTGTCCTGGGGAGACCTCCCTGGTGTCAGGAGGAAGACACAAGAGGTACCCGTGGGGCCTCCCTCACGCAGCACAGTGGCCAGCACCCACCTACTGACCTCATCACTCTGGATGGACAGGGGTTCATAGGGCCCGCAGCATCTCCTGGTTCTCATTTCATCCCAGCACCGCCCACAGGGAAGTTGCTAAGCAACTCTGTGCCGGCTGCACAGAGAGGACGCTCATACACACGCCCCCCCTTCCAGCACCCGGGGCTCTCGTGGTCAGGCCCCTCCCAGGATATGGAGCTCACCTGAGCAGGTACCCAGCAGCCCATGGGGCTCTCATGGTCAGGCCCCTCCCAGGATATGGAGCTCACCTGAGCAGGTACCCAGCAGCCCACAGGGTTCTCGTGGGCAGGCCCCTCCCTGGATATGGAGCTCCCCTGGGCAGGTACCCCGGCAGGGCTGGGCACACAGGAACCGTGCACATAGCCCTCATTGCAGAGCACCCCCAGCTCACCTGTTGCTCAGAGCTGACACAGAGCACCTCAGAGCAGGGCTTGAACTAACAAACAGCAGCTCCGACAGGTCTGTGACCCTGGGCTTCACTCTGTGTGGCCTCTCTCCGCCTGGTCTTCCAGGGGTTTCCACTGCAGCCGGGGCACCAGGCTTCTGTCTCCACCCACCACCCCTCCTCTCCCTGACTCCTGGGTTCCTCTCATTAGGAGAGGGTCTTCTTGAAGTTGTCTCCCACTCATGGACCAGATAAAATGATTAGAAAACAAGCCAGGGCTGCCGCCTCTTGTCTATCCTGACTCTCAGGACCCTACACCTGTTCCTTGGACCTGGCCGGTGCAGCAAGGCCCATTTTCTGCAACTCTGAGCCCCTGAGGGGCGAGGATTGGCTGACCTGGGCAGCCTGACTCAGCCGGCCAGCCCTCCACAGGTGTGCCTGGGTTGAGGTCAATATAAATACCCCTCCAGGCAGCAAAAGCCCCTGCAGCTGTGCCTGACGCCATATTCTCTGCCCCGTCAGCAGTCTCGGGGCTGGGCTGGTGGGAGGGAGTAGGGCCCACGGCTCTATGTGTGGCCCGGTGTGAGTGGGGCTCTGCTGGACTTTCTGCAGGAGTTGCCGGGCTGCCACCTGCTAAAGAAGAGGATGTGTCACCCATACCTGCTGCTGGAATTTCTACCCGGGCAGAGGTGAGGAAGGAAAAAAGCAGTGGGGGCTGGGACAGGAGGGGTACCTCACGCAGGGAAATGGAAAGCTTCCAGAAGAGTGCCCGGGGCCAGGACCATCCTGGCTGGCCTGCAGGCACCAAGTCGGCCTGCGTGTTGTCGCTGGTGTGACTCCAAGCCCCTTCCTCTAGGCTTTGAAGTCCTTGCATACATTCAGGTGTTTTACCTGGGAAGGGTGGGAAAAGTTCAGCAGCAGTTGGCCTGGGGCTCAGCTCACGTTTACTCAGAGACGCCTCCTCACGGTCCCCCAGCTTTGCAATGAGGACGCTCCTTGTGTGGGGGCTGCTGGCTGCATGGGAGACGATTCCCCACCTGTGACCAACTTCAGAATTGTTTACCACTGGAGCAAGTGTCCTGATAGGGTTTTCATCTGTGTAACTAGTGGGTTCTTAATTAGCAACGTGAACGGTGATAACAGAGGTCCTGAATCAGGATGGAAATACTTATTTTATGCATGTACAGGCGTAAAAACCTGGGGAGACCGTGTGCAGCCGGCACCCTTAGGGTTGGGCTTCTGACTGACTCCTCAACGTTCTGGTGTCCAGCCATTGCTTTAGAATTTCTGGGGCCCAATGCTGACTCTAAGGGCTCTACAATCCAGCCTCTGTTGGCCTTTAATGAGACCCACACTTCCAGGATCCTACAGAGCAGGGTCTGTGTGACCGTTCTGTGGCTTCTGTAACAAATGACCACAAGATGGGTGGTTTAAAACAACAGGAATTCATCCTCCCCCAGTCCTGGAGACCAGACATCTGAGATCAAGGTGTTGGAGGACGGAAGTCTCTCCAAAGGCTCCAGGATAGGGTTCTTCCTGCCTTTTCCAGCTTCTGGGGGCTCCAGGCATCCCCAGGCCTGTGGCTGCATCCCTCCCGTCTCTGCCTCTGTCTTCACGTGGCTTCTCTAAGTCTGTGTTTCTCTTCTTTTGTTTCTCATAAGGACTCTCTCAGTTGGATTGAGGGCCACCCTAACCCAAGATGACCTCACCCTGAGATCCTTAACTACATATACAAAGACCCTTTTCCCAGATATGGTCCTGTTCACGTGTTCTGGGGGGGCACATCTTTTGGGGTCAGCATTCAACCCATTACCTGTGTATAAAATAACCCTCATTTTAGGAGATTGCCAAGGTCCCGTATAGACTGGCACAGACAGCAGCCATGTGGGTGGGGGTCTGGGGAGAATGAGGACCCTGGAATCACCTGGAAGGGATGAAGTCCTGGCAGCATTAGGTGAGCTCTTCCACCACGGGCCCCGTGGAAACAGCCACTCCACTCTGTCCGTGGAAAGGGACCCAGTGCCGAGTCCAGAAGTGGTTACCTTGCAAAACTGGCTCTTCTGGGATTTCATCATCAATAGCATCATGTAACCAGGAACTACGGGCTTGGAGGAGTCACTCTCTGGCACATGATGACAGCACTGTCACTTTAGGCTCATCAAGCCTAGAATAGGGATGTTTGAAGGAGAAGAGTTTGGGAGATTGTGAAGCTTGGTTGTCAAGGAAACTGAGCAGGTTTGTCAAGGTTGTCAAGGAAACTTCTCCCTTAAACTGACGGCAGGGCTGGGAGAGCTGAACTCCAGGGATCTTTTAAAGGGGCTGCTCTGAAGCACCATCACCTGAGAGGTGGTCTCACCATGAGCTGGGGTTTGAGAAAAGTGTGATGAGATTAAGCCTGACTTTCTGTGACAGCTGGGGAGGGGTTTGTAAAGCACCTTGGCTTTTAAGGCAGAAGTTTGTTGCTGGAACAAAGTGTCTCCCAAAACTGGGCTGAAGCTCAAGCTGTCTCTGTCCCCTTCTTGTGAGAGTCCAGGGCAGGTGGGTGTCAGGTCCCAGGCTCTGTCCCCCTTGTTTCTCCTCCCTGCTTCCAGGTGAGGGCTCCAACCAGCAGGGTGGGGTGACCAGGTGGGCATCATGCCCTCCGTCCAAGGATGCAGGCTGGCCAAGGCCCTCACCACCTCCACCCCTTCCCCTTGGTAACACGAGACACTACGCCCTAGCTGTAAGGGGTGGGAAAGCTGGGAGGTGCAGGGTAGCTGTGAACAGGAAAAAGGGAAATGGGTTCTGATGGGCAGCTGCGTGGCCCTGCTGTGAGGGTCGCCCAGACGCTAGCGCACAGACTCTGGATCCTGTGAAGCTTCGATGCTTTGTGGTTCTGGAAATCCTATAGGAGACGGTCCACAGCAGGTGAAGCTAATGCTCTCAGTGGAGGTGGTGAAGCTAAAGATCTGCAGTTCAGACCGAAGGTGCCGATGTACATACAGGACAAAACCATCTCGTGTGAATGGACTTCAGGCACGTTTAACATGAATGCAGTCATGTTAATGCCTAGCATCTTCTATCTTGTGTCTCTCCTCAGGGTCCCCCTCCTCAGATCCTGAGGATCCTGTAACTCACGTACAGGGGGATGGAGAGTGGGCTCTGTCCAGTCTGAGCCCTGAGTTACCCTGCATGTGAGTCTGCTCAGGACCTCCATAACAAATACCACAGACTGGGCAGCTTGAATAACAGGCCTATCTCCCAGTCCTGGATGCTGTCTGAGATCAAGGTGTGTGCAGACTGGCTTCTCCTGAGGCCTCTCTACTTGGTGCTTAGACAACCATCTTCTCCCCAGGTCGTCATGATCTCCCCCTGTGCCTCTCTGTGTCCTAATCTCTCCTTGTAGGACACCAATCCTATTGGATTAGGATCCACCCTAGTGACCTCATTTTTACCTTGATCACCTCTTTAAAAATCCCATCTCCAAATACAGCCACATCCTGAGGTCCTGGGTGTTAGGGATTCAGCATGTGAATTTGTGGGGACATGGCTGAGCCTATCCCATCCTCCTTAGGAGCCAAGTGTGCCTCGGTCCTTCCTTCCCTCAAGTCACACGAGGTGATGTAGTGGCTCAGGGAGAGGCCACTCGTGCAGAGTCTGTGTCCCAGCTGGGGAGCCCTTCTCTGCTCTCTCTGATCAGGCAGTGGCCGTGCCAGTCCCCTCCTGAGGTGAGCAGTTCTGGGGTTTCCTGCCATGTCGCCTGGCCAGCTGAGGTGCTCACTGTCAGGGAACCCAGGAGCCAGCAGCCTCGTGGGGATGCCAGGGACTCTCAGGGCCTTGGCAGATGTCTCTCCCAGCAGATACCCTAGTGGAAGTGGGGAAACATTTGGGGGATTACAGGTGGGAGAGAGTCACAGTCTCGTTTATGCTTCAGAAAGACCACGTTGGGGTGGGATGTGAGGTGCACCGTGTGGGCAGGGAGTTTTACCAGGGCCTGATGGAGGAACCAGGCACAAGATCGGGCTTGGGCCAGGGCTGTGGGTGTAGAGGTGAATTAGTGTGGGAACTGGCCACAGACTGTTGTCGAAATCTCGGCTTCCCTGTGCACCGAGGCCAAACAGAAATACGGAGACAGGGATTTTGGAGGAAGAGAGAGATGGCTTTATTCTTCTGCCAGACAACAGGGAAGACACAGCCAGCTAGCGCCTCAAGAACTGGGCACCCCTCCTTGAGAATCAGGGAAGATTTTATACGTGGCGCTCTCGCAGTCTGGGGTATAGGATGAGGATCAAAGTAGTGAAGGTCTTGCATTCCTCCTTTCCTTTGCATTATTTCAAAACAGTCATAGCTGGCATCAGGCTGCCCGGTAATTGGGGCCCGGCAGTCTGGTAATTGCGTCCGTTTGCCTCTGGTTTATCGACCAGTGACCTTGTTTCTGAAATGCAAAAACTATAGGGGGTGACTTGTTATGAAGGGCGTATAGAATGTAAGTGCTGGACATAATAAGGTTAGGGAGTGAGAGGCAGGGGATGTAACTCACACAGAGTTAGGGGTGATGGGTGCCGAATGTAAATGACATAGCGTCAGGGAGTGAGGTTAGCTTTGTAAAGTACACATCTAGTTACTACAAATTAGTGACAAAGTAAAACAAGGAGTGATTAATTCTTTCAGGCCAGATTATGTTTCTTCTCTAGCCTATTCGCTGTTCCCTTTGTTTTCCTTGTTCTCAGGGGAGGGAAAACTTCATTTCTATTTTTGCTGCAACAAGACTCTGGAGGAGCAGATGACAGTCAGTGGGGCACAAGGAGAGTGGGAGCCTGGGAGACCCCAGTGTTACCAAACGAAACTTGGGTCCGCTTGCCCGAGTGCAGTAAAGCCAGTCTACTGACACCGGGTGTGGTGAAGGGAAGTGCAGCTTTAATTGTAAAAGTGCCAATACAAGGAGGCCAGGCGGCCTGTGCTCTAAAACCCCAAACTCCCTGAAGGATTTCAGCAAAGGAATTTTAAAGGCCAAGTGATGGAGGGGGGTCGCAGGGTATGTGATCAGCTGGTGCACAATTCTCTGGTTGATGGTGAGGTAACAGGCAGTTAACACTCTAAATTCTTAGGCACCAGAAGTTCCGGGGCTACCTGTTCATGATCATCAGGTAGTTAATTTCTTCCGTTTGGTGGTGGTTTCAGCATCTGTAAAACAACTCAGGAAGCGTGCATCAGATGCTGTTATCCAGGTACTTCAGAGAGGAGCTCCAGCAGAGGATGTGGGGGAGGGGTCTGTCCTGGGAAGGCCCCGTAGGGTCCTGCTCGGTTACACCCGGTGCCTGGGCTCAGCAACCTGGGAAGGTGGGGCTGCTCCTGGGTGTGGAGACCTGCAGGATCCTGGTCCCCTGAGTGCCCTGTTAGCCCCCAAGGTGAGATGGGGGTGCAGTGACTGGACAGAGGCGTCTGGCCTGGGAGAGGGGTCCAGGCTGGAAATGTCACGGGACTCATCGCAGGGAGGGAGAGGAAAGGCCAATGGGGGCAGGTAGGTCACAGCAGACTATGTGCAGGTGATTGCGGTCCTGTTGGAAGCAACTCAGAGCCAGAAAGGAGTGGCCGTCAGGGGCTCAGCTCCATTCTCTTGTTCCTTTGTAAAACCGCTGTGTCAGAGTTTGAGACACCGCCAGGAGACGTCTGGGCCCAGTGTTGCCATGGCTTCATCAAAGGGGCCCAGGGGGAACACAGAACCACTGCAGGCCCTGCCCATGTCCGCACTGGGAATGAATCCCATCGGGGCTCCTGGGCTCACAGACTTGAGGGAACCTCTGTCCTCGGAACTGGTCTTCCTCCTTCCTCTCACCTGCTGGTCAGGAGCCCAGGCACCCCCATCCTGGCTCCACCCCCAGGGCCTGGATTCTGGGACAGCTTAGGGGTAAGCAAGACCCTCATGTTCCTTTATCTGCCTGGGGGTGAGAATGTCTTAAACGCTGCAATTGACTGATGATGGAGGGCTGAGTGTTTCCAGCAGGTATGGGTGGAAAGATGGGGTGTGAAGTTCCTGTGTCTGCAGGGTCTTCCCAGCGTGAAGATCTGTGTGTTTCCCCCGGCCAGTCAGCGTCCTCCCAGGAAGCCCAGATCCAGGTTTATGAGGGCAGAGGCTCTCCCCTTGCTTATCTGTAACTTCCTGTTCCCACAATGAGGAGCCTGGCTCCCACCATCTGCCATTTATGTATGCATTGCTCCTTTCCAGGTTACATGTGCAGAGGTTTCAGAGTTGTTAGCTACTACACCCTGGAAAGAACTTCGTAAAATAAAGCCCACTCTTTATATACGGTCCATTTTGCCTTTAGTCTACAGATTCCATTCATTTCCAAAGGTAACTTAGGTCAGCACCTTTTATCCCATCCCCTACAGTGAGTTGTTTCCATATATTTCTAACACAGTTAGACTCTGTCACATTATGTATTCCATCCTGACACATGCCTACATTCTAAATAACTAAATTTGAATAGATTATGATTGGCCCCTTGGGCTATACACATCTGTGGGCTTAGACAAATGCATAGTGACAGGTATCCATCCTAGAATGTCACATGGAATACTTCAAACCCCCCACCCCATGATCTGCTTATCATCTATGTAGCTTTGCCTTTCCCAGAATGTCACCAATGGGGTCATACTGTGTGCAGCCTCCTCAGCCTGGATGCTTTCACTTAGCAGTATATACTGAGGATTTATCCATGTCTTTCCATAGGCTGATGGTGCATTCCTTTCTGCTGAGTAGTATTCCACTGCATGTGTATGGGCGGAAAAACAATTTTCCCTCTACTTTTTCAGGTTCTTGGTTGAGGCCACCCTGCCCCTGTAATAAAAGACAGATTACCAGGAGAAAAGCAGAAGTTTAATTACATGTCTACCTTCTGAATACAGGGGGGATAGCAAGGAAAACTGAGTCACTCCCTGAAATGACCAAAACCATCCCCTTAAATAGCTCTTCAGCTAAAAACAGAAGAAATATGCTGGGGAAGGGAGGAAGACCACTTATGGCAGGTTATCATGCAAAGCACAGTAAACAAGGGTATGATTGTTTGCACATTTAAGTCAGGACTTCTCCATTGAAAAGAGTTACTTAAGATTTAATTATCCTTCTATTTTTGGTGCAAAGAGGGACATACCCTTATAAATGGCGACTTCTGTATTGTAAATGTCTTTCATAAAACAGCAATCTCAGTTTTCTGAGATTTTTTATTGAATATATTATTTTATTTTTGGCTGCATTGGGTCTTCATTGCTGCGTGCAGGCTTTTCTCTGGTTGTGGCGAGCAGGGGCTACTTTTCTTTGCAGTGCGTGGGTTTCTCATTGTGGCTTTTGTTGTCGCGGAGCACAGGCTCTAGGTGTGCAGGCTTCAGTAGTTGTGGCACACGGGGTCAGTAGTTGTGGCTCGTGGGCTCTAGAGCGCAGGCTCAGTAGTTGTGGAGCATGGGCTTTGTTGCTCTGCGGCGTGTGGGATCTTCCCGGACCAGGGCTCGAACCCGTGTCCCCTGCATTGGCAGGCAGACTCTTAACCACTGAGCCACCAGGGAAGCCCCCCTTTTTTTTAAAGCAGACCAATAATCCTTATGCCAGAGAGACATATTTTGGGGTGGCATATTCTACTCACCTTGACATGGATCTACCCCAATTTGCTTATACATTCATCTTTTGAAGGATATCCTGATTTCTTCAAGTTTTTAGCCATTATGAAAGTGCTGCTGTGCATAATTGCATCCTTGTTTGCATTTGGACATAGATTTTCAAAGCAGTTGCCTGAATACTGGAAGCATGATTGTTGGATCCCAACGTGAGACTTGTTTAGCTTTGGAAAAAACTGCCAAATTGTTTTACAAAGTGGCTGCACATGCATCCCCCCAGCTATGAGGGAGAGCTCCTTTTGTTCCTCACCCTCTAGCAATTGGTATTTTCATATTTTTGGAGTTTAGCAGTGCTAATAGGTGTGCTGTGATATCTCATGATTTTAATTTGTAACTCCCTAATGGTATATGATGTTGAGCTTGTTTCTGTATGATGTTTACCATCTGTATATCTTTTTTTGGCGGGATGTCTGTTCAGATCATGCTGTTCACGTTCATGCTGAGAGGAGCCCTGTCTCCTCAGGACCCACTGGGGCTTTGGCTTCTGGGACACGCGGGTTGCGTCCACGCTGACGGCCAGGTTTCAGGACAAGCTGGGGTCGAGTCCACACTAACAGAGGCCGAGTCTCCTCAGGATCCCCTGAGGCTTCAGCTTGGGGACACTGTGGGGTCCAGTTCATGCTGAGAGGAGCCTGGTCTCCTCAGGACCTGCTGGGAGGTGACGCCACTGAGGGAAAAGGTGAGGAAATGTGGGGAGAATGTTCCTGTGCATGGCTGACCGCTGAGGGTGTCTGTCTTCAGAGGACCCAGGAGAGGAAGGGCTTGATGTGGAAAACTGGGTTTTTGGCCGCTTTTGTGTGTGGTGTAGACAGAGTGCAGTGTTGTTCTTTGGCGTGTGGAGCCTGGTTTTCCCAGCACCATTTCTTGAGGGGACTGTCCTTTCCCTGGTGTATGTTCTTGGCTCCTTTCTTGTGAATTAACTGATCACATACCTGTAGGTTGATTCCTGGGCTCTCTGCTCTGTTCCTCTGGTCTGTGCGCCTGTTTTTGTGCCAATTCCACACTTTTTTGGGACTGTAGCTTCGTAATGAAGTGTGAAGTCAGGGAGCGAGATGCCTCCAGCCCGTTCTCCTTCCTCAGGGTGGCTTTGGCTCTTCTGGGTCCTTTGTGGTTCCACACACATCTTAAGATTGTTTGCTCTGTTTCTATGGAAAATGTCGTTGGACTTTTGGTAGGGATTGTGTTGACTGTGTACATTAATTTGGCTAGAATGCATATTTTTTAAAATTAAGAAAAAAATTTTGGGCCACACCATGTGGCATGCATGATGCGGGATCTTAGTTCCCCAACCAGGGATCGAACCTGCGCCCCCTGCAGTGGGAGCACAGAGTCCCAACCCCTGGACGGCCAGGAAAGTCCCACCTTAGAATGCATATTTTCAAAATATTCTTTTTACCCATGAGCACGGGGTATCTTTCCATTTATTTTTGTCTGTTCAGTTTCCTTTATCAGTGTCTTCCAGTTTTCAGTGTGCAGGTCCTTCACGTCCTTGGTTAAATTTACTCCTAGTTATCTTTTTGGATGCAATTGTAAGTGGGATTTTTTAAAAAAATTCCTTTTCTGATGGTTCATTATCAGTGTATAGAATCACAAATGATTTTTGTGCATTGATTTTTCTTTTTTTTTGTATCCTGCAGCTTTACTGAATTCATCTTTTAGTTGTAACAGTTTTTTGGTGGTTGAATATGGAAAACTAGAATTCAGAAATCCCACTGTTTCAACTACATCTAGGTCATCCACAGCACCCAAGACATAGTGGCTCCCAATGTAATCTTCCAATGGTGCCTCTTGTAGTATGTGGACTCCTACAAGGGTGATTGGCATCACCACTGTGGGTGAGCTGGATCTGGGTAGAGCTTGGCCTCTATAACAAAGTTTGATGTCTGTATTTCTGGCGTGGTATGGCATGGTTGTTTTGATAAGTACTTTATTTTCTAGTAAATTTCAAGTGTATAAAAAACTTCAAATAGCAGTATCAAGTTTTCCACATTCACAAAATACTCCAGTTTGTTTTACCCTGTGAGAGTGGGAGGGCCACTCTCCCAGGGAACCAGCACA
Organism: Eubalaena glacialis; assembly: GCF_028564815.1. Lineage (NCBI taxonomy): Eukaryota > Metazoa > Chordata > Mammalia > Artiodactyla > Balaenidae > Eubalaena > Eubalaena glacialis. The sequence continues at coordinate 708,679 of NW_026871555.1, read as the reverse complement.
TAACCCCAAAATGAGGAATAATTATGGTTTCCACATTATAATCCTATCCCCAGACCTGCTTCAACTTTCACCAGCTGCCCCAGCTTTGTGGAAATATATTTTCCATTCGAATCCAGTTTTCTTTTCTTGGAACCATCACTGGGGCTTTTCCTCACTTTAAAAACCTTGCTGGACTTAGAGTGTACAAGATGAGCATGATCTGGGTGGTTTTTCTGTGTGGCTTCTTTCACTTAGGATGTTTGCAGTGTTTATCCACATTGTAACATTGATGATTATTTCATTCATTTTTTCCATCGTGATTAAAAATACATAACATTTACCATTTAAACCACTTTTTTAAAGCTTTTTTAAAAATGTTATTTTATTTTTTATTTTTTGGCTGTGTCGTGTCTTTGTTGCTGTGTGCAGGCTTTCTCTAGTTGCGGCGAGCGGGGGCTACTCTTCATTGCTGTGTGCAGGCTTCTCGTTGCGGTGGCTTCTCTTGTTGTGGAGCACGGGCTCTAGGCACACGGGCTTCAGTAGTTGTGGCTCGCAGGCTCTAGAACGCAGGCTCAGTAGTTGTGGCACACGGGCTTAGCTGCTCCACGGCATGCGGGATCTTCCAGGACCAGCGCTTGAACCCATGTCCCCTGCATTGGCAGGCAGATTCTTAACCACTGTGCCGTGAGGGAAGCCCCATTTAAACCATTTTTAAGTATACAGTTCTATGGCATTAACTACATTCACATTGTTGTAAAAATAGCCTCACCATCCATCTCCAGATATTTTCCCCATATGAAACCGTAGGCATTAAACACTAACTCACCTCAACCCCTGGCAACCTTATTCTACTTTGTCTTTGAATTTGACTTATCTGGATACCTCATACTCGTGGAATCATAGAACGTTTGTCCTTTTTGTGTCTGGCTTGTTTCACTTAGCATAATGACTTCAAGGTTCATCCACATTGTAGCATGTGTGAGAATTACCTTAGTTTTAAAGGTTGAATCATATTCCATTGTGTATATACTACACTGTACTTATCCATTCATCTGTTGAAGGATGTGTTGTGTTGCTTCCACCTTTTGGCTGGAAATTGTGAATAATGTTGCTATGAATATGGGGTACAGATATCTGTTCCAGTCCTTGCTTTCTAATATTTTGGGTGTACACCCTGGAGCAGAATCAAGGGATCATACATTTTCCATGTTTTTGAGGAGCCACCATACAGTATTCCACAGTGGCTGTATAATTTTACTTTATTCTTTTATATGACAGAATAATGCAGCTTATGGATCTACCTTATTTTGCTTATCTGTTTACCTGCTGATGGACATTTAAATCTTTTCTACCTTGGGCTATTGTGAACAGTGCTGCTATGAATAATTGGTGAACAAGTTTTTGTTTGAACACCTGTTTTCCATATTTTGGGTATATATCTAGGAGTGGAGTTGTTGAACCACATGGTAATTATATTTTTGAGTAAATGCTAAAGTTTTGTACACATAGACTACACCATTGTACATCTCCACAAGTAACTTTTAAGGGTTCTAATTTCTCTACATTGTTGCCAACATTTGTTATTTTTATTTATATATTTAAAAATTTATTTAAAAATTTATTTTTATTCTAGTGTGTGTGAAGGGGCATCACACTGTGGCTTTAATTTGCATTTTCATCATGACTACTGATGTTTGACATCTTTTCATGTCCTTGTTGACCATTTGTATGTCTTGCCTGGAGAGCAGTCCATGCAAGTCATTTGTCTGTTTCAAAAATTTTATTGTTTGTCTTTTTGTTGATGAGTTGTAAAAGTCCTGGGTATATTCTCGGTAAAGAGTCTTATCAGATATATAATGTGCCAATATTATCTTCCATTCTGTGGGCTGTCTTTTTACTTTCTGGAGAGCCTCTTTTGTTGCACAAAGGTTTGTAATCTTGAGGAAATCCAAGTTATCTATTTTTTTCTTTCATTTCTTATGCTTTACTGTCAAATCTAAGAAACCATTGCTAAATTCATGGTCAGGAAGATTTAGTTCCTTGGTTTCTTTGAGAGTTCATACAGTCATCCCTTGGTACCCACTAGGCCGGGCTTTAGGCCTGGGATTGAGTCAGTGTGAGGGTTCAGGGGTCACGGTTTAGGGTTATGGGTCATTGTTGGAGAGTCATGGTAGAGGGTTGTGGTTAAAGGGTCAGGGCCGGGGATTAGAGTTTAGGGGTCAGGGGCGAGGGTCTAGGGGTCTGGGGCTAGGGTTGTTAGGGGGTTAAGGTTAGAGGTTAGGGTTCTTAGGGTAAAGGTTAGAGTTAGGTTTAAGCACAATTGGCCCTCATTGCCCTCCCCTCTCTTTCTCTCTCAAGCCTCCAGAATGGATAGGACTTGCCCAGGGTCAAACAAGAGTCAGGGAGCTGAGGTCAATAACTGTTTTTCTGGCCTCCCTTCCCTCAGTCCTGGGCTCTGAAAGAAGAATGAAATGTCTGTTCTTGTCTCGGACTGTTTCTTATCCAACTCAACCTCTGTCAAGGATTGGAGAGGGTGTCAGAAGTCATGCATGGTTTCCTTCTGCCCTCCTACCTGGGAAGGGTGATGCTGGCCCTACCCTGCCTGGGCAGCCTCAGATTCCAGCACAGCCCAGACAGGAGGGCACTCAGTGGACATGTGTGGATTTATACAGGACTGGGTGCAGTGACCTGCCAGCCCCCAGCTGCTGCCTTCTTAAGGGCTGGTGGGGCCCTCTTGGCACTGGAGGCATCCTTTGTCCCATCTGAGTGGGCATGAGTAGATGATCAAGCCTCAGGCAGGACAGCCCTTGACCTCTGACTATCCAGGCAGGCATCTGTGGTCCTCTAGCTCAGTCCAGCCTGGGCATTGTCAGGCCCTCATGTATAGTTACGGGCAATTCAACAGCTACCTGGGCAGTGTAGACATTCCTTTGAGAAGTTTCAACTACCAACATCCATGTGGTTGAGAAAAAGTCCTCCCCCTCACAGCCTCATAGGCTGCCAAGAGAAGTAATAATCCTCTAAACATTGGAGTGTGTCCCTGACACAACAACCATACAGGAGACCATGGCCCTGCAATCCTTTGTCTTTTCAGTCGTTAGAAACTTTTGACATTCATATTCATTAAGAATCAAAGATATGGGAGCACCTGGACCTCCCAATGGGAGGTTCACACTGAGGCTGCATTGTCTTGGAGAGCCATATGCATCCATGTGGCCTCTGGAAAGCCTGCCAATTATGGGTTCCATGGCATGGAATAATTCTTGAGCCTCCCATTACTTCATTGCACAAGAGTTTCCTTACCACCCTAGCATTTGGTTTCTTCACTTAGTAAATGAGAGAGAAGATACTAGAAAATGAGCAGTATTGTTTTTCAGGGATGGGCAATTAATATGGCCAGGGAGATGGCATAACTCAAGGGCTCCCACCTCTCAGGGGCAGGAATGAGGTCTGTGTGTCTTCTGAGGGCACATGGGCTGTTTTGGGCCAGCCTCTGAGATGTGAGGACCTGATGCCCAAGGAAAGAGACTTGAGTTTACCACCACCAACGATCCTGACTTGTCAGTAAGTGAAAGAACTTCTTGCAGTCTTGGGAGGACAGTAAGTAAATACTAATTTATTTTACTTCAGTAAGTGTGTCCAGTCGCTGGGAAAAGAAAAATTTGTAGTTGATATATCTGAATCAATAATCCCTGATCCTTCCTCAGGTGTCCTCACTGGGTAGGCATGGCTGGGGGAGATGAAGATTCTGGGTGGGACCAGATATTAGTGGAGCTGCCAAACAGCTCTGTCCCTGTTCCTTCCCTGTCCCGGGAGAGGGAAACCCTGGAACAGTGATAGGATAACCAGTATGGGGAAGAGATTCCTCAGTAATTAATTGGTCTTTTTGTATTTTCCTTAATTTAGTGTTCATTTTGGTAATGAGTTTTTACAAAGAAATCACCTGTTTCTTCTGGATTTCCAGTTTGTTACAGTAGGTTTCTCTTATTTGACGTTTAATTTTTCCTGTCTAATTTTCCACAGAATCATGACAAATAATGAACAAATATTGATACTCTATTATTAACCGAAGTCCCTATTCATGTTCCCTTTGTTATACCTTTCCTTGTTCCAGGATCTCAAAGGCCATGGGGTCATCATGTCTGTTTAGTCTCTTCTGGGCTTTGACAGTTGCTCAGACTCTCCTTGTTTCCATGACCTTGACAGTGTGGAGGAGGACTGGTCAGGTATTTTATAGACTGCCAGGCACTGGGATTTGCTTGGTGTTTTTGTCGTGGTTAGACTTGGCTTTGAAAAAGCAGATCACAGAGGTGAAGTGCTTCCTCTTCACTGTATATCAAGAGGACAGGCTCTCAAGGGAACTTCTCACTTATATTCTCAACTTTGGTCACCTAGCTGAGGTAGTGTTTGTCAAGTGTTCCCACAGTGAAGTTAATATTTTCCCATGTCCATCCTGTGTGTCTTATTTAGGAGGAAGTCATAATGCAGAACCCACACTTGAGGAGAGAGGAGTTAGCTTCACACCCTTGATGGACAGCTGAGTGGCTATATAAATTGTTTAGAAGCTTTCTGCATAGGAGATTTCTATTTAACACCATTCATCAAAAACTATGTAATTTATTTTTACCAGTTTGGACACGTGAATAATTATTATAAACTTTTGGTTATAATCCAGCACTACATTATTAGACTGCTTAGTTAATTCTTGCTTTGGCTGTTGAGAGATTTTTGCATTTGCTCCTGTTTTCATTTTACATAATTTTTCTTTTGTGGGTTTTTAAAATTTTTGGTACTTCTTTACTTTCTGATATTTTAAGATTATCCTGCTTCATATATTTACTGTCTCAGTCCTAGCATCAGCCCTTTCTTCAAAGAGCCCTTGTTCCGTTTATTAGAGAATGGTATTAAAAACTTACATGTGGGAGCTAAATATGCTCAGCTGACAGTGCGTGGAAATATATGCATGTATCCCAGCCTATGCATATACACATAATTATAAAGATTTCCATGTGGAACTATGTGTAGGCTAAAGATAGTTTATACTGCTATCTCCAACCGGATCTGTTATGACATGGATATTGTAACCTTCTCCCTTTGTTTGACTGTAACATCCCACTCCAGTGGTAGGAAACCTGGCTTCCACCATTTGTCATTTATTAAATTCAGTGCTTGTTCCATTCAATTACTGATATAGTAGTTTCAGTATTATTAGCTACTACCCCTCATGGAAAGAACATAGAGTCCACTGTGTATGTATGGTACATTTTGTCTTTGGCCTACAGGTTCTGTATATTTCCAAAGTTAACTTAGGTCAGCCCATTTGTCCCACTACCAACAGTGAGTTTTTTCATACATTTCTGAATCAGTTAGATTCTTTGTTACATTCTGTATTCCAGTCTTTGACACTCCCATATCCTAAGTAGCTAAGTTTGAATAGATTGTAATTTACTTGTTGGGTTGTAAAAATCTGTGGGTGTAGACAAATGCATAGTGACAGGTATTCACCACTAAAGTATCATGTGGACTATTTCAACCACATATTCCATACGCTGTTTACCATGTCAGTTTTGCCTTTTCTAGAATGTCATATAAATGAGGCCATACAGTGTGTAGCACTTCAAACTGGATTCTTTCACTTAGCAATGTAAGTGTTAGATGTATCTTTTTTTTTTTTGCACGGGTTGATGGTCCATTCCTTTATATCTCTGAATACTATTGCATTGCATGTATATTAGAGGAAAAATAATTTTCCCTCTACCCTTCTATGTTCTTTATTGAGATCTCCCTTGTAATGAAAAAGAGATAAACTAGAGAAAACAATCAGAAGTTTAATATATACCATGCATACCTCCTGTATACTTGAAAGATACCCAGGAAAACTGAGTCACTCCCTGAAATGGCCCAAGCCGTTACCTTAAATGCTATCTTCCACTGAGAACAAAAGAAAGATATTAGGGAATGGAGGAAGCCATTTAAGGTTGGTTATTAGGCAAAGCAGAGTAAAGAAGGGTATGGTTGTTACACAGATTTACATCCAGGCCTATTTCGTTGACAAGGTTTTTTTTTTAAAAAAAAAACATTTATTTATTTGGCTGCGCTGGGTCTCAGTTGCGGCCTGTGGAATCTTTAGTTGCGGCATGTGGGCTCTTAATTGCAGCTTGCGGGATCTAGTTCCCTGACCAGGGCTTGAACCCTGGTCCCCTGCATTGGGAGCATGGAGTGTTAACCACTGGACCAGCAGGGAAGTCCCAACAAGCTTTTCTTGATACTTAGTCATCATTCAATTCCTGGTCCAGAGAGGGACATACCCTTACAAATGGAGATATCCTTCATAAATATAAATTTACCTCCTAATAGGGCATTTTCTACTTGGTTTTGAAAGATTCTCTTGAGTCTGCTGTTTCTTAATCAGTGCAAAATAATCCTTTTGTCAAATGGGCATATTTTGGGGTGGTGTATTCTTCTCCCCTTGACATGTATGTGCCCTAATTTGCTTATGAATTCATCTACAGAAGGACATATTGATATCTTTAAGTTTTTAGCCATTATGAATAGAGCTGCTGTGCATTACTTGATGCTAGTTTTGGTTTGAACACAGTTTTTCAAAGCAGTTGTCTAAATACAAGAGGTACACTTCTTGGATCCTAAGGTGAGACTTTTTAGATTTGGAAAAAACTGCCAAACTGTCTTCCGAAGTTGGTTGTGCATGCATTCCACCAGCGTCTTGAGTATATTCTTGTATGCTTATTTACTGCCTGTTTATCTTCTTGGGCCAGGTGTGTGTTTCAATCTTTACCAAATTTTAATGGCGTTGTTGGCATAATTTGAGTACAAATCCTTTATCAGATATGTGTTTTGGAAATAGTTTCTTGCAGTTTGTGGTTTGTCTTCCGGTTTTCTGAATAAGGTCACCAGATCCAAAATCATGTAGATTATCTTTTTTTTTTCTAGGATTTTTATAGTTTGGTAATTTAAATTTGTCTATGGGCAATTTTGAGTGAATTTTGGTTTAAGTTGTAAAGTTTGTGTTTACATTCATTTCATTACATATGGTTTGTAATGAATTGCTCCTTAACCATCTTTTGAGAAGATACAGTGAGATACTTGGCTCCATTTCAGTTTGGATTTCCAAACTTTAGTATATACAGCAGAACTGCCTTCCGGATGAGGCCCCTGGGTTTGTGAGTGCGGCGCTCCCGGCACTTCTCTGACGTCCCACAGGGGGCGCCGAACCCACCTGTCTGACCCTGGGGGCACAGGTGCACCCTGCCCACAGACTTTGCTCTGTGACAAGCAGACAGGAGCTTTGTCTCCTGTCAGGGCTTAGGTTTCTGGACCATGAGGCATTGTCCACACTGACAGCAACTGGGTTTTCTCAGGAACCACTGGTGAGGAGACTCCACAAGAGGAAAAAATGAGCAAGTGTGGAGAATCTTCCTGTGCAGCTGACTGCTGGGTGGGTGGGGTGCATCTTCAGGGGCCTCAGGAGAGAAAGGGTTTAATGTGGAATACTGTGCGCTTTTAGTTAGATTTACGTGCAGTGTAGATGGTGACCAGTGTCGTTCTTTGGAGTCTGGTGTCTAGTTTTCCTGGCACTGTTTGTTGATGGCTTTGGGTAGAATAAACATTTTAATAATAGTAATTTTTCTGATGCATGAGCATGGAATATTGTTTTCTATTGTGTCTTCAGTTTCTTTATCAATGCTTTATAGTTTTCTGAGTATACGTCTTTCATGTCCTTGGTTAAATTTATTGCTAAATAGTTTGTTCTTTTTGATGGAATTGTAAATGGGATTGTTTTCTTAATTTTTCTTGCTGGTGGTTCATTATTAGTGTATAGAAACAAAACTGATTTGTGTATATTGATTCCATATTTTGCAACTTTACTGAATTTATTTTTTAACATATTTTTTGAAGTAATGTGAAAAATTGCAATACTAAAATCTCAGTTTCTACTGCACCCCAGGTAATCCACAGGACCCAAGACATGGTAGCTACTAATATACTCTTCCCACAGTGCCTCTTAATACCATGCGGACTCCTACAAGGGAAATAAGTATCACAACTTTGGTTGAACTTGGTCTGGGTGAGTCTTGGCCCCTATAACAAAATTTGATGTCTGTCTTATCTGATTTTCTGGCATGATACTGACATGGTTGTCTAGAAAAGTAATTTACTTTCCAGTAATTTAAAATGTACAGAAAAGTTGCAATAATGGCAAAAAGTACTCCCATTTGCCACTTCACACAAAATGCTCAGTGTGTTTTGCCTAAGGAACCAGCACATAACCCCTAAATGAGGAAATCCTGGTGTCTACATTATAATTTAATACTCAGCCCCACTTCAACTTTCACCTGCTGTCCCAACTGTATGAAAATGTCTTTTTCCATCCTGATCCAGTTTTCTTTTTCTGGAACCATTACTGAGTTTCCCCCTCATTTGGACAACCTTGATGGATTTGAAGCAGACAAGATGAATATGGGATCTAGGTGGCCTTTTCTGTATGGCTTTTTCACTAAGAATGTTTTTAATGTTCATTTCTGTAACAAATATCAGCGCTACACTTTTTTTTCTTTGTCATTAAAAATACAAAACATGACTTTAGCGTTTAATTCACTTTACGTATACAGTTTTGTGGTATTAACTACCTTCATATAGTTGCACAAACAATTTAACTAACGTGTACTTCCTGTGTGCATGGCAGATACCCAGGAAATTGAGTAACACCCTGAAACGGCCCAAGACATCACCTTAAATACCCTCTTTATCTAAAAGGAAAAAAAAGGAAGGCTATAGTTGTGTCTGTCTGCATTCATTTGATTGTATATGGTTTCCAATTGATGTTGTATAACTAGTTGTGGAGAAGTCATGGGATAGGTGGCTTCATTTCAGTTTGAATTTCCAAATTTAGTGGAATCTGCAGGCTTGATACAAGGTATACAAACTTCATATTGGATCAGGACATCCCATGGTGTAACTGGTATTCATGGTTTGTTCAACAATTAAAGTTCTGTGTGATATGAGTTCATCCCGGAGTAATCCAGGTTAGTTTCTGTTATACATTTGTCCCAGGATGAAAGGACAAGAGAAATAAGGCCTAATTTATAAAAGTGCCTTCAAACTAATTGATACTGAAGTATAGTTGACCTACAATGTTGTGTTAATTTCTACTGTACAGCAAAGTGATTCATATATACATACATACATATATACATATTTTTCGTATTCTTTTCCATTATGGTTTATTACAGGGTATTGAATATAGTTCCCTGTGCTGTACAGTAAGACCTTGTTTATCCATCCTATATATAATAATTTGCATCTACTAATCCCAAACTCCCAATCCATCTCTCTCGCCTGTCTTCCCCTTGACAACCACAAGTCTGTTTTCTATATTTGAGAGTCTGTTTTTGTTCTGTAGATAGGTTCATTTGGGTCTCATTTTATAATCCACATATAAGTGATATCATATGGTATTTGTCGTTCTCTGTCTGACTTACTTCACTTTGTATGATAATCTCTAGGTCCATCCATGTAGCTGCAGATGGCATTATTTCATTCTGTTTTATGGCTGAGTAATATTCCATTGTATATATGTATCATATCTTCTATATCCATTCATCTGTTGAGGGACATTCAGGTTGCTTCCATGTCTTGGCTATTGTGAATAGTGCTGCTGTGAATGCTGGGGTGCATGTATCTTTTCAAATTATAGTTTTGTCTGGATATGTGCCCAGGAGTGGGATTGCTGGTTCATATGGTAATTCTATTTTTAGTTTTTGAGGAACCTCCGTACTGTTTTCCATAGTGGCTGCATCAATTTACATTCCCACCAGTAGTGTAGGAGGGTTCCCTTTTCTCCACACCCCCTCCAGCATTTATTTCTAGACATTTTAATGATGGCCATTCTGACCACTATGAAGTGATAACTCACTGTAGTTTTGATTTGCGTTCTCTAATAATTAGTGATGTGGAGCATCTTTTCATGTGCCTATTGGCCATCTGTATGTCTTTGCAGAAATGTCTATTTAGACCTTCTGCCTATTTTTTGATTCTTTTTTCTTTTTTGAGTTGTATGAGCTGTTTGTATATTTTAGAATTAGGCCCTTGTTGGTCGCATCATTTGCACGTATTTTCTCCCAAACAGTTAGCACAGGTTCTGGAACGACTGGATACCCACATGCAGAAGAATAAACTTGGACCCTTACCTCCCCTCACGCCATATACAAAAATCAACGCAAAATGGACCAAAGGCCTAGATGCAAGAACCAAAATGATAAAACTCGTAGAAGAAAACATGAGAGTAAATCTTCATGACCTTGGATTTGGTCATGATTTCTTAGATCTGCTACCAAAAGCACAAGCAACAAAAGATAAGATAGATGAATTGGACTTCCTCAAAATGAAAAACAGTTGTGTATAAAAGGAGCAAGGAATAAGATAATCCACCATCCAAAATGGCACAAGATGTTTGCAAACCATGTATCTGATAAAGGACTGTAGCCCACCAGCCAAGCCCCCGGTGGTCCAGTGGAGTGTCTGTGCGGCCCCTCCCGTCCTCGGTGATCAGGGGATCTCAGGCCCCACAGCACCCGAGGGGTGGACACTGGTCATCCTCTGCACCCTCAAGGAGTGAGTGCTGGATGGTTTTGAGCCCAGATGCACTCCCATTACTGCCCTCAAAGGCTGAAGCCTTCAGCATGCCTCCAGAAGGACACAGTATTTGCAAGTCTTTGAGAACCAAGAGAACCGTCTTCACTTTTCTGAAAAGGGCATCTTATTATTTCACAGCATGACCATTTTCAACCTGGCTCCCAGGGGTGCCCTCCCACTTTCTTTATTTCTCTGAAAGTGGCCATGGTGGTTTGGCTGTCCCCAATCCCCATACCAGGTGACAAGGCCAGTGGGACCAGCTCCTGGTGGTCCTTAGGTTCGTTGGAGATTAACCCAGACTCTCAGCCTGAGATTGAACGTGGATGCCCCTGTTTCTCCCCATCACCAATTCTCATCTCCTCCTCTATCTCTTTTCCTCTTTCTTTTCAGTCTCAGATTTACCAGATGGTCACCACTCACAGTTCCCACAGAGCTCAGAGATTTCTCCTTGAAGGAAAGGTTCTGGAAAATCAGAGGGATAAATAAAGAATGCTGCTGATTCCCGCCTTGTGCTGACGCCCAAGAGGATGAGGAGAGTGAGTGTTTTCTCATTAGAATTTTAAATCCTCCCAGTAATAGATCATTGGGGGGGGCATCCTGTGTCTTCCTGCTCATTCTAATAATGTCATTCCTGAATTTTAATGTGGTAAATAATTTAAATCATAAATATGCTGATGGGAGATCCATTTAAAAAATGTTAGAGGTAACTCCAAGGGGTTTACAACAAACAAGGACACAGAACCCTGTGTCCAGACGCTGGCTGAGCGATTCCTACCCTGAGCCGCAGTCCCCTGGAGGGCGGAGTGGCCATGACTCTCCTCCCGCAGGTGAGCCTACACAGGCACATCCCACGTGGGACCACTGCATCGCAGAATCTTAGAGTGGCCAATGGCAGGCAGCTGGCTAGAGATGAGGACAAGAGAAAACTGCCCAGCAGCCTGGGACAACCCCGGGGTGAGGCCTTAGTAAGGGCCAGTGTCAGATCCTCAGAGATAACTTGAAGAGACGGTTCAGGCTGTTAGGGACATCATCAGAGATGTACTTAGGGACATATTCAGAACCTTAGTTATGGACAGGATCAGGGCATTATTTAATGACAGCTTAGACTATAAGGGACAGCGTCAGGGCCTAAGTTAGAGATAACGTGAGAGCCTTAGTTAGACACAATTCAGGCTGTTACTTAGGGATATCTTCAGGGCCTTAGAGCCAGCATCATGGCCATAATTAGAACCAGTGTCAGGGCTTTAGTTAGGGCCAAAACTAGGGTGTTAATTAGGGAAAGAGTCAGGTCATTAGTTACAGGCAGTGTCAGGGTTTTAGGTAGGGACAGCGGCAAGTCCTTAGTTAAGAAGAGTGTCAGGGCCTCACTTAGGGGCAGCGTCAGGATGTTAGTTAGGGAGAGTCAGGACATTAGAATGTCAGGTTCTGAGGTAGAGACAGCATCAGGGCCTTAGTTAGGGACAGCGTCAGAGATGTACCTAGGGACATATTCAGGGCCTTAGTTATGGACAGGATCAGGGTGATACTGAGGAACACCTAAAGGTATTAGGGACATCTTCAGGGCCTCAATTAGGGATAGCATCAGGGTGTTAGTTAGGGAAAGAGTCAGGCCATTATTATAGATAGTGTCAGTGCCTTAGGTATAGAGAGTATCAGGGCCTTAGTTAAGGACAGCATCAGAGACTTACTTAAGGACATATTCAGGGCCTTAGTTATGGACAGGATTAGGGCATTACTGAGAGATACACGAGGCTATTAGGGGCAGCATCAGGGTGTTAGGGAAAGAGTCGGCCATTGTTATAGACAGTGTCAGTGCCTCAGGTAGAGACATCATCACAGCTTTAGGAAGAGGGTCAGGGCCTTGGTTAGGGACAGGGTCAGGCCAACAGTGAGGGACATCTAAGGCTATTAGGGACATCGTCAAGGTCTTAGATTGGGCCAGCATCAGGGCTGTAGTGTCGACCATTGTCAGGGCATTAATGAGGGACAAAATTAGGGTGTTAGTTAGGGAAAGAGTCAGGCCATTAGTCACAGACAGTTTTAGGGCCTCAGGTAGAATCGGCATCAAGGCCTTAGTTAGGAAGAGCATCAGGGCCTCAGTAAGGTTCAGCATCAGGACGTTAGTTAGGGCCAGCAACAGGCCCTTTGTTAGGGACAGTGTTGTCAGGCCCTCAGAGATAACTTGAAGGCCTTAGTAAGAGACAGTTTAGGCCGTTAGTTAGGGACACTTCAGAGACTTTCTTAGGGATATATTCAGGGCCTTAGTAATAGAATCAGGGTGTTATTTTGTGACCACTTAAACACTAAGGGACAACATCAAAGCCTAAGTTAGGCAGGGTGTCAGCATCTTGGGGATAGTGTTAGGGACTTTGTAAGTTATAGCTTAGGCCATTAGCTAGGGACACGGTCAGGGGCTTATTAAGGGCAGTGTCAGAGACTTAATGAGGGACAACTTCAGGGCCTTAGTTATGGACAGGATCAGGTCCATACTTGGGACCAGTGTCAGGCCGTTATTTAGGGGCAGTGTCAGGGCATACTGTAGAGACAGCGTCAAGGCCCTTACTTAGGAACAGGGTCAGGGCCTTAGGACAGGGTCAGAGACTTACGTAGGCACATATTCAGGGCATTAGTAATGGACAGGATCAGGACAACAGTGAGGGACATCTAAGTCTATTACGGACATCGTCAGGGCCTTAGATAGGGTCAGCATCAGGGCCATAGTTAGGACCAGTTTCAGGGCGTTATTTAGGGACAAAATTAGGAGGTTAGTTAAGGAAAAAGTCAGGAAATTAGTTACAGACAGTGTCAGCTTTTCAGATAGAGACTTCAAGGTCTTAGTGAGAGCATCAGCATCTCAGGTAGGAACTGCATCAGGACATTATTTAAAGACAGTGTCAAGGATTTAAATAGGGAGAGTGTCAGGGTTAGGGTTAGGGTTAGGGTTGGGTTTAGGGTTCGGGTTAGGGATAGGGTACGGCTTATATTATGGGTTAGGGTACGGGTTAAGGTATCAGTTACGGTTAGGATTAGGGTTAGTTTTAGGGTTT